>NC_084835.1:12344252-12944252 GCF_033115175.1 Lepus europaeus
GGGTGCCGGATCCTATCCCACTTGTCCCTCTTCCAGGCCAGCTCTCTGCTATGGCCCGGGAAGGCAGTGGAGGATGGCCCAAGTGCTTGGGCCCTGCACCCGCATGGGAGACCAGTAGAAGGACCTGGCTCCTAGCTTCGGATCAGCGCAATGTGCAGCACAGCGGCCATTGGAGGGTGAACCAACGGCAAAAAGGAAGACATTTCTCTTTGTCTCTCTCTCTCACTATCCACTCTGCCTGTCAAAAAAATAAATAAATAAATAAAAAGAATACCCATGCTAATATCAGACAAGATAGTCTTTAACACAAAAACTGTTAAGAGAGACAAAGAAGGGCATTAGGCAGTGATCAAAGGATCAATTCAACAGAAGATGAAACTGTAGTAAATGGATATGCACCCAGTGCCACAGCACCTGGCTATTTAAAATAAATGTGAATGGACGTAAGGGAGATATAGGCTCCAATACACTAAGAGTAGGGACTTAAACACTCCACTTTTATAAATGGACAGATCAGCTAGACCAAAAAATCCGGATCAACAACAACAAACAGAGCTAACCTATACTACAGACCAAATGGGCCTAACTGGCATCTACAGAACATCTCATCCCACAGCTGCACAATGCACATTCTTTTCATTAGTGCGTTGAACTTCCTCGGGATAGACCATATACTAGGACATGAAACAAACCTCTAGATGGACCATATACTAGGACATGAACCAAACCTCTAGATGGACCATATACTAGGACATGAACCAAACCTCTAGATGGACCATATACTAGGACATGAACCAAACCTCTAGATGGACCATATACTAGGACATGAACCAAACCTCTAGATGGACCATATACTAGGACATGAAACAAACCTCTAGATGGACCATATACTAGGACATGAAACAAACCTCTAGATGGACCATATACCAGGACATGAACCAAACCTCTAGATGGACCATATACCAGGACATGAAACAAACCTCTAGATGGACCATATACCAGGACATGAAACAAACCTCTAGATGGACCATATACCAGGACATGAAACAAACCTCTAGATGGACCATATACTAGGACATGAAACAAACCTCTAGATGGACCATATACTAGGACATGAAACAAACCTCAAGTTCACAAAAGCAAAAATCCTACCATGTACATATTCTGACCACAAAGGAATGAAGCCAGGAACTAACTAAAGAAACTCTAGAAGATAAACACATGGAAACTAAACGGTGTGCTCCTGAATGAATAATGTGTCATCGAAGAAATCAAAAGGGAAATTAAAAAAAATTCTGAGAAATGAATAAAGATAGCAGTACAACGTAACACAACTTAGCTGATACAGCAAGAACAGTGTTAAGAGGGAAGTTTATACCAATTAGTGTGTACACCAAGAAATTGGAAAGGAATCAAATAAAGGATCTAACAGTAAACAAACCAAACCAAAAATTAGTAGAGGAAACAAATAGCAAAGAAATTTTAAAAACTGAAACAAAAAATACATAAGATTGGTGAAAAAGTGTTGGTGCTGTGGCATAATGGGTAAAGCTGCCATCTGCAGTGCCGGCCTCCTATATGGGTGCCCATTTGAGTCCCAGTTGCTCCACTTCCAATCCAGCTCTGTTATGGCCTGGGAAAGTAGAAGTAGATGGCCCAAGTCCTTGGGACCCTGCACCTGTGTTAAAGACTCAGAAGCAGCTCCTGGCTCCTGACTTCAAATCGGCCCAGTTCCAGCTATTGCAGTCATTTGAGGGGGTGAACCAACAAATCGAAGACCGACCTCCCTCACTCCCCCATCCCCACTTCTGCCTCTTTGTAACTCTGCCTTTGAAATAAGTAAATCTTTGGGGAAAAAAAAAAAAGACTGGTGAAATGAAGAGCTCATTTCTTGAAAAAACAATATTAATACATCATTGGCCCTACTAACCAAAAAAAAGGGGGTGGGGAGAGAACAAATAAAATGAGAGGTAAAAAAGGAGCTGTTACAACAGATACCACAGAAACAAAAAGCATCGGGAATTATCAAAAATTATATACCAACAAATTGGAAACCGATAACCTATCAAAGGATCATTTACCATGGTCAACAGGGGTTTATCCCAGGGATGCTAGAATGGTTCAACATAGCAAATCAATAAATGTAGCACTTAACATCGACTGAATGAAGGAGCAGCATTACACAATCATCTCAATAGACAGAAAACGCCTTCAATGAAATCCAGCATCCAGTCACAGTAAGAACCCTGAGCAAATTATCTGCTTCAACGTATAAAAGCTATAGACAGCCCACAAACAACATCATATTGAATAGGATGGGACAAACCTGGGAATACTTCCTCTAAGATCTGGAAGCAGCAAGGATGCCCACCCTCATAGCTCTTATTCAATATAGTACTGGAAACATTAGCCAGAACTAGGCAAGAGGAAAAAAGGGCAAATAAATAAGGGAGGAAGTAAAGTTATTCCTTTTTTCAAATGGTATCATTCTATGTATTAAAAAAAAAAAAAAAAAAAGAGAGGGGCCAGCACTGTGGGGCAGCGGGTTAATGCTCTGGCCTGAACCACTAGCAACCCATATGGGCGCCAGTTCGAGTCCTGGCTGCTTCTCTTCCGATCCATCTCTCTGCTGTGGCCTGGGAAAGCAGTAGAAGATGGCCCAAGTCCTTGGGCCCCTGAACCCGCATGGGAAACCCGGAAGAAACTCCTGGCTTCGGATCGGCGCAGCTCCAGCAACTCTGACTCTCAAATAAATCTTTAAAATATAAATAAATAAATAAATAAATAAATAAATACAAATCAACACACAAAAATCAGTAGTACTTTTATATACCACTAACTTGTTGAGAAAGAAATTAGAGTATAATCACATTCAAAAAGACTACAAAAAAATCTAGGAATAAGTTTATTCAAGAACGCAGAAGGCCCTATCATGAAAATTGTAAAACAATGATGAAAAAAGTAGAAAAAAAGACATACAGAAATGGAAAGACCTCCTCCAAGTTCTTGGACTGGAAAAATTAATATTGTTAACATAGCCATACTATCCTCAAATTATTTACAGAGTCATTGCAATCCCCATCAAAACATCACTGGCATTTTTCACAGCACTAGAGAAATTCTAAGGTTCATATGGAAACACAAAAAATCCTTGATAGACAAAGCAATCCTGAACAGAAAGAAGAAAGCTGGAGCTACCACTGAGAGGGAGCGGCTCCTCCCACTTTGTACCCTCCGCACCTTGCTAGCCTCACCCTGGTCCTGCCACCTAGATTAAGAAGATAAAATGGCAGCACAATGAGATCGTGTCACAGAAGCAGGAGCCAGTTTTGAGGTGCAACAGAGACTGCAGGAGTCAACTCTGCCTGGGGAAGATGGGAGAGGCCTCCCGAGGGCCCCTCTGTAGAGTCCTGTGGAGGCCAAGCTGGTCTCCTGTGGAGGCCATGCAGGCAGAGGGCAGAGCCTGGCACACACTCCGGAGTAAGCTGCCCAGCAAGGGGGAATGGGATAACAAGATGCACTGGAGCAGCTCAGGGTTTAGCCAGAGGCCGGGGGCTGCTCCGGAGCTCACACTGAACCCTCCAGGCTGGAGCCTTGCACACAGGAAAGTGTCATAGGAGCACCATCAACAGCGAATCCACATTTCATTCCATGAAAATATCACTATCTCTAAGGCTGTACATTTTTGAAGTTCAAGATTTTTCTTTCACTTGAAAGGCAGAATTATAGAGACAGAGAGAGATAGATCTTCCATCTGCTGGTTCACTCCCCAAATGGCCACAATGGTGGGCTGGGGCTGGGGCTGGGTCAGGAGCTTCATCGGGACCTCCACGTGGGTGGCAGGGGCCCAGGACTTAGGCCATCTTCTGCTGTTTTCCCAGACACATTAGCAGAGAGCTAGACTGGAAGAGGAGCTGGGACTCAAATCGGTGCCTACATGGGATGCTGGCATCGTGGATGGTAGCTTAACCCATTGAGCTACAACGCTGGTCCCAAAAACCAGTATTTTCACACCTGGGGCCACCGTTGTTACACGGTAGGCAGTTGTTGCCTGTGACAATGACATCGCATACGAGTGCTGGTTCGGGTCCTAGCTGCTCCTCTTCCAATCCAGGTCCCTGCTAATGGCCTGGGAAAAGCAACAGAAGATGGCCCAATTGTTTGAGACCCTGCCACCTATGTGGGAGACCCGGATGAAACTCCAGACTCCTGGCTTTGGCCTGACACAGGCCCATTTGGGAAATGAACCAGTGGATGGAAGCTTTCTCTCTCCCTCTAACTCTTTCAAATAAGTAAGTCTTAAAGAAGGTTTAGTCCCTGGTGGGCATCTGCTGCATTCATTGTGTGCTACAGAGACAGACAGGATTTGTGCAGAGTAAGGAATAAAAAGCTCCCGGGGAGGCACTGGAATTTCTCCCAACAGTGCAACTCGCCCACGAAGCCTGCAGCTCTTCATGGGTCTGTGCGCTCAGCCCATCCTAGGTGGGCCAGCAGGCAGGCACACTGGTCTTCTGTCCACAGCAAAGACAACTGTCCTAACCTTTTTGAAGGCATTTGACTGCATTCATCAAAAGGGTTAAATGCATGCCATGGGACTCAGGCTACAGAAGTAGACACACACGCACAAATCAGTACAGGGAGAACGGCAGAACTCCAACAGAAAGCTGGAAACAGCTATCCATCAGGAAGAGGTAGGGCCAATTAGAGACAAGGGAACAGCGCAGAGTTTGAACACAACCAACTGAAAACAAGTAGGTACTCACTTCCATATTGAAGACATCAAAAAAAATTTTAATTTGACAGGTAGAGTTCAGACAGTGAGAGCGAGACAGAAAGAAAGGTCTTCTCTCAGTTGGTTTACTCCCCAAATGGCCACCACGGCCGGCGCTGTGCTGATCCGAAGCCAGGAGCCAGGCGCCCCCTTCTGGTCTCCAATGAGGGTGCAGGGGCCCAAGCAACCGGGCCATCCTCCACTGCCCTCCTGGGCCACAGCAGAGAGCTGGACTGAGGAGCAACTGGGATTAGAACCCGGGGCCCACATGGGATGCCAGTGCCGCAGGTGGAGGATTAACCAAGTGATTCACGGCGCCGGCCCCAAGTCATCAAATTTTTAAAAGGCAACTTGTAGGATGCATAAAATGTCATTTTTGCTAAGTAAGCAATTTATATCAAAAGAGAAAAATTCCTTAGTCCAAATATGTCTAGTAAAATCTGAGTAAAGAACAAGACAAAGCAGGATTCACAAATGGGCAGCTCCCAGAACCAGAGCAGGTCCTGAACCCCAGCCAACAACGTGATCAGACAGCGTGTGTAGGACAAAGAAGATGACATAGAGCAAACAACTCCGCTGACTACAGCCTAGTGATCCAGCCCAGCAGTTACAGCTCAGCTAGGACAAAGATGTACAGAATGACAGGTCACTGGCTCTGGGGCTCTCTCCAGCAGGCCACGCTCGGTCACCACGATTCAACTCTGCTGGGGCCCTGCCCTCATCCACAGTCTCCCACAAGTTCCCGTCAACAGTATCAACACTACTGTTCTATACTTCTACAGCTATCTATAAATATTTGGGTCTTGAAGGCCGCACAATGAGCCTCCACTGTTGTATCCAGCCAAAGCCATTTCGTTCACAGTTTGGCCACACCCAGATCTACACTGCAGATGCGTTTGGAGGCAGCACACAGACAGGAAAAGCAAGTCTGTGAGAGGCAGCAAGAGCCATACGGGCTACAGTTGACCAACGGAGCGCTCGCTTTCCTCCGGTGGGGATTTGCCAGGTGCCTTTTGCCAGGCTCTCTTGCTTGATACCAAGAGACCTGATAAATGAAGCGTCATTATGGCTACAGGTCGTCAGCACACTGCAAGTTCAATTCACCCAGAGGATGGGTCCATTCTAAACAGGCTCTGTATGTACCTAACCAGTAGTCTCCCAAATATCGGAACAAAAGGAGAGAACTACACGGAAAAGTTCCAGTCAGTCACCAAGGTGGGATATTTCAAGGAGATGAAAAAAACTTCATTCTATCAGAAGGTGCAGTGTTTTCCTCTGGCCTTCGTGTTTGGGATTCAACCACATCTCAGCTTTGGCCAAAAAAAATGTTAGCAGATACACCCACCGCAAGACCTAAAGAGCGCTTGTGGGATGGGGCTTGTCTCCATGTCTACCCTTCCAGAAGAAGGCTGGGGGCTGGCCCACGCCAGGATGACAGACACATGAGCCACTGTCCCAGAGCTCGGCCTACCAGAGCGAGCTGCACAGCCAGAACAGGGTCCTCATGGTGGCCTGCGGGGACTACTGCCCAGCATTCTTGTGGCAACAGCAAACCGGTACACCCTCACACATTCAGACTGATTCAATAGACCCGAGACAAGCCAGTAAGATGCTGCACAACCAATGCTTCAGCCTCTCCACGGGTTCTTCCAGACAGAACCTCACCTGCTCCTTAGAGTGACTCAGGCTCAAGCCTCCACTTAAGATGCCCGGCCCAAAGGTGGATCACCTGCAATTGCTTCTCATCACCTGGTTTACTCCCCAAATGGTCCCAGTGAGCCTAAGCTTGGGCCAAAGCCAAGAACCCAAATTCCAACCCAGGAGACCAAACTCTTGAGCCTTCGCTGCTGCCTCTCAGGCTCTACGTTAGCAGGAAGCCACGGCGTGACCAGGTACCCAGCCCAGGCACCCTGGGACACAAAATCCTTACCCGCTAGGCCAGATACCTACTCCCAGCCAATTCTTTCAGAACAGTACTCCTGGCTGGCCTGAACCAACCCACTGGTGTTTGAGGGGCAGGGGCTGAGCATATGTGCCCTGCACTCCTGGGAGCCCCCCCCCCCCAGGGCATCTCCTCTACCTGGTACCTCCCTGATTCAGGGGGGAAGGGCAGCCAGGCTGACTTTCCAGGGAAAGCCATGGGGCACAGAGGAGCTGCAGGTGTAGGTAGGAGGCTCAGCTTAGGGACTTGCTGCGGTCTTGGGGCTGAGTCCAACTCCAGGGCCCCCCACCTGGGCTCTCAGGTCCCCCTCCACGTGACACTGGCGGCCACGGGGGAGGTGCTCCCTGTCCCAGGTGTGCAGGGACCCGCTGCAGGGCGCCCCACCTGCTGCTCTCCTGGCTGCGGGAAGACAAAGGCCGGCACCACCCTCTGCTCCCCCGGGGAGGTCCTGCCTCTCCCAGGAACACTCACCCTCTCCTCCCTCCCCGTCCGGGCCAAGGCCGCATCTCTGCCTGCCTGGCACACGGCAGGGCTCCCGGACGCAGAGGGCGGCGGCGGACGGCGTTCTCGGGCAACAGCAACCCCAGCTGATCCGGCCCAAGCCCAGCTGCTGCTCCTCTCACGACCCGGAGTGGGCGTCCGCGTGCTGCAACGCCTGCCCCAGGTGGGCGCAGTTCCCGGGCAGCACGGGAGGGCGAGGGGCGGGGAGCCGCGGCCACAGCCGTCTGCGGTCTGGGGGAGGGCCCGCAGGCCAGGGCCCCGCCCCTGCACGCCCCAGGCGCGGTCAGGACAAGACGACGGGAAAGGGCCCTGGGGTCAGTGCAGGAGGCCGGGGAGGAAGGGACACCTGGCTGGGCAGCCGGGCTGGGGGCGGGGCTCCCGGGCTCCTGAGCTACCTGCGAGCGGCCGCGCTGGGCGGCGAGGGGCTCGGACCGCGGCGACAACCCCTGGTCCGCTCCGCAGCCGCCTCCGGAGTGAGCGCGGCCCCGAGGCAGCCGTTTAACGGTTGCCGGGAGATGGGCGGGGCTGCGGCTGTGGGCGGGGCTTCTAGTGGGGGCGGGGCTTCCCGCCTCCGCGGCTGCTCTGAACGTCTATCAAGCAGGTGCCTCCAAATTCGGAACCCAGTTGCGTTACCTCGTGCACTCGTTCAACGATTCGGTCTTGCAGCAGCTCCAGCTCTGAACGGCAGCGCCGGCTGTATACGCCCGACCTTGCCCTGCAGCGTGAGGAAGAGGAGTTCGCTGGCTCCCCGCCTCCCTTCTGGGATTCAGCAGGGGAAGGGCTGGGCGCCCCCAAGTCAGATCGCTCACTGCCGCTCTCCTTGGGCTTAATGCTTCTGTCGCTGATGTGCTTAGAGAGGGCCGGAATTCCCGGCATAGAGCATGAGCCCAACTCAGAGAAAGCACACGGCTCAGAGAGGTGAAGCGATGGCCCAGGGCCACACAGCAGCCGCACTGGAGGGGAACCAAGACTGCCTGGCTCCAAGGGCTGGGCTCGCCTGCAGCACCCCCCCACCCGCCACCCACACACACGGAGAGCCCGGCTACTGCTCTGACTCAGAGGAGCACACACAGCAAAGAGCCAAGAGGCTGGGGGGGGGGGGGGAGGGCGGGTGCTGGTTCTCCGGCACAGGTGACTAGAGCCAAAGGTCGGGGTTGCCAGGCAGTGAGGGCCAGAGAAGGCGTACCAGGCAGGGCAACAGCAGGTGCAAAGGCCCGGAGGGAGGAAGCCCAGGGCAAACACAAGGAAGCAATGATGAGGCTGAAGGCGTGGGCCAGGCCCCTGCTACACGGCCCTGGAGGGCAGGCAGCCCGTGGGCACTGGGGAGCTATGGCAAGTTTTCTGTGGAGGGAGAGTGGCCCCACTCGACTCTTGGCTCAGGGTAACAGGAGCTGAGGTTGCACACCCACACGGCTGTGGGGAAAACTGATGCTCTGGGTTCTTACAGGATCCACTCTGGGTCCCAGAGCTCAGTGGTGGAACCCAGGGCCTGAGCCTCCCAGGGACACCTCCCAGGCCCGAGAATGGGACGGCCCCTTCCAGAATCCTGCACACCCGCTGGGGCCTTCCGGTACTCCTCGGGCTTGGCCAGTGTGAAAACCGGGCAGAGAGCAGCTGTGCCAGGACAGCACGTCCCGTGGGAGGGGGCTCGGGCCAGAGACAACCATTGCCACTCACCTACGCCCCAGCCCCAGCAGCCTGGGGACCGCTATCTAGAAACCCAAAGTGCTAAGAGATGCCCATGGAGCATCAACTAGGATGCACCTGCCCCTGGGCCCCTCAGCAAGGGCAGTCAGGGCACCATCGCTAAATATGCAATCACTGTTGTCGGCTCCAGTTCCCTGACCGTGCTACAAAACACCAGAAGTTACTCCTCCTGACCGATTGCATCCCTGTACCCATCAGCCATCGCCCCTCCTCCTCCCTGGCACACTGGACCGGCCAGGCCAGTTCTGTTTCCCCAACACCTACAGGACTTCAGCCTTAAGGATCTTGAATTTCATCTTCAAGGACTGTAGGAGAGGCAGTGCTTCTACCCTTCAATAAACAAAAAGCCAAGCGGGACTAAGATATTTTCTGAATTGTTCGGTTTACTGCAGTCCACGCAAATGCAGGGTAATGAAAAGGAATATAGGAAAAGATAGGGAAAAACAGGTAAGTTATTGGAGCCTCAGAGGGCTAGGGATAAACCAGACACTGAGCACCCATGGAGAAAAGGTGACTCTCCAGGGGTCCAGTGGCCATCCTCCCCCAGTGGTCAAGGAAGGGGCTTCTCACCCCAGCACAGCCTCCAGCAGCCAACACCTTTTCAGGGCAAATTCTTGCAGAGTAGAGTCACAGGGAGATGTGATTGGGTCCAAGTTCCTGTCTAGAATGCAAGAAAGAACTCAAGGATGAGACATAGATGAAGGTCAGCTGAGAAACAAGGTTGATTTGCATGCAAAGCAGAGGCACCCACTCTGGAGTGAGCTTACTCCAGGGTGAGCTGCACTCAGAGGGGGCCCAGGGCCATCTCTTCATAGGACCTGGAGGCACAGAGAGGGGTGTGTGGGCGGGGATTCATTGACTACTCATGGGAGGTGTAGTTTGGGTATTGCCCACTTCCCGGTCCTATTCTGGAAATCTCAGAAGTGTGACGGTGTTAGGTGCAGGAAGAGGGTAGGAGTGTCAGCCGTGGGAACTGTATTATAATAACAACATAATTAGCTAAAGGTCATTGCAGGGACACAGCTGGCAGCCACGTTGGTTAATTTTGGCCAGCACCGGCTCTGAGGGAGTCAGGTTTTGGGAGTGCAGGAAGAGGTACAGTCCGGGGTGGGACTACAGAGAGGGCCTGGAGACCCCCTTGCCACATCAAAACGGCAGCTTGAAGGCACGAGTATTTATTGCCCTGGAAGGTGTACTGTCTTAGCTTCCAGATGTCACCGTGCAGGGAGAAGTCCTAGACCCAAACTGTCTCACTGCACACGGGTGCACGGTTGTCCAGTGGCTAGCAGTCGGCCAGGGGCCGTACCCAGCTTCCTTGTTCTCTGCCAGCCACGTGGCTCAGGGACAGCTTGTGTTACAAGGATAAGCTCAAAATGGATTGAGGGATGTCAAAGGACTAGTCTTAGTACTCATAATTAAAATACCAATTGTCTTGGGTTCCCCAGAGTCACAGCGCAGTGAAAATACACATGGCAGCACCCTCCCCCACTCCACAGCCTCCACTAAGCACCATTGCACTCTCTACTGTAGGATGAGAACTTCTGTAGCTTCCACCAATCAGTGAGGACATGTGGGAAGGCGGATCACCCACTTGGAGACTGCATCATTTGTCTTCGTAGGATTGAGTTGAACAAGTTTATTATCAACTCCAACACAAGTCCTTGATGTGCCATATGTTTTGTAAATGTTTTCTCCCACTAACCTTTTTCTCTTTTCATTTTTTTATTGTCTTAAAAGCTTTATCTCATTTGAAAGGCAGAAAGACAGAGAGAGACAGAGACAGAAACAGAGACAGAGACAGAAACAGAGAGAGAGAGAAAGATATTCCATCCATCCACTGGTTCTCTTCCCAAATGGTTGCAACTGCCAGGGCTGGGCCAGACTGAAGCCAGGAGCCTAGAACTCCATCCAGATCTCCCTCGTAAAAGGCAGGGACCCACGTACTTGGGTCATCTACTGCGGTTTTTCCAGGCACGTTAGCAGGGAACTGGATAGGAAGTAGAGGAGCTGGGATTGGAACCGTCCTCAGATGGGATGCCAGGATTGCAGGTGTTGACTTAACCCACTATGCCACAACACCGGTCCCAGTCTTTTCATATCTTCTCCAGTGTAAAAGTCTTAAATATTGATAATGTCTAATTTAATTCTTTTTTCTCTTTTGGGCCATACAATTGGTGTTGCACCTAACAAATCTTCGCCTAACAGAGGCCCATTTTAATAGAAAGAAGTAAAGCTTCGTGTCTCAACATAAAACAAATCCACTAATCAAGTCTCCCGAACATCCAAAAGCTTGTGACACAGAATAACAGGTCAAGGACATTCCCAGACACATCTGGGGACTGCGTAAAATGATGCAACTTTCAGAAAAACCATCTGGCAGTAGCAAGAGCCTACAAAAAGTCCCCACTCGCAAATCACTCAGGACGTGGAGCAAACAAACGGTCCCAGGGTGGATTTACCTCGGCACCTCCGCGTCCAGCCAGGAGAGGGCGCCGCGGAGCAGCCTCAGGTGCGCGGGCTGCGGAGGTGCTGGCCACCGCGAAGCTGGTTAGGAGCAGAGCTGTGTTGGTTGATGTGACGTTCAGTGCCAGGCACCTGCCACACTGTAAGATCTGCGCCTTTTCCGTGTTTCGGCGGACACAGTCACGTCCCTTCCACCCCAGAAAGGGCATTTGCATCACCGGCAAAGTTCCTTCCTGCCCAAATGCATGGAACAGTCTGGAACCAAACGCACCAGAAGTGCACCGCCGTCCTCTCCAGGTGGCAGGGAGGCGGATTTTTTTTTTTTTTTTAATTTCCCCAGACTCTGGAAACTCTGTGAACACAGCGCGTGGCCCCGCTCCGACCAGACTGAGCAGCCCTGGGCCACTCATTTCCAGCCCCGGGCCCGGACTGTCCCCCTGCACCGGCCGCCTCCCCTCCCCCAGCTCAAACAAAGGACCGCAGGGAGACTTCTGACTTTGCGCGCTCTGAACCTCAAACAAAAACCTCCTGGATCCAGCCGGAATAGTTCCACGGGCGCCTGGTAACAGGCCGGGCGTGCACACGGGCCTGACGGTGCCATTGTCAACCCCGCTGCCCCCGCCAAGCGCGGGCGGCCGAGGCAGCCGGGGGCCCCTAGCGGCGCGCCCTGCCCCCCTCCCCCAGCCCGAGCCACCCAGCCCGAGCCCCGCGCCTGCAGCACCACCCCGACTCGATTGGCGCTGCTGGGCCCGCCTCGAAGGGCTTTCCGAGGGCACGCGAGAAGCGCGAGGGCGCAGCGCACGCACCCCGGCCCCTCCCAGGCCCCGCGTCCCGAGCGCACCCGGCGTCCCAGGCTGTCGGCCCCGAAAGGAGCTGCCCGCGGCGGAGCGGGAGGGAAAAGGCCGATGCGGAGCAAGCTGAGAGCGGACACCAAGGCGGGCTGAGCACGGGCAGGAGCGGAGCCCGGGGGATCCCGAAGACTCCAGAGCCCCCTCTCCCGGCACACCGCACAGAAGCTCGGTGCGAAGCCAGCGGCCCCGGCGCGGCTCCAACCCGACCGCGACTGCTAAAGCCCCTCCTTCCGAGAAGTTCTGGAGCCGCCCCTGGGAGTGGCAGGACGGAGGGCCCGGAGGAGGGACCCGCGGCGCGGCGCGGCGCTGGAGCCGCGCGGTCCCCGCGCGCAGGCCGGCATGGAGGGCCCGGCGGGCGACCCGTACCGGCGGCCGGCGCGGCGCACGCAGTGGCTACTGAGCGCCCTGGCGCACCACTACGGGCTGGACCGCGGCGTGGAGAACGAGATCGTGGTGCTGGCAACCGGCCTGGATCAGTACCTGCAGGAGGTCTTCCACCACCTGGACTGCCGCGGCGCCGGCCGCCTGCCCCGCGCCGACTTCCGCGCGCTCTGCGCGGTGCTGGGGCTGCGCACCGAGGGGTCCCCGGCAGGCTCGGAAGCCGCCGAGGACGCGGCTGGCGGAGGCGCGGACTCTGGGGATGTGAGCGCCGGGGAGGGGGACGCGGACGTGGAGGAGGAGGCGCGGCTGGCGCTGTGTGCCGAGCCGCCCGAGCTCACCTTCCGCCAGTTCCACGCGCGCCTCTGCGGCTACTTCGGCGCCCGGGCGGGGGCCCGGCTGCCCCGCGGCGCCCTCAGCGAGCACATCGAGACGCAGATCCGCCTGCGCCGCCCGCGCCGCCGCCGCCGCGCGTCCCGCGAGCCCGGCCCCGACGGCGGCCCCGGCGGCGGCGCGGACGGCGAGCGCGTGGCGCGCCTGGAGGAGGAGAACGGCAGCCTGCGCGAGCTGGTGGAGGACCTGCGCGCCGCCCTGCAGAGCAGCGACGCGCGCTGCCTGGCGCTGCAGGTGCGCGCCGCCGGCCGCGGGACCGCGTGGTGGGGAAGGCCGGGGTGGGTCGCGGGGGTGCACCTGCGCGGCCCAGATTGGCGGAGGATGGGGAAGGGGGCGCCGAGATCCGCCCTCCGCCATCCCACCCCACTTAGACCCGCTCGTGTGCTGTCCCTGTCCCTCCTTATTCCACGCGGGTGCCCATCTCCCTAGCCTTCTCACCTGTTTCACTTCCTAAAGCCTCGGTCGCACACGGACTGCCATCCCACGCCTTTCTCCCCCGCCCCTCTAGTCTTGCCTCCTCTGACCTCAAGATGGAAGCCATAGGGTGTCTGGGGGGTCCCCACATATTCTGTTATTTAGCAAGCACCCTTGGCTCTACTTCCTGCAGGACTAATAGGGGATTTAGGTTGAAGAAGGCCCCATCCCCACCCTTAACCCAGCCCTACGGAGCTCCCCGTCTGTTGGGGTAGATGGACAGCTCCTTCCGTCATTCCTCAGATGCTTATGGGGCTGCCGTGGGGCCAGAGCTGGAGCCCAACTGGGAAATAGGGTGGCTAACGCTGTGGGTCAGGCAGTCGCTGGCCACCAAGGGCCATAAAGAAGGAGCCCTAAGGGCAGTCTTGGGCCTAGTTCCAGCCCCAGTACCCGGAATCGGCCCACACACACTTGTGCACTATGTCCAGCCACGTGCCCGTGCCGTGCTTTGGCCACGACTCCCGGGAGGCAAGCAACAGCCCTGACCACAGGAGACCCAAGTCCAGGAGGGAGCCGACTGGGTTAGCCCCGTCACCCGGCCCCAGGGGGCAGAGTGCAGAGGGAGGCACGGTGTGATCTTCAGTAGCTGTGAGTGTGGAAGGGGCGCGGGCTGAGGCCAGAAAGTGGCCCCTTGGTGTGGAACGGGAGGTTCCGGGACGTGAGCTGAGATGGTGGTCTGAGATGACGCGCAGGTGTCTCCTGAGCACCGACTGTGTGCCCGGCGTGTTTCAGGCAGCAGGCACCACCTAGCAGCAAGACAAGGAACCAGGGCTGCCCGTGTCCAGTTTGGGACCGAGAAGGCAGGACAGTTGAATGCCCCAGTGCGGGAGGGAGGCTGAGCAGAGCTGTGACGAGTGGGGACCACCGGCACCGTGCAATGAACACGGGAGGGGCGGGATGGGCAAGTGGAAGTCGTGGCTCCTGGCTCCTCAGGGCCACTGCCATGGGTAACTGAGTTTAGACACAGCGGGCCCTGCCCGCAGGTGCGGCTACGGGTGAGCAGAGCGCGCCGTCACCTTGCACCTCTGCTAGCGCGCTCCTGGCTGCGCGGGGAGGGCGGAGCGGCCGCGCCCCTGCCGCTCACCTCCCGCCCCCTGCCGCCCTGTCCCCGCAGGTCGGCCTTTGGAAGAGCCAGGCGGGCGGCCACGAGGAGGGGCTCGGAGGGCCCGAGGCGGCGGCGGCGCGGGAGCTGCGGCAGGCGCGGGGCGCCCTGGCGGCGGCCGAGGCCCGCGCGGGCAGGCTGCGCCGGGGCCAGGCCGAGGTGCGGCGACGCGCGGAGGAGGCCCGGCAGGCGGTGCTGCGCAGCCTGCGGCGCGTGCGTGAGCTGGAGGCGCTGGCGCAACAGGTGCCCGGCCTGCGGCGCTGGGTGCAGCAGCTGGAGGCGGAGCTGCAGCGCTACAGGTGAGCTGCGGCGCGCGGAGCAGGCGGCCCCAGGTGCCCCAAACAGGCGCCGGTTCTCCCAGCCCTCTGGCGCGCGCGCCCTCGCCCACGCGATGTCGTGCCCTGCCGCTTTCAAAAGCTCGTACGCAGGCGGCTCTTCCAGTCCCTAAATCCTTCGTCGACTCCATTGCTTCTTCTCCCACCACCCCACCCATCTGTCCTGTTCGCCCACTAGCGGGTTGCAGTGGAGTGGGCTCATTCCTGCTTACACTTGGCTTTGGTTCTGACGGTCACAGCCGTGTGCAGGCTGGGAGCTGAGTGCTTTTCAAGGCTGACCTCATTTAATCCTCACCACAGCCCTGTGAGGTAGATGCCTTCATGCCTCCTCTTGTACGCTTAAGGAAACGGATTTATAGCGAGCCCCTGCTGCTGGCTCCCCCGGGACAGGAAGCTGGCCTTGGGACGAAGGTTCATCCCCTGGCAGAGTCTCTGATGTGGGAATCTGGGCAAGTTGCTGGCTCTCTGCTCTGGAGTGGAACAGATCGCTACCCCTGCCTGCCAGAGCCGCTGCCTGCCCGGTACACGCCCACTCCCAAATCGCATAGCACCTGTGCCTGCCCGCACCCGGGCAAGGCTCCAGGGATGTGACCATGACCAAGACAGGCCACCAGCGAGTGCGCCGGTAGGGTGGGCAGATGGGGCCCTCCTCATGCTTGCACCAGGCTCAGCCTGCCCCTGAAGAAGCCACTGCGACGGCGAGAGCTGAGGATGGGAGGTCGCCCGGCGAGAGGAGCCGGGGGGCCTTCTAGAACAGGGGAGCAGTATGGGCCAAGCCCTGAGAGAGGACCTGAAAGGAGGCGGCAGCTGGAAAGGCTGGCAAAGGCCGGTCCTTAGTTTAGGGCCGGGAAGAGGCGGCAAGGAGCTCAGTCCAGCCCTGGAGAGAAGCCGAGGCCATGGAAAAGCACGGAGCAAAGGGGGCCGCAGGGCGATTTACATCTCAATAAAGAATTACCCGGCTCCCGCGGGGACTGAGAGACGCAGGAGGGGGAGGGGCCCGGGAGGGGCCGCCGCCAGCCTCTCCCAGCGGGGGTTGGCAGCCAGAGGGGCGGCTTGGACCCCTGTCCTCAGAGGCTGGCCTGCCCTTGACTTCTGAGGTGCTCACAGCTGGCAGATGACAGGGAACCAAGCTGCAGGGAGACCGGCCCTGGCCCAGCCTCCTGCCGCTGCAGATGTTTGGACAGTCACTTCCTGTTTGCATAGCTGACCGGCCAGGGAGTGGGGCTGGCTAGCGCGAGTCCCGCGGCCGGCTTGGAACTTTGTCCAGGAGGAGAAATAAAGGGTCTCTTCTCTGTTCGGCCCTAAAGTGACCACTGGTACAGTCGGTAGAGCAGCTGCAGACCCTAGGCAGCTGGTTACCCTGGGGGAAGTGGGGTCTTATCCAGGCACCACTCAGTCCTCACAAGGCGAGCAAGGTCAGGGCTTGATCCCCATTTTAAAGACTGCAGGAGGTCAGCTCTGAGAAGTCAAGTAACATCCCCGAGGCCACACAGCCAGAAAGTGGTAAAGAAGTCTGCCTGCCCACACAGCCTGTATTCTTTCTTTCTTTTCACTTTGCCTTTGTTGTTGATTCATGGTGGCAACAGGGTTGCTGCCCCTCCAGGCCTTGCAGCTGCTGTTCAGGCATAAGAAGTCAGAGGGGCAACATCGGAGGTGGGGAGGATTTTCCCTCTGTGGTCCCCACCAGGGCTCACACCTGCATCTCACTGGCCAGAGGGGATCTGGTCACACTGGTCTGTCTCCAACAAAATGGGCTCTACTAGTCAAGACAAACAGGGAGCAGCTATGGCAGGTACTCCCGAGCTGACGCCCAGAGAATGAGGCATGGGCAAGGACCACACAGTGATAAGATTTTACATGTCGCTTGCTCCCCGACCCTAAAAAAAAACGCGCCCCAAAACCTTGCCCAGACCTCCTCTGCGTGTGTCCTTCTTCTAATTAATCGTTATTTATTTTTATCTCATTTGAAAGGCAGAGAGGCAGATCTTCCACCCACTGGTTCAGCTCCCAGGTGCTTGCAACAGCCAGGGCTGGGCCAGTCCAAGTGAGGAGGCAGGTGCTCCATCTGGGGCTGCTGCCTAGGTGGCAGGGACCCAGGCTCTTGAGCCATCTCCTGCTGCCTCCCATTAGCATTAGCAGGAAGCTGGCTCAGAAGTGGAGGTAGGACCCAAACTTGGGCTCTCTGGGACGGGCATCCCAAGTGGCAACTTAACCTCTGTGCCAAACGCCTGCCCCCTGCTCTGCCCATTTTCCCTGGCCAGGGTTTGCAGGTTCATGGACGACTTAGCCCAAAGCCCTCGCTCTTTGAGGGCAGAGACGGGGAAGAGACAGAGCGGCCATGGCATTTACCGAGCATGCACTGTGTTCCAGGTGTGATGCCACGCACTTTTCCCATTAGCTCCTAGGAAGCCCGAGAGGAAAGTAGCACCTGCAGGCCTCGGAGGAGAAAAGCAAGGCCGGGGAGAAGCAGCGTGCAGCACAGCGAGCAGCGAGGGAGGGTTCGCAGCTCAGCGGCACATCCCCCAGCGAGGGAGGGTTCGCAGCTCAGCGGCACATCCCCCAGGCTGGGTTTGGCGACACGCACGGGGTCGCCTCTGCTGTTGCCTGGCAAGGGTTAGGAGCTCCCATGTCCTGGGAGTGTTGCGGGGACCTGCAGGCCTGCAGTCGGGAGGAGGAGAGGGTCCCACACCGAAACTTGGAGCCCCGTGGCTCCCTCTGTGTGACCGCGCTGTGCAGTGCCTCCAGGTGCTCAGCAGATGTGTGTGTGTTGGGGGTGGGAGGGGGAGGTGCTGTGGTGGAATTCCTGTCCCTGCCCCAGGAACTGACAGCTTGAAGCCATCTGGTTGGAACGAATGACCCGGCTCACACGTTCCCAGCCTCTAAGCACAGTTCAAAGCTTCTTTTCAAAGCCCTTTCCCAGACACCGACTTTGTGACCTCCTAATCCTGCCCACTCTGAGGGTGACGGCGTGTCACCTGCCGGGGCAGGGGCTTTCACCCAGCCCCTGGACGTCAACTGCACGGGGACTCGGGTGGAGCACCCCAGCTCTGAGCCAGACTCTGCCTCCTCCCGACACAGCCGTCTCAGCTCCGTGTTCTGCTCTAGGACGTCTGTTTAGCTCTGGGTCAAACCTGCTGAGTCCCTGGCCTGTGCATTCCAGCCCATGCTTAGCTCTTTAAAATTTAACTACAACCAGCCCTCGGCATCCACCGGCTTAGCTTCTGTGGATCCAACCACCATGAAAATACTGGAGAAACCAAAAACGTCTGTACTGGACATACACAGACCAACACAACACAGCGACCACTTGTATTGGGCATTACAAGTCAACCAGAGCTGGTCTAAAGTATACAGGAGAGCGTGTGTGGGTGGAACCTGACTTTGGTGTGGCTATGGAGGGACGGCTGTCCTTACTGCAGAGCCCCTGTTGCACTTCGCAGTATCTGAGCTCCCTGTGTTTTCTATCAGCTGTCTGCCGTGATGACGATGATGATGGTGGTGGTGGTGGTGGTGGCCATGACCCTGAGAGTCCCCCTGAGACGCAGGGCTGCGGCGCTGTCTCAGACCAGACATGTCCACTGCCTTCAGAGGGGGCTCCTGGACCCGAGGGGCGCTGGCCATGAGCGCGTTGTTAGGGCTCAGATGTGCAGGGTGCAGAGGGATCACAAAGGAGCTACTGCTACTTTCACGCTCGCAGGAGGGAGAAGCGCCCCAGGCGCCAAAAGGAAGCCTCAGGCCCCTGAGAGCTCGGGGACAAGGGGAGACCCTGGCGCTCACCTGGCCCAGCCCTGCCCTCCCGGGAGGTAGTCCAGGCCAGTCAGAGCCGAGGCAGCCTCTGAGGCCTGCTTCCCCGCAGCTGGTCTCTGCCTCACACCGCCTCATCTGAGACAAGAAACGCCGCGTCTTCTCATCCCACCAAACAGTCCCTCCCCACAGCAGCCTCTGCTGACGGGCCAAGGGGGAGGTATGTTGCAGTTCTGCTCACCTGCATAACTGCACCAGCTCATTTGAATATCATACATCTCATTTAATCCCTGCTCAACCAACATCTCTCGCTGGCACATCTCCCAACTTTGGCCCCAGGCCACTCTCCACTTTTCTAGCCTCTGTCTTCTCTTTCTTTTCTTCCTCTCCTTCAGCCAGGTCTCTGAGCTCAGTGGCTTAAAGCCCCAGTCAAACTGGCTTGGGTGAAAAAGAAACCGGTTCTTTAAGAAGGCTGGTCATGTCCAGCTTCAGGCCTGGCTGTATCCAGGAACTCCAGCAATGTCACCAGGACATTCAGAATTGCATTTTCACTCTCAGGCAGGTTCTCTCTCCCAGTGCCCCCTGGGGCGCCTAGTGAACCTCACCAAAGCTCTAAGTCCAGGAGAAAGGCCACCTCCTGTCTGAGCCATGCCACTGAAGCCAGGGACCTGAGCCTCACTGGGCCAATCAGAACACTGTCATCCCTGAACCTGTCATGGCGTCCAGGACACTCTGATGCTCTGACCTCAGCCACGCACCCACCAATGGTGCCAGAGCGAGGCCTGTCAACCCCTGGAACCCGGGCCCTCCCAGGAGAATGGGGGGGGGGGTCCTCCTGGGTGTGTTGATATACACCCCTCGCTACTCCGTGGGAGCTGGCCACCCTTCTTGTCCTGCAGGCCTAGGAAGGAAACCCGGCTCGGCATGGGCTAGGCTTGTCTCCAAGTCTGCTATTCCCGGCTGCCGAATGCCTCCGGGTCATTTGGCGGACTCTGTCCCCGCACCAGGCCTTGCTGCTGAGGCACTGTGGTACTTGCTGGGGAGAAAGAGCTCTCCCTCCCCACCCCCTCACCCCTGGTTCCTTCTCTAGGCCCGAGCCTCGCCCCCTCCCCAGGAGGAAGTACCACACACAGCCTGTGGCCCAGCCCACGGCAGAGCGGGACACCTGCTGAGGCTGTCATGGACAGAGGAGGGACAAGTGTGCCTTCAGAAGGTTGCTGGCCACCAAAACATCTGGGCAGAAGGGGCCCTGGCGCTTCAGATCCCTGAGTGGCCCGAGGATGTGGCTTCTTTTTTAAAAACTGATTTTTAAATTTGTTGAGAGAGAGAGATCGTCCACCTGCTGGTGCACTGCCCACATGCCCACAATAGCAGGACTGAACCAGGGCGAATCCAGGAGCTCAGAAGACAATCCGGGTCTCCCACATGGGTGGCAGCGACCCGAGTGTTTGTACCATCCTCTGCTGCCCTCCCAGGGTGCATGTTAGCAAGGGAGCTGGATCAGAAGCAGAGGGGCCCGGACGTGAACCCAGACACCCCAATATGGGATGCAAGCTCCCTCAGCGACAACTTAACCCCTGTGCCCAACGCCCACCCATGTTCCTGAGAAGCAATCCCCTTGTCCCTGGGTGGGAGGTCTCTGGGGGGTTCCTGCAGCTCCTCCATCTCTTGAAGCTTGCCATGTCTCAGCCGCCTCCCTGTCCTGGGCCAGGGTTCAGCTGGCCCCCTTGGCGGGACCCTCAGAGGCACCTGAGCAGGCAGCCTCAAACAGCGAGGACAGAGGACCGAGCTCAGCTCAGCTCAGCTGCAGCGGGAGGCGGGCGCCAAGCCGGCCTCTGTGGCTTTGTTGTGGGGAGGATGAAAAGGCAGGAGGGGAGAAGGGAAGGGTGGAGGGAGGGAGGCGGAGGGCCGTTTATTCTGCCGGCCACCAAGGAGGGGACACAAAGGCAAGGCCGCCCAAGGGCCACCTCGCCTGGCCCCGGGGGACTGATGTTAGCAGGTCAGGAGAGGGGGGTGCAAGGGCAGGGGAGGGGGGAGGCAGGCAAGGCAAGGCAGGCACAAAGCACCATCTGGAGCTGGGAGGCCCCGGATTCCATCAACCCTGGAGACGGGCGTGTGGGTGGCCGGTGGCGAGAGCAGATGCCCCTCTCCCAGGGACAATACCCAGAGCTCACAAAGGCAGGCCAGCTGGGCACCCACCCCAGACCCCAGGCCCAGGCCTTGGGATGCAAAGACGGGAACAGTGTACCGGGCCCTGGCTCAGAAGGCCCAGCCTGACCTGGACTGGAATCGGAGCTTTTCCACACTTCAATTCT
Organism: Lepus europaeus; assembly: GCF_033115175.1. Classification (NCBI taxonomy): domain Eukaryota; kingdom Metazoa; phylum Chordata; class Mammalia; order Lagomorpha; family Leporidae; genus Lepus; species Lepus europaeus. The sequence continues at coordinate 12,365,229 of NC_084835.1, forward strand.
GGGACTCTGGGATCCACCTCTGTGAATCTGGGATTCCTGGTCCACAGAGTGGGTGTGGTATTCTGTTCCTCTGCTTCTTGGTACAAACACAAGGAAGCAGGGTGGGCAGTGGGGTGGAGCTCTAGGGCCATGACCCACAGCAAGTGCGTCTCACCTCCGTGAGCCTCAGCTTCCTTGGCTGCGTGACGGGATGATAATAGAGTATTTGGAGGCTGGCGCTGTGGCAGAGCGGGTTAAACCTCTGCCTGCGACACTGCCATCCCATATGGGGCCAGTTCGAGTCCCGACTGCTCCACTTCCAATCCAGCTCCCTGCCAATAAGCCTGGGAAAGCAGCAGAGGATGGCCCAAGTCCTTGGGCCCCTATACCCACGTGGGAGACCCAGAAGAAGCTCCTGGCTCCTGGCTTTGCCCTGGCACAGCCCCAGCAACTGCAGCTATTGGGGGAGTGAACCAGCTGATGGAAGATTCTCTCTCTCTCTCTCTCTACCCCCTCCTCCTCCTCTCTCTAACTCTGTCTTTCAAATAAATAGAAACTGAATCTTCTAAAAAAAATAGAGTATTTGAAGATTCAAAATGCTCATATGTAAAAAGCACTTTGCTTATTGTTTAGCACTGAGAAAATGCTCAATAAATATTGGAAATCATCATTATTTATCCTTTATCGTGGTCCCCACCATATAAATAAATCATGGTGGTGGGGCTGATAGACACGAACAGCCCCCCTCCCCCAGGAAGCCCCCACCTATGGGTGCTACCAGCAAGCAATCAGACAGTCTCCGGGGGTGGCAGGGCCCTAACACAATGTGGGCAAGTACTGAGGGGAGCCGGCTGGGGCTCTGGGCATCTCTTGGGGGAGGTGGGTTTTGAAGTATGAGTAGGAGCTTTCTCAGGCACTGCAGATACTGGTTCCTGTAAGTGCACATATTCAGAAGTGTGAAAGGCCTCAGCGTCTCCTGGGAGAAGGGGGCTTTCATTGTGGCTGGAGCATCGGAAGCAGTGATCTCTAGCCATACCACCTGAGGGTGCCCAGCCTCCTCGGAAGTGGACGATGGCAGGGGCAGCAGCCCGAGGAGATGGGGAAGAGGCATGGGTGGCAAAGGCCTTCACCCCAGGGAACAGGGAGACTGAACAGAGTTTGAAGCAGGGACAGTGGGGATCGGGCCTGGCTGCATGTGGAGGGCCCTCTGGGGAAGAGGCTGTTGCCGGGTCCAGGGAGAGAGGACAAGGCCTGACCTCCAATGCCTACGAAGGGTGGACCTCAGCCCCATGCCTGGAGGCCTCTCCTGGAGCAGGGGAGGGGGCTTGGAACCCCAGCCCTGCCATCTCCATCCAAGGAGAGAGCCTCCATGCCACGGGTGAAACAGAACCCAGAGCAGACCCTGCAGCAGGGGGCCACAAAGACCACCATCCTGTGTGTGCAGGAGCCAGCAGGGGCCGCCCAGAGCCAGTCCTGAGTTCTCACTTCAGGCTGGGCCAGGCTGGGTCAAACTCAGTTTCCGTGGGGGCTTCGTGGTATGCTGGACCTCAGAGGGCGGTGACAATGGGCACTGTGCCTCTGGCGTCTAACGGGTCCCAGAGACAGGGACACACTCCAGGAAGCCCACTTGACCCCCTGGCACTGGCCGGGGAGGTGTGTGTTTGGTGAACAAGTCTCTCCTCAAGAAGCCCCCCCCCCCGCCCCCCATGGCCCTGCAATTGCTAAATTCAAGCCTCAGCGACAATTCCTCCTGATAGCCCCGCCCTCCTGTGGCACTGAGGACGGGCGTCACCCGTGGGCAGTCAGACTGCACTGGGGTGGGCTTATTGGTGAGCAGTGTCCTGCTGAGGGCGGGATCTGCCCACGGTCACCCAGGAAGTCGGGGGCGCTGCCCGGGCCACCTTCTCGTCTTGCACAAGCCCAAAGATCTGTGGCGCTTTCTGCCGTTTCCCACAGGTGGTCTGCAAACAAGCGTCAGCCTTGTCAGGCTGGGGATGGCCACACGGGGCCTGGGCTGGCCTCTGGCGCCACATCGGTCACCTCTGGCCATGGCCCCCGCCCACTCACCTCAGGAGGCCACACGTCTGCCCCTGGTGCCTCTGGACACTGCTCAGCAAGCTCGCGCTTGACCTGCCTGTGCCTGGGGAGTGTCCTCATCCAGAGAATGGGGCTCGTGTCAGTGCCTTCACCCTAGGGCGAGAATTAAAGCTCTCAGAACTGTGCCTGGGACACAGCGAGCACTCAGTCAATGTCACTGCCATCTGGCCACGGTGCATGGCGAGGGTTTCCCTCACGTCCAAGGGGAGGAACTGAGCCTCCTCGCCCGTGTACCGCCAGCAGATGCCGGGAGGAAAGGCCAGTTCCTGGGTGGGGCCTGGTGTTATGGGCAGGGCTCTGGCCAGGGGGAGTGGGAGCTGCCCCGATGCAGCCTGGGACAGCGACAGCAAGGTGCTCTCCTGCCCAGGAAGAGTGGATACTTTCTTTGGGTGGAGGCCAGATTAAAGGGGCGGGTGATTATCAACAAGAAGTCTGCAGAACTTAGCGGCAGGAAGGACCCGGCCCAGGAGCTCAGGCCATGGGACCCGGAGTCCCTCCCGCTCCGTCTCGCCTCTGCTGTCCTTCGTGCACTCTGCTTTTGGACAGTCTTCCCGTGAGGTAGCAAGACCCCACCCCCACCCCCACCCCCACCGGAAAGGTCTGCTTTTCCCCTGTGGCTCTTTGCATTAACTCTGACTTCCCTGGCACGGGCCAGGGGCATGGGGTGTGCTGATTGGCCAGGCTGGGGTCATGTGCGTGCTTTGGACCAATCCTAGCCACTCTGGGCAGCCCTGGGTCACATGGCCACCTGTGGCCCTGCCAGTGATGGCACCCAGTGCCCCTCTTCTGTCCCCACAACCACCGAGCCTGGCAGGAAAGGCTGGTGACTTGGTCAAGAATCGGCCGGCGCACAGGCCATCAGAAACTTGCCTTGCAAACTGGATCAGGGCTTCTGCGAGGATTCAGGCTCCGTGGAGAACCTGGGGGCCCCCCAGAACCAGAGACCCTGTGGACAGGGACAGAGATACTCCATGTCAGAATAGTTCCTGGTTTTCCGTCAGAAATAATCGTCGCCTTTTCTTTTTTTATCCAGCTTTGGTAGAGTGCGGGTATGGCTTGAACACGGCTGGCCTGCACTGAGACCCTACTTCCTAGCTGCTGCGTTGGGAGGCGGGGCCTAGTGGGAGGGGTTGGGGCCACAGGGGCGGGGCCCTCCTGCAGGACCAGATTGAGGCTTCCTGCAGGTGGGCGTAGGGTGAGGGCAAGCGGCCACCTGCTCTTCCAGTATTTCTCCTGCTACATTGTCAGCCCTGCACCAGGCCCAGCCTCCCAATCCAGGACCATGAGCTACAATAAACCTCTTCTCTTTATCAACTGTCCAGACCCAGGCACTCTGTTTTACCAAAATGGACTAAAGCTCCCAGAAGGTGCTCACCCTGCACTGGGGAGAGGGGAGGCAAAGGCTCCCCAGCCCAGGCGGGCTCGCACCCCAGTGGCAGGGAAGGTTGGCCACCATCACAACGGGCAGTGGAGGGGAGGGGAGGGGATGGGGCGTGGCCACTGTGACGCACGGCACAGACTGGTGCCTGGAACCGCAGACTGTCCTTGCAGTCCTGGGGGCCGGAAGTCCCTGACCCACCGAGGCAACCAGGCTGGTTTCTTCTGAGGCCTGGCTCCTAAATGGCTGTCCTCCCTCTGTGTGTGTCTATCTCTGTGGCCGGATGTCCCCCATCAGTCACACTGGAACAGAGCCACACTAAGGACCTCATTCTAACTGGAGGACCTACAGGCACTGCCTGCAGAGTGTGAGCGGGTGGGAACAGGACAGCCGCCCAAGGCAGGGACAGGCCAAGAGCTCTGGATGTCCCTTCCCCAAGGGTCCCCGGAGTCCTGCTGAGCGTCAGCCTCGCATACCTCAGACTCAGCTGCACGCCTCTGGGTGGCCGTCCTGGCTCTGACCAGGGGGCAGATGGCTCCCCCGGCTGCCTCAGCCTGCTGTGCGCTCATTCACTTCTTCAGAGCCCCATCCCACTCACCACCTGCCCCGTGAACGGTCACAGCCCCTGTCTTTTTCTGTCGTTAACTGATTTTTGTGACAACTTCACGGAGGTCCCTGTCCCCAGGAGAAGGCAAGTGGTATGGGGTTAGCTGTGGCTGCCATCAGTGCTGCCAATGGCACCAGCTGCATAACTCACCTGCCAGCCAGGTCACAAAGCAGAGTGGACAGAGCAGGCAGGCCGGGCCTTGGAGGACGCTCAGCCCTGCCAGGTATCCCTGAGTGGTGGGTGCTGGGGTCGGCTCAGACCCTCCCATTGCACCTAAGCCCACACCCCTACTTGGTGAAGGCAGTGGTTCCCGTGTCTCAGTGGGGACGAGAGGACCCCCAGGACTGCCCCCCGCCCTCTGCTCTTCCCCCATCCCCCTCCTTCCTCCTGTTGTTCTCTTGTTTGCACATCCAGGTTCCCATTTCCTGCAAGGCCTCTTTGCTCAGGAAATGCCATGCAGCAAAGGAAGCCACTGTGCCGGGACCTGCAGGACCTCCTGGGACAGGTTCAGCAGAGTGGCCGCAGCCGGACAGCCCATGCCTGCCTCTCGGGCCCTGGCTGTCTCGGGGGGTCCTGGAGCCCTGTGGCTTCCTAGAGTTTTCTGCAGGGTGGAGAGGGTTGGAGGCAGAGAGAGAAAACAAACACCAGTGACACCCATGCCAGAAACAGCAGAGCCCGGGGGTGTGACGGTCCTTTGATGGGACACGAGGAAGTGGGCCTTGCTTACAGTCCCATCTATCCGGGGCGGACTCTCGTCTGTGGTTACTGTGCTGGTCATTTGCGGAGGTGGCCAAGCCTGTGGGTAGCTGAGTTTAAGGAAGGGAGGTGATCAGGTGGACTGGGTGGGGTCTCGAGAGCCAGGCTGAGGCCTCCAAGTAAAGGAGCAGCAGCTTCGCCCAGAAACCTCATGTGCTCCGTGGACAGAGCTTCTGCCGTGCCTGTGGGAGCCAGCCCCACAGTCAGAGGCCTCTGCCTTGTAATAAGCTCTTGAGAGGGAGCTAGGGCCACGTGTGTGGCGATAGACGGAGTCACCTGCTTCTCTCATTGAACCCTGAGAGGCACAGGGGTGGAGGCAGGAGGGGCAGTGACACAGGAACAGAAGCGGACATTTCTAAGTGTCTGCAGGGCACGGGGCACTGCACTAAGGACTTGATCCCTACATTCATCTCACCGTGAACACTTTATCCACCACGATGCTTTAGGCTGCCTCACCAGCATTTATGATCTCATGCGGGGGCTCCAGGGGAGGCAGCTCTTGGCAACTCAATAATGTTTTCACGAACCCAGTTCTCCGCCGCCGTCCTCAGCTCACCAGTTTGGCTGCCAGCAAGGCCCCTCATGGTCACACGATGGCTGCCACAGTCAAGGGCATTGCTGCCACGTCCAGAGACGGGGCAGCATCTGCTCCTCTTTGGTCTTCCCTTTCTGCAGAAACCCTCCTGGGAGATGTCCCCGAATCTCTCCTTGGCCACAGTCACGTCACAGGCCTGTTCCTGAGCCAGTCCCTGGCAAGGGAAGGAATCAGCACTGTTGGCTGAGAGCTTCAGTGACGTCTCCTGCCCCGGAGCTCCCAGCCACTTGGTGCCCGAGGAGTCCCGGAGGCTGTGCCGAGAGCTCAGATAGGGTGTGACTGTTTAGATGATTGTATTTGGTTTCTATCACAACCGTTACAAATTACCACCAATTCAGCAGCTTGAAACCACACCACGAGTGATCTCACGATTCTCCAGGCCAAAGTCAAGGTGTCACTGGCGGGTCTGGAGGCTCTGGGGAAGACTCTGCTCCCAAGGTCATTCGGCCCCCCCGTGGCTGCAGGACCGGACCCAGACTCCTGCTTTCCTGCGGGCTGGGAGCGGGGGTGGCTCTCTGGGTTCCATCCTCTGCAACGCCTTCTCCTTCCAGGCAGCAGCAACTGGACACAGTCTCTCTGACACCCCAGATGTCTCTGACTTCCTCTCCGCCAGCCGAGAAAGTTCTGTGCTTTCTCAGGGCCTTGTGTGATGGGACAGGGATGACCTCCCTCTGTTGCAGTTGGCTTTGCCGTGGAACATCACACACGTGGGGCGAGAGCTCGGCTCCTCCACAGGCTCCAGGAAGCGGGGTGTGGAGTATGGGGGCCGTTCCTAGAAACTGTGCCTGCCCCAGCAGGAACCATGGAGCCCGTCCCAGTGAGTAGAGGAGAGAAGCTCAGAGAAGCAGCTGAGAAGCGGCAGTGACATTCTAAGCTTCGAAGTCTGAGAGGTCTACTATCTCTGCCCTTACAGACAAGCGGGCCAAGCTCTGAGTTGGATGGCAATGACCTTCCTCAAAGCCCTGAGTTAGATGGTAACGTCCTCGCTCAAGCTCAGAGCAGCCAAGGGTTCATGGTTGTAAACAACAGAAATCAATGCTGCTCGTTGGCTGTCCAGTAGCTACCATTTGATGGGTAGGCAGCTGCCACAGGAGCAGTTCACTGAAGGACCCGCCTGCTGTCCCAGTGGTGTCACCGCTGTCACACGCCCCATGACATCCAGCTCTACAGATGAGCCCAACATGAGCCTGCAAGTGTGTGTGGACGTGTGTCCTACAGACTGTCACCCACCTCATCTCCTTAGCACGACATCTGAAAGCAACAGTCCTCCCTCCTAGTTACCCAGATGGCTCCCTGTCCTAGGGTGATCTTCCTACCCCCAGCCATGTAACCTCACCCAGTGCTCTTTCTCATGCAGAAAGTGTGGCTCACCTTGGGGGTAAAGGCGAGACCTCGGCTCTCCTGCATGGTCAAGTATGTCTTCTTTGGACTAAACACCTTCCAGAGAGGGCAGAAGTCATTAGTCGAATCAGGGGCTAGCAGCCTACGGCCCCTGGGCCAAATCCAACCCCATGCCCATTTTTGTATGATCCACAAACCAAGATAATTCTTACATATTTAAATGGTTGAGAACTCCCAAGGGGGTGTTTCATGACACATGAAAAGTTCATGAAATTCAAATTTTTGTGTCCATAAGTGAGGTTGCACTGGCATGCAGCCATGTTTGTGTAGTATCTGCTTTTGTGCTACACCAGCAGAGCTGACAAGTGGCAGTAACGCTCTGGGCTTCAAAGTCTAAGAGATTCACTCTGACCTCTTGCAGACAGAGTCGGCCAGGCCCTAGGTTAGATGGTAATGACTGCTATGCTGGTCATGGGTGGCCACTAATTCTGATATTGGGGTACTACCTCATGTTTCTGAGACTGACTTATTTATTTGAAAGGCTGAGTTAGAGCGAGAGAAACAGAGAGATTCTTCTGTTAATTCAGTACCCCCGTCAACTGCAACAGCCAGGGCTGGGCCAGGCCAGCAGCCAGGAACTTCTTCCAGGTCTCCCACATGGGTGGAGGGGGCCCAAGGACTTGGGCCACCCTTTGCTGCTTTTCCCAGATGCATTAGCGGGAAGTAGGGTTGGCAGTGGAGCAGCCAGGATCTGAACTGGCACCCATGTGGGATGCAGGCATCGCAGGCAGCAGCTTTACCAGCTACGCTCTGACTACCTCATGTGTTCTTTTTTTAATGTATTTATCTATTTCAGAGGTAGAGTTACAGACAGTGAGAGGGAGAGACAGAGAGAAAGGTCTTTTGTCCGCTGGTTCCCTCCCCAGATGGCCATAACAGCCAGAGCTGCACCGATCTGAAGCCAGGAGCCAGGAGCTTCTTTCGGGTCTCCCATGTGAGTACAGGGGCCCAAGGACTTGGGCTATCTTCTACTGCTTTCCCAGGCCATAGCAGAGAGCTGGATGGGAAGAGGAGCAGCCAGGACTAGAACCGGTGCCCATATGGGATGGCGGCGCTGCAGACAAAGGATTACCCTACTGAGCCACAGTGCCAGCCCCTGCCTCATGTATTCTAATCAGGAAATTTGGATTTGGGTAGGTGAAGGAATGGGTGTCTTCACCTCTTGTTCCTGTTACCCTTCCTGCTCTACAGGCAACTGTTTTCATATGATTTCTGTGTACAGTAGACCCTCCTTATGTTTTACTCACCCACAGTCAAGAATGGTCCCAAAATATTAAATGGAAAATTCCAGAAATAATTCCTAAGTTTTGAATAATGTGCCATTCTAGGTAGCGTGATGAAACTTCAGGCCATCGTGCTCCGTCTCACACAGGACGTGGATTATCTCTTTAACAGATGGATCCATGCTGTATATGTTACCCTCCTGTTGGTCACTTCTGGGTTATCAGATCTACAGTCATGGTATCACAGAGCTTGCAGAGTTCAAATAACCCTTACTTTACATAGACATCAAGTGTTCTATTTTGTTATTGCTGTTAATCTCTTACTGTACCTAAGTTAGAAATAAACTTGCTCATGGCTAAGTACGTGTAGGAGAAACATAATGCATACAGGATTCAGTACCATCTGTGGTTTCACACATCCACCTGGGGTCTGGGAATGCCTTGTCTGTTGATAAGGGGACTGCTGTGTCCACCTGTGTTGATCTAAGTGTCTGCAAATGGGTATTTTTGGTGTCTATTTCCATTTACAGAAATGGCACTGTTTCCTCTCCCTCTCCCTCTCCCTCTCCCTCTCCTTCCTCTTTTCACTCAGTTCTGGGTTTTCACATCCACGGTGTTGCTGTGTGTCCACCTGCCCGCTGAATGTCCCCTGAGTGAGCATCCTCTCCAGGTGTGCGTGCTCCCTGGAGGAGTAGCCGCTCTGCCATGAGGAGGCCTGTACCCAGTCTGGCCAGTGGATGCCAGCCAGCTCCAATGAATCTACTGAATCAAGTTTCCCAAATTGTTTTTACCCTGTGACTTTTGCTTTTGAAGTTTTGAGTTATCCTCCATGCCTAGTTCACACAGCTATTCTGTTGTATGTTCTAAGCTTTTCATTCCAATTTCCATGAAACTTTTTTAAACATTTTTTTGTTAGAGGCACAGAGTGAGCCCCAGCCCAGGATGGCCGAGGCTGGGCCAAGGCTGAAACTGGGAGCTAAAACTCAGTGCAGGAACCCCACCTGGTGGCAGGGACCCAAGTGCTTGAACCACCACAGCTGCCGCTCAGGGTGTACAGTTACGGGAAGCTGGATCAGGAGCCAAGCACTTCAGCCCGGGCCACAGCGTCCCAGTTGGAGCACAACTGCTGGGCTGAACGCCCTCCTTGCCCTTCTATTTTAACTGTGTCCCTTACACTGACGACTGCAATCTACACAGAGTCCATCCTTTCAGGAGGTATGGGCGGGAACCGGGTTTAGTCTCCTCCAGGTAGCAAGGGGTGGCGCTCTTCATTCACGAGGGATTTCAAAGCCCTGTCACACTGTGATTAGTGTTCCTCCTCGTGGTTTGCTCACCAAGGATCTGTGACCACATTAGGAACCTCACTTGAGATCACAGGAACACCAGAGTCAGTTTCTAGGTTTAGAACATGGAGGATCTTTGCACGGCACAAACATAATAGTGAAAGGAACCAAAGGTTTACAAAGGAGAATTACAGTTTTGGGCAAAATGACTGTCAACTATTTAACTTTATCCTAAGCTCTAGATCCACTGCCCACTGTTGGGCAGTGCTGGTCTAACTTTCTGTAATGATGGAATGCTTTCTTGGTCCACGATGGCTGGCCGCAGGCCATGCGGGGCCACTGAGCACTTGAAGTGTGGCTGGTGAAATTGAGGCACTTTCCCTTTTATTGAAGATAATTTACATTTAAGTAGCCACATGTGACTGATTCTGCCATACTGGACAGTGGAGGTCAGATAAGAGCTGTGGGATTGCCACTGCCGAGATGAAAAACTTGAGAAAAGCTCATGTTGGAGGTTTTGGGGGGAAAATGAGCAATGGAGAAGGAAGGTGGACAAGAGCAGAGGATGGGAGCCCGGTGCGTGTAGTCCTCACCTCACCCCAACCCTAATCCTATAGGCTGGGGTGGCCCCTTCTCCGTTAAAAGATGGCCGAGCTGGGTGGGCATTTGGCCTTGGGGTTAAGATGCTGCATGGGAGGCCTGCAGATACGGGAGTGCCTGGATTCAAGTCCCAGCTCTACTCCCAGTTCCAGCTTCCTGGCGATGGCCCTGGTGACTGGGTCTATGTCACCCACATGCGACATCTGGATTCAGTCCCCGCTCTTGGCTTTGGCCTCATCCAGTCCCGGCCATTGCAGGCATTGGGGGCAGGGGGAGGGGGTGAAGCAGTGAGAGCACTGGCTTTCTCTCTGCCTCCCAAATTAAATACATAAATAAACATGGGCAAGATGAGTCTGAGGGAGGTGAAGGACTTGGTGAAGGTGCCCTTGCTGCAGAGCCTGGCCCAGGATAAAACAGACACAAGCCAGATCCTCGATCCTGCTAGGCCGGGCAAGCCTGCAGGCTCCCTGGGGAGGAGGTCAGGACGGCTACAGGCCAGGCTGTCGCCAGCAGAGACCCCAGATGCCTCCTTCCGAGGACACGTGCAAGGCCCAGTTGGCTGACCCAGAAGCCTTCAATTCCAAGTCCACAGGGGTGGGCACCTTGTGGTCCCAGAATAAGGCAGCCAGTGGGGAATGAGGTCAAGGTCAGGGAGGGGTCTGGGACAGTAGCGTCTGCTCAGGGATGGTCTGAACGTTTAGGGGGCAGGAGAGAGCGGCCTTGGCGACTGGGTGGGGGAGGGTGCTCCTGACACTTGGTCCAGGCCCCCAGGCAGGTTCTGCGCGGCCCAGCCTGGCCCCACATCCGGCTTGTGCTGAACGGGCTTGCACAGTCATTATCTGACATGAGAGTCCAACTCTGCCGTACGTGTAAACATAACATTTTTGCACAGTTTTCATATACAAAGAATTTCCCAAGAATTCGAGGCTGCGTGAGTTGAGGGAAGGTTGTACTGTGTCTCATCTGGAATTTTCCAAGAGCTGCTCCTCATCTCCATACCACATCACAGCCAGGACAACCAGCCATTGGGGAGTGCCTGTACCCTGGGGCAGTGGCCCTGGGAATCTCAGTGTCCCACGGCCTATCTGCAGATCCATCCGTGACTTAAAGAAGCTTATGGAGAGGTGGAAACGTTTGATAACAAAAACCTGAAATCTGTACACACACATAGTCCTCAAAGAGTTCATGGAAACACAAATTATGAAAAACTACACAAGGGGACCGGCATTGTGGCTTGTTGGGTTAAGCTGCTGCCTGCAATGCCGGCATCCCGTATGAGCTCCGGTTAGAGTTGTGGCTGCTCCACCTCCAATCCAGCTCCCTGAAATGTACCTTGGAAAGCAGCATAAGATGGCCCAGGTGCTTGGCTCCTGTACCCACGTGGGAGACCCAGATGGAATTCCTGGCTCCTGGCTTCGGTCTGGACCAGCCCTGGCCATTGTAGCCATTTGGAGAGTGAACCAGTATGTGAAAGATTCTCTCTCTCTCTCTCTCTCTCTCTCTCTCTCTCTCTCTCTCTCTCTCTCTATATATATATATATATATATATATATATATATATATATATTTCAAACAGATAAATCTTTAAAAAAGTATGCACGGATTTCAATTCTTTACACAAAAACAACCTATGTTTTTAAATATCATAAAATTTATTTTCACTTTATTGGAAAGGCAGAGAGACAGAGACAGACAGAAAGATCTTCCATCCATCTATTGGGTTCATTCTCCAAGTGCTCACAACAGCCAGGACTGGGCCAGGTCAAAGCCAGGAGCCCAGAACTCAATCCAGGTCTCCCCCAGGGAGGCACGGACCCAAGTACTTGAGCCTTCACCCACTTCTTCCCAGGGCCTGCCTTAGCAGAGCTGGGACTTCACCCCGGCCCCTCAGGAGGGGGTGTCAGTATTGCAGGCAGAGTCTTAACCACTGCACCACACACACACACCCATCTCTCAATCCCATTCTCCACAGACTTTCAAAGTACCCTCGTACTTGTCTGTCTACCCATCTATCTTTTCTACCTGGATTTATTTTCTTCCCTTTTTCAAAATACCATACATAGGAAAAAGGTAACAGCATTCAATGGCTATTACGTTGTCCCTCTCAAATTTAAATTTATCCATTCTAAGTAGGGTTATGTCCCTGAAAACCTCATTATGTCTACAGTGCTTTTCCTTTATTTCTTCTTCTTCTTTTTCTTTTTCTTTTTCTTTTTTTTTTTTTTTTAGATTTTATTTATCTATTTGAGAGGTAGAGTTACAGAGAGAGGGAGAAACAGCGAGAAAGGTCTTCCATCCACTGGTTTACTCCCCAAAAGGCCACAATGGGCTGATCTGAAGCCAGGATCCAGGAGCTTCTTCCAGGTCCCCCACACAGGTGCACTTCCAATGCGGGTTCACTCCCAAGCACTTGGGCCATCTTCCACTGCTTTCCTGGGCTATTAGCAGGGAGCTGGACCAGAAGAGGAGCAGCCAGGACAAGAACCGGAGCCCAGACAGGATGCTGGCACTGCAGGCAGAGGCTTAGCCTACTATGCCACAGCTTTGGCCTTTCTTTTTCCTTTAAACTGCTGATATCTCATCACCTTACTTTTTCCAAATCACGTTAAAACAGGGTGCTTTCTCCATGCAGCTCATTTGAGGGTGGTGCTGGGAGCTTCCAAACACTCATCATAAAAGAGGGTGTCAGTGTGCAAGGCGGAGGGGAGCTCAGCTCCAGCGGGGCCCAGAGCTTCCTGTGCACCCACGTCTAAGTGTCCACCACCCGCACACATCCGCCTCGGACCGCTGTCATTTTTTTGTCACATCACCTATGTTGTTTACTTGATCTTTTCCTTCATTCAGCTCCCTTAGTGCACTTAAGAATTTTACAAGGAAGTTGGATCACTGTCATAAATGTGAAGCTTGAAGTGTTTGATGTGTTCGCTAGTATATATTATATATATATATATATATATATATATATATATATTTTTGACGGGCAGAGTGGACAGTGAGAGAGAGACAGAGAGAAAGGTCTTCCTTTTGCCATTGGTTCACCCTCCAATGGCCGCCGCAGTAGGCGTGCTGCGGCCGGCGCACCGCACTGATCCGATGGCAGGAGCCAGGTGCTTCTCCTGGTCTCCCACACGGGTGCAGGGCCCAAGGACTTGGGCCATTCTCCACTGCACTCCCTAGCCACAGCAGAGAGCTGGCCTGGAAGAGGGGCAACTGGGACAGGATCGGTGCCCCGACCGGTATTAGAACCCGGTGTGCCGATGCCGCAAGGTAGAGGATTAGCCTACTGAGCTGCGGCGCCGGCCTATATTCTTAACTATTTCATGCACACGCTCACACACACACACACACCGCTGTTGACCCGAGTGCCACCCCAAGTCATCTCAGACGTTAGTGGAGGAAGGAACTCCACGTGTTCAGAAGCGCCTGGTCATTTCACCTCATGCCACAGAACCCCACGGCAGAGCCCCCATCCCTGCTGAATGAACCAGGGAAATGAAAGAGCAGCCCAGAGAGGGAGAGGGAGCTGTGGGGGTCACACAGTGGGACCCTGGCGTGGCGGCTCCTGAGACCCCCTCCGTATCATAGAGCCGAGGGAAGAGCTGTGCAGGTAGGGACCAGTGCCAGAGCTGTGGGGGCAGGGGGGAGGGAGGGAGAGCAACATCTGGCCCGCGTCAGATGGGGGCAGCCAGATGTGGCCCTGGGCCTGTAGCAGGAGGAAGACAGCAGAGGCTCACTGGTGGCTCCGGGAGGCAAGCAGATGTGCGCAGCTGGAGTGAACGCCCAACCGCACATGAGGGCTCCGGGCTGTGCCGGGAAGCGAGGAGATGAGGGAGGAGCTCCCCAGAACCAGGAGGCAATCTGTGGTACGTGCTGGGGGACAGGCGGCTCTGCAGCCCACAGAAGCCCCCTGCCCTGTGCCCATTCCCCTCATGGCTCCCATAGAACAGGGGTCCAGAGACGCGATGGGGTGGATGTGGGGGTCACAGGCCAGGGCATTGCGGGTCATGCTTGGTTGGGAGCTGGTCCATCTCTGACACCTGCTGACGGACACTACCTCCTTTTTAACAGACAGAACAGTCTTGGATTCAGGATGCTTTGCACAAAGAATGATTAAGGCATGGGTGGGGCAGCACTCAGAGCCAGGGGAGGTTTGGCGAGCTTGCTGTGTGCAGCATGAACCAACAGCTGTGATCGGCCACACAGGAAGCATCACCCAGCTGGCTACCACCAAGCCAGGGCCTTATCCAGACGCAGTGTGCCTGGTTCCGGCAGCCTGCGATCGGTGGAGGGTTTGTGCTATGACCTGGGTATGGTTTGTCCCCTCTGAAAGTCATAGGTTTCAAAGTTTATTTATTTGAAAGGCAGAGTAAAGACAGAGAGGGGTGGGGGAACTGTCCATCAATTGGTTCCCTCCTCAAATGCCTGCAACAGCTAAGTCTGGGCCATGCTGAAGTCAGGGGCCAGGAACTCCATCTGGGTCTCCCACGAGGGTGGCAGGAACCCAAGTTCTTGAGCCATCACCTGCTGCCTCCCTATACTACAATGTGGGATGTGACGGTCCCTACTCCACAACACCCACCTCTCCCTTGGAAAGTCCCATCACAATGTAATTGCTAGGTTGTGCTGGTGGCCTGTTAGGGGCCATTAGGCAATTAGGAGGACAGCTGGTTCTCTCGGAACAGGATTAGGCACCACGGAGGAGACTGCTACAAAGTGGAGCTGGGGATTGCTCTACTTCTGATCCAGCAGCAGCAGATGGCCCAAGTCCTTGAGCCCCTGCACCCATCTGGGAGACCAAGACGATGCTCCTGGCTCCTGGCTTCAGCCCAGTCCAGTTCTGGTCGTTGTGGCCACGTGGGGAGTGAACTCGCAGATGGAAAACTTCTCTCTCTCTCTGCCTCTGCCTCTCTGTAACTCAAATAAAAATTAATTTGAAAATAAAAATCAGGGCCGCCCCCACGTTCTGTCTCTATGGCACACACCACCTGGCACATCGCGACACAGCGCAAGGTCCTCGCAGTCACCAAGCAGACATCGGTGCTGTGCGCTTGGACCCCCAGAGCATGAGCTACATGAAGTTCCCTTTACAATCACCCCACTCTCGGGTATTCTGTTACAGCAACAGGAAACAGAAAACACTTGGCTGTTTGTGATCGGCTGCAACCCAGCTATTTCTTAGAAAAGCACACTCCTGAATTAGGTTTTGGGATGTTTACCTACTAAGTTCCACTACAGCGGTTTGCTACCAGGAACTCCAAGCCTGGGAACAGCTGCAGGCTGCAGGCTTCCGGTTACTGAATTAATGAGGGATGCTTTCTGGGGCAGGAGATGCCGGCTTCTCACCACTGCTGCTAGTGTTTACTACTAAAAGCAGCACCCATTCGTCAGTAAAAGGACCAAGGGGCAAACACACCTGCTGCTGGGGAAAGGCTCACCGTCTCCCTTAGGGCCACCCCCCCCCCCAAGGTTGCCCACAAACAGGCTGACCGGAGCTAGGACCAACTCAGGTCTTGCAGGCCCATATCCAGTGCTCCTTCCTCTCTGTTTTCTGGAACAATCTCAGAGCAGAAGGAGACAGGAAGAACTTGGGGCGCCTCCTGCCTTAGTCTGCTCTCTCTGCCATCAGAGTACCTTAGCCTGGGTGACTTAGGGAGAAGAGAGGTTTATCTGGGCTCACGGTGATGGAGGCTGGCAGGCCCGACAGAGTGTGGGGCCAGCACCTGCTCGGCTGCGGTGACGGCCTCGTGATGGACCTCAGTGTGGTGGAAAAGCAGAGGGCTCTTGGGCACACTCAGAAGCCTCCACACACCAGGCAGGGCCTCCCCCTGCAGCCTGCACATGCCGTGGCTAACCCAGGAGGACGAGAACTCACTGCCAAGAGAATTCATCCTGCTGGAGCCGAGAGCATCATTAATTCCTCCCAACGCCATTACACGGGGACCAAACTGCACCTTTCAACGTGAGGCGGGAAGGAGAGAAAGCTGAGCCCCTACCTGGGCTCTAGGCCTGGCCCAGGCCTGGCCCAGGCCTGCCCTGTCTTGCTCCTTCTCCCCTAAATTGCCGAATATGTCACTCATTCTTTCACTCCCTCGTTCGTTCACTCAGTTCCTGAACTGAACACCCTCCAGGAAATGCCAGTCTGAGGGGGGAGGCAAGTCATGCCCCACCATAGGCGAAGGAGCAGTGAAGTCTGAGCCAGTGGTGTTTGTGTCAAGGCGGGGAGGCGAAGGGGGCATGCACGTTGCAGGCAGGGGGTCTGCGTGGTCTAGGACTTGGTCACTGGATGAGACCCCGCACTCAGGACCACATGTGGCACACACAATGCTCTCTGTGGGCCTTGGCTGTGGTTCTGATCACATGCAGAGGCCCCCGGGGCAAAGCACAGGAAGTTCAATGGCTGCTCTGTGCCCGGGGTTCACAGCCAGGGAAGAGGCTGCAGGGATGGACCGGCTCAGACCAGAAGGACCCTCAGCACGGTGCTCAGGACCTCGGAGTTTCTTCCATCAGCCAGGGGGAGGCTGGAGCACCTGAGAGCTGCCTTGGAGCCCTAGCAGCAAGCAGGGCAGAGACAGGGGCAGGGAGGATGCAGGTGCTAGAGGACTTCTTCCCGCCCAAGGGCCCTCTTGAAAAACGGTCTTTGCTTTGTACCTTCAGAATCCCCCAGGTGGAAGGGGGGATCTGAGGGGTCTGCGTGTCTCCGTGGGCCATGGGAGGCTGCAGCAGGGTTTCTAAGACGGAAATGCAGGGGGGTGCAGGGAGTGTGGAAATCCAGAGCGCCCGCGTCAGCCTGGGCTCGGAAACCGCGTCCCTGCACCTCGTGGTCCCTGCGGAAGCCCTTACATAACTGCGGGTGGGGGTGGGAGCAGCATTAGGTAATCCTTGGTCTGCAACCCTTGCGGATTAGTCACAGTTTTGTCTCTCTAACAAAATACCTCCCACAAGCTACTCAGGGAGGAACCAGACCGATTTTGGCTCCTGGTTTTGGAGTTCACAGCACAAGGTCAGACAAGCTCCATCGGGTCAGCAGCCAGTGAGGCTGGAGACTGGCAGTGGCCATGGCAGAGGCAAGGTCACATGGCGAGCCAGGAAGCAGAGAGGGGCCCAGGTCCAGCTCCATGTTGACACCCGACCCTCTTAGGAGAACGCCCTTCAGAGGCATCCCCAGGGACCCGTGGCTTCCCACTTGACCCGCCTCCTAAACACCGTGATTGGATTACACTCCCACCTCCTGGTACCACCAACCCATGACCTCAGGGCTGAAGTGTCTTTAATTTTGGGAGCCAAATCCTGTCCGAACTCAGTACCCTGAGAAAACTTTTCCAGCAGTGGGCTGACATCGCCCCCCACCCCACCCGAGACGGGACAGCTCTGCTCTCTGCCCCTGTGCAATCCTCTCCCTGCCCCAGTGACCTCATATCCTTGTGTCTTCTCCTCTCTAGGCTGTGGTAGGGCGGGACCGTCAGCTCCGGCTTAGACCTCAGCTAGAAGGATCTGTGCTCTAGCCACTAGGTCATCCCTTGCAACCAGAATCCCCAGTCAGGGGTCTGACTCTGGCCGTAGCTAAGCATCATCCCTGGTCCCGGCTTTCCCCGGGGGAGCCTGAACCCGGGCCTTCATGAGGAAGGGTTATGGGCTCATAAATCACAAAACGTGCAGGTTGACCCTGGCTGTATCCAAAGCCTGACCCAGCAACTCAGACGTCACCAAGGACCCCATTACCCTTAGGCTCTACCCATAATCTCAGTGTCTCAAGGTTGTCCCCTGGAAGCCACCAAAGGCTCTCAGTTCCTGACCCCAGGCCCAGGGCTCTGGCCAGCAGAGAGGGAAGAAGCTTGTGGTGCCCAGAAGCCCAGTCAACGACTTTTTGTTTCTCACTGGCTCCCTGTGCAGCATTGTCCAATCACGGTGGCCAGGGGTGGGATTATGCTGATTAGTTTGAGGAGGAGCCGTGGGCTGGGTCAGGGCTCACCTGTGGCTTAAAGAGTGCCACATGGCTGCCTGGCAGCTCCCGTGTACAGCTCCCTAGCTGTCCTCGGCTGGGCTCAGAGGGCTGTCCTGGCTCCCACAGCCCTCTGGAGGCTGAGTCCACCTGACACAGTCCTGGTCTCCAGCACCCAGGGCCCACACCAGGCTTCCTGCCCTGCCCTGCTCGGTCCTGCGTGGCTTCCACCTTTACAACGGGTCATGCAGAGGCCCAGGCTCTGCCAGTGATGGCACCTAGCTGAGCACTGGAGTCCTCGTTGCCCAGACTCGATCCTTGGAAACCCTGTAAGTGAATCCACTTCAAATGGATCCACAGGCAGTGAGACGTAACACGAAGATTTATTAAAGTGAGTCGACTGGGCTATCTGTTTACTAAAACCGGGTAATAGTATCAACCATTCATTCATTCCTGTTCAAAATTAATCTTCACGGCTGAAATACGGCACTGGGGCTCTGAGACCCAATGTAGGCTAACGGGCTGGTCACGGCTTTGGGAGCAGTGTTTGCCACATCTCTGGGGGGTAGAGCATCCTTTGTGGTGTTTTATTGTGCATCTATATCAGGAGGAATGTCTGCTTTGCGAAAATGCTGGAGGCCTTGGTTGGTTGCTGTTGTGCTGGGCTCTGCTGTCTGCAGTTGGGGAGAGGCTGAGGGACAGGACTCTGAGGGGCCAGCGCTGTGGCGCAGGGGGTGAAGCTGCCACTGGCGACCCGGCATCCCATGTCAGAGCACCTGTTCAAGTCCCCGCTGCCTCTCTCCGGTACCGGCACCCTGCCAAGGTGCCTGGGAAGGCAGCACAAGATGACAAGTACCTGGGGCCCCTGCCACCCCCGTGGGAGACACAGATAGAGCTCCTGGCTTCAGCCTGGCCAGCCCTGCCCATTGCAGCCAAGCCTTTGGGGAGTGAACCAGCAGACGGAAGATCCCTCGCTCTCTCTTCTTAAAAAGAAGAAGATGAAGAGGTGAAGAGGGGGACCAGGGCCATGTGCCGGTGTCGGGTGGAAGCTGGGGGGTGACTGGTTTCCTAAGAGTTCGGTCTGTTGGTGGATATTTTCCTGTAATGACAGATCTTTCTTCCCGACCTCATAACTGCAAGTGCATGACTATTCAAATGAGTATTCAAATGAGGACCTTGGAATATCAAGAAGGGATTGAAGGACCCAGGGGTAAAATAGGTTCTCCAAAGCCCGGAGAGGGGAAGATGCTCCAGTTCAGGGTTTTCAAAGGCAAAGAGTAGAATGTAACGAAAAGTAGATGAAAATGTGGATTTTTAAAATTTCATCTATAGTAAGTGGTTAACTCAGCCCCTAAAAGATGGCAGGGTTCTTGTTCAACTCAGTAATTCCTGCATTTCCTCAAGGACACAAGATGGCTGCTACAGCTCCAAACATTGCATCCTCACATGACAATGTTCAAAGACAGGAAGGAAGGGGTGTTTTCTTTCCTGGGCCTCTTATAAAAATAAGAATGAAAAATCTGGTCCCTTGGTTCCTCAGATTTCACCTTGAGTCTCAGCTGGCTGAAACTGAGTTACCTGCCTGTGCCCTCGCCACGAGAGAGGCTGGATCTGCAGTATGTGGTACCTCCTCCTGTACTGAGGGAGGCTGCCTCCACCAGGACAGCGCCTGGGGACTGCAGGTGGGGCCACACCCACGCTCTTCTTAACCCTTGTCTCTCTGGCTGTGTCTGCAGGTCAGAAGGCCCCCAGCTCCCAACACCCCCAAGAGCCAGCCCAGAGCCAGGAGACAGGAGTGACAACTTTGAGGATGGTGGGACCAGAGACGCAGACGCTGCCCCGAAGGGAGCCTGGTCGTCGGACAGCAGCTCCGGGAGCAGAGCCCTGGATGAAGGTTTGGCCCTGCGTGCTGGCTGCACCCCGGCCCCGCGCCCAGGGACTGTCTGTTTGGCCTCCACATGGAAGCTGCTCCCCTTACTGCTCAGGCTGGGCTCCCGGCCCCTGGGCCCTCCTCCCGGGCCCTCCTCCCGAGCCCTCCTCCCGGGCCCTCCTCCCGGGCCCTCCTCCCGGGCCCTCCTCCTGGGCGTGTTTTCTTAGGAACGCTGATCTCAAGGATCTGGTGGGCATGGCACCACCAGGAGGTACCCAGCTGGCTCTGCCAGGGACAGGTTCTGTGACTCCGGCACTGACAGCCATACTCAACACCCAGCTCCTGCCCCGGCCTGGGACAACTGAGCTATGCTATGATTGGGACAAGCAAAGACATGTGGGGTGGGCGTCGTGGCCAAGCAGGTTAAGCCTTAGCTTGGGACCCCACACCCCATAGCAGAGCGCCTGGGGCCGAGTCCCACCTCAGATGATGACCAAGTCCTCGGGGTCCTGTCACCCCCAGGGGACACCTGGTGAGGGTTCCAGGCTCCTGGCTTCAGCCTGGGCCAGCCCTGGCTAATGTGGGCATTTGGGGAGCCAACCACTGGATGGAAGTTCTCTCTCTCTCTGCTCTACCTTTGAAATAAAAAGACCTTTAAAAATTAATAATAACCACACACACAGGCACAGCACCAGGAAATTTCCAGAAGATGAACCAAAAAGATCAGTATTGGAAACACATTCACACAATCAACAAGTCACGAAACACGGAGCTGGCACTGTAGCGTAGTGAGTTAAGCTGCTGCCTGCAACACCAGCATTCCATTAAGAGCGCTGGCTTATCCCATCTGGGCACCGGTTCAAGTCCTGGCTGCTCCACTTCCAATCCAGCTCCTGCTAATGTACCTGGGAAAGCAGTGGAAGACGGCCCAGGTGCTTGAGCCCCTGCACCCATGTGGGAGACCCAAATGGAATTTCAGGCTCCAGGCTTTGGCCTGGCCCAGCTGTGGCAGCTGCAGCCATCTGGGCAGTGAACCAGCAGGGGGATGATCTCTCCACCCTGCCTTTCAAAACGAGAAAACTGGTGCCATCCTCCCTGCACCCTGTGCAAGACCCCAGGGAGCAACGCTGACCAGCCAGCGTCACGGCTGGACCAGTGACGTGGGGGTGGGCACAGCCCTGGCCTTCCTGGGCAGCCTTGCCTTGCACGGGGACTGTGCAGCAGCCATCCAGAGGAGAGGAGAGGCCCAGGGGCCTGCCCTCTGCCGTCGCCGCCTTGTTCCCGGTGCTGCCCGGCTCCCTCCCTCTGCCCCGTGTCCCTCAGCCTGTGTTTCTCCAACAGTGGGTGAGCAGCTGTTCCGCTCCGTGGAGGGCCAGGCTGCCTCGGACGAGGAAGAAGAGGAGGAGGAGGAGGAGGAGAAGTGGCGGGAAACGCAGAAGCCCCCAGCGGCCGAGGCCCTGCTGGCTCGGCCCTCCAGCTGCGGCAGTGGGTGAGCGTGGGACCCACGCCGTGCCCTAGGCCCCTCCAAACAGTGATGGGGCTTCAACTCGGGAGGCTCGTTGTCCGGGTTCAAGCCAGGTCTAGTCACCTCCCAGCCCCTCTAAGGCTCTGTCCCCTTGGCCGGAATGAGACAAGGTCACCCCTGTCCCGTGCAGGACCAACAAGATGACCTTGGGGGTGGCTCTAATCCCCATTGCTTTTCTCTCACTCCCTTGACCACTGCTCCCAGACCCCAGTGTCCTTCTCGGCCTGTGCCCTGACCCCGTGTCCATGCAGCACGCTGTCCCCAGCCGCTCTAGTCACTGGCCCAATCCTCACCGCGCCCCCAGTGTGGAGCAAGGATGAGCCAGGATGCCGGGGGTCTTGCCTGGTGTCTCTGAGCACCAGGCACATTTGAGGAAAACAGCCATCAAACAGCCCAGTGGGGCCCTCCTGCCCTGTCCCCTGTTCGGTGCCATGCCGGCTCTGGTTTCAGGAGACAGGCCGTCGGGAGGCGGGGCTGCAGTGCCCCCCCCACCCCACCCCACGCTCTGCTCTGCCGCAGGTGTGATGACCAGACGGCCAAGAAGCTCACGACCTACTGCAGCCACCTGGGCGCTGCCGACTGCACCTGTGTCCCGGGGGCGCTGGAGGCCCACGTCGCCAGGCCGGGGACCCAGGGCTGCGGCGGGAAGGCCCTGGGGACGCCGGCGGAGGAGGTCGGTAGAGCCCCCAGGACCTGGGGGAGCACAGCCGAGTCCTGTGTCCTGGTCACAGACAAGGAAACCAAGACACAGATGTGATTTCCTTTGATTCCAATTTTTTAAAAAACTTTTTAAAAATTTATTCGAAAGGCCAAGACAGAAATAGAAAAGAAAAGGTTGTCTATCTGCTGGTTTACCCCTCTAAACGCCCACAACAGCTGGGGCTGGAACCGGCTGAAGCCAGGAGCCAGGAGCTCCATGGGTGCCCCGGATCCAAGTACCTGGTCTGCCTCCCAGGGTGTGAGCGCATGTACAGGCAGACGCATCAGAAGCAGAGCAGGGACTCAAAGCCAGAGGCGCCAACACAGGACGCAGGCATCCCCAGCAGCATCTTGGTCCCGCACTTGATTTACAGTTACTGAAAAATCTCAGGGTTGCAAGTTACAAGAGCCCGTCTCAGATGGTATCTCAGAATGCAATACAGGAGTTTACTGGAATGTGGAGCTGAGGATGGGGGTCGTAGGAGCTTCAGGCACAGCTGGATCCAGGATCCTGCACTAGATTGTCCCCACCAGTCTGCTCTGTGTCTCTCTAGTGCTGGCCTCGCTTTCCCCTACTCCACATGGTGCGGGAAGGGCAGGCGGGGCCGCAGACAGCACAGGGCTTCCAGGTAAGAAACCCCAGAGGGAGACTGAGCCTCCCCCCCTTCCCTCTCAGGGAGGAAGTGCAGTTGGCCCGGCCTGGGGGTGGGGTCTGGGACTGGCATCTCCATCCCTGCAGAACAAGCGGGGGAGGGGCGCCCAGCCGTCTGCGCCTCAGTAAGGGCCCTGGACAGCCGCCCGCCAGTCTCCTCCTCGTCCCTTGGTAACCTCTCTGTTCCACAGCAGCCAGAGGTGCCGTGAGGCTGAAAGTCGCTTCACGGAGCCCGAGCCCACAGCACTTTCGCAAGCTACGATTTTGATACAACACAGCTTTATGTTCCTACATCTGAAATGCTCATTTTGTCCTGTTTATGTGCATCTGAGGGGTCCATGCAGTCCTGGCTCCTTACATAATCATTTAAAATGATGGTGGCTGACAGGTACAACGCGCCAAAGGAGCACCAGGCACGGACATGCTGTGTCCCCCCCGCCCCGGGTTGGGGAGGGCATTTGGCACAGGGGTTAAAGACGCCACTGGGGACACCCAGATCCCACATCCACGCGCCTGGTTCCACTCCCGGCTCCCCTACTTCTGCTCAGGCTTCCTGTGGCCTGTGAGCATGGGCCAGGGTCCGGGTCCCAGCAGGGGGGTGCAGTGGGGGAGCACTCGGCCCTCTCCCCGCAGGCAGAGCTGCAGCGCAGGGTGGAGGAGAGTGAGCACCTGAGGCTGGAGCTGCAGATGGTGGAGACGGAGCGGGTGCGGCTGGCCCTGCTGGAGGAGAAGCTGGTGGACGTGCTGCAGCTGCTGCAGAGGCTCCGGGACCTGGTAGGCGCCCGGGAGCCGGCACACGCGGTGATGAGGCCAGGCGCTCCTGCGTGGAAGCCTGGCCTATGTTGGGTACCGGGCTCGGGGCTCTCCTCACACTCGGCAAGTGTTGTCCTATTTCACAGATGCAATGGTGGAGGCTCAGAAGAGCCAACTAACCAAAGGGCGGGAGCCTCCCTAAGTCATCTTATGAAACTAATGTAACTAGAATCTCAAAACTGGAGGAGCGTAAATACAAGAAGGGGTAATTATACCCTAACACCACATTTAGACATGGGAAATTAAAAATGCAATACCGGTAAATAAAATCCTAGCAAATCAGACGTGGCAGTGATTGAAGAAATGTAGCATGCCCCCGTTGGATTTATCCAAGGAATTCAAGGATGATGGCCACGTCAAAATGTGTCACCATAACTAATACGGCACAAGGCAGGTTAAAGGAGAAAAGCCACACGATCATCCCATTAGATCAACGATACTCTGTGTGCTTCTATTTTTGAAGCGTTTGGCAAATTCAAACCAAGAGGGACCCTCCTTAGACAAGGGGTCTCCACCAAACACAGGCAAACCTCACCCCCCTCGCTGAATGGCTGGGAGAATCCTTCTGAAATGAGGCTCGAGCTGAGGACGCCAGCTTCCATGTGAACTAGAGGTGCCGGCCAGGGCAGCGAGTCCAGAATGGACGGGCGGCCGGCTTAGAAAGAAAGAAGCAAACCTCTTACACTCTGGGGTCACATTCCTCTACACTCCCTAAGAGCAGAGAGGCAAAGCGCTGGCATTCCTTGGCGAGGTGGCCGAGAAAAAAACCCACAACACAGAAATCACCAGCAAACCATTTGAAAAAGAAAAGATATAAATGAATGAATGAATGAATGAATGTAAGAGGCTGGTTAAGTTATCCAGGATCATTCACCCAGTATGGGGTGGAAGCAGGATGGGCACCCAGGTCGGCAGGGCTCCGAGGGGGCCCCTCCCTGTGCATCAGGCCCCCGGCCTGGGACTCCGCAGGCCACACAGCCTGGGCGAGCAGCCGGGGCACATGGCCTGTTCTTCCCCAGCACAGCTGGGAGCCTTGGTCAAGTGGTGCATAATGAAATAAACACCATATACACCAAATGAGCCAACCACGCTTAAACACACCCCTTTAGCCATGGCTGCCTCCCAGGTGCCCCCAGGGCCGGAAGCCCTTCAACATGGTCCACCCTAAAATACAGTCCCCCCACCCCGGCACATTGGAAATTGGTTCCAGGACCCCCTGCAGATCCCAAATGCTGAAGACACCAAGTCCCTTATATAAAAGGGCATCACACTTGCTTGTAAGCGACACACATCCTTCCCTTTGTTTGACATCATCTCTAGCAAGCTTACGATACTTACAACAATGTCAACGCTATGGAAGTGGTCGTTAGGCCTCATTGTTTAGGAAATGGTGGCAAAATAGAAGTCTGTACGTGGTCAGGACAGAGGCAGGGTTTCCCCCCTCCCCTAAATACTTCTCACCTGTGCTGGATGAATCCTTGGGTGCAGAACCCGCTGAGTGCCTGTGACCTTTGACAGGCAATGCACACAACACCTTGCACCCACCAAGTGGCTCTGAGAAGCCCATTGTGGCCAGCCTGGGGTAGGGGGCCAGGAAGAGATGGAAAGGGGCCTGATCAGTTGCCAGGGGGCTGCACAAAAGCCCCTGGAGCCCACCAGGTCCCACCCATCAGATCCAGCAATCACCGTCTGACCCAGCCCTGCCTTCGTTTCTTTTTCAGAACATATCAAAAAGGGCCCTGGGGAAGACACTGCTGAGTGCCCTGGATGCCTGCAGGGACCCCGCCCAAGGTAGGGGAGCACCCTGGGTTTCAGAGCTTGAATTTGGCTGGGAGGCAGGCTCTCGGGGTGAGGGCGTGGTGTCCTGACCAGGAAACCCCAGCACTCACTGTCCTCAGAGTGTGGTCTACAGAGTGACCTCCTTGTCCACCCTGAACACTGCAGAGGGCGTGGCCCTGCTCCGGCTTCCGGCAGGTGGAAGTGCAGGAAGCCATGCTACAAAGAAGCCAGCAGGGTCAAACCCAGGCGAGGACATGGCCAGGGCCTGGGAGTGGCCACTCCGGGGCTCAGTGCAGCCCAGCAGGGGAACATCTCCAGTGTTTCCATCCCCCTGGGTCCTTACAACAGCCCTGTAAGGAAGGGGCTGTTATCCCCACTCCACAGATGCAGAGACTGAGGCACAGAGGGCCTAGTGCTGGCAGCATGTTAGCCCTGCAGCCCCCGTGGTCTAGAGGGTGGGGAACACGCAGCCCGTGGGCTGTGCAGGCCCATGACGTCATCTGCTCTGGCCCTGCCAAGGCAACTGCCAGCAGGACTTGAACCTCAATTAATCTACAGCAGGCTGATTTTTCAGTCTGAGCGTTGTATATGGCCCACAATGCCATTATAAACACAGAGATGGCCTTTGGCAGGACAAGAGGGTTCCTAGCACAGCCGGGAGGAGCAGAGCCTGCTCGGCTCACCAGGGTGACAGGCCGGCGGGGATCGGGGATGTGCAGGGCCCTGGCATCAAGGAGGAGAGGGGGAATGACCTGCTAGAAGTCCCTGCTTGGAGGTCCTCAATGAGATGGGGACACATGGGGCAGCTGGCCGGGCAGGGAGCAGCTCTGTGGACCAGCGTGAGCAGACTGACTGTGCCCTCTGCCCACTGCCTCCCTCTAGAGGGAAGATCTGGCCCCTCAGCCACCCTGGACGCCCTGCACCAAGCCTTGGCCAGCTGCCAGCTCTTGCGGAGACAGCCCCCAGCCCCAGCCCCCGCAACTCCTGTGCTCCCCAATCCTCTCCTCATCTCCTGCTGAGGCCACTGGCCCTGCTGTACCACCATCAGACCAGCCTCCATGGTCAGCTGACCACAGTCAGACTGCCCCCAAGACCAGCCTGACCTCCGCCGTCAGACCACCACCACGTCACCTGAACTCAGGAGGCCCCGTATTCTTGCCACCAACATCCACGCCAGAAGCCGGCGGCTGCTGGCTCAGCCTGCTGCCCAGAGGTGCCCGCCTTGCCGCCCAGCCTGGCTTGGAATCTCTTCCCTCAGGTCCCAGGATCTCCTCTCTCCAGCACTGTCCTGTCCCTTGCACCAGCGTGTTGCTGTAAGGGAGGCCTAGCCCAACCTTGGGGACACATCTGACCCCCGGGAAAAACCGGTGGAATTCCAAGGAGGGAGTGATCACGGTGGGCTGCCTGGTGGAAGCTGGCCTTGAGCTAGCTCCAGAAGACAAGCAGGGCCAAGAGAGGGGAAGGAAGAGATTGAATCTAAGGAACAGCAAGAGCAAAAGTGTGATCTCAGCAAACCGCGCCCCCACCCCTGCTAATACAGTGCCCAGGGCCCCTCTTTCCTGAACACGCCTCTCATCTAAAATCGCACAGGACAGGAAGCTGTGTGTGACACCAGTGCTAACCTGAGGCAAGATAAGACGAGCCCCATCAAGAGGGGTTTGTCTGAGCCAGGAGTGTGAGTGCACTACATGGGTACAGCTGGGAAAGGGGGACACCCAGTCCGCGAGGTCTGCGCCATGAGGAAGGGGCAGGGGCAGGCCATGGGGGCTTCAGTGGCAAGTGAGGATCCCAGAGTTGATTTCACAGGCAACAGGGAGCCACTGAAGGCTTGCAGCAGGCACTGGAGACAGGGGGAGGAGTGAAGGGGCAGCCACAGAAGTGTGGGTGCAAAGGACCAAGGCGTAGCCTAGTCAACTGCAGAAAATCAAAGATAAAACATCCCGAAAGATGCCAGAGGGGAAAATAAGCCCTTAAAGGGGGAGGAACCACATCAGAATCGCATCCAACTCACCCACAGAAACTGTGCAAACACCAAGAGACAGACAAAGCCACACCAACCTACAATTCTATATCCTAGGAAATCACCCTTCAAACGTGAAGAGGAAATAAAGACTTTCTCACATAAACAGATAAGTAGGAAACTGCTTGCGTGAAATTCAAAACAAGTCCTTCAGAGAGAAGGAAAATTACACGAGGTAAAAAACTCAGACCCTCATAAAGAAAGGGAGATCGTTAAAAAAGGAACAAGTGAAGGTAAAATAAACTTTTAGTTTTCTTATTTCTTACTGGATCCAACAGCCAGTAGCTTGTTCAAAACACGAACAGCGGCAGCACGTGTGCTGATCATGGTTTCCGTGTAGGGGAGAGGAGCCCCAGTAGTGCCATGAGGGCTGAGAGGGAGTTCAGACTGGTATGTTATTTAAGGTACTCAAACCGGCCGAGAAGCAGTATAGGGCTATTTGTAAGTGGGTTAGTTGTAAAAGTATGTTGCAAACGTTAGGGCAACCACTAAAAAAAAAAAAAAGTTTTAAAAATAAATAATTGATAACACTAAGAAAGGGGAGAAAATGGAATCATTTAAAATGCTTGGTTAAAGCCACAAAAGGCACAAGAAGAGAGAAAGACAAAAACAGGACAATAAAGGCAACGAACAGCAAACAGCAATAAACATGGCAGATGTTAACCCAGGAGATCAAGAGTCCCTTTGAACGTCAATGTTTTAGATACACCGAAGACAAGACAAAGATCGTCAGAGTGCATCACCCAGAGTGCATCATGGGTGAGCTCAGTTGTCCGACTGTAGGCCAACTGTAGCAGCAGCCACGTGACCTGCAGACCAAGCAGGCTGCAGGACGAGGGCTATGAGCAGGGTTGACAAGGGGTCACTTTCCTAAGGCAACACAACAGTGTGCACCGACAACAGCGTGGCACAGAAAGCGAGGCAGAAACTGACAGTGCTGCAGAGAGAAACCAGACAGGTGCACCTGGAGACTGCAACTCCCCTCAGGAAGGAGAGTGACACTCCAAGACGCCATCTGCCAACTGGTGGACCCCATCGCCTGTCTCATGCGACTGCCGCATGACCACCAACACAGACCAATGTCCTCACTACAAAACCACCAACCAAGTATAAAAGAATGGGAATTGGGGCTGCCGCCTGCAGTACCGGGATCCCATATGGGCGCTGGTTCAAGTCCCAGCTGCTCCATGTCCAATCCAGTTCTCTGCTGTGGCCTGGGAGAACAGCGGAAGATGGTCCAAGTCCTTGGGCCCCAGCATCCGCACGGGAGACTAGGAGGAAGCTCCTGGCTCCTGGCTTCGGATTGACCCAACTCCAGCCATTGCAGCCATTTGGGGAGTAAACCAACAGATGGAAGACTTTTCTCTCTCTCTCTCTCTGCCTCTGCTTCTCTGTAACTCTGCCTTTGAAAGAAATAAATAAATAAATCTTAAGGTGGGGAAAAAAAAAAAGAATGGGTGTTATACGGTGTTCCCAGATGGCAATGAGATTAAACTGGAAATGAGTAACCCAAAGATGGCTGGAAAATCCCCCAAATACTTGGAGTTTAAGCAGCACACGTCTAAGCGATACATGGTTCAACAAAGAAATCTCAAGAGAAATGTTAAAATACTTTGAACTAAATGAAAATACAGTGTATAAAACTTGTGTGAAATCCCAAAAGAAGACTTAGAGGGAAATCCATAGCGTTGAATGCATGTATTTAAAAAGAAAAACAGCTCTAAAATCAATCATCTCGGCTTTCATCTCAGGAAATTATAAAAAGAAGAGGAAATTTTAACTCCAAAGCACATGAGAAGAAATCAAAATTAAAGCAGAAATCAATAACATCGAACACGGGAACCAAGGAGAGAAAAATCAACAAATCCAAAATCTGATTCTTTGAGAAGATCAATAGAATTATTTCCACCCAGCATAATTAAAGAAATCACAAATTATTAATATCAGAAATGAAAGAGGACATTACTACCTGTACCACGGACATCAAAAGGGTATCACCACAAAAGTGATCCATTTCTTGAAAGACGGAATCTGCCAGAACCCATTCAAGAAGAAACACACAGCCACGAGAGGTCAACGTGCGTCCTGGGGAGAGCTGGGCCCGGTCCAGAGGAGGGCAGTCAAGAGTCACACAGATTCTCCCAGTGCATCTGAAAGTCACGTTTACCCTTCAGTCAGTTAAGTGTAAATAGCACTGTGTGTAAAAAAGTGTACATACCTTAACCACCTATTACTTAAACACATTACGGCTAAAACGTGCCAGTGATCATCCGAGCCTCCAGCAAGTCATCACGTCGCAACACTGACAGCTGGTGACGGATCAGGTGGCTGAAGGCTGGGGTGGCTGTGGCCACTTGTTCAGATGAGATGACAATACACTTTGCCACATCAACCTGCCCTTTTTCTCAAGAGTGATTTCTTTGTAGCACTGGCTTGTTGTTGTTTCCATATTTTTGTCTTTGTATGTTTGTTTGTTTTTGAATGGCAGGCAGACAGAAAATGAGATCTTCTATCCAGGAGTTCACTCCCCAAAAGCCCTCAGCAGCCAAGGCTGAGCCAGGCCAAAGCCAGGAGCCCAAGTCTTTTTTTTTTTTTTAAAGGTAGAGTTACAGAGATAGAGAGAGAGGGAGAGACAAAGAGAGATCTTCCATCCTCTGGTTCACTCCCCAAGTGGCTGCAATGGCCAGAGCTGGGCCTGTCTGAAGCCAGGAGCTTCTTCTGGGTCTCCCACATGGGTGCAGGAGTCCAAGCACTTGGGCCATCTTCTGCTGCTTTCCCAGGTGCATAAGCAGAGAGCAGGATTGAAAGTGGAGCAGCCAGGACTCAAACCAGCACCCATATGGGATGCCAGAATGGCAGGTAGCGGCTTTACCCACCCCAATGAACCTGGACCCTGCCTCTTAAAGTCTCCACACTGGGGACCAAGTCTCCAACACAGGAACCCTCAGGGACACACCGCATCCACGGCATGGAACAGCTTAACTCCTTTGTTGCCTTTTTATTTTAGATTTATTTTTCTTTATTTATATTTCCTTTATTTGAAAGGCAGAGAGTTACAGAGGGAGAGAAAGAGCCAGAACCAGAGCCAAAGCCAGAGCCAGAGCCAAAGAGATCTTTAATCTACTGGTTCACTCCACAAACAGCTACAACAGCCAGGGATGAGCCAGTCTGAAGCAGAAGCCAGGAGCTTCTTCTGGGGCTCCCACATAGATGCAGGGGTCCAAACACTTGGGCCATCTTCTGCTGCTTTTCCAGGTGCATTAGCAGGGAGCTGGATCAGAAGTGGAGCAGCCAAGTCTCAGGCCGTTGTCCGTGTGGGATGTCAGTGTCGCAATGGCAATCTCTTCCACTATGCCACTGCGGCAGCCCCCTTTGTCATCATCTCAACACCGTTCACAGCATCTAGATTCTATCTCAATAAACCACTCTGCTCTGTGTGCCCATGAGAAGCAACTCTTCACCCAGTACAGCTTTATCCTGAGCCCACAGCGGTTCAGGTGTGTGGCCAAACTCCACGTCTCAGTGAAGTTCTCTTACTGTTCCAACACACCTGCCGTCACCTCCTCCCTGGTCATCAACGAGAGCTGAATCCACTTCTTCCAAATTTCCATTCCTGGTAGTATTCTGACCTCCTCCCACAAAGCACATGTATTCTACAAGGCATCTAGAGTGGTGACTCCTTTCTAGAAGTTCTTCAACTTACCTTCCCTATATCCATCAGAGGACCCATACTCTAAGCAGCCAAGTCTTAGGAAACTGATTTCCGCAGTAATAAGATCGACTGGGTAACACTTGATGCCTGGGCTGCAGAATGGATGCTGTGTTGGCAGGCGTGAGAACACCGCGTCTCATCGCAGCCCACGGGGTGACCAGATCCACGGGCAGTGAGCAGCGACAGTCTGGAAAGAATCTCCTTCTCTGGGCGCAGGCTTATAGCGTTCAACAAGCCGCCGCGTGAGCAGATGCACCGTCGTCCAGGCCCCGCTCCATTCAGAGTGCAGGCAGCACACCCCTCGCTCGCTGCTCCGGGTCCCAGGATTTTCCAAGCAGTGAATGTGGCTCCAGCTTACTGTTGCCAGCTGCACTGGCCCCAGATGGGAGAATCAGCCTGGCCTTCGAAGCTCGGAAGCTTTGAATCCAGCGCTGAGTTTTCCTCTCCGGCTGTGGAAGCCTGCTCTGCCCGCATTGAGTATCTGACGCTCACTGAAGCCTGCTTTGTCCAGTCTCAGGGCCAGGTCTGCCCCGCCCCCCCGGCACGGCTCCCCTCGCCCTTCCATGCTGTGATGGCGGCTTTGTTCCTTAAACCTCGTGAGCCAACCTCTGCTAGCCTCAAACTTGGCTTCTGCAGGGTCCTCACCTCTGGGCCGTCACAGAATTGCAGAGTTAGGGCCCTGTTCCACATGGGGCTGGATCCTCACCTCTCGGCCGTCACAGAATTGCAGAGTTAGGGCCCTGTTCCACGTGTGGCTGGATCCTCACCTCTCGGCCGTCACAGAATTGCAGAGTTAGGGCCCTGTTCCACATGGGGCTGGTCTGCTCTTCTACCCAGACCACTGGAGCTTTCTCGTGACCAGCAGTAAAACTGCCTTTCTTCTCATTAACCTTAGCCAGAGCAGCCCTTTGCATTTCCTTTGAGAACTTTTCCTCTGCGTTCATGACTTGGCAAACCCCTTGGTGCTGCAAGTCCAGCTCTGGGCCTGTTCCAGCCTCCCGTAAGCTCCTTCCTCACCGAGCTGAGTCGTTTTTAGCTTCTGATTTAAAGTGGGAGGGGAAGGCTCCTCCTTTCCCTGGAACTCTTAGAAGCTATGCCGGGTGATTTTTTTCTTTAAGATTTATTTATTTGAAATGCGCAATTTACAGAGAGAGATGGGGAGAGACAGTCAGAGAGGTCTTCCACCCACTGGTTCACTCCCCAAGTGGCCACAACGGCCAGGGCTGGGCCCGTTCGAAGCCTGGAGCTTCTTGTGGGTCTCCTATATGGGTGGCAGGGGTCGAAGCACTCAGCCATCTTCTGCTGCTTTCTCAGGCCATTAGCAGGGAGCTGGACTGGAAGTGGAACAGCTGGGTCTCGAACCGTGCCCATGTGGAATGCCCACTGCGCCATAGCACCAGTTTCTATGCAGAGCTACTAATTGGCCAAAAGTCGATGTTGTTGTGTCTCAGGGGCTAAGAGGCCCAGGGAGACAGATAGAAGAAGGATCAGCTGAAGGTAGGGTCCCAAACAATCAATAACAACGTCGATTATCACTGGCCACGGACCACCACAGCCCACGTGGTAATACTGGGAAAGTCTGAAATAGTGCAAGAACCATCAAAATGTGAGTCACAAAGTGAGCACATGCCACCAGAAAAAAATGGGGCTGGGAGATTGTGTCCATGCAGGGTCACCATAAATCTTTAGTTGGTTACAAAAAGAAAAAACCTGCAAAGCACAATGCAATGAAAGGAAACCAAATCTGTCTCGACTGATAATTTAATCAACATAGGCTGGTGGTGTGGTGCAGTAGGTAAAGCCACCATCTGGGACACTGGACATATGGGCGATGATTCGAGTCCTGGCTGTTCCACTTCTAATCCAGCTCCCTGCTAAAGTGCCTGGGAAAGCAGCATAAAGTGCCTGGACCCCTGCCACCCACAGGGAAGACCTAGAAGTCGCTCCTGGCTCATGGCTTCTGGCTTCAGCCTGGCCCAGCCCTGGTCATTGAAACCATCTGAGGGAGTGAACCAGTGGGTGAAAGATCTCTGTCTGTCTCTCTCTCCCCCCACCTCCCCGTTACTCTTTCAAATAAGTAAATAATCTTAACGATTTAATCAATAACTTTGCATAAGAGAGCAGAGCTGGGTGGGCTGGCTCACTGGCAAATTCTGCTAGTGAACTCTCAGGGGGAAATTATCCCAGCCCTTTGCAATCTCTTCCAGAAGACAGAAGCAGAAGAAATCCTTCCTACCTCATTCTGTGGACCCCTCGCTACCCTGATCCCAAAACCAGACAAAGGCACTGGAGGAAAAGCAGGGGTAGGCATCTGGCCTGGTGGTTCACACACCAGTCGCCCCTAACCGAGTGCCTGGGTTCGGGTCCTGGTTCCACCCCTGGCCCCAGCCTCCGGCTAGTGAGCACCCTGGGAGGAAGCCGGTTGTGGCTGGAGCAGCTGGATCCCTGCCATGTTCTGGGAAACCCGGGCTGAGTCCCCAGCTCCCAGCTTCAGCCTGGCCCAGTCCCTGCCTTTGCAAGCAGTTGGGGGCGTGACCCGCAGGCTGGAGCTCTCCCCCACCCTCCCTCGCTCCCCCTCCCTTTCCTTCCCTTCCTCCTTCCCTCTCAAAGGAAGAAACTACAGACAACATCGCTCGTGCAAACACATGCAAACACACAACGTGAGCAAACCCAGCAACGTTCAGAGAGCAGTAAACACCACAGCCACGTGAGATCCATGTCCAGTAGGCAGGACTGGCTTCAGAAGTGAACGCATGCGATCAGTGACATCAACAGCTAGGGAGGATCACATGACCGTAACAACAGATGCAGCAAAGCACAGGGCAAAAACCCAAAACCCACTCCTGAGTAAGAACCCTCCTCAAACTGGAAATAGAGGGGAAGTTCCTCAGCTTCATAAAGAACAGTGACAAAAACCCTACAGCTAAGACCACGCTCACGGGGCCGGCACTGTGGTATAGCTGCTTAAACCACTGCCCGGGATGCTGGCATCCCACATGGGTGCTGGTTAGAGTCCCGGCTGCTCTGCTTCCGATCCAGCTCCCTGCCAACGCACCTAGGAAAGCAGCAGAAAATGGTCCAAGTGGGAAA
Source organism: Lepus europaeus (assembly GCF_033115175.1). Lineage (NCBI taxonomy): Eukaryota > Metazoa > Chordata > Mammalia > Lagomorpha > Leporidae > Lepus > Lepus europaeus. The sequence goes on from NC_084835.1 coordinate 12,399,247, forward strand.
CTCGGCTGGAGCTCCTGGCTCCTGGTTTCAGCTTGGCCCAGCACTAACCATTGTGGCCATTTGGGGAGTGAACCAACAGAATCAAAGATCTCTCTCTCTCTCTCTCTCTCTCTCTCTTTCAAATAAATAAAATTTTTTTTTTTTTTAAAAAAAGGCCACACTCAATGGTGAGAAACTAGAAGCTTTCCTGCTGAAATCAAGAATAAGCACATCTTTCAACTACTTACTGGAAAACAACACAGCCACTATGAAAGACAGTCTGGCATTTTCTTACAAAACCAAACACACCCTTAACATGCAACCCAGCAATCACACTCCTTGGCACTTACCCTAAGGGTGCAAAAACCTGCATACACGTGTTTAGAGCAGCCTTATTCATAATTGCCAAACATAACCAAGACGTTCCCTGGTAGGCAAATGGATAAACTCTGATGCACATTTTAAAAAATGGGGGCCGGTGCTGTGGCTCACTTGGTTAATCCTCCGCCTGCGGCACTGGCATGCTATATGGGCACCAGTTCGAGTGCCAGTTGCTCCTCTTCCAGGCCAGCTCTCTGCTGTGGCCAAGGAAGGCAGTGGAGGATGGCCCGAGTGTTTGAACCCCTGCACCCACATGGGAGACCAGGAGGACACACCTGGTTCCTGGCTTTGAATCGGCATAGCTCTGGCTGTATCAGCCACTTGGGGGTGAACCAATGGAAGGAAGACCTTTCTGTCTCTCTCACTGTCTAACTCTATCTGTCAAATAAATTTTAAAAAAAAAGGTATCGGGGCCAGCATTGTGGCAAAGTAGATAAAGCCTCCTGTGGAAGATAGCCCAAGTCCTTGGGCCACTGCCACCCATGGGGGAGACGCAGATGAAGCTCCTGGCTTCAGCCTGGCTCAGCACTAGCCACTACAACCATCTAGGGAGTGAAACAGAGGATGGAAGACTTCTCTCTCTCTCTCTCTCTCTCTGTAACTCTTTAAAGTAAATAAATGGGAAAAAATGAGGTCTCACACCAAGAAAACATATGGGATAACTTTAAATGCATGTGGCTAAGGGAAAGAAACTGATCTGAAAAGGCTACACTGTGTGATCTCAGCTCTGTGAGTCTGGAAAATGTAAGACCACGGACTCAGCATAAAGAGATGAGGGGCTGTCGAGGGTGGGTGAAGAGACGGAGCACAGGGGACCTGGGGGCCATGACGCTACTCTGTGGGGCCCACGGTGCTGGGCACACAGCCCTACATGGCCCTCACAGCCATCGCATGCACAAGACCAAGAGCCAGCCCTCGAGTGGACTGTGGACTGTGGGCGTCCAGGTAGGGCCCCTGATTACAGACAGCACACCACCCTGGTGGGGAGGCTCTGTGGGTGGCAGGTGCTCAGGACGACCACATGCCCCTCATGTGGGCCCACTGTCCCCTTGGCCTCACCAGCAAAACACGACTCCAGAGGGAACAGCTACGGATTCCAGGAGAGCAGCCCCCAAGCTCAGAACCCCAAGCCCAGGGCCCCTTGGAATGGGGAATCCTGAGCAGCCATGCTGGTCACATGCCCACAAAGCTGGCTGGGTACAGGGGGAGGAGGGGAGGTGGCAGTAATTCTACAATGGAAAGCAGGAAAATCAAATATTTGTAAAGAAACCTTACATCTACCAGTCTTCTTTTGGCTTTTTTTCCCAACAGTTTCTTTGGGATTGTTCAATTGACTGCAATTCATTAAAAAGTGTTTTCTGGGAAATTCTAAATAATCTCCTCTCTCTCTCACCTTCTGACAAGAAAAAAAATCTGTTGACCTTAAATTGCCCAGAATGCCACCAAAAAAATAAAATCCTGTAATTTCAAACTATTGCCACTAGGTGGCGAGCACGTACACAGACCTGAGTTAGACTTGCACTTGTTCTGATGTCCCCGGTATTTGCCCCGCTTCCCTGAGGGACCAAGCAAGCTCAAAGCCCTCGCACTGAAGGCCAGCAGGCTGGGGGAGGCAGGTGCCAGAGGGTGCGGGGTAGGGTGCAGCCTCAGGTTCATCTCGTATCCCTGAGAGCGTCCACGCAGCACCCACGCGTGCAGGGTCCCAGCAGAGCCCTTTACCTGGGGGACACAGGTTCTTGGATTTCTCCATGCTACAGCTGAGGAAACCAAGGCAGCAGCGGCTGAGACTCTGTCCAAGGTCACAGAGCTGGGAAGAAATGCAGTCGGCTGGCTTTGTGGCACAGAGGGCTAATTCGCTGCCTGGAACAGCAGCATCCCATGGGGGCGCCAGTTCCAGTAATGGCTGCTCCACTTCCAGTCCTGCCTGGGAAGGCAGTGGAGCATGGCACAAGCACCAGGGCCCCTGCCACCCATGTGGGAGACCAGGATGGAGTTCCAGGCTCCTGGCTTCAGCCTGGCCCAGCCCTGGCAGTTGTGGCCATTTGGGGAGCGAACCAGCAGACGGAAGATGTCTCTTTCTGTGTCTTTCCCTCTCTCTCTCTCTCTCTGCAGCTCTGCCTTTCAATACATCTTTTTTTAAAGAGTTATTTTATTTATTTGAGAGGTAGAGTTACAGACAGTGAGAGGGAGAGACAGAAAGGTCTTCCTTCCATTGGTTCACTCCCTCCCCAAATGGCCACAATGGCCGGAGCTGCATTGATCCGAAGCCAGGAGCCAGGAGCTTCTTCCCAGTCTCCCATGCAGGTGCAGGGGCTCAACGACTTGGGCCATCCTCCACTTCCTTGCCAGGCCACAGCAGAGAGCTGGGTCGGAAGAGGAGCAGCTGGGACTAGAACTGGCGCCCATATGGGATCCCAGCACCGCAGGTGGAGGATTAACCTACTGTGCCACAGCGCAGGCCCCATGCCTCTCAGTACATCCTAAAACAAAAGCAGGCTTGGGACACAGGCTTGCTGCTCACAGCCTGGCTGACAGAGCCAGCATCTAGGGAGAACCCGCAGGCTGTGTGTCTGGCTCCAGGGCCCCACAGCAATGGGCAGGGGCTACCACTTCCTCCTGGTCGCACACAAGCTAGAAAAGCCATGTGATCGTCACCGCCTCTGATCCCCTCTGCTCCCCAGAGGAGCCCAACCTCTAAGCCAAGGGGCTTCCTGAGCAGGTTCCTTAACTACACAACAGCCAGACTGAAATTGTCCCCTGAAGTCACCTGACAGCCTTGACCGACTGTCAGCTCTCCCCTGCTCCGTGAACCAGCATCCGTGGCACTACACTCCCACACTGGGTACAAGGGTCTCCAAGAGGGGGGCGGGCAGATGAGCAAACAGAAACACCACCCACTCAGCTGATGAGAGTAGATCCGGGAGGGCTTCCTGAAAGAGGTCACCCCTTCGGTGAAGTGTGCCAGGAGACATTCTGAGGAGTGCTTCAGACACAAATGCTAGAGAGGGTGACCTACCACGAAGCTTCACGCCAGGAAGGGGGGACAGACAAGGAGAACCCTGATGAGGAAGTGGGGTTTTTTTGTTGTTGTTGTTTTTTTAACAGGCAGAGTGGATGGTGAGAGAGAGAGAGAGACAGAAAGGTCTTCCTTTGCTGTTGGTTCACCCCCCAAATGGCCGCCTCGGCTGGTGCACCACGCTGATCCGAAGGCAGGAGCCAGGTGCTTCTCCGGGTCTCCCATGGGGTGCAGGGCCCAAGCACTTGGGCCATCCTCCACTGCACTCCCGGGCCATAGCAGAGAGCTGGCCTGGAAGAGGGGCAACCGGGACTAGAACCCGGTGTGCCGGTGCCACAGACGCAGGATTAGCCTATTGAGCCGCGGCGCCAGCCAAGGAGGTGAGTTTTACCCCGAAGATACCAGCAAGCAATGAAGGGATGCTGAGCAGGTCAGGAGCAAGAGCAAACCTTTGCAGCCAGCGGCAGAGCCGGGAACCCAGTAGCCAGCAGTCCTGGCAAGACGCGAACCAGGCCAGAACTAGAGGGGGTGCAGCCGGCGGGGCTGACGAGTGTTTACCGAGGGAGGGGCTGGGGTGCAGCGCTACAGGGACACAGTCCCTGCCCTCTCAGAGCTCTCGTTCCGCAGAGCAGACTCTGACGAACACATCATACGGTGAGCGTCAGATCACCCTGGCCCTGAGGAGCCCCGGGGGAGAGGCCGTGTAGAGCAGGAGGTGGGAGCCCCGCCTCAGCTGGGGACCTTGTGAATGGTGATCAGCAGGGAGCCAGGGGAGGAGCTGCAGGGAGGATGCTCCCGGCAGAGGGAGCAGCAGGTGCAAAGGCCCTGAGGTGGCTCAGTCTGGAGAGTTTGAGGATCAGAAAGTCAGTGTGGCTGGGGGTCAGTGAGTGAAGAAAGGGAGTGAAGAGCTCAAGAGACAGCCGAGGCCAAGCCACGGAGGGCCCCACAGGTGGTGGGAGGAGCGCGGCTTTTACTCCGCAGTAGGCGAGCCGTCCAGTGGGGCTGGGGGTCTCTGGGCTCCTCGGACCTAGGTCCTTCCCAAGCAGGCTGTCAGCTGTGGCTGGAAAGCTGTCTCCAGTCTCCAGGCCGACCGGCATCTCCACTAACAGCTTCTGCGCGCCATGCGTACCCTGCAGCCTTCAATCACACCTTGGCGGGGGGGGGGGGGGGGGCTGCAATCTTTCACCAGAGCCGGCAGAGGAGAGGGCTGAGCCCCCGGGGAGACAGTCTCCCGGAGACCCCCACTATCTCCATGAGCCCCAAGCCAATCAACATACGTATGTGAAATCCCCTGTCCAAGGGGCACCCCACAGAATGACCCAGTGTACAGAGAGTAACGCCTTAAAAACCCAGGACGCTTCCTCAAAGCCAGTGTCCCGCTCCGGCACGCTGCCTGCTCGCCTCTCGGACCAGACGCTTTCTCTGTCACTGGCCAATCAAATACAAGTTTCTTTTCTCTCAAATAATAAGTTTCTGCCTCTTTGCAGATTGTTTCCCAGCTTCTTATTTTTATACTAAGCTGGGGAAAATAACCCACGAGACTCCACCAACCGCCCTCCCTTCCACCACCGCTCACAGCAGGTAAAACACGGGCCTGGCCGGTGCCGCAGCTCACTAGGCTAATCCTCCACCTTGTGGCGCCGGCACACCGGGTTCTAGTCCTGGTCGGGGCACCGATCCTGTCCCAGTTGCCCCTCTTCCAGGCCAGCTCTCTGCTGTGGCCAGGGAGTGCAGTGGAGGATAGCCCAAGTGTTTGGGCTCTGCACCCCATGGGAGACCAGGTTAAGCACCTGGCTCCTGCCATCGGATCAGCGCGGTGCGCCGGCCGCAGTGCACCTACCACGGCGGCCATTGTAGGGTGAACCAATGGCAAAAGGAAGACCTTTCTCTCTCTCTCTCTCACTGTCCACTCTGCCTGTCAGAAAATAAAAATTAAAATAAATAAATAAATAAATAAATAAAAACACGGGCCCATCTGAGGCCAGGGCAGGAGCAGCACGGATGGGAGCAGCCAAAGTCAGACTGAGAATCCACGGAGGGTAGCTGAGGCTTCGTGAACACAGAGGGCTGGGATCCGCGGCACAGCACCGTGAATGCCCAACACCACGGACCTGCACACTTTAAAACAGCACATGTGGCGGCGGGTTAAGCCGCCCAGTGCCGGCATCTCATATCAGAATGCTGGTTTAAGTCCCGGCTGCTCCACTCCCGATCCAGCTCCCTGCTAATGCACCTGGGAAAGCGTGGGAGACGGCCCAAGTCCTTGGACCCTGCACCCGCATGGGAGAGCCAGGTGGAGTCCCAGGCTCCAGGCTTCAGCCTGGCCCAGCGCCAGCTGTTGCAGGCATCTGGGGAGTGAACCAGCAAATGAAGACCTCTCTCTGTCACTCTTTCACATACATCTTTTTTTAAACGGTAACCTGTTGTTATGCAATAATAAAGATGAGAACACTGAGGTTCGGGAGGAGGAGGGGTCAGAAGCAGCAGCGAGGAGCCAGGCGATGGGTCCCAGGGAGGAAAATGAGCAGCAGAGCAGGTGGGTTCTGAGGTTTGCTGTGGGCAGACAGCAGGGGTCCCCTGGGGGATGGTGAGTGAGCAGAGGATGGGAGCACAGAACTGGGTTGCCGTCCAGAGGGATCCACAGGGAGTAGGCGGAGCTGGCAGTCAAGGGGATGGAGGAGGTCAGGAGAGCGGACCAGCCAAGCAGCACCAGGCCTCTGCGTGGGTGACCAGCTGGACAGAGCCAGCTCCCCCCCGAGGTGGGCAGTCCTGGGGGGACCAGCCTTGAGGGCAGGCAGTGAAGTCCGGTTTAGGCCACAGTAAGTGTGAGGGCCTGTGTGACGCTCAGAGTGGACATGCAGAAGGGCCAGGAGCCCAGGTCTGGGCTAGAGCCAGAGACAGGGCAGTGGCTGCAGCCGGAGCAGAAGCCGAGGGAGACAAGCACCATGGGAGGCGAGAACTCCTGGCCCAGGGAGCCGTGAACGCCGCTGGCTTGGCTGTGGGGCAAAGGGGAAAAGTGGGGGCAACGGGGCCGTGGTATCCAAAACACAGCTGAGATTTTTCCAGAATGAATGGGTCAGAGCTGGGGGCTGATGACGCAGGAGCCCAGAGGGGCATGGGCGGGCAATGCCTCAGTTTCCCCATAGGGAAACGGGTAGCAAACCAGGTCTACCAACCTGGCAGCCCCGGAATGAAGGGTCCCTCCTCCCTCCAAAGCCCGTGTAGCCGTGCCCCACCCCCACTCCTGCCAAAGGCCCCAGGAGAGCCCTAAGGTGAAAGATGGCATGGATGACCGGGGCATGGGAGTGGGATTCTCACAGGAAGAAGAGGGGGTCCCACCAGAACGCGGGCCCACAAGCTCCTGTGTGGACAAAACACACGTGGAGGGGAGCCAGTCCTGTTCCATCTCGGGATGCTCATCTGACCATCCTAACGCTTCCACGGGACTGCATTGTTATTTGTGTTATTCTGTTATTTTCAGTCTTGCAGGCTAAAAATGAAAAGGCAATCGCAGAGGCTAGAGAGGAAGAGAGACCAGCCGGGAGCACAGGCTGTGGACTACGGGACCCCCACTCAGCGGGGCAAGGTCAGCCGCCCAGAAGCGTGGAGAACAGTGCAGGTGGAACGCCCTCGGGCTCCCTGATGGACACAGGCAAGACCCCTGTCCAGGCCCAGGCTCTGGTCAGAGTCCTCTGTTGCCGGAGCAGGCGTGACCTCCTGCCTTTCTCGGAGCTGTGTGAGCAGCGGGGAAGGAGGCCCTGGGATGGACACAGCACAGCTGGGCCACGCAGAGGCTGCTGCAAACCTGAGGGACGCCCACACAGGTGTGGCATGGAACACAACGGCCCTTGCTGCCTGCGGCTGTGCCTCTGGAGCTGCGACCTGCTTTGAAGGCCAGCTGGAGAACATCATGGCCACCTCTGGCCTGGCCAGGGTTAAGAGCCCACCCAGCAGACCACGGTCTGCCAAGGCCCCAGGCCTCATTCCCCGTCCAGCCCTGACCCTGAGACCCCCTCCACACGGGGGCCCAGGGCTCTCTTTCTGGGTTTGATGCTCTTATGACCATGACTGCGAGGGTGACCAGGGGTCCCCTTCCTCACTGGCCAAGGGGTCTGTTTACTGATGTTGCTAGAATTTTCCTACGCATTCCCAAAGCCAGGGTTCCCAGGATTCCGCTGCCCCATCCCCTCTGTGTGTGCACATTCTGTGGTCTCTGCAAACCCTGGCATGATCCAGCCAATGGTTCATAACGGGGAAACACCTCTGGGGTATCATAAAATGCACAGTGTTTTGATTTATAATATAATTATTTATAATATTTTATTATTAGGGTTTTTTTCAAGATTTATTTATCTGAAAATCAGAGCAACAGAGAGAGAGAGAGGGAGAGGGAGAGAGATCTTCCAACCACTGGTTCACTCCCCAGATGACCACAACAGCCAGGGCTGGGCCAAGCCAAAGCCAAGAGCCAGGAGCTTCTTCTGGGTCTCCAACGTGGACCCAAGCACCTGGGCCATCTTCTGCAGCTTTCCCAGGTGCATTAGCAGGGAGCTGGATGGGAAGTGGAGCAGCCAGGGCTGGAAATGCCGTTTCAATATGGGATGCCAGCACCGCAAACAGCGGCTTAACCCCCTGCATCCCAACACCTGTCCCTGTGGGGTTTAATTCTGATTAATACTGTATAAGACTCAATGCATAACCATATTTAAAAATGCATTTATCTCCTAAAAGGAACTTTAGGGACAGTGTTTGGCCTGGCAGGTAAGCTGTCCGTTAAGTCGCCCACATCCCATATCTGAGTGCAGGTAAAACAGCAACGTGACATTCTAGCTGGGGGCTGATGGCTGGCAGCAGCTCTGAGCCCCGGCCAGCAGCTCTGTTAGGCAAGAGGAGGAGGAAGTGTCAGATGGCCTGGTGACAGAAGGAGACCTCTCCTGACCTATTCAGAAAGATGGAAATCTAAGTCACTCTCCCTGCTCCAAGGTTCCTGGTCTGCCCGTGGGAGCTGCCCAGCCCACTGCCCTGGAACGCAAACAGGACAGAGGCTACTGCTCCCATGCTACAGCCGGGGACAGCTGTGACTCAGAGGAACAGCGAGCAGAAGCATGCATGCCAGGGTCCCCCTGCTGCTACCTCCTGGGCCAGCTAAGGCCCCCTCAGTCCTCCCAGGGGCCTCGGACCAAAGCGCACTGCAGTGCCGCTGGGACCACAGGAAGCCCTTCCAGAAATCGGTGGGCTGTGGTGCAGCGGCCAAGGCCCAGGCACCCGAGGGCCTCCTGCCTCCGCAGATAGGGCCCTCCCGGCTGCACTCGGGGGATAAGCCAGGCTATTCTGGTCATTTCCTTCCCTCTCGCACAGTGGCAGCCACCGCTGCCTCCCAACCGTCTCCAGCCGTGCAGGCCACAGAGAGGGTGCCCGACAGAAGGCCTCACAGGTAAGCGGCCCCGTTATCACCCAGCGTGGCCCCCAGCCGGGAGCAGGCGGCCCTGGTCCCTCCCTGGCTCTCCCTTGGGGAAGAAGGGGCTGGCTGGGGGCGTTCATGGATAAGCACATTTATTCCACAAATACTCAGGGGACACCCATGGTGGACAGGGCGCTGGAGGGGACAGCTCTGCTTGAACCCCTAAGCAGGGCTGGGGGCCTGGAGGTTTCTTCTCCTTCCCCAAAACACACTCCCCACCGCCAGCACTGTCCTGCCCTCTGATGTGCCCTGTGGGGGTCAGCCAGGCCCCGCACCAGCCATCACCCCACTTCACAGAGGAGCAGGCTGAGGCCTGAGAGGGGGCCCGGGGATGGGTGCGAGCTGCCAGGCCCTCCCTCACAGCCGCTCTCCCCTGCAGCCTGCCTGCCTGATGCCTGCCTGGGGGGTCCTGGTCCTGCTCTGGGCCACAGCGGAGGCCACCAAGGACTGCCCTGCGGCGTGCACCTGCCAACCCCTGGAAACCATGGGGCTGAGGGTGGACTGCAGGGGGCAGGGGCTCGCGGCGCTGCCAGCCCTGCCAGCCCACACCCGCCAACTCCTGCTGACCAACAACAGCTTGCGCTCCGTGCCCCCAGGCGCCTTCGACCACCTGCCCCAGCTGCAGACCCTCGAGGTGGAGCAGAACCCCTGGCACTGCGACTGTGGCCTCACCTACCTGCGCCTCTGGCTGCAGGACCGCATGCCCGAGGCCCTGTGGCTCGTGCACTGCGCCAGCCCCAACCCCGCCGCCAACCGCCCACTGCACAACCTCACGGGCTTCCAGCTGGGCAACTGTGGCTGGCAGCTGCAGACGTCCTGGGCCGGCCCGAGCACCTGGTGGGACATGGCTCTAGGGGCCGTGGCCATCCTGGGCCTGGCTCTGCTGGCCGCCCTGCTGTGCACCACCGAGCCCCTGGACTGAGCCAGGTCCCCAGGGGTGCCCCAGGGCACGGAACCCCAGAAACCCCAAATAAACTGGCAACTCAGCCATTTTATTGAAGCTTAGGGGGTGTTTTCATTCCTCTTGGCACCCGAGCCTGATTCCTTCTAAAATCAGGGTTCATTTTGTCAAAACCAGATCTTGTTCTTGCGCCATCATGCCAATTCTACAATCTCTGCACATTCCAAGCCTTCCCCCAACACCTGCCTGGTCCCAGGACTCTGGTTCCCATGACCTTCGCCTTCGGCCTCACCTGCTTCCCACAGGAGGCCCTGGAGGCCCAGGCTGGCCTAACATCAATATTCAGCCCCCCTGCAAAGTCCACAGAAGTCTCGCTCTCACACCAGCACAGCAACGCACAGAGCGGCACTGGCTGGAGGCGCCGCACGCACAGGGAGGGGGGCTCCCACTGAGAAGCCCATCACTTTGCCAGTGTGGCCCTAACTACTCCATCCAGCCCCCGAGGCTCCTGTCCTAGGCCCTAGGCTCCCACGGCCCTCTGCTCACCTGTACCCATTTCTCTCCCTCCAGCATCTCTCCTCCTTTCCAACGCTCTGCCCTGTCCAAAAAAAAAAAAAAAAACCAAAAACCAAAAACCTCCTCCCTTTCTCATAGCAAACAGCAAGCAGACCGCTGAGTCCCCCTCTGGCCCCAAGCAATGACCACCCAAACTCCCCTACACCAAGGTCCCTACCCTCAAGAATTGGCAGGCAGTAGACCGGCAGGCCTGGGAGCTTTGAATAGTGCCAGCTGGGGTGGCCCTGCAGGCCAGGAAGACAGAGCGGGCCCAAAGGTCAGTGGTGTCACGGCTGCAGGAGAAAAACAACACTAGCAGCTGTCACCTCCTCCCTGGTGACTTAGCCCACGTAAGGCCCGGTGTGGAGCCCCTCGCTGGGTAAAACCCGGTGAGGAAGGAGCTGCTCCCCTCCCAGAGCCAGGCAGACGCAGGCCCAGCCCTCAGGCCGTCTGCGTGGGCCTCCTTCGCACCTGAGCTGGGATCCCCAGAAGCTTCAGGGTGGTGGTTGGTGCAGTGGTCAGGATGTGCTTAGGGCTCCGGCATCCCCCTATCACAATGTCTGGCTTTGCATCCTGGCTCTGCTTCTAAGCCAGCTTCCTGCTCGTGTGCGCCCTGAGAGGCACCAGGTGATGGCCCAAATCCCTGGGCCCCTGCACCCACGTGGGAGACCCACGTGAAGCTCCTGGCTCCCGGCTTCCACCTGGCCCAGCCCTGGCCACTGTGGCCATTTAGGGAGTGAACCAGCAGAGGGAAGATATCTCTCTCTCTCTCTCCCTCTCTTTCTGTAATTCTGCCTTTCAAATAAATAACTCTCATAAATAAATAAATAAATAAATAAATAAATAAATAAATAAATAAATAAGACACGTCTTCCAGCCCCCAGCCCCCAGTCCCCAGATCCCCTGCTGGTTCCTGAGTCGGCTGGTGTGCACGCCACAGCCCGGGAGACCAGCCCCGGAGGTCCAGCCTGGGGGCCTCCCTGCAGTGGTGGCCGCTGGGGCCAGAGAGCAGGTGTCTGGGGAACTCTCTCACTGCCCTCACCCCTTCCTGCTCCTCTCACAAGCGCCACAGACTGGGGAGCTTAGAAACAGACATTTCTCTCTCACAGCGCTGGAGGCTTGGGAGCTGGGGATCAGGGCGCCCTCTGCTGGCTGGGTCTTCCCGTGGGGCAGAAAGGGCCAATGCCCTGACCCCAGCACTGAGGCTCCACCCTCGTGACAGAATCCCCCACCTGCTAACCCCACATCTCCACGGATGGATTTGGGGGACGCGTGCAGACCACATGCCCCCAACCCCGTCTCCACCTCAGGCCTCCAGCACAGAGCCATGGGCACAGGCCCCGGCCTCAGCGCCCCCAGCTCCAGCACCTGCGGCCACAGCTGCCCCCTGTGAGACCCCAATCAGCGGCACAAGCCGGACTCGCTCCCCTCCCCCCACGGCCGCTCCGTGGCCCCAGCTTCGGCCCCCACCCCGTCCCCTCGTCCCCCTCGCAGGCTCACATCTCTGTCACGAAACCCTGGGTAATTACGAAAACCAGACTTCCTCACCTCACGGTTCGGGAGGCTGAACGTCCAAGATGGCGCTGCCCCGTGGGGCTGGGGGCCTCTCAGGGGGCTCACAGGCGAGGAGGAAGCCATGGTGGGCTGGCCGGCCCAGGGTCGCCCGTCGTCAGTCAGCCCCCTTGCAGGAACCAACTCAGGGTCCCCGACCACTGCCTCAACCTTTTCCGAGGACGTGAAGTGACCCGAGGCCCTCCCGCTGGGCCCCACCTCTTAAAGGTCCCGACCCCTCCCCGCACCGCCACACTAGGACCAAACTCCCCGCAGCAAACTCTGGGGAGAGCCAAGCAAATCTTACCCAAAACCAAAGCTTTCAGTGGACCCTCACCACCGCCCCACCGCTGAAGGCCGCTGGGAGCACCAGACCCCTGGTGTAGGCAAAATGCCAGCGGTTGTCACCATCTGTCCCGGTGTCACCGCGCTATCATCCTCACGAGTGGTTTTAAGCCCCCTTGCCCGAGGGACCTTGTCAAGGTAATGGTCCCAGCTTCAGTAACCGCCAGGCCCAGACCAGCGACCTTGGCCGTCACGCACAGGGCGGCCAGCTCAGGGCTCCCTGGGGGCCTGCACGGCCCCAGCTTAGCCCAGCCCAGCTTCTCAGCCCATCCCCAAGCCCTGTGTTGGATGTATGCATCCCTCTGGCAGGTGGGAGGAGAGGGCGGGGAGGGCTGCGTGGGCCTCCGACCCCATACCAGGGGCTGGCACTGAGCGTGCTTCCAAACGCTGGCTGCCAGTGTCCCTCCCAGCCATGGGCCGTCCTGCCCGGGTTCCCAGGCTCCAGCTAGTGAGCCTTTGTCCTCTCTCCCGGACTGCTCCACTCCACCTCCTGTGGACATGCACGTTGGGTGCAGCAGTGAAGTCGCTGTCCACCATATCATAATGCCTGGTTCCAGTCCCTTCTCATGCGCACCCTGTGAGGCAGCAGGTGGTGGCTCAAGGACTTAGGTCCCTGCCACCTGTGATTAAGTTTGGGGTTCCAGGCTTCAACTTGGCCTTGGCCTCGGCCTGGCTCTTGAGAGCATCTAGGGAATAAGCCAGTGGATGGAAGATCTCTCCCTCTCTCTGTCTCTCTGCCTTTCATATAAAGTGAAAATAAATGCAAATGTAAAAGCATAAAACATCTTGTGGGCTGGCACTGTAGCATAGCAAGTTAAGCCACCTCCTGCAGTGCCGGCATCCCATATGGGCACCGGCTCAAGTCCCAGCTGCTCCACTTCCAACCCAGCTCCCTGCTGATTTACCTGGGAAAGCAGAGAAGATGGTCCAAGTGCTTGGGCCCCTGCATCCATGTGGGGAGACCTGGAAGAAGCTCCTGGCTCTTGAATTCAGCCCAGCCCCACCATTGTAGTCATTTAGGGAATGAACCAGTGGATGGAAGATTCTCTCTCTCTCTCTCTCTGACTTTGAAGTAAATAAATCTCAAAGGGGCGGGGGGAAGGGACAGCACTGTGGCATAGTAGGTAGAGCCGCCGCCTGCAGTGCCGGCATCCTATATGGGCACCAGTTTGAGTCCTGGCTGCTCCACTTTGATCCAGCTCTCTGCTATGGCCTGGGAAAGCAGTGGAAGATGGCCTAGGTCCTTGGGCCCCTATACCTGCATGGGAGACCTGGAGGAAGCTCTTGGCTCCTGGCTTCGGATCGGCACAGCTCTGGCCATTGCGGTCATCTGGGGAGTAAACCAGTGAATGGAAGATCTCTCTCTCTCTCTCTCCCTTCCTCTCTGCCTCTCTGTAACTCTGCCTTTCAAATAAATATATTAAAAAAAAAAAAAGCATAACAAATCTTGATGGGCTCTTTCTGCTCATCCGATCATAAGTTGTCAGGGGCACCTTTTCTTCTGCCCACAGCTCTCCACCACTCCCCCAGCCCCGCCCCCACCCCACACAGCACCTGCGTTTTATTTTGCCATCACACGCAGTGTGAATTAGCCACAAACTCCCAGAGTCCTAGCATATCAACCTGGGGTGGCTATCTTAAGTACTGAAAATACTGGAACCCTTTTTGCTAATGAAATCTTACTTGGAAACCCAGTCGCTATGCTGATATGCAAGCAGGTTTTGGGTCCCTGGAATCCCACCAGCCCTGTCCCCCACCCCCTGTGGTGAACCCTGGGATACCCTGAGATACCCTCACCTCTCTCTAGTCCAACCCACTCCCTTTTACCATTAGGGAAACTGAGTCCAAGAGAGGAAGTTTATTCAGTTCCCAAGGTCATGCACGTAGGAAGTCGGGGCTGAGATTAGGGGAAGTCCTCCGGGTCTCGGCTCTGGATTCAGAGGTATGGAGGACTCCGTCCTGGAGCAGACTGCATTCCCAGACTCCCCACATGGTCAGCAGCCTGGGCTGCCTGTCTCTCTCCCCTCTGCCCACTGGTGCCTATGCTTGCTGGTGCCCTTGGCCTCTCAAGAGAATCAGAAAGAGGCAGCTGGGAACGGCAGGTGGTGCTGCCTGGAACAGCTGGCCGCGCACTGCCGGGACACTGACCTTGCCCTGGAAAGACAGGAAGAGCAGGCTTTGCGTTCCCCTGAGGGAGGCTGCCTGCCCAGGGTCCCTGTCCAGGTCAGCAGCCTGGGTGTGGTTCTAGCTGCTCCACCACGGGCGGGCTCCACTCCTGTGAAGACTTCCCCCGGCCACCAGAACCATCCCCAAGTCACAACCGCCTCGACGTGGGACGATCCCAGCCCCAGGCAGCCCCTGGCTGCGGCAGTGTGCTTCCTACTCCTGCCACAAACCCACAGCTCACATCTGCTCAGCTCAGCACACTTTCCAGTCTGCTTCACACAATGTTTAAAAACAAAAACAAAAAACACTGAGTTTGTTCCCAGCATTAAAATGCAGGAGATCTCACATAAATGGTCATCTCTGGCTTCTTTGACAATGCCAGGGTCATGAAAGACAATTAAAGGCAGGGAAAAAAGAAAAAAACTTACAGGGGCCAGCATGGCGGCACAGCAGGTAAAGCCGCTACCGCGGGCACCCGTGTCCCATATCAGAGAGCCGGTTCGAGTCCTAGCTAATTCTGCTTCTGATCCAGCTTCCTGCTGATATGCCTGGGAGGCAACAAATAGTGGCTCAGGCACTTAGGTTCCCGACACCCATGTGATAGACCAGGATGGAGCTCCTGGCTCCTGGCTGTTGCCTGACCCAGCCCTGGCTGTTTCAGCCATTTGGATAGATGAAAGATTCTCTCTCTCTCTCTCTCTCTCTCTCTCTCAGTGCGCAGGGCTGGCACACACACATGCACTCCCCACATCCCCCTTCCTAGAAAAGCTAGAAGCAATGACACCTCAGAAGTGGTGAGCACACCCGGCGCCACGGGCTTGGTTTCAAAATACCACTCTCTACTCAAAGAAACCAGGGCTTCTGCGAAGAACTGTAGATTTCAAGGCTGGGACAGGGGGAGTGAAGAGAATGCCGAAAATCAAGCAAGCAAAGGTACAGGAGTGTCCCAAGGGCCAGAACTGCAAGAGCTGGAGTGATGAAGTACATGAGAGTACGTGAGAGTATTGGATCACAATGCAAAGAGTAAAACAAATCTTCTGAGAAGCTCATGTAGCCCAGCAGTTAAGACACTGCCTAAGATGCCCCAGCCCCCAGCCCAGTACCTGGGTTGGATTTGTGCGTCTCGCACCTGATTCCAGCTTCCTGTTCAAGCAAGTCAGCCCTGGGAGGCAGTGGTGAGAGTTCAGTACTTTTTAAAAAATGATTTATTTATTTATTTGAAAGTCGGGGGGGGGGGGAGAGATCTTCCATCTGCTGGTTCACTCCCCAGATGGCCACAATGGCCACTTCTGGGCCAGGCCAAAGCCAGGAGCTTCATATGGATCTCCCACATGACTGTCAGAGGCACAAGTACTTTGAGCCCTCTTCCGTTGCCTTCCCAGGCTATGAGCAGTGAGCTGGATTGGAAGTGGAGCAGCCAGGATTCGAACTTGTGTCCATATGGGACATCAGTCGCAGCTTTACCAGCTACACTACAGCGCTGCCTTTGTGAGTTAAGTAATTGAGTTCAAGTAATTGGCCCCCAGTCCAGCCTCAGCCATTGTGAGTATTTTGGGGAAAGAACCAACAGATGGGATCTCTCTCTCTCCCTCTCTCCCTCTCTCCCTCCCTCCCCCTGTCTCTGCCTGGGCTCATACCCCAGCCTTGGCTGCTGATTCCAGCTTCCTGGTCTTGTAGACCTGAGAGGCAGCAGCTGTGGCTCAGGTAATCAGACTCTTACCACCACGTGAGAGAGCTGGGTTGAGTTCCCAGCTCTTGGCACCAGCCTGGCCAAGTACCGGCTGTTGTAGACATTCCTAGAGTAAACCAGTGGACAGGAGATCTGGTTTGTCTCTCTTTCAAATTAATTAATGAAACATAGATACGGAAATAAACCTCCATAAGCCCACACAACACAGAGAAAG
Source organism: Lepus europaeus (assembly GCF_033115175.1). Taxonomy (NCBI): domain Eukaryota; kingdom Metazoa; phylum Chordata; class Mammalia; order Lagomorpha; family Leporidae; genus Lepus; species Lepus europaeus. The sequence goes on from NC_084835.1 coordinate 12,415,506, forward strand.
GACTGAATGACCAGAGAGATGAGAAAGGCCAACTCTTCCTTGCTGATTAATAAACTAATAACCAACAAACATGGCAGGAACGAGAGAAATGTGAAGTTCCTGCAGGAGCTCCAGGTAACAACTGCTCAGGCAAAACCTCACAGCCCAATGCTAAAGCAGAAGAGAAAGTTTAAGTAGAAACAGCTGATCCACAGAGCCTTAAAGTCTCTCCTACAAAGTCCTTAGTAATCGCAGAGGGCAAAGTCATGACTGCAGTGAAGCCCAGCAGACATCTCCTTGGCTGTCCAAGCAACCAAGGTAAACATTCCCATCCATGAGACACAATGACGTCACCCCTATGTGACGCCCGGCACCCCTGGCATCCTTCCCACCCATGTATGACCTCAGTCTAATCAGGAGAACATAACAGACAAACCCAGATAAGGGACCTCCCCCCAAACAACTGGCCCCTCCTCTCCAAAAGCCTCAAGGCTACGAAAGACAAGGAAAGACAAAGGAACTGGGTCACAGACTGGAGGGACCAGGGACACAGAACATGCGAGTGGCATGTGGGATTGTGGACCAGAAAAGAGACATCGGTAAAAGCTGAATAAAGCCTGCAGTTGTGCCGAGGTGAGTGTTCCATGGCGGGGGAGCTGGGTGAAAGGTGTGCCGGGACTCTGTGCTGCGTTTGCAACTCTTCCGTAAACCTCAAATAGCCTCATCATCAGAGGTTAAGAGAGTACAGTGTGTGGGCTCCGATTAGGCTTTGGATTGGAGAAAGATGCTTTTGAGGACAAGGTCGGGAGACCGTGGATTCTCAATGTGGATGCATCTTCCAGTGTGGCCGCATGTCCTGCCCCGGCACACTAACCTGTGACCAGGGCAGGAAGTGACCTCAGCTTAGGACTCAGGCTGAAGTTCTAGGGACAGAGTCACCACGGTGGCCGAAAATCGGGGGAGAAAGGCAAATTGGGAAAAATATGGCGCACAGGTCAATCCAGGTAAGGAACCTATTCACCAGCAGACTTAACCAGCAGATGGGAACTCTCTCTGCCTCTCAAATAAATAAATAATTTAAAATAAAAAGTAAAGTACATTGCAATGAGGAATCAAGATTTCTAAATTCCCCTTGTATGCACATAAGGCTGCCATGAGTATTCTTGTACACACACACACGTGTGTGTGTGTGTTTATATTTGGAAAGGCAAAGCAAAAGAGAGAGTGGCAGAGAAAGAGAGAGATCTTCCATCCACTGGCTCACTCCCCAGATGCTGCAATAGCTGTGGTTAGGCCAGACCAAAGTCAGGAGCCAGGAACTCCATCCACATTTCCGGGGACCCAATGCCAATGCAGGAACTCCATCCAAATTTCCGGGGACCCAATGCCAATGCAAGAACTCCACCCAAATTTGGCAGGGGCCCAAGCCCTGCTGCCTCTCAGAATGTGCATTCATTAACAGGAAGCTGGATAGGAAGTGGAGGCAGGGCTCTGATCTGGGATGCAGCATCACAGTGACATCTTAGTAGACTGTCCCACAGTACCCGCCCCTCCTGTACATAGAATTTTTCAGACTCATCCCCAATAAGGGGAATTATTTTCAAAAGCGTCCACTTAGAATTGTGTGTACTTTGTGATGTCTAAAATCCGAGTCTGTGGTAGCTGTCTCTGCAGAAATAAACTCACCCGTGAATGGCCAACACTCTCAGGATGTTGCGGGATGAAGCAGTTCCAGCGCCCGGATAATCAGGGTTCAAATCTTATCCCCACCACTTGCACAAACATGCAAAGCATGTAAATGTGGCAAAGCATGTAAATGCTCATGTGAATTCAGACAATGCTGAGAACATGCACTTGGAGAAGCCTCTCAGTAAACACCAGCCTCTCTCACCTTGAGTGGCTATACCTACCCTCTAATACAAGGCTGAAGATCCAGGACAGGGGACACTGGGCAGCCTCGGCCCAAACGTCTGCTAGCTCCGATGGTGCACCACATTCGGCACTGTGTGTGATCTTCTACCTTTTCTTATGAAAATCTCAGGCATCCAGAAAAGTTCAAGAACCATTATCAGGAGGGCGAGCTCAGATGCTTCTAAAAACATTGGCAGCACTGGAATGAGGACGGCTCCTGAGAAGAGATTCTGGGTGTTGTTGACCCCAGTGCCCATGCTGACCTCTCGCTCCTGGTCAGAGACTGGGTCATGGCAAGGAGCAAATGATGAGCCCTTTGCCCTGGATGGCCAAGATCAACTCAGCACCGGCACGAAGGAAGGAAAGACTTCATCCAGAGACAGACAGACAAGATCCCTCAGGCCAATGGAAGGACCCATGAAAATTCTGAGTTGGCAGGGTGACAGGATGGGTGGCAGTCTGTGTAGACCGGTGTTCTTCAAACTATATTATGCACACAAGTTCCTGCAGGATTTACTTTAAATTCAAGATTCTGACTCAATCCAGGGTGGAGGCTGAAATTCTACGCTTGGGTGATCCGAGGACTGCTGGCTCACGGAACACAAGGAGCAGCAAGGCTGGAGCAAGCCAGCACCACACCCTACCACCAACCACCACACCCCTGCTCCCAGGAGCTAACTCACCGCCCCTGACCCTCTCCCTGCTTCCTGATGGACCACACCTCTCCTTTTTCCCTCTGCTCAGCTTGTCCCTGGAGCTTGCTGATGGGCTGGAGGGCCAGGGTACAGCAGATGCAGTTGTCATTGTGCTAAGGAAGGAGACCAAAGGGACGCCTCCACGCCTGCAGCTTTGTGCCCTGGGCTGGATATTCCTGGGTGAGGCTGCATTAGAAGGCGAGCTCAGAGTCACAGAAGGGGGCCACTGTCCTGCACTGCGAGCTCCCTTAAACACCAGCCAGGACTGGGCCCCGACAGGACCAAATCCTAGGCTGCATCTGGGAACTGAGGTGGACCAGAGTCCCACCGCAGGCTCCGTGACCACGCCCATAGACAGGGCTGCTTGGACCAAGGGTACGTGTGGCTGTTGTGAAAACACAGTGACACCCAAGTCGACTGCAAATCTTCACTGAGCTGGGTCTTTCCAGTGGGGAACTCCTGCAGAGGTACAGCCTCCCCCCCCGCCCAGGGACAGCCATGGGACCCAGTCCCCAAGCTCTGCAGTTATGGAAGTGTCTGGAAGCTCAGTGTAGGGCCAAACAGGCATCCGCGCTGCAGCTGGGGCTCCGGCTCAGGAGCTCCTGGTTTGTAGAACACAGCAAGTATGTGGGTTCTTCTGGGGCTTTGGGAACTGTCTGCCTGGGGGAAGCAGCACAGTCGGGAACAGCACAGTCACAGGTGGCAACAGGTGGTGCCTCTTAAGGGAAAGCAGGCCAGGGTAGCTGGTGGTGCTAGGGCTGCGGGGAACCTGCAGGGTTCTGAGGGAGGAGACACCCAGTCAATGGGAGACCAACTTCCCAAAGTTCCCTGTGACCATATGGCGGAAACTGAAGCAGACCTAGGACAGGCGGAGGCTGGGACAGAGCCCCAGGCAGCAGGTGGTGGGACTGGCCACAGGGAAGATAACGTCAAGGCCAGAACCCCCTACATTCTGGGTTTCCTGGGGAAGGACTGGCAGGGTCTCCCCTTCAGCTGAGCCCCAGGGTGAATGTATACAGGGAGGAAGGGGTAGGGACCCAGGCAGGGGCTTAGGTGGCTGCCAGGAGCCAGACTCGGCCCTGGGATGCAGCACCCAGCCCAGGACAGGCTCAGGTTGGGGCTCGGCAGTGAACACGGGGTCTTGGGGCGAGTCCCTTCTGGACCCCAACCTCAGCTTCCCTGCTTTAAACGACGGGACTGGAGCTGGTGCCCTCTGGGTTTGCCCTGGAGTCTTGGCAGTCCTGTGGTCTGGGCAGAGGCAGTAGGGACTGGCCCGGCTGGAGCTTGTCATGGGGTTGTGGCTGAGTGAGGCTTCCTTCCAGGGGCTCACAGTGTCGCCTCCCTGGGCTGGGAGGAGAGCAGAAGTGCAGCCATGAGGATCCCTGCTCCCTGGGAAGATGGTTGGGGCCTGGCGCTGAGGGGTCCAGCCCATTGCTGTGCTGAGCCCCCACCCCCAGGGTCTCAGCAGGGCTCTGGATGCAGGAGGGACTGCAGTGCAGTTAGGATGCCAAGGACCAGAGAGAGAGGGACTGGCACAGCATCACACAGCCAGTCAGGGCAGAGCTGGGCTGGCTCCCACCATGCAGGTGACTAGGTACCACCTGGTCTCTTGTGAGCGGTGACCAGCGGGCTCTGTGTTCATGGGCTGCCTGGTGCCCGGATGTTCTCTGTGCTGGGAACAGTGGGCAGGGGCTACATCCCAGGCCCTGCCTGGACTGACAGCTCCATTGCATTGCTTTTTCACTGTGGAATGATTTGCTCCTCTGTAAAAAGCTGAGGTCTGTGAGCAATGCTGGGCGGGGGTGGGGTGGGGGGTACAACCTCCAAATTGCTCTCCCAAGGAACAATCCACTTGGAGGAGCCTGAGGCCCACAGAGGGGCTCCCACCCCCACCCCTCAGGCTCTGCCTGCTTCCTGCCCAGGCGGTCACGCAGGAGTTCAGGACTCCGGGAAGCTGACTGAGCACTGGGCAGATCTGCCCCCTGCCCCTGGCAAGGCAAGCTGGCTCAACAGGTGGGACCACCAGCTGGGGACGTGGCCACCTGGGCAGCCTTCTAGGCTCAAGGGTGAGAGAACCAGTCCTGGGCACCGCTGCCACGTTAAGAGAAACCTGTTTAATCGCTGAGGAATGCGTCCACTCTGGCTCTGCTGTTTCCACGAAGGCAACTTCTCCATGTTTTAAAAAATAGATTTGATATAAAGTTCTACATATTCATAAATAGAGAACGTGAAAAATTCCCAAATGCAAATGGCATCCTTGAGCTGGCTTGAAGCCCCGCCCCAGTCCAGACCCTGCAGGGGTTGGGAGGGGCCCGGCTGGAGGCACCCCCACTCTGGCAGCCTCCTTGAAAGAGGAACTGAATTCAATATGAATTAGGAACTCCCTCCTGATTCCTGCCCACTGGGCCTGTGTCCCGGGCTCAAATCCTTTCCTGCCCACAGCTACCTCTCCAGCACCAGTAGAGGGCAGCATTTGTACCAGTTCCTGCTCCACTGCTGCGAGACACCAGTTGGCCCCTGGTTCTCCTGGAGCCCAGGTCACAGCAGCCCCACCCAGGCCTCAGGAGTCTCCCCCAGCCCCTGGCGGCTGCCAGGACACTTCCCAGCACACCCCCCACCCAACCTGGTCCCTGATTCCACCTGCTCCTGCTCTTGGGTAATTTATAAACAAAGGAAGAGATTAAACTGTTCCCCTGCCCCCAGAGGCCCTGGGCTGCTGGGAGCTGGCCAAGCTTGCCACGGGGAAGGAAACAGAGGCCAGTTTTGTTTTCTCTCTCACACTTCGTTTCTCAGCCAAGCCCAGTCTGTCTGACTGAGGGGATGGGGACCTCTCCTGGCCCAGGACACTGACATTTGTGCTTCAGAAGGGATGGAGGAAGCTTCTCTATAGGAAATGGCTTCAGCCTAGGACCCAGGAGACCTCAAAGAGCACAGGGTTAGCTGAGGAATGGCTCTCGCTAGGGGTACCAGAGGCAAAGTCAAAGCTTAGGGTGTGCCCAGTTGGGTCATCTGTGAGACTCTGAATGATGCAAAGGGAAAGGCAGGATTGCAGGAGGAACACACTGTGGGTGTGTATGTGACTGCAGGCAGAATGTGTGTGTGTGTGACTGCAGGCAGTGTGTGTGTGTGTGTGTGACTGCAGGCAAAGTGTGTGCGTGCGTGTGTGTGTGTTTGTGTGACTGCAGGCAGAGTGCAGGGGAAACGCACTGTGTGTGTGTGTGTGACTGCAGGCAGAGTGTGTGCGTGTGACTGCAGGCAGAGTGCAGGGGAAACGCACTGAGTGTGTGTGTGTGTGTGACTGCAGGCAGAGTGTGTGTGTGTGTGACTGCAGGCCGAGTGTGTGCGTGCATGTGTGTGTGTTTGTGTGACTGCTGGCAGAGTGCAGGGGAAACGCACTGTATGTGTGTGTGACTGCAGGCAGAGTGTGTGTGTGTGTGTGTGTGACTGCAGAGTGTGTGTGTGTGTGTGTGAGACTGCAGGCAGAGTGTGTGCGTGTATGTGTGACCGCAGGCAGAGTGCAGGGGAAACGCACTGAGTGTGTGTGACTGCAGGCAGAGTGTGTGCGTGTGACCGCAGGCAGAGTGTGTGTGTGTGTGTGACTGCAGGCAGAGTGTGTGTGTGTGTGTGACTGCAGGCAGAGTGTGTGCGTGTGACCGCAGGCAGAGTGTGTGTGTGTGTGTGTGACTGCAGGCAGAGTGTGTGTGTGTGTGTGTGTGACTGCAGGCAGAGTGTGTGTGTGTGTGTGTGTGAGACTGCAGGCAGAGTGTGTGTGTGTGTGTGTGTGAGACTGCAGGCAGAGTGTGTGCGTGTATGTGTGACCGCAGGCAGAGTGCAGGGGAAACGCACTGAGTGTGCGTGTGCTGTGCCTGGGCCGGGAAGGCCAGCTTGGCCCAGACAGGACCGAGGGTGCTGGGGAAGACAAGGCACTGGGGAGAAGCTTGCAGAGCTGGGAAGGCCTTGGACACCCAGGCAGTGGAGGCCCCAGCCACGTCAGGTATGACCCTTCCGCCACCCTGAGCAGAAGCCGAGGCCAGCGAGGTGCCCAGGAGAGAGAATGGGCCTGTCTGTGGCAGAGTGGGGAAAGCAGGAAGCCCAGTGACCCAGATTTCCATCTGCTGGGGTGAGGCTGCTCCTGTCTGTGGGTTGGACTGCAGAAGATGCACTGGGCCGATGTTTCAGATGCCACGGGATGGTCCCCCACTGCTGGCTGAGCCACAAGGCCACCAAGGGACTCCCTGAGGGGAGGAAGGGGGGTGGTTCATGGTCCAAGGTGACAATGTCCCTGTGTCCATCCTGGATCCTTGTGGCAGCCAGGGCATCCCTGTGAAGGAAGAGGGGGAGAGGTTTCTACCCTCCCCTCGCTGGCTGGCATCCTGAGGAAGGTGATGGCCACGCTGTGGGGTTCCAGCCTTGAAGCAGAGGACGGTGGGGCTGTGCAGAAGTGGGCAGGGTCAGCGCCGGTGCTCAGAGGGCCAGGCCCCGCGCTGCTCCTCCTCAACCCCTGGCAGAGGGGTCGTGTGGCTGCAGGGAGCATCATCCACAGAACACCCAGTCCCAGTTGGATCTGGGGACCTTTGTCCTGGGCCTGAAGGACACCCTCAGGGCCAGGCACTGTCTACACTGTAGGAGGACCCCAGGCACTGCAATGGAGGGGCAGGCACCAGTTTCCCTGGCAGCAGCTGGGGCCAAATGAAGCCAGCAGACAGGGCCCTGGGCCGCACTCAGCTTCATCTGGTTCTGTCACCGCCAAAGCTGCGGCAGCGAGGAAGCTCCCTGCTGCCAGCTCCCATTGCTCCCAGCCACAGGGCTTGCTCCCCTGGGCTACCCCTCAATTCAGGCCCCTGCCCAGCAGCCCCTGGCCCTCCTGGGCTACCTTCCTCCCTTCTAGAACCAGGCTCAGCCATTCCATAGGCCACCTCCCTGCCCAAAAGAGAAACGGGGACAATCGGCCCAGCGTCTAGCCCTGCTTGTCTGGTAGCCGGAAAAGCACTGTCGATGCCCGGCCCCGCCTCACGGCACTGCTGGGGTCTGCGAAAGCCTGCTTCTTCCCCTTCCTGGGAAAGGGGCTGGTGCAGAAGCACAGTTACCAGTCTGGGCCTGCGGCCTCACCCGTGAGTCGGAGAGCAATTTCTGGGGGTCTCATGCTTAAGGGGCCTGAGGGGCTGAATGGGGCTCATATGGAGGGCCTGGAATTGGCTTGGGAAGATGCCCCTGGCTCCCCTAACTTGAGCCTCCTCATCTCCACACCCAGTATGGATACAGGCAGTTAGGGGCCCAGGCCAAGGACCACCATGGCCTGGCCTATTCCATCTGGGGACTCCATAAGCCAGACCTGGACCAGGGGGGAGTGGGCACTTCTGCACACAGCAGGAAAGACGTCCATGCATGGGCCAAGGCTGGCCACCCTGGGCCGCCCTGCAGACCTGAGTCTTGCAGATACAACGCATCTACTTTTTTCTTCTATGCCCACATCCCTGTCTCAAATCCCCAACCCTCAGACTCCTGAGGGCCTGAGTGGAAACACATTAGCCCCAAGCCAGCAGAGTCTCCACAGGGCCATGGCCACAACCCCACACTTGCGCCGAAGACAAGGAGAAGCTACATGGAAAACGAGAAAACTCCATAGTTCTTGATAAGGCAGCAGGCCAGGCCCCAAGGAGACACTTGTGAGCCTCAAGCCGGCAGTGAGGGAAGAAAACACCGGGAAGGAACTCAGCCTCCCCCGGAGCTGTGCTCAGTACCGAGTCTTGGTCTGGTTGCTCTTGGTCTCTGCTATGTACAGAGGCCCTGGAATGTCGTGGAAGAGACCAGAGCACCTGCCACATCCCTGGACAACAGCACCCGCTGTCACAGCTGCAGCAAAGTCAAGGTAGGAGATGGTCAGCACTAGAGTGGGGGGTGGGGCCGGGGAGCCACACTGTGCCACCTCCCTGCTGTCCACACTGGCAGGCTCAGGCCAGTCCTGGAATGTGAAGAATAAGGAGAGCCAGCTGCTGGCTGGCAGAATGGGCCCCGCACCCTCCTGTGGGCAGCAGGCCTCCTACAGGGGTGCCCTGTTTCTCCCTTCTCACCAAGCATCCAGGCCCTGGGGTACAGATCCCAGAGCCTCAATCAGCTGCTCTGGCAGTACAGGTGCCCTGGAGGACTTGGCTTGGCAGGCAAGAGACAGAGAGAAACAGAGGGGAGAGAGAAGGGAGGGGAGGGAGGAAGTGAGGAGGCCCCTGGCCTGCCTGCCCTGCCCCCAGTCAGCACCCGCAGCCCCAGCTCTCCCCAATGTCCTTGCTGTCCAGCTGGATGTGGTCGGTGCTCTTCTCACTGAACATGGGGCCCCCATGCCGCATGATGAGCTCCGTGGCCACCCTCATGAACGCCTCCTCCACGTTGCTGGAGTCCTTGGCAGAGGTCTCAATGGCACACAGGATGTCATAGTGCTCAGCCAGGCTCTGTGCCTCTGCCAGGGGGACCTCCCGCAGCTCGCTGAGGTCCGACTTGTTCCCTGTGGAGGAAGGACAGGCACCATGTGAGGTCCGCAGATGCCAAGCGAGCCTGGTCCCAGCCAGCAAGGCCACACCGAGAGGCCCAGTGCCACACTGAGAGCCCCAGCACCACCCACTCCCCCGTCAGCGACAGGGACCTGTCCTTCTCAAAACACACTTTTTGTTTTAAAACCCTTCCTCTCGCCATTGATCCCTCATTTTTTCTCTTTTTCGGCTGTGCCAGAGCTGGTCCATCTTACTGTTTTCTAAGATTTAGATGCAACAGAGCCTGGTGTAAAGCACACAGGAGCTGAAGACGGGACAGGAGCTCCAGCCTCCAGTGCCTGCCACGGAGCCCACGCCTGCGTCCTCTCTGAGGCCGTTTCCGGCCTACCAAGCCACTGTCAACAGGGAGAGGAGAGGGATGAGAGGAAGGTGAAACAACCCACACTTGGAGGCACTCCATGAACGCCGGGGCAAACAAGGAAATCTAGTGTTGCATTTCTTCCTCGGAAATTTTTGATATGATGCTTATCATTTTACTCTACCCTCTCTTCCTTTGGAATCTGTAAGTTCTTTGTTAAGACCATGGGTTTATTTTTTATTATTTGGCTTTTTCTGACAGTAAGAGCAGACGACCACTTTGCCCTGGGGTACGGCCTCTGGCTCCTCTACAAGGTGTGGGATGCTTTCATTATATTCTACATAAGCCGTTCAACTGCTCCTTGACCCAATTTCCATAATTTTTCTAAAAATTTCATTTACAAGACAGCACGAGAGCAGGAGCACTAGCTGGCTCACTCTCCAGAGGCCAGGTCTGGGCTGGAAACGAAGCTGGAAGTCAAGAACTCAACTCAGTCTGTCATGTGGATCTCGGGAACCCAACCATTTGAACCATCACTGCTGCCTTCCAGGGTCTGAACTGGCAGGAAGCTGAAATCAGGAGTCAGAACCGGGGTACAAACCCAGATACTCTGAATGTGGAACACAGCATCTTTTTTTTTTTTTTTTTTTTTTTTTTTGTAAGATTCCCTCCTGATGCTGGTGCTGTGGCGTAGTGGGTTAAGCTGCTGCCTGCAGCACTGGCATCCTATATGGGCACTGCTCGGAGACCCAGCTGCTCCACTTCCAATCAGCTCCCTGCTAATGTGTCTGGGAAAACAGCAGAGAACTGCTCAAGTGGACCCATGTGGGAGACCTGGAAGAAGCTCCTGGCTCCTGGCTTCAGCCTGGTGCAGCCGTGGCCACTGCGCCATTTGGGAAGTGAATCAGCAGATCGAAGACCCCTTTCTCTCTCTGTCTATCCCTCTAACTCTGCATTTCAAATAAATAAATCTTTTAAAAAAATTTCCTCCTTTCTTTGAAAGACAGAATGACAGAGAGAGGGATGGAAACAGAGAGACCTTCCATCTACTGATTCACTCCCCAAATGGCCACAACAGCCAGGGCTGGACCCTAAATGGGCAGCACGGGCCAAGTAAATAAAGTACCACCACTGCCTTGCCAGGCTCATGAGTAGGACCCCGAATGATGCCCCAGCTCACCGATCAGCAGCTGCACGATGTTGGAGCCCGCATACTTCCTCACATCCTCGATCCAGTGAGGCACTGACAGGAAGGAGCTCCTCTTGGTGATGTCATATGCAAGGATGGCCCCGTTGGCACTGCGGTAGTAGCTCTGCGTGATGGTGCGGAACCGCTCCTGGCCGGCCGTGTCCCAGATCTGCAGCTACAGAAATAAAGGCCTCGGGTGAACCGGTGGTATGGGCCGGGCACGTGGGAGCACACCAGACCCACGCCCAGAGCAGCGGTCCACCAGGCTCGAAGGTGGACAACGAGAGTGAGACCCTCTGGCTTTTTCAGGAAGAAAGGAGGGTATGAAGGGAAAAGGTGAAGTGGGGGCTAGGGATATACTCTGAACTGGTCTGGGCTCTCTGTCTGCCCACAAACACTGCAGCTGACCCTGGATGGCCAAGGAGATTAGGGTCTTTTCCCACCTTGGTCTCACTTAACAAATACCCAATGGTACCCTCTGCTAAGTCCCCACTAGACATGAGCTACAGAGAAGAGGTGCCCGTGTGTGGAAAGATTCCCCGGCTTCCTTCACTTATTTACTTTATATATATATGTATTTTTTAAAGATTTATTTGAAAGTGAGTTAGAGAGAGAGAGAGAGAGAGAGAGAGAGAGAGAGAGAGAGAGAGAGAGAAGAAAGAAAGAAAGAAAGAAAGAAAGAAAGAAAGAAAGAAAGAAAGAAAGAAAGGCAGTGGGAGAGAAAGTTGTTCCTTCCACTGGTTCACTCCCTAGATGACAGCAACAGCTAGAGCTGAGCCTATCCAAAGCCAGGAGCCAGGAGCTTCTTCCAGGTCTCCTACATGGGTGCAGGGAACCAAGGACTTGGGCCATCTTCTACTGTTTTCCCAGGCTGTAGCAGAGAGCTGGATCAGAAGTGAAGCAGCCAGGACTCGAACCGGTGCCCATATGGGATTCCAGCACTGCAGGTGGTGGTTTTACCCACTACGCCACAGTGCCAGCATCTAAATATTATTTTTAAAGCAACTGAGAGGACACAGAAATGATGTAGAGCTCCAAACCTCAAAACAATCATCAATATTTTCAGAAACAGAAAAAAAACCATGAAACAATGGAAACTATGTTTGAGAGGATGTGTTCATAGAGGAAAAAAAAGAAACCTAAGGAAATAATATAACATAAATGAAAAATGTAACATAGGCTTGGAAGAAAAGTGGAAGAAACTTTTCCAGCATAGAGGAAAAAATATAAAGGGATGGGAAATAGAGAAAAGAAAATTATAGAACCAACCGAGAGATCAGGATGAGAATTTCAGAAAAAGAGAACAGCAAAATCAAGAGGCAGGAAATTAAACCAATTTTTCAAGAAAATAGGGCCAGCACTGTGGCGTAGCAGGTTAAAGCCCCAGCCTGCAATCCTGGCATCCCATATGGGCACCACTTTGAGTCCTGGCTGCTCCACTTCTGATCCAGCTCCCTGCTAATGCTCTGAGAAGGCAGCGGAGGACCCCTGCACCCATATGGCCCAGCCCCAGTCACTGCATCCATTTGGGGAGTGAACCAGCAGATGAAGATCCCCCTCTCTCTGTCTCTACCTCTCTCTCATAAATAAAAAAATATTTAAAAAATGGGCCGGCACCGTGGTTTAACAGGCTAATCCTCCACCTTGCAGCACCGGCACACCGGGTTCTAGTCCCGGTTGGGGTGCCGGATTCTATCCCGGTGGCCCCTCTTCCAGGCCAGCTCTCTGCTATGGCCCGGGAAGGCAGTGGAGGATGGCCCAAGTGCTTGGGCCCTGCACCCGCATGGGAGACCAGGAGAAGCACCTGGCTCCTGGCTTCGGATCAGCGCAGTGCGCCAGCCGCGGCAGCCATTGGAGGATGAACCAACGGCAAAAAGGAAGACCTTTCTCTCTGTCTCTCTCTCTCTCTATCCACTCTGCTTGTCAAAAAAAAAAAAAAAAAAATGTATTTTCTGAGGCACAAGCATTGCAGTGCAACAGGTTAAGCTACTTCTTGGGATACCTGCATACCCTTTTTTTTTTTTTTTTAAGATTTATTTATTTATTTATTTATTTGAAAGTCAGAGTTACAGAGAGAGAGAGAGAGAGAGAGAGAGAGAGAGAGGTGTTCCATCTGCTGGATCACTCCCCAGTTGGCCGCAACTGCAGTTCCGAAGCCAGGAGTCAGGAGCTTGTTCCAGGTCTCCCACACAGGTGCATGGGCCCAAGGACTTGGGCCATCTTCTACTGCTTCCCCAGGCCATAGCAGAGAGCTGAATCGGAAGTGGAGCAGCCGGGACTAGAACTAGCGCCCATATGGGATGCTGGCGCTTCAGGCCAGGGCGTTAACCCTGCTGCACCACAGCACCGGGCCCCAACCTGCATCCCATATTGGAGTGCCTGGGATAAAGTCCCACTTCTGATCCAGCTTTCTGCTAGTGCCATGATGCAACAGGCAATAGCTCAAGTACTTGGGTCTCAGGCTCCTGGCTTCAGCCTGGCCCAGCCCCAGCTGTTATAGGCATTTTGGGAACGGAATTAGCAGATGGAAAAATTCCTTTGTCTCTCAAATAAAAATAAACTTTAAAAAAGTTCTCCAGAATTGATAGAAAGGGCTCACTAAGTGTGCACACACACTGGAGGAACCAAACCCACACTAAACACATGACTGAAAAATTCTACAGCAAAGGGGAAGAACAGAACACAAAGACACACATGGCATTATATTTGTAATGAAACAATGTCTTAAAATTATGAGTAAAAACTATTTCAAACCTAGAATTCTCAGTCCACCAAGAGTTAAGTGTAAGGGTTCCACAAAGGCATTTTCAGATACGCTGGTCTCAAAAAACTCACCTTTCTGCTGTTTCCTAAGCAAGCTATTGAAGGTTCTTCTACCTCAAGAAATCAACCAAAAGTAAGAAAATGCAGCATCCAGAAAACAGATCTGATTCAAAAGAGAAGCTAAGGGAGCCCCCAGGATGATGGGAAAGTTAGATCCAAGACAACAGCTAACCAGGAACCAGGCCATCGAGCAACCCGGAGCAGCTCAGAGGCCCAGAGACTCTCGGAGCAGCTTCCACTATGGCAGCGGAACCGGAGCAAGACCTCCCTCTGAAAGCAACTGCAGCACCGGAGAAAAATATGAGAGGCTGCTGTTACCTGAATGTAAACAGCAAATAGTACAAGACTGTAATTCCTAAAAGAAGCAAAACTCATGACATGTACCTCCTGACCCCCACCACACTCTATCAAGGGAGTTTTCTGACCATGGGATGAATAGTGGCTTAGAATCCAAATAGAAATCAGAACCGGAGCAGCTGATGGGACTGGAATAAGAAGCCATACACAAGAAGAGCCCAAAAGTCCACGTGAAATGTCCCAGAGAGTCCTTGATTGAGGGCTACATGATCAGACCACCAGAATATTGTCAGAGTAGCCCCCAGGGATCAGAGCAGCGCAGAGACAGAGGCTAAACTGTGCTGTGGGATGCTGAAGTTACCAGCCAGACACACTGAAGAGGCCTCTTTAGTGAGGGGACCTTGTTAGTAACCCTTATGTGCAGCTGAGACATCAGCAAGGCTGTGCCCAATGAGGACAAGGCCAGAGTAAGGCCCTCAGAAACCTGCCCTGACAAAGCCTACAAGCACGCTCTAATATGAGCCTCACGTTTGAAGGTTGGGTTCTGCGATGTTAGAGAGGCTAGGTAAACACCCTCGGCTTCCCACATACCGACAGGTCCTGACAACACAGAAAAAGAAGCCTTCAAGTTCAAGGGGATCAGCCAGTAACTGAACTGACTACCAGACAAGAATCAACAGTCTTCAAAAGAAGATAACAGAATCCAGAGTCTCTACAAGTCGTCAATCACAGTTTCCACTATACAATCAAACTTGCTAAGTATTTAAGAAAAAGGAAAACATGAACCAGAAACAAGGGAAAAACAGTCAACAGACACTGGTGCCAAAAACGGTCTAAATTTTGGAATTCAGCAAATTTAGCAAAGACTTAGAACAGCTATGTTAAATATTTTTCAGAAAATAAGGAAAGTACGCTTGGAGAACTGAAGGAAAATATGATCATATAATGAATAGACAAGTTGGAAAGTTCAGCAGGGAAATAGAAATTAATTTTAAAAGACGTGAAAATTTTAGAACTGCAAAGATGTTAAGTGATGTGGAAAACTCACATGGTGAGCTTAGCAGCAAATTTTGAATGGCAAGAAAAAAATGATCAGTGAACTAGAAGAAAAGTCAATGAAAATGACCCTGAAGAAGGGTAAGACTGGAGAGAATGGAGACGAAGGCATCTGGGGGATGACATCGAACTGCCTCACATTCATGTAACTACTTCTAGGAGAATACAGGGATAACAAGGAGAAACATTCAGAGAGCGATGGGCTAGAAAATCTCCAAGAAACCCCAAGCAACAGAAATACAAAAAACAAACAAAAACACTGTGGTAGATCAAAACTAAACTGATGAAAAACAAAGATAAAGGACAAAAAACCTGGAATGCAGTCAGAAAAAACAAAGATGTTACATGCAGGAGAGCACAATACCGATGGCAGCTTCTCATCAGAAACCACGAAGGCTAGAAGACAATGCTGAGAAGTGTTCCAAAGAAGAAACCCTCGACACCAAAGTCCATATGAAGCAAAATTATCCCTCAAAAGAGAGGGTGAAATAAAGACATTTTTAGATAATTAAAACTATCTGGCTGGCGCCACAGCTCACTAGGCTAATCCTCCGCCTGCGGCGCTGGCACCCCGGGTTCTAGTCCTGGTTGGGGCGCCGGATTCTGTCCCGGTTGCCCCTCTTCCAGTCCAGCTCTCTGCTGTGGCCCGGGAGGGCAGCGGAGAATGGCCCAGGTGCTTGGGCGCTGTACCTGCATGGAAGATCAGGAGGAAGCACCTGGCTCCTGGATTCAGATGGGCGCGGTGCACCGGCCTCAGCGCACCAACCTTAGCGGCCATTTGGGGGGTGAACCAATGGAAAAGGAAGACCTTTCTCTCTGCCTCTCTCTCTCTCACTGTCTAACTCTGTCAAAAAAAAAAAAAAAAAAAAAAAAAAAAAAGATAATTAAAACTATCTGGAATACTTGCACTACAAAGAAGCACTAAAAGATTCAGTTGGGGAGCTGGCAATGTGGTAGCGGGTAAAGCCGCCGCCTGCAGTGCTGACATCCCATATGGGCACAGGTTTGAGTCCCAGCTGCTCCACTTTCTATCCAGTTCTCTGCTATGGTCTGGGAAAGCAGTAGAAGATGGCCCAAGTCCTTGGGCCCCTGAACCCGCATGTGAGACCCAGAAGAAGCTCCTGGCTCCTGGCTTCAGATCGGCGCAGCTCCAGCCGTTATGGTCATCTGTGGCATGAACCAGCAGATGGAAGACCTCTCTCTCTCTCTGTGTAACTCTGACTTTCAAATAAATAAATAAATCTTAAAAAAAAAAAAAAAAAGATTCAGTTGGAAGGATAATGATTCTACATGGAAACTCAGACCTGTGAAAGGAATGAGAAACACCAGAAACAGTAAATAAGTAGATAAATATAATTTTCCTTCCTGTAATTTTTTAGAAGACAACTGTGAAACTACAAATGATAACTGAAAGAAAGAGTTTTAACATCTTAGGAATTTTAAAGTATGAGAATAATGGCACACAGGACAAAAGTGGCAGATAAATGAAATTATACTGCTGTAAGGTTATAAAATTTGTGAAGTGAAAACATGAAATGTCAGACAAAGGTGAAATAAGAGCGTTAAGAGACCATTGCCAATTGTGAACTATGAAGTGGTATAATAATGACTCTAAAGAGACTTTAAAAGGTAAGGATAGCTTGGCTGGCGCCGTGGCTCAACAGGCTAATCCTCCACCTTGCGGCGCCGGCACACCAGGTTCTAGTCCTAGTCGGGGTGCCGGATTCTGTCCTGCTTGCCCCTCTTCCAGTCCAGCTCTCTGCTGTGGCCAGGGAGTGCAGTGGAGGATGGCCCAAGTGCTTGGGTCCTGCACCCCATGGGAGACCAGGAGAAGCACCTGGCTCCTGCCTTCGGATCAGTGCGGTGCGCCGGCCGCAGCACACCGGCCGCGGCGGCCATTGGAGGGTGAACCAACGGCAAAAGGAAGACCTTTCTCTCTGTCTCTCTCTCTCTCACTGTCCACTCTGCCTGTCAAAAAAAAAAAAAAAAAAAGGTAAGGATGGGAGCCAGCACTGTGGCCTAGTGGGCTAAGCCTCCAGCTGTGTGGTCCAGCATCCCATAAGGGCACCGGTTCATGTCCTGAATGTTCCTCTTCCAATCCAGCTCTCTGCTGTAGCCTGGGAAAGCAGTAGAAGATGGCACAAGTGTTTTGGCTCCTATACCCACGTGGGAGACCTGGAAGAAGCTCCTGGCTCCTGGCACTGGATCGGCTCAGCTTGGGCCGTTGTGGCCATTTGGGGAGTAAACCAGCAGCTGGAAGACCTCTCTATCTTTCCCTCTCTTTGCCTATAACACTATCTCTCAAACAAAATTAAAAAAAAAAAAAAAAAAAGGATGGATATTATTGACCCCTTTAGTAACAGAAATAAGCCCCCTCTCAAAAAAGGAAATAAAATGGCATTTAAAAATTTAATCAAACCAAAAGAAAGTGGGAAAGGAACAATAAACAAGAGACAAGTAAGTAGCAAAAAAAGTAGATCAGAACTCAACCATACCAATAAAATTCACTGAACGCTCCAATTAAAAGCCAGATTAACAGACTGAAATAAGTCAAGATCTA
The DNA here is from genome assembly GCF_033115175.1 of Lepus europaeus. Taxonomy (NCBI): domain Eukaryota; kingdom Metazoa; phylum Chordata; class Mammalia; order Lagomorpha; family Leporidae; genus Lepus; species Lepus europaeus. The sequence continues at coordinate 12,432,856 of NC_084835.1, forward strand.
ACTATATGCTGTTTACCTGAGATATTTTAAAGACACAAATAAGTAGAAAGTAAAAGAATGAAAGGGAAATTGATATAAATACACACACACACACACACATACGGAAGTATTAGAACGATGATACAGGAGGGCAGGCCGTTGGCCTAGTGGGTTAAGGTGCTATGTGGGCCATCCATATGCCATATGAGAGTGCCTGCTTTGAGTCCCTGGCTCCATTCCCAATTCCAACTTCCTGCTAATGTGCACCTTAAGAGGCAGCAGGTGGTAGCTCAAGTACTTGGGTTCTTGCCACCCACATGAGAGACTCAAATTCAGTTCTTGGATTCTGGCTTTGGCTGCTGTGGGTATTTGGGCACTGAGCCGGCAAAAAGAGCTGGCTCGCTCGCTCTCTCCCACCCTGGCCTCTCAAATAAAATCTAATAATTAAAAATTTAAAGAAAAAAGAATGATGATATAGTAATAGTAGATTAAGGAGACTTCCAAAAAAAAAGAATCCCAAGAGATAAAAAGACATTTCAAGGGCCGACACTGTGGCATAGAGGGTAAAGCCGCTGCCTGTGGTGCCAGTATCCCATATGGGCACCAGCTGCTCCATTTCCTATCCGGCTCTCTGCTGTGGCCTGGGAGGGCACTGGAGGATGACCCAAGTCCTTGGGCCCCTGCACTCGCATGGGAGATCTGGAAGAAGCTCCTGGCTCCTGGCTTCGGATCGGCTCAGCTACAGCCGTTGAAGCCACTTGAGGAGTCAATCAGCGGATGAAGACCTCTCTCTCTGTCTCTGTCTCTCTCTCTGCCTCTGCCTCTCTGCAACTCTATCTTTCAAATAAATCTTTAAAAAAAAGTCTCATAATGACAAGAGGCAATTTATCAGAAAAACCTAATCATAAACATATAAATAACTGTTTTAAATTTCATAAAATAAAAACTGATGTAACTAAAGGCAGAAGAAATAAATTCACAATTACAGTTGAAATATACATATTTAAAAAACTGATACAAGCAGACAAAAAATCAGTATGAATAATGAATATCAAACAAAATGGACACTTCTAGAACATTACGCCTGACAATGTAGAATAATAGCACTTTTTTTTTCTTTTTTCTTTTTTTTGGACAGGCAGAATGGATAGTGAAAGAGAGAAACAGAGAGAAAGGTCTTCCTTTTTGCCGTTGGTTCACCCTCCAATGCCTGTTGCGGCCGGCTCATTGCGCTGATCTGAAGCCAGGAGCCAGGTGCTTTTCCTGGTCTCCCATACGGGTGCAGGGCCCAAGGACTTGGGCCATCCTCCACTGCACTCCCGGGCCATAGCAGGGAGCTGGCCTGGAAGAGGGGCAACCGGGACAGAATCCGATCGGGACCAGAACCTGGTGTGCCGGCGCCGCAAGGCGGAGGATTAGCCTAGTGAGCCGCGGAGCTGGCCTGGATTTTATTTTTATTGTAATGCGGAGCCACTGGAGACTGTGTGAGGCAGGGAAATGTGAAGCAAGCACCTCACATCTCACCTATGTTATCTACCAGTCTACCCTGTCCTGCAGCCACCAGCTGCACACCCACATGGCAGCCTGCCAGTGCCAGCCACACCACATATGCCTCGCTTCTGCTTGGAGAGGCCTGCAGGAAACCACCATGCACTTATGCATTCATGACCCAGAACTGAGAGGGGCTTACCACCCTGGGGATCAGGCCATAACCAATGGGGGGCACGGGGTAAAAGCTCTCATCTTCCACCTCCAAGAGGGGCGACCGTGAGACACACTCCCCATCCATGTTCCTCAGAAGTCTGGCCAGGATCAAGGCTGCCTGTCCACACAGCTGGCTAACTTCCTCCTCTCTACCACTCTCCCCAGTTCCAAAAGCAAATACCCTATATGCTCACCCTGTCTCTGGCTCTGTGTTCTAGGGGGAGCTCAGGCTAATACAAAGTATGCTCTGGTTTGTGGTTTTTTTTTTTTTTTTTTTTTTTTTAAGATTTTATTTTATTTATTTGAAAGACAGAGTTACAGAGAGAGAGAGAAAAAAGTCTTCCATTCGCTGGTTCACTTCCCAGATGGCCACAATGGCCGGAGCTGCACCGATCCAAAGCCAGGAGCTTCTTCTGGGTCTCCCACGTGGGTGCAGGGGCCCAAGGACTTGGGCCATCTTCTACTGCTATCTCAGGCCATAGCAGAGAGCTGGACCGGAAGAAGAGCAGCCAGGACTAGAACTGGTGCCCATGTGGGATGCTGGCACTTCAGGCCAGGGCTTTAATCCACTGCACCACAGTGCCAGCCCCTGATTTATGTTTTCAAAAATATCACTCTTAGGGCTAGCATTGTGGCACAGCAGGTTTAGTCAACATCTGAAATGCCAGCATCCCATTATGGAGTGTTGGTTAAAATCTCTGCTACTATGCCTAGGAAGGCAGCCGAAGATGCCCCAAGTACTCAGACCCCTGCCACCCACATGGGAGACCAGGATGGATCTTGACTCCTGGCTTCAGTCTGGCCCAGACCCAACTGTCATGGCCATTTGAGGAGTGACCCAGTGGATGGAAAATCTATCTATTTCTCTCCTCCCCTACTGCTGCTTTCTCTTTGTCACTCTGCCTTCCAAATAAATAAAAAAAAATTTTTAACAAATAAATATCACTCTGGCCCCTGAGTGGAGAATGGTGCTGTTAGAGGATCGCAGAAGGCTTAGTGTAATAGGAGGCCCAGGCACATGGCCCAAATGCCTACCATGTTCCAAAAGGAGAAGGAAGTCAGGCCAGGAGAGCCCCTACTTTCCCAAGGCACAGAGGCTCTCCCACCTCCTGCAGGTCTGCCATGAGGCAGCACCCAGGGGAGACTGGGTGAAAAGTGTAACAAGTCTCCCAGGCCACATTAGCTGCTTGAGAAACAGGCAGGGGAGGAGGCAGGTGCATCGACCAGACACAACAACCAGAAACCACCCTGAACCATCGCCTGGAGAGAACAAAACCAGGCTCAGAGGCTCAGAAGTTGAGAAGATCCAGCTCATGGATTCTGTGGGAGTCTGCACAGACCATGGTCCTCACTGAAGCTTGCAAACAGAGGTCAGGATTCCGTGTTACTGAGGAGAGACCAAGGCCAGACACGGCCAAGGCACCTGAACACAGAACACAGACCCTGGAAATCCTCCTGCCTTGCCAGCAGCCTGGGCAAGCGGAGACTCACAGAGTCCCCACCATGCCTGCCCTTGTTGCACCCTCCTTGCCTCTCACCAGGGTCAACAGGAACAGCCTCAAGCCTGCCCCCAGTCTTCCTCCTGCACCTGTGGGGCGTTCACTCGGTAGCCGATGTGCAGCTTCTAAAACTGGGAATGAATCATCACTGCTCCACTCTCAGACCTTGGGTGGCAACCTGAGTCGGTAGGATCCGGGCTACGAGACCCACATGAGCTGACTTCCTTGCTGTGGCGTCTCCTCACTTCACCACATCTGCCTCCTGGCTGTGCCCCGCCACACCCACTCCAAGTGGTCTGCACACACTCACATGACCGGCTTTCACGTCTCACCTCCACTGGGACGCCTCGCCTGACCGTTCTTTAAAAGAGTAGCTGCATCCCATACCCAGTCTCTTTTTCCTCAGTGCATGTCACTGTCTGACACAACCCCACATGCTCAATGTGTTAATTTCTACAGTCTCTCCCTTGTGAGTTCTGTGGGAGTCGGGGCTGTACCAGGCTGGGGTCCTGCCACGTGCCCAGCACCCAGCACCGCACCTGGCCTGTAGAAGGTACGCAACACAGGTTTGGGGAAGGAGCTGTCTGCCCCAAGAGCCTGTTGCCTGCTCCTACCTGGTCTCCATCTGTTCACTTGGGCTCCTGGCCACAGGCGACTGCTGGGTAATTTGCATACTGTGAGGAGGAAGGGAGTTTTTCACAGCCCAAAGCACACAAATGGCCTTAAACTACAGCTAAGAACATCCGCCAAGTTGAAACTACCACCTCAGCGCTCCTTTGCAACCCCCACCCTGAGGCTGCTGCCTGTGCTGACTGGACCAGCTGTAGGGGCTTGGTGCTGGGCCCTCCCACCTTGCAGTGCCAGCTTCTCAACCTTTCCCAGCCAGGCTGACCAGTCTTGCAGTCAGCCGCTGGGGGCGGTATCTAGGCTGCTGCTAGCTAGAATGACATCCATATCTGCTAGATCAGAAGTGTAGCTCAGGGTCAGCTAGCATGAAAAGGGCTCCCAGAACACAGATGCTCAAAGGGGCACTGCTCTTCCTCTCCTTCAGTTAGGGAAGTTTCACATGGGGTGAAGGGGGTGGTGGGTAGGAACCACAAGACAGCAACTTCCAGTCCTTGGTTTCAGGCCCTTCTTTTACCTTGGTGACACAGGTGATTCTCCAAATTCCACAGCCAGCCTACACAACCCACCCACCTGCACACCCCTGATGGGTGGGCACACTTGGTCAGCACCCTCTTTTCTAGGATAGATGCATTCAGTTCAGCCTCCTGATACACAGATTCAGGCCCAAGTTACCTTGTCACTACAACTCTCCCTGATGCCACAGGCCCTCCCAAGGCCCTAGGCAGAAGGAAGGCAACTTCTCTTCCTATTCCTGCAGCCCCTTGGCAACAGCACACATCATGGCCACTTTACCTGTTTCAAGTCAGATGCCTTGGAGGGTTAGGGAGGAAATGTAAAATGCAGCCAGAGGACAGGACTGGTGGCCCAGTGACAATCAGAAAAGGATACAGTGCCCTTAGCAAATTCAAGAATAAATAAATCTTCAAAGCTCAGTTCTGGAGGTCAAACAAAAAGGGCATTAGAGTGGGGACTGGCCTAGGGCTGCAAGGTGGGACTCCAGGTTTCTAGATCTGCCTACTTTCATTGAGAATGGGTTCTTAAAAAAAAAAAAAAAAAAATTATTTGAAAGGCAGAGTTACAGAGAGAGAGAGAGATATCTTTCATTTACTGGCTCACTCCCCAAATTCCTGCTGGAGTTGGATCAGAAACTCTATATCCCAGTCTTCCAAGTGGGTGGCAGGGATCCAAATCTGCTGCCTTCCCAGGTACATTAGCAGGAAGCTGTACTGGAAGTAGAGTAGCCAGGACTTGAACCAGTACTCTGATATGGGATGTGCACATCCCAAGCAGTGGCAACACCCGTTCTAAAAAGCCCCTTCTTATTCCTCTTTGTCTCACCAGCAACTAGCATGGTGCCCAGCACATAGTAGGCCTCCAGCAAATTAGAAATCTACTGAAGGTAGGTTCTGGTCATCAGGCCAGGGCAACAGGGCTGAAGACTGCTTTCCAGGGATTCGTGGTCAATGTTGCCAGTGGGAAATCATTCCTGCGTATTAGGTTAAAAGCACCACTGGAGGTTCAGTTCTAAGACCTGTGATCAGCATGGTCCCTCCCAGCACAAACAGATGAATGTATGTGAACAGACTTTCTCCTGAATAACGAAGCAGGCAATGGGAGAGTTCCTTGTTTCTTCACTCTAGAAAAGGACCTTGGGAAGGTCAGTTCTTAGGATAAACTCTAAGACCTGGTCAGACTGACCCAAATACAAGTTCCTGAGCTAGTTTTCATAATGTCTTGGGGCATTCTAAGTCAAAGCAGGAGTGGGAGTTTGCAGGACATTCCTCTGGCCAGCCTCTTGCCCTGGACATTCACTGTCCCTTCTGCCATGACTCGACTCTCCAGGGAAGACTGCCTCACGACTTGCAAACAGGCCAAGAAACGGGAGTGCTGTTCAGGACAACACTAAGACGCTGTAAAACCTCCACTGTGTTAACTGGGTAAAGACACTAGCACCTGGCACTGCTAGTGCCTCCCATCCGCTGGGCCACTTCACCGCACATCAGCCTAAGCAGGCAGTCTTGTTACTCTCCACATCTGAGGGGTAGCAGGCAAGGAGCTGCAGTACACAGGTCCAACGGTGAAACCCCATGTCCTTCACCATATATGTGTCTTCTCTACAAGCACATCACAATTTTTTCAACAAATTTCATCAGTACTTTCCATTTCCTATAGAAATCAAACCAATTCCTGAACAATTGTTAAGGGGAAAAGACGCAGTGTGGGAAAGGACCCTAGCTTCTGACCAAGTCTCGCTTGCTTACAAAGGGCGGCTAGCTCCCAGCACCCTAGTCCCTCCAAGGAAGTTATGACCATCCAAAGCCACTCTCCTGGGAAGCAAGGCACTTCCTCCATGGCCACCTCCCTGCTGCCATCCAAACGCCATGCTCATGGGCCCCTTTTGGCAGGGGAAAACAAACCAGGTGACCAAACCCTAACAGAGCACAGGAGCCCTCCAACTCAATCCAGCCTAATTCAGGCAGCACATCTCGGCCAGGAGGGCAGCGTGGTGATCAGGAGGGTACTGCAAGCTCCTGGCAGTGGCCATGCCTATCAGGAGAGGTTTGCAGCAAGCAATGACTGCATTCAGATGCTGTATGTTCCAAACTGAACTCCCATCATCCCTCTTGTGCCCTGTTACCCTAACCAAGGGAGAACAACCCATCCTGGAAGCCTCAGATGGGTCTTGGGCCTCCCTCCATCTTGTCCTGCAGGCCACACAGTGGTAGAACCATCGGTTCTATTCAGAACCATCGGTAACCTCTAAAAGGGCTTGCAGACATGCCTGACCACGTAGCTTTCTGCCACCCTTGGGACACAGCTGGCAGGACCAGGCAGGCTGTGGTACTTTCTGTGGTTTTGTCACCCCCTCATTCCACAGCTACACACACCTGGGCAAATACCCTCACGCTCCCCTCGTACTCCCATAGCTTTCATGTGCATACACGGTTGTAGTAGCAAAAGCCACTCTCCTGCATTGTTCTCTCACTTATCTTTCAGCTGCTTGCTGAACCTCAGGTCACTGGAGCCCTAGGGAATAAGGGCTCCTGCCTCCCGGGGCTCCCTGAGCACACGGAACACAGCTCCACACCAGCCATCACTACTGCAGAGCCCTGCTTGGCAGGAACAGTCTTAACTGTCAATATTCTGTCCTACGGTAGCCACAATAACCATGTGCTGGTCGGGCCATGTGGTCTAACGCTTGGCTCAGAAATCTGGTCACTATGGCAACAGCATTAATAGCATCCCATTCCACGTACTTGTTTATACATTTCTTTGTCCAACCAGAGGTGAGCCCTTGAAGAATAGGGACTGCCTTCTCCTATTCCGTTTTTCTCTTTGGGGCATAGGACAGTGCCTGCGAGCGAGCAGATACTTACTGAATGAAAGAAGAAACGATGAACAAGTCACCATGTAATCATCTCCTCAGGGTGTAGTTTACCTCTCTGGGCACCAGATAGGTAACTTCTTGCCCACAACCATAATTAAGCTCCACAGAATACTTTCTAGATTTCGGGTGTTTTTCCCTCTTAACCCCATTTCAACTTCCTCTGCTCCAGACAGAAAAGGTCGGCTCAAGGCCATAACTTTTAAACCATACCTTAAGTTTTAAACCAAACCTAAGTCCAAGAGCAAAGAGGATTCTAAAAGCAAAACAAACAGAGAAATGGAGTAACATGGCCTGAAGACTGACATGATGAAGCCCACACCACTAAGGCACAGTCTCCCCAGCACAGCTCACCCGGAGGCTCGGGAGCTGCTGAACCTAACTTTGAGCTTTCGGGAAATATAAGGGACACAGGAACAAGGGAAAAGACAGGAAGAGGAAACTGTAAGACCTGAAGTGACTCTTACAAAAAGGGAAATCAACATCATTTAAAAAAAAATTAGTCAAGTTTATTCAAAACTAAAAGGGTGAGGAGAAATAAATAAAACTGAACTAAAAGCAAGAAGGGCGTGCATTTGTCACAGTGGTTAAGACACCACTTGGGGCATCCACATCCCATTTCAGTTTGAGAAATGTTTGAGTCCCAGTTCCACTTCCAATCGCCATTTCTTGTTCATGTGTACCCTGGGAAGCCTGTCGCCCACTAGAAGACCAGATTAACTCCAACCTTCAGCCTGGCCCAGCCCTAGCTGCTGCAGGTATTTGGGGAGTGGGCTAGCAGAGAGAAGATCTCTGTCTTTTCTCTGTCTGCCTTTCAAATAAATTTTTAAAACAAATAAATAAAAAATTGTAAAAGGTTTAAGAGGCTCACTGACATGGTTTGAATATGGTCTGTCCCCTTCAAAACTCATGTTGAAATGTAATCCCCATTATGAGATATTAAGAAGTGGGACCAGATGGGACCTTTAAGAGATGATTAGGTTTCTGGCCTCATGAATGGATTAACCTACTCATGGATTAAGGGGCTAATGGGTTAATGGAGAGTGGGTCTGCGATCAAAGCCAGTCTGGCTAGGTCTCTCACCATGTGATGACCTGTGCTGCTGCCTTGGGACCCTGCCAGCAAGACGGCCATCATCAAATATAGGCCCCTGACCTTGGACAGAACTGTGATCCAAAATAAACCTCTTTTCTTCTACTTAGCCAGTCTGTGATACTGTGCTATTAACAACTGGCAAAGAACTGAGACATGCACCAACCAAATGCAAAGCTGCAACTCACACTGGGCTACGGGTCAGGGGAAACACTGTAAAAGACATTTAGGGGACAGCTGGAGAAACTTAAAGATGGACTACACAATAGATACTATCGTGAAAATATGAATTTCCTTAGTTGTGAAAAGGATATTATGCTTATTCTTATATCTGCATTTTTAAAAGCTGCATTTTGAGGTATTCAGGGGTGAAGTATGAAGTCTGTTACTTTCAAATTAAAAAAATCATATAATGTAGAAAAATAAAACAAATACAGCAAAATGTGGACAACTATTAATTCTAGGAGGAGGATCTATACAGGGTTCAACTTTTCTGCAACTTTTCTGTATGTTTGGAATTTTTCATAGCATAAAGCTGAGAAGAATGAAATAAAAGTACTAATAATATCCTCAGAATGAAAGACATGAAAAAGAACTGGAAATCTTGGAAACTAACAGTACTTCAGTCAAAATAAAGAAACCAAGAAATGAATACCAGAACAGATACAGCTGTAAAGAAAATTAGAAAGCTGGAAGGGGGCTGGCGCTGTGGCATAGTAGGTGGGGCCGCTGCCTGCACTGCTGGCATCCCATATGGGTGCTGGTTCCGGTCCTGGCTGCTCCACTTCCAATCCAGCTCTCTGCTATGGTCTAGGAGGGCAGTGGAAGATGGCCCAAGTCCTTGGGCTCCTGTACCTGCCTGGGAGACCTGGAGGAAGCTCCTGGCTCCTGGCTTCAGATCAGCATAGCTCTGGACATTGCGGCCATCTGGGGAATGAACCAGCTGATGGAAGACCTCTCTCTCTGCCTCTGCCTTTCGGAAACTCTGTGTAACTCTGTCTTTCAAATAAATAAATAAATCTAAAAAATAAGAAAGAAAGCTGGAAGGCAGAGTCTAGGGATATCCAGCATGGTACAACTAGCTATGAAACTGGAGGAAAGGCAAAAGATGTGGAGGGTAGATCCTCCACTTCCAGCTCGTGTTCCGTACATCCCCCAGAAGGAAGGACAGAGAAAGGCCAAAAGGAGCTACCCAAAGAAGTAAAAAGAAAATTCCATAGAGCTCTGGAAATACAGGAACTTTCATATTGATTACACACGTGTACATCAGGATACCTCTGGGAAAGTATTAAGTACTAGGAAGAAAGAACAAAACAAGGCAATTAAGGGGATAAAAAGTAACCTGGACCTTAAAAACATAACACTCAGTGAAAATAGCTAGATGCAGAACACAATATTAAATAATTCCATTTATATATAATGTCCCAAACAGGCACAACTATAGCAACAGAGAACAGAGTAGTAGATGTTGGAAGCTAGGATGAATAGAACTGATTTCTAATGGCTATGAGGTTTCTTTTGGGGTGATGAAAATATCCTAAAAGTGTTTGTTGTGATGGTTGTACAACTCTCTTTTTTTATGATTACTTATTTATTTGAAAGACAGTGATAGACAGAAAGGGAGAAACAGAGAGATCTTCCTTCCATCTGTTCATTCACTCCCAAAATGGCCCCAACGGCAGGGGTAGGGCTAGGCAGAAGCTAGTAGCCTGGAACTCCATCTAGGTCTCCCACATGGGTGGCAGGGGCCCAGGCACTTGGACCATCTTCCATTGTCTTCCCAGGAGCATTAGCAGGAAGCTGGGTGGGAAGCAGAGTAGCCTGTACTCGAGCCAGCACTCCAATATGCCATCCCAAATGACGGCTTAATTTGCTGCACCACAACATCAACTCGTGCACAGTTCCTAAGTATATAAAAAATACTGAATTGTATACTTTAAGTGGGAGGATTTTATGGATTTCTTTTTAAAGGAAATTAATACAGAGCTACTTTAGACAGGAGTCAGGGAAGGTCAATGCAGATAGCGCCAAACAATAACCTGCTGATGTATACATGCACGCCTCCAGACACACAGCAAACACAAAGCTACCCTGACACACCGGGCTTCCCAGCCATCACCACTATCCCTCCCAGCAGCAGGGGTGCCCTGGGTTCCCATGAGGTCTCATTCTTCACCTCACATTCGTTTCTGCTTCCACATGCTCTTTGTTAGAATTTGCAAGGTGCCCTACAGCTCTTGCATGGTACCACCCTGGTGCCCCACCCTCCTGGACCAGTTCTCAGAGCTCAGCGCAGCCAGCAGGGGGTCCAGAGACACCCTTCGTTACTCAGTGGTCGCTCCCACTTTTCCATCACTGGCTCACTCACTCACCATACAGCATGTACACAGGCAACCTCTACCTGCTGGAGGGAAAATAACCCAAAGAAAATTGTAGAGTCAGAATTACATTGAGATATTTACCTGAGAATTTCAGTAATAATTCTTTTTTGTGTATATTTCATACAACTTTCACATATTTCATAAAATTGACTTTTTTCTGCAATCTCATCTATAAATATAAATATGGAAGATATTAAAAATTTGTACCTAGCAAACTGAAGTTTATTCTGACAACTATGATCCATTTTTTGGTCATAAAATCACTACTATTTGAATGCACATACATAGGTAAAACCCAAGAATAAAAGACAAGCCTAACAAAGGTCAAGTTTTCACTGGAAACTATAAACAGAATACTTTTAATTCTAAAAATTCTTAATTTTTACAATCCTTGGTAATAAAAATTGTAGGCATGGGCATTATCTGGTTTGAAATGACAAGCAACTTTTTTCAGAGAATGAGGGATTCCTGAGCCAGCAGAGGTTCCAAAGATCACAGAGCCCAGCATCATCCCATAACAGACAAGGATACTGATGCAGTGCTGGGCGCCAATTCGAGTCCTAGGTGCTCCACTTCCTATCTAGCTCCCTGCTATAGCCTGGGAAAGCAGTGGAAGATGACCCAAGTGCCTGGGCCTCTGCACCCACATGGGAGACCTAGAAGAAACTCCTGGCTCCTGCCTTTGGATCGGCACAGCTCCAACCATTGCGGCCAATTGAGGAGTGAACCAGCGGATAGAAGACCCCTCTCTCTCCTTCTGCCACTCCCTCTCTATAACTCTGCCTTTCAAATACATAAATAAATCTTTAAAAAGAAAAAAAGAAGTCACCTCAGTAGACAGCACATTTACTCACATGACTTGTCACAGTCCAGTACATATCCAGGTAACCTTCCAGACCCCTGGGCAAGCCCTCAAGGTCAAAGATGCACCAGAACTGTTCTTCTATAGTCAGGCCTCGTTTTAGACTGAAAAACTGTTAACACTATGGCAGAGTCCTTGTGACTATTTATTCTTTTTTTTTTTTTTTTGAAAGGCAGAAAGACAGAGATGAATCTGCTGGTTCACTCCCTAAATGCCCACAATAGCCAAGGATGAGCCAGACTGAAGCCAGGAGCCCAGAACTCAATCCAGCTCTCCCACACAGGTGGCAGGAATCCAATTATTTGATCCATCACCTGTTGCCTCCAAGGGTGCTCATTAGCAGGAACCTGGAACCAGAAGCAGAACTGGGACTAGAACCTAAGCACTCGAACTAGGAATGTGGGCATCCTAAATGGTATCCTAACAACTGCACCAAATACCTGCCGCCCATTGTTTGGTTGGTTTTTTTGAGAGGCAGAGACGGGGTGTTGGGGGGGCTGGGATGCCCACAGGCCAGGGGTCCAAAGCCGGGAGCCTGTGACTTCATCTAGGTCTCCCATGTTGGTGGCAAGAATCCAACCAACTTGAGCCATCACTGCCGCCTTTAAGGGTCTGCACGAGCAGAAAACTGGAGTCAGCAGCTGGCACCAATATGGAAACCAGGTATTCCAATATGGTATGTAGGCATCCCTAACCAGTGTCTTAAATGCCAGGCCAAACGCCTGCTCCATTGTGACTGTTTTTAATCATCAAATCCATCCCTGAAAGACCTGCCAAGAAAAACAAACTTGTAGCTTCTGAGGAAGATTGTGAATACATAGCATTACAGTTGAATAAACATTAGGGAAACACAAGTACAGTTTCTCAAGGAGACAACTCTGAAAGGGACAGCAACCATCTACATATTTTAGCTACAGGTTGTTATGTTTTTAAAAATAGACACATTACAGATGCCTTCAATTTAGAACACGGTTATATCCTGATAAACCCATTTTAAGTTGAATATCATTAAGTCACAAGTGCACTGAATACACCTGGCCTATCAAGCACCAGAGCTTAGCAACACAGCATGCTGTCAAGTGTTGGCTGTTACCTGTCATGATGTCAGCATTGACTGGGAGCTGTGTCACTGGCGCTGCCCAGCATCCAACAGAGCATTGGACCACATGGTGCTAGCCAGGGATAAAATCCAAATTCGAAGTAGTAGAATGCATATGGCTTTTACACCATTGTAAAGTCAAAAAAATCATGCATCATAAATCAGGGACCATTTGTACTTTCCAGCCACACTCCTTATTTGGGACAGTGTCACCGTCATCACTCATGAACATATGTGAAAACCTCTAAGAAGTGATGCTCACAAGTCATCTAGGATGAAGCTGACCTTTTTTCAAAACAGAAAGAGAAGGCTGCAAGGTAAAGCGATGCAAGGAAGAATAGGGAGCATGTATTTTAACTGCAGTTAGAAAGGAGCTACTGATGACAGATGGCCCTTATTTAGGAACTCAAAGCAAGTTAGCGAGACCCTTTATCTAACAGCATTTGGTTTTGTTTTCTGTTGCTATGTGAACAGTAAAACAGCATTTTGTAGGCCAGTCTAGAAGATGGGATTTTTCTGTTATTCCAACACTCACTCCAACTAATTTGAATTTAATAGGAGCATATTTTTATTTGTCTAATAAGTACCTGATACTAGAATGTTGATATATGGCTCATTAAAATGTAAAATGCAAAAGATCTATGATGGCCTAAATTTTTTTTAACTTAATTTATTTGAGCAGCAGGGAGAACAAGAAAGTTTTACTCTCCAAATGCCTACAAAGGCTGGAGCTGGGAACACAACCCAATTCCCAGGTAATGTGGCAGGAACTTGAGCCATCATCACTGCCTCCCAGGGTCTGCATTAGCAAGAAGCTGAAACCAGAGCCAGGAACTGAACCCAGGCACTCTGATGTAGGATGTGCACATCTTAACCACTATGCTAAATGCTCACTCCCTATGATGGCCTAGATTTTAAATCGGTCCCAACCTACTGCATTTGTTGGTTTGTCTGTGTCTGCTGGCAGTAGCAGAGAATATAATGCATAGCAAGGAAGAAACAGCTGCAGACTAGAAGCCCTCAGGCTAGGCTTTGGTTCAGACTTTGCCATAGAAAGGCCTTCATCTGCTCCTCTGTAAAATGGAGATTATCTCTCCCAGGGGTGGTAAGAATCAAATGGAACAATGCATGAGAGAAGTGGTGACAACTGAGAAGATGCAGGCACAGTGAGGGAGGGCTGCTCCTCTCACTACTGAACTCCAAGAACTCCTCACGCCCAAAACTCCCCAAGGAAACCACACAGCATCAGGCCTCAGCAAGGGCCAGCCACAGGCCCAGCGCTCCACTTGACCAGTGGGAGGCCAAGACAACCTAAAAGGGCTTAATGAGGAAAGAAATGCTGAAGGTCTCCTCCATTCTTCCTCCCTCTGATCTGTCCTGGGCTTAGGGTCACTGTCTACATCTCCCTTCAGGGTTACACTGCGCTGGAGGCTAACCTCTCCTTACCCAGAAAATCCTACACACAAGTAACACAGGTATGATTTTCTTCACTTTACTGATAGGGTCAGGGATCAGTGGGTGACCTGCACAGAGTCAGCCAGGCAATCAGAGAAAGCAAGCTTCCCACCCTTTCCCTTGCTTTGGGTGTTCCACATCAAAGGCCATGCTCAAGCTACGCTAGATCCCCTAGGGGCCATGTCCTTGAAGGCAGGGGGGGTGCAGGTGAAACAGGTTAGAAGGGACACGCCCAAGGTAATATGTGGCAAGGCCAAAACTTTAACCTGGGGCAGTGCAGTTCTGAAACTGGCCCTCTTCGCACTATGCACACTGCCTCAGGATTCTAAGAACCCCGGGGAGGCAAGGTTTATTTTGCAATGAGGATGGTTGTCACTGATCTCAAGAACAGATTTCTTCAGACAGCCAGGCTGACCTAGAACTTCTCTCTTATCTAACAGTCCTTTTGCTATTTCTGATGAAAACTTAAAAAGTCACACTGATGTTATTCAAACAGAAAAAGTACATGAGCAAAGCAAGACCCTGGACTGGGAAGACTGAGAAGGCAAACTTTAAAAAGAAACCCATTCCTTTGGCCCCAACCTGACCCCTGTTTTGCAAGTGCCAGGAGCAGCTACAAAACAAAGGTGACTTGTAGGGCCAGAGGAAGCTCAAGAACCAAGGTCAAAGGTCCTGCAATCTGGAGGCCCAGGCCCAAGGCCACAGACTTTACCTCTGTGAAGGAGAGATCTGGCAGCATCCCCGACAAGGGGACCGCAAGTCTGATAGAGAGCCGAATAAAGGGGTACAATTCTACAAGGCTGACCTCTGTGCTGGACTTCAGGCCTGTGTATCTAGTGCAGAAATGAGTTTACATAACAGGCCTTTGTGTTGGCCCAGATAAGAGTGAGCAGAGGAGCAGTCAGAATGTTTTTAAGGATTTAGAACCAGCAGAGATTTCCTGGGGGACAGTGAGGTGGGGAGGAATGAGGGCTAGGGGAGGAGCAAATTCACACATCATCTGTCTCATCCAGGGAGGACAAATGGTAACAGCAGCTATAAAACAATGCCTTGTGTGTGTCTGTATTATAAACCCTTGGTCTTACTTACAACAGCACTGTCAGGATAAACAAGGAAAGGGTAACACTGATTGCTTCTTCTCAGAGAGTACTGGGTGGCTCAGCAGGCAGAGAGAAGAAAGACTTTCCTGTTTCATCTTATCAAGACTTTGAAATTTTGGAATATGAACCAAGTGAATGGATTTATCTATTCAAAAAATCAGTCAAGGAAATTTAAAACTATTTTAGGTATGTCCATAGTTGTCCAACAACCCTACGATGCAGGAAGAACAAAGATTTTAGTCCCATTTCATGGATGAGGAAGACTGAGGCTCCAAGAAGGAATGTGACACGCCTAAGGTTGTGGCAGGGTTGGAAGTAGATCAGACTCCTGATCTAGTGCTCTTTTCTGGGAACCCCACAGTCTAGAAGACGAGCAGCATTCAAGTTCATTTTCCCAGTGGCTCAGAGCCACAGCCAAATGAATCTAAAGGCAAAGGAAATGACAACCACACACCAATACAAAGCTTTACAACTGATACAGCCACACATGTGAGCTGTTTAAGGCTATCTAAATGTTCTACTAAGGACCAGCATTGTAGTACAGCAGGTTCAGCCACTGCCTGCAACACCAGCATCCCACAGGGGTAGTGGTTCAAGTCCTGGCTACTCCACTTCCAATCCAGCTCCCTACTAATGTGCCTGGGAAAGCAGTAGAGGATGACACAAATGTTTAGTCCCCTGCCACCCTTATGGGAGACCTGTATGGAGTTCCAAGCTCCTGGCTTCAGCCTGGCCCAGCCTCAGTGGTTGTGGCCATTTGAGGAGTGAACCAAAGGATGGAAGATTCTCTCTTTCTCTCCCTCTCTCTCCCTTCTCTTCTCACTCTCTCTGTAACATTGTCTGTCAAGTAAATAAATCTTTAAAAAAATAAGTGTTCTGATTCCTTGAAACTCTCCACATTTCTATAAATCTTTATAAAATAATGCCCAAGTCCACATTCTTTGCTCAGTGAGTGCAGTGATCCAACTGTATTTTTACCAGATTCATTAACCCTCAGAATCTCAGGGTTTATTAATTTAGAGGAACATCAAAAGATAGCTCATGTATAACAATGAGCACTAGGCTTAGGAGCCAGCCAAACCCTGGATTCAAATCCTGGTTTTGTCAGGGACTTTGAAGTGATCCGGAGTAAGCCAGTCACTTCACGTACCCTGGCCTCAGCTTCCCTTCTACAAATAAGAATCAACGAACAAGCATGTACTGAACACCATTTGATGCTTGCCAAAGGGATCCTTGCAACTTCAAGGAACTTACCTTCTACAGGGGGAGATAAGCAAACCAGGTAATTTCAATTCTCACCGAGTGCCATGATCAGACACGACAGAGTGATGGAACAGAGGATTTGTGAAGTCAAGGAAGGCCTCCCTGAGAGGTGGCATTCACACTGGAAGCTGAGTGATGAGCTAGTGGTTATACAGGGATCTAGGTGTAAAGTATGACAGGCAGAGGAGCAGCTACAAAAGTTCTGAGGCTCGAGCCAGGTATATTATTGGTGCCACTGTTAAGACATGGCTTGGAATGACCGCATCCCATATCAGAGTGCCCGGGTTTGAGTTCCAACTCTGCTATCCATTCCCGCTTCATGCTAATGTGCACCCTGGGAGGAAAGTATTTGGGTTCCTGCCATCCACATGGGAGACGAGACTGAGTTCTAGGCTCATGACTTCAGCCTGGCCCAGCCCTGAAAACAGAAGATGACAGATTTTTCTGTCTACCTTTCAAATAATTAAAAAAAAAGGGGGGGGGGGGGGCGGGCCTTGAAGCAGAAATACAGCTGCCATGGTTCAAGGACAGAAGACTGACGAGGCCGGAGAGTCAGGTGGGAGCGACAGAGTAGAGGGAGATGAAGTTGGAGAGGCAGGCATGGTCCATCTCTCTGAGTAAGGAGTTTGTGTCTTATCCTGGTTGTGATGGGAAGTGACTATAGCAATAAAGGAATTTAATTGGATCTGTGATTTTTCAAATGCTTTATTTTGGGGCAGCAGAACTCTTTAATCAAATAATGGAGCTTCACTACACAACAAGATACAAGCCCTTCTGAACCTCTGCCCTGATGGAAAGCTTTGATCACACCAAGTGCTCTATCCCTAAGACTCTTCAAATTCTACCAAAACCCAGGACGGTTCAGAGAGAAGAGTGGACGCTTCTTGGACCCAGAACAGTTTTCTAACTAAATCCTTGATGCACACTTACTTTCTGCAGGAACAACAGTAAACTGTGTTTCATCAAGGTTCCAGTTAAAAATCATACTGCTGAGACAAAGGGACGGAAAACAGACCAGTGGTTGCCAGGGGACATGTGAAAGGAGGGAAGTGACTATAAAGGAAACAAGGAACTTTCTGGGTTGATAGAAATATTCTCTCTCTTGATTGGGATGGTGGTTACATGTCTGTGTACATCTGTCAAAAATCACAGATCTCAACAAGTAAAATGGGTAAAGTTTACTGTGTGTAAATTAAGCCTCACTAAACCCTACTTAAAAAAAAAAAAAATCACACGGCTGGAAGATGTCTCAGATGAGGAAACAGACTGGGAGAGGGGAAAGATGACAGCTTCCCGCTGAGTCAGCAGACCCCAGGAATCCTAACTTTTAGGGCAATATCCTTTCAGTTCCATCCTGTTCAGTTTTCATTCCTAGCCACCATAGTGGGACGGGCTTCAGGTTTTCCTGACTGCAAAATGAGAAGGTAAATCATTGCCAAAGGCTCTCCCACTCAGTCAGATCCTAAGCAGCAGTCCTGTAGGGGAAAATCCTCAATATTTCGCAGACAGAAAAAACTGGGAGGGGAGGGGAGTGCCTAGCCCTGGGACTTCCCAGCTGTGCGCCCTGGAGGTAATGATATCCTCCAGTCAACAGAGAGCACACCTGTCAAACAGGTGGCTCACAGAAGCCCCTCAAGAAAGGTAGTCGCTATGCTATGAGATGTCACCATACCCAGATAGCTCTTCTGCACCCAGGGCCACCTAGGAAAGACAATGTGGAGGTGATCACAGGAAAAGAAACCACATACTGCCAGGCTCTGCATTGCATAACCTGTGCTTGGGTGCACAGTCCACCCTGGCTCCGCTCTGCTGGGGCACATGTTGTTATCTTGACAGGTAAACAGGAACACTGACCCCTCCCCTGACCACCGTCAGCACAGGCTACCATCAACACTCAGACACAGGCCCCCAGCTTGCCAGGAGGTCACCAGTGCCCTTCATGCCTCTGTTTTCACACTCCACTGTCCTTGCAGCTGCTGGTGTCACCTCAGGGCACAAACTCAGCTATAGACACACTCCACCCATGCCAGCACTTCCCCTCCACTTGCTCCAAAAGAGGTGGTCCCAAGTGACTCAAAGCTGCCTGCCTGCACCTTGCTGTTTTCCATCTCATAGTGACCAAAACACACAGAAACCCAGAAGATTTTTTTAAAACAAAACAAAACAAAAACAGCCTTTAGGCAGGATTTTCTGTTTCCCTGGTCACATCTAGTCTACAGGCATCTGGTCATAATGTCTGTTAGATGAGTTTGTCTCTACAGAGGGGCAAGAGGGAGGCAACACCCAGAAATTATCCCAATTTATAGCAACAAAGACAAAGCTAAGTAACCTGGCCAAAGGCAACAGTGAGCAAGCCTACAGCCACCCAGAGAGGCAGAGCGCCATGGCAGGAGCCAGGCTCGAGGGACTCCCATCTTCCTGGCTCGACTTCTTGAAAACACAGAGACAGCCCTGCTGCTCCAGCCCCAGGCCCGGAGTTCTGAAGATCAGGTAAATTCAAAACCATGGAGGAACGTACAGAATCCTGCAGTAAAGTCAACTCTGGGAGAGAGAACAATGCTCTCTCCAGTCCAGGTCTCCTAGTCGGTTACCGAGGGCTGCCACCCAGGTTAAGAAACTCTGATTTCATTCATCACAAACATTATTTATCAAGCCAGCGCCAGGACATTGTGGCAACCACATCCTGCTGTTTCTATTCGGAGCCGTTGCCAAAGCTTGGTCCTCTCCCCCCATCTTCCGGTGTCTGTGAAGTTTTCGGTTTCTATCAAACTCCAGCTGGGGGAAGGGACCCAGTGCTGGCCCCGGTCGAGTAAAGTTCCACCACCAGGTCCACAAAGAGACTGCTGGAGGCGTGGCCAGGCCGGAAATTCTGACAAAAACTTTTGGCCCTCCGGTCCTAGAAGCGACTACTTCCCGATCCCACCAGCCTTGGGGGCGTCGCTTTCTGGCCGAGGAGCCAAAGGAGCGTCCCCCGCACGCTGGGGCGCCCCCCTCCTGCCAGCCGCAGAACTCAGTTTTACAGGTTGCCTTCTACCAGAGAAGTTATTTTAGAGCAAACCTCCCCACCCCCCGCCGCCGCCAGGGTGTGAGCTCCGGAGGCCGGAGCCCCCTCCTCCACACTCCCTCTCTCCCACCCCAACCCAAAGCCGGCGCTCCGCGTACTTGAACCCGGCCCGGACCCCAAGGCCCAGGCCTGCTCCCGCAGGAAGAAGGGAGAGGGGAAGCAAAATTCTGGGATTTGCCGGAAACCCCTGACCAATCCGCTGTGGGGGGGCTCTCAACCGGCGCCCGCCCCGCCCGCTGAGGGAGAACCTTCCAGGGGCCCCGCGCCGGCCTCCCACCTTGACCCGCTTGCCCTGGATCTCCAGCGTCTTCATGGTGAAGTCGACGCCGATGGTGCTGCCCTGGCGCTCCGAGAAGGCGCCGGTCTTGAAGCGCTGCACCACGCAGGTCTTGCCCACGCTCGCGTCGCCCACCAGCACCAGCTTAAACAGGAAATCGTACTGCTCGTCCGGGTCCCCCGGACCCGGGCCCGGGCCGGCCATGGCCTCACGGGAGCCGAAAGGCCGGCGCTTCGGACGCTAGGGCCGGCCTGGCTCACGCAAGCCGCGGGCTGAGCTCCGTCAGCTCCAGCCCGCGGGCCGCCTGGCGACGTGGAGCCGCCCCAACACCTGAACCAGCGGCGCCGCCGACCGCCGGCCTCGGCCCCGCCTCGGTCCCGGCCCGGCCCCGCCCGGACCCGGAGCCCCGACCCGGAGTCCCGCGGGCTCAGCTCCGCCCGGACTGCCGTGGCCCGGCCCTCAGCGGCGTTCCGGCTCGGCCCTCAACTCCGCGCCAGGCCAGTCAAGCCCTCAGGCCCGCCCCGGAGCCGCCCTCGGCCCGCCCCCCGGCGCTGCCTCCGGGGTCTCCTCAGCCCGATTCCGCCCAGACCCCGCCCCCCAAACGGCCCCCGAGCCCGCCCTCAGCATCCCGACTCCGCCCCCACCCCGTCCCGCCCTCGGCAGCGCCGTCCCGGAAGTCCAACCACTCCTCCGCGCAGCCACTCTCAGGCCCGCCCCCAGGAAGACTCCGCCCCATCACAGCTCTCGGCCCGCCCCCAGCCCAACTGTGCCCTCAGGGATGCTCTGGGCCCCGCCCCTTCCACGCTCCTTTCCTCAGCTCCGCCCCCCAACGCCACGCCACGCCCCATCGCCAACTGGCCCCGCCCTCAAACCAGCGTCCTCCCCAGCAGCCTTGACCCGGGGTCCTGGCCTGCCTCCCCCAGGCGGGATCAGCCTGCCTGGGCGCTCCCACCTGCTGACCTCCCAGATCCATAACCAGGACTAAGCTCAAGGCAAGGGTGGGGCCTCTGGGCCTGCACGCCCACAGCCCTTGGACTCCGAATGGCCTCTTCCAGATTGGATCTTGGAGGACAGTGGCAACCAAGGACAGTGTCACCTCAGCCCTCACACTGACAGGCAGGCAGCTCAGAGTCCCACGCACAGGAACGTGGCACTGGCGGCACACGACGAGGAAGAAAGAAGTCCTCCGTGGGCCACAAATTCGACTGCCACAGAACTGGAGATGAGGCCAAAATCTTTGTGAGGAGAGCGACCCCGCGTCCTGTTTGGCGGAAGGCTAGGCCAGGAGGAGGGCTGGGGAGATCCCGTCACAAAGGCAGCCTGGCCGTGGTCGCAGCAGCTGCCCTCGTGGCTCAGCCGGGGTTATGGGTCCAGCTGACGGAACTGACCCATCCAAAATGCACCTCAGCCTGAGACGAGGGCCAGGGAGACGCCTGGGGGCTTGGTGGAAGGGCAGACCAGCTCCTGAGCAGGCCCAGAGAACCAAGGCACCTCAGAGAAATGAGGCCCAAGCATCTGCATGAAGTGTAAGGGCTTCTCAACCCTCAGGAAGGGAGAGGACTGAGAACATGCCCGCTTCAGACAGCGTCTCTTAAAAATATATACATATATATGTATATATATATATATATATATATATATATATATATATATTTGAAAGGCAGAGTTTCAGAGAGAAGGGTAAAGACGGAAAGATTTCTATTCACTGGTTCACTCCCCAAATGGTCGCAATATCCGGGACTGGGCCAGGCCAAAGCCAGGAGCCTGGAATTTCATATGGGTCTCCTACGTGGATGGCAGGGACCCAAGTACTTGTGCCATCTTCCCCTGTTTTCCCAGGCACTGGGAACTGGATTTAAAGGAGAGTAGCCCATATGGTATGCCAACATCAAAGTGGCGTCTTCACCTTTGCCGCAACACAGGCCCCAGATACCTCCCCTAACAGCACTCCAGCTCCATAAATTTGACTAATGCCTGGTGTGGGCCATTGTGCTAGAGCCTTTTAGTGCACCAGTGAACAAAGCAGACAACACTCCAAACCTTCTCTCGTAGAAAAGGGAAGGCCTTCCAGAAGCTTCGAGAGACCATGAGGAGCAAGACCAGCTGCACCTTACTCCTGAGGACCCTGAGCAGTCTTACCGGCCAAGTGGAGAAGAAATTGGACAAAGAGGCAAAGGCAGACCCCTTGGAAAAGGCAGAAGAGTTGTTTGTGTTGAAACATTTTGTACTCCACCCCCATGGGAAATACCCAACTGTCTCAGACAGGAAACCCCCAAGTGCCATTGAAAAGCAATTCTGAGCTCCCTGCTTTGTAGGGAGCGGAGAAGTCAAGTGGCAGGAAATAGCTGCCATTCCAAGGTAGGAGACTGAAGAGGATGAGACAGAAGGGTGCCGGGTGCTGGGGTTGGCTGTGGGAGGCAGTGTGTGTCAACATGCAGAACCCCAGAAAACCATGCCAACTGCCTCCAGCTCACAGGGCCTCCCACAGCACAAGGTGGAGCGGGAGACCAGGAGCCAGGATGGAGCACAGAGTTGGGGAGGAAGACCGTGCAGCCCAGGGAACCTCAGAGGAGTGAGACCCAAACATTTGTGTGAAGTTTAAACTGGATCAACTGGTGGTAGAGGGCAGGGTAGGGGTGAGGGGGAGGATAGCGGCTGGTGCCTTGGCCCGAGATGGGTTTGGAGTGGGTTGGGTAGGGTGCCAGTTGGGCAGGGTATGGGTTTTGTCTGAAGACCTCACTACCACTTGCATCTGTGGAGTGATAGACATATTCTACAGCTGGACCGTGCCAAGGGGTACACCATTCAGAAACTTCATTAGAATCATTCAAATGTGTGCTTACAGAAGGTAGACTTTAAGTTATACTTCAATAAAGCTGTTAAAATCTATCTGCTGGGGGCAGCTTTCGGCCTAATGGTTAGGATACCTCTGTCCCATATCAGAGTGCCTTTATTTGAGTCCTGGCTTTAGCTCCCAGTTTCTGCCAATAAAAAGGCTGGGAGGAAACAGTTATGGCTCAGGTAACTGAGTTACTCCACAACACATAGGAGCCCTGGAATGAGTTCCTGGCTCTTGACTTTAGCCTGGCCCAGCCCCAGCTGCTGAAGGCATCTGGGGAGTAGAATAGCAGGTGGAAAAACCTGTGTCTGCCTTTCAAATATATGAAAACGAGTCAAATTTTAAAAGGTTTATCACATGTAGTATCCAAAATGTGAAATAATACAGAAAACAATTTTTTTAAAGATTTATTTATTTATTTGAAGTTCAGATTTACACAGAGAGGAGAGGCAGAGAGAGAGAGAAAGAGGTCTTCCATCCACTGGTTCACTCCCCAGTTGGCACCAACAGCTGGAGCTAAGCTGATCCGAAGTCAGGAGCTAGGAGCTTCTTCCAGGTCTCCCACATGGGTGCAGGGGCCCAAGGACTTACTTCTACTGCTTTCCCAGGCCATAGCAGAGAGCTAGACTGGAAGTGGAGCAGCCAGGACTCGAACCAGTGTCTATATGGGATGCTGGCACTGCAGGTGGCGGCTTTACCCACCAATGCCACAGCACCGGCCCCCAGAACACAAATTTTTAAAACTGGGTCAAGAATCAGCATCCTTAAAGTGGGTGAAGGGTAGGCTGAATGAATTTTAAATGTCTGAGTCACTGCCACACGGTGGCACCGTGGATGATAAACCTACAGGTATCTGGGAATCAGTGTTCAGAACTTCTCCAAGTAGTGAGAGGAACAATTATGCAGCTTATCCCTTTTCCTGCCCCCCTTTGATTGATTGATTGATTGATGTGCATATGTATGTATGTCTGCTACAGTCACAAGTGTTCAAATATAGCATACAACAATCTCATCCCAATTTTCTTTACCTGATGGTGGCACAGCTAGTGCTAAAAATGCATCCCCAATCAGAAATACAAGTGAAAAACACCACAAAGACCGTCTGGCCAAGTGTGTTTGCTGCAAAACGGCAGGAAATGAAAAGTGGGAGAAAGGTGAGATTTTGCTGCAGCAGCTGTAGACGTAGGTGCTCTGGGCTGGTGCCGGCTGAGGGGCTCAAAGGCTCCCTCACTGTCCCCCTCTCAGAATCCTAAAACATCCAACACAAGAGCCAAATGAACCCTCCACCCTTGACGTGTCTGTTAACGGTGCTAGTCTCATACTGTAGGCTTTGACTCAAAAATGGGGGTCACTTGTCTTTCCTCTCCCCTACTGCAATCTCTGGCAATGCTACCGTGCCCTCCCAGCGTCCACTGCTACTCCAAGATTAGGCCCAGCTTCCTCCTGGTCACAGTATCTAGTTCATCCCACAGGCTCCTTACTCTAACCAAGTCTGCCTGCTACAAGTGATCTCAAACTTCAGTGACAGCCCCAGACCTCAGGAATGCCATGTTCAAAGCCTGACCCTCCTTGCTAACATCATCTGCTCCCATCACTTGATTTCCTGGGCCCGCCCCACAACATGCCAATCTTTCCCAGAATCCCTATCACGGCCCAGCCACGGGTCTGTGGACAGCTCTGCCCTCCCTAGCATGCAGATTGAAGAGAAAACCCCAGCTCAGAATCTACACGGACTTGCTTAAGGTCCTGCAGTGGGCAGAGAAGTAACTGGTGCAGTAACTGAGCACAGCCCAGTGCTGTCCTTAGAACTGTCCCTTGGCCAGAGCCGCGGCTCACTAGGCTAATCCTCTGCCTGCGGCGCTAGCACCCCAGGTTCTAGTCCTGGTTGAGGCGCTGGATCCTGTCCCTGTTGCTCCTCTTCCAGTCCAGCTCTCTGCTGTGGCCCAGAAGGCAGTGGAGGATGGCCCAAGTGTTTGGGACCTGCACCCGCATGGGAGACAAGGAGGAAGCACCTGGCTCCTGGCTTTGGATCGGCGCAGCGCGCTGGCCGTAGCAGCCACATGGGGTGTGAACCAACGGAAGGAAGACCTTTCTCTCTATTTCTGTCTCTAACTCTACCTGTCAAAAAAAGAAAAGAAAACAAAAACAAAAACAAACCTGTCCCTATGCCTGCATGGCAGTGGAGCACAGGGGACAGACATGGAAGCCCTGCTTGCTTGTTGGTCAAGGGGTCTAGGGTGGGTCAGGTCTGAAGTCCCTTCAGGAGGGTCTGAGTGAGCAGGTGGAAACTCCCCGACCCCCACATCCTCTCCAGGGCTCCAGAGGCTGCGACATGCCATTGCCCTGTTCTCTAGAACAGAGCTGTGAGCATGGGTCCAGAAAGCAGGGTGGGCGTGGCAGGGGCAAGAGGAGGAACGTGACACCTCTTCCTGGTGTATACATTGCCTGAGAGCAGCAACACAGAGAGGGGCTGGGATGCAAGGGGAGGAGAGGCCAGGCGAGGGCAGACAGAAGCCTGGGTGGGGCTGGTGGGGTTGGTCTCAAGGCAAAACAGGAGGCAGCTGTGTGTTTCAAGGTCACAGGAGGCCAGGTGGGGTAGCGAAGAGAGAAGTGGTTGGAAACGTGTCTATGGAAAATGCTCCTTTTAGAAACTGCAGGCAGAGCCAAAGCTAGTGTAACCATTAAACAGATTTTGTTAACCAAAGGCTACTGAGATTGGTTCTGTCACCCCTGAGCAATGAACTGGGCCATGACCACACCCACATCTCCTGAGTGCTCACATCCGCCCACAGGCTTCCTCACTGTCTCCAGGCGTGGTGGGGCAGGAGCCCTCCTGAGAGCTGCCCTCAGCACCAGGCCCTGCTGGGGCCTCTGCCAGGTACAGCTATAGGACTGCCGGCCTGGTGCTGCTCTGTTCTGATTCTGTATACTCAAATGTGGCGTCCTAACTGCACTGCAGTCCCTCCTGCATCCAGAGCCCTGCTGAGACCCTGGGGGTGGGGGCTCAGCACAGCGATGGGCTGGACCCCTCAGCGCCAGGCCCCAACCATCTTCCCAGGGAGCAGGGACCCTCATGGCTGCACTTCCTGCTCTCCTCCCAGCCCAGGGAGGCGACACTGTGAGCCCCTGGAAGGAAGCCTCACTCAGCCACCTGAACCCCATGGCAGGCTCCAGCCTGGGCCAGCCCCCAACACCTCTGCCCAGACCACAGGACTGCCAAGACTCCAGGGCAAACCCAGAGGGCACGGCTCCAGTGCTGTCCTTTAAAACAGGGAAGCTGAGGCTGAGGTCCAGAAGGGACTCGCCCCAAGCCCCCACGTTCACTGCCGAACCCCAACCTGAGCCTGTCCTGGGCTGGGTGCTGCGTCCCAGGGCAGAGTCTGCCCTGCCTGGCTCCTGGCAGCCACCTAAGCCCCTGCCTGGGTCCCTACCCCTTCCTCCCTGTACACATTCACCCTGGGGCTAAGCTGAAGGGGAGACCCTGCCAGTCCTTCCCCCAGGAAACTCAGAATGTAGGGGGTTCTGGCCTTGACGTTATCTTCCCTGTGGCCAATCCCACCCCTACCTAGCCCACCAGCTGCTGCCTAGGGCTCTGTCCCAGCCTCCGCCTGTCCTAGCTCTGCTTCAGTTTCCACGATGTGGTCACAGGGAGCTTTGGAAAATTGGTCCGCCACTGATCGGGGTCTGTCCTCTCAGAACCCTCCAGGTTTCCCACAGCCCTCAAGCCTCTAGTACCTCTAGCTACCGGACCTGCTTACCCAACATGCACCAGTACCATTAGCCTCATGTGGCCCTGCTATCCCCGACTATGCTTCTCACAGTCACAGGTCCCAGAGACCCTGCAAGAGCCCAACCACTAGCCACATGATGAGTTCTGGAAGCCAGGAACTCCCATTCCCAAAGAGCCTGAGCTGGAGCCTCAGGCCCAAAGGACAGCAATGTGGCCCTACACCGAGCTCCCAGACACCACCATGACTGCAGAGCAGGTAGGCCAGACCCCACTGTTGATTGGGGCTGCGCCTCTGCTGATCCCTAGTAGGAAAACCTAGATCAGGGTGAGACTTTGGACTCAACTCGCGTGTCACTATGCTTTCACACCAGCTACTAAATGCCCTTGTCTATGGCTGTAACCACAAAGCCCACAGTGGGATGCTCTGGTCCACCTCAGCTCCCACATGCAGCCTGGGATCCAGTACTGTCCTGGACACTCCAGTGCCCTTCAATGACCTCAACAACCAGCCCCCTCCCCCACGTTACAGCCGAGGGCACAAGCTGCAGGCATGGAGGCTTTCCTTTCTTACAAAAGTCTTTAATAAAAATAGCTCTGTGCAGAACAGGTTATAAAACAAAGGTAGCAAACTCAAACTCCTGCCCCCCTCCAGGTAGGAGGGGGCAGCAGGCAGAGCGCATACATGGAGAGCTGGCCCAAGGGGTGGCTCTTGCTGTCGGCCCACTGGATGCAGGTACAGGGCTGACACTGTTTTCTTCCTCAAGAGAAAATATGTCTTTTTAGGAAAATCACATATTTTAATGCTGGCCACAAACTGATCCTGCTCCCCACATCACACTACATGGTGAAACACTTGACGATATAAACAATGGATGCATACAGTAGCAAATATTTGTACAAAGGTGAGGGCTGAAGTGTTCGGCACCTAGCCAGCCACCAGCGAAGCAGGGCATACAGCCCCACCTCCATAGCAACATGCCAGGTAAGAAGAGGTAAGAGAGGAATGAGGGGGGGGAGAAGGGAGCAGGAGGCGTCAAATGCATGGTGGCTTCCTGCAGCCCTCTGCAGTGGCCGTGTGGGCAGCGGCTCTGTGGGGGTGCCAGGACTCCCAGATCTTTCAACTGCAAACAGAGCTCTGCTTGCCCTAATATCCCAGGAGCCTTTTGGCTTCTTCGCTCTGTGCCTGCAGAGTCTCACTCGCGTACTTCTGCAGGAGCTCCATCTTCTTCCTTCGCACGAGCGCCTCCTCAATCTGCAAACACCAAGAGCACAGGACTCACAGGTCAGCAAGGTCCTCCAACTCCAGCCAGAACCCAGGCAGAGGCCCCCAGGGGCTGCCTGTCCCTGATGGAGTCTCATTTGAATACCCAGAGTGACCTCCAGGAGTCCCACTCTCTCCCATGGGAACCTCTAAACAACAGAATGCATGTATGGGGTTCCTGCCCATCTGGACTCCACCCTTATTACCATTAACACAATCACAAGCGCCAAGGGGTCAGTACTCAGAGCTGTCCTAATGGACACAAGGACACAGGAAAACCCAGCAGTGCTCGGCAAAGCCTGCTGTGGAGAGGCCCACCCCAAGGGCACCCAACATCCTACCTCCTGTTGCGACGGCACTGGGACGTGAGCAATGAACTTCTGCTGCCCATCCTCCCCTCCCTTCTCCTGGCTGCCTTCCTCGTCAGACTACAAACACAAAGACAAGCACAAGTCCATCAATAGCAGAGCAGTTGGAATGTCAGCACCTCTACAAAAGGCAATACTCTGCAGCTGTTTCAAAGAGAATAAAAGAACGGGGGATGTTCTCTTCTTACAAAGGAGGATACTCAATACACATTATTAAATAACAAAGCAACAGAGTACAGTGTCTATTAGGGGGCCTTTCATATAAGGAGGTAAAATAAGGACAGAAACTATGGGAACTAGATGGATGTGGGCAACAACAGGAAAAGAGAATCCTGTGGAATATCTCTATGCACCTTTTCATTTCTGAACCTTGTGAAGGTATAATCAATTATTTTTATTTAAAAAATAATACATACAAAAAAGATGAACTCAGAGGCTCTATGAGCCAATATAAAGTAGACTTGCGAACAGCAGGCAAGAGGGAACCCCTGTGCCATACAGGGAGTCCCCCGTTTGTCAGTCTCTGAGCCAGACGCATGACCCTGTAACCCTCCCCTCACATGGGCTGTCACATGAGCTGGGATGCAAGCCTTCTGGGGGATCCTCTCACATGCTGCTGGTAGGAGGACTCTGCAAAAATGGCTGGGTCAGGGGCTGGCACCATGGTGTAGTAGGTTAATCTTCCGCCTTTGGCGCCAGCATCCCATATGGGCGCCGGTTCTAGTCCTGGCTGCTCCTCTTCCAATCTGGCTCTCTGCTATGGCCTGGGAAAGTAGTGGAGGATGGCCCAAATGCTTGGGCCCCTGCACCCTCATGGGAGACCGGGAAGAGGCTCCTGGCTCTGGATCAGCACAGCTCTGGCCGTTGCAGCCATTTGGGGAGTGAACCAACGGAGGGAAGACCTCTCTGTCTCTTCCTCTCACTGTCTGTAACTCTAACTCTCAAATAAACAAATAAACTCTTTAAAAAAAAAAAATGGCTGGGTCTGCTAATGCTAAATCCATGCCTACCCATGCTCTGGGAATTCCACCCCTCTGAATGCACTCAACAGAAATGCTGCATGTAAACAGCAAAGCCCACAATACTCCTAAACATTATACATCTCAAACTGAACACCACCAGAAATCCACAGGCACTGGATGCACATAATCCACGAACATATAAAGTTCAGAAGTGGGTCAAGCTTCTGTGGCGCAGGCATTCGGTGCAGTGGCTAAGCCACCACTTGAGACAGCCACATCCCATGTCAGAGTGTCTGGGTTCATGTCCTGGCTCCACTCTCCATTCCAGCTTCCTACCAATCACAACATGAGACAAGTGTTGGCTTAAGTACCTGGGTCCCTGCTACTCGTGGGAGACCTGGATTGATTCTGGGCTCCTGGCTTTGGCCTGGCCCAGCCCTGGCTGTTGTGAGTATTTGGGGAATGAATTAGCAGATGGGCGATCTCTTTTTCTCTCTCTCTGGCCTGGCCCAGCTCTGACTGTAGGTATGTGAGGATGAACCAGTGAATGGCAACTGTGTGTGTGCGCCCTTAAAATAAAAAAAAAAGAACTACTTAAAACAAACAAACAACAACAAAAACTGGGGCCAGCACTGTGGCATAGCGGGTAAAGCCACTGCCTGCAGTGCCAGCATCCCATATGGGTACCAGTTCATGTCGCAGCTGTTCCACTTCTGATCCAGCTCTCTGCTATGGCCTGGGGAAGCAGCAGAGGACAGTCCAAGTCCTTGGGCTGCTGCACTCACATGGAAGACCCAGAAGAAGCTCCTGGCTCCTGGCTTTGGATGGGCCCATCTCTAGCCATTGCAGCCATTTGGGGAGTGAACCAGAGGATGGAAGACCTCTCACTGTCTCTACCTCTCTCTAACTCTTTCAAATAAATAAAAATAAATCTTGAAGAACATTAACAAAACTTATGAATCAACAAGTTTCTGGGTTGTGGTCGTGTTCTCCATCTTCCCTGGCATGGGCCGCATGGGTGTGTGACCCACACACTGCTGACCTGTGCCCTTCCTGAATGTGGAATACCACCCATCAAGGACAACTCCATGCGTCTGCAGAGCATTGTGCTGAGAGCAAAGGCCACTTACAAAGGCGACACACAGTATGAATGCACTTATAAAATGCCCTTGGAATGACAAAACTATAGAGATGGAAAACAGACTAGGAAAGGTTGGCTGTGACCGCAAAGAAGCAGCACTAGAGGTCTCCATGCTGACAGGATGCTTCTGTGACGACTGCGGAGATGGTTACGTGGATCTACACCCAGAACCTGATTCATTATACCAGTGTCACTGTCTTGGTTTTGTTACTGTGTTACATATAACCTCGTAAGATATAACCACTGGGAGGAGGGTACGCAGGATCCTTCTGTACTCTTTCGCCAGCTTCCTGTAAATCTACAACTATTTAAAAAAAAAAAGAAAAAAGAAAAAGGGGGCTGGCACTGTGGCGTAGCAGGTAAAGCCACCACCTGCAACACCAGCATCCCCTATAGGCGCTGGTTCATGGCCTGGTTGCTACACTCCTGATCCAGCTTCATGTTGATGATCTAGTAAAAGACAGAAGGTGACCCAAGTGTTTGGGTTCCTGCCACCCACATGGAGAGATATGGATGAAACTCCTGGCTTCTGGCTTCAGCCTGGCTCAGCCCTAGACATTGTGGCCATCTGGGAAGTGAACCAACGGATGGAGGACCTCTCACTCTCTATCCGTAACTCTTTCTTTTGTTGTTGTTTGTTTGTTTAAAGATTTATTTATTTGAAAGGCAGAATTACAGAGAGGCAAAGGCAGAGAGAGAGAGAGAAGTCTTCCATCTGCTGGTTCACTCCTCAGTGGCTGCAATAGCCGGAGCTGGGCCGAGTTGCAGCCAGGAGCCAGGTGTTTCTTCCGGGTCTCCCAGGCAGGTGCAGAGGCCCAAGCACTTGGCCATCTTCCACTGCTTTCCCAGGCCATAGCAGAGAGCTGGATTGAAAATGGAGCAGCCAGGATCTGGATTGGTGCCCATATGAGATGTCAGCACTGAAGGCAGCAGCTTTACCTACTACATCATAGTGCCAGCCCTCTAACACTGACTTTCAGATGAATAAATAAATCTTTTAAAAAAGAGATAGAGAGGGCTGGCGCTGTGGCTCACTTGGTTAATCTTCCGCCTGTGGCGCCAGCACCTCATATGGGTGCCAGGTTCTAGTCCCGGTTGCTCCTCTTCCAATCCAGCTCTCTGCTATGGCCTGGGAGGGCAGTGGAGGATGGCCCAAGTGCTTGGGCCCCTGCACCCCATGGGAGACCAGGAAGAAGCACCTGGCTCCTGGCTTTGGATCGGCGCAGCGCCTGCCGTAGCAGCCATTTGGGGGGTGAACCAATGGAAGGAAGACCTTTCTATCTCTCTCACTGTCTATAACTCTACCTGTCAAAAATAATAATAATAATAAATTTAAAAAAAAGAGAGAGAGATAAGAAAAAAGAAGTTCCTCTGTGGCTTTCTACTGCTCTTAAGATAAAGGCACCAAGCCCCAAACATCCGATTCACCACTGCTCAGCCACCGCGTATCTAACACACAGTCCCTGAGCTCTGTCTCCTGGCCTGCTGTTCATCCCTCACTCACCTAGGTCTCTCAGCACGTGCTATTCCCTAACCTGCAGCATTCTTCCCTCACCTCCTCTGTACTTGGTTAGCTCCCTCTTGGTCATCTCAAACTCCTCTGAAAGGTCAGTTCCCCAGCAAAGCCTTTGCGTGCTCTCCCTGCACAATACTGCTATGGAACCTGCTGTCTTACCCTGGACTGGGAGCTACATGCTGACCTGGCGTGTGGCTGTGTCCTTGCACCTGGCATGGGCCTGGCTCACAGCAGCCACAGGTTAAACTTGTAGAAAATAAAAGTGAATGTCTGCAGCTACAGAAACCTCCTCAGGCACACTGTCACCTGCTTCAGACCCTTCAGTGACCCCACTGCTGGTCAGCCAGGCCTGAGCGCGAACCTCAGGTCTGGCAGTCACTAAACTCTGAACCTGCTTCCTTGGCATGGGTGTCACAGCAAGCTCCTCACATAGGACCCAAGCCATCTAAGCATGGGTAATCCTGCAGCATGCCAAGCCCTGCAGAAGGGCCTGGAGCCTGAGGTCCAGCCTGAGAGCTGGGGACTGCAGCTCCACCTCCATCTGTGACGCTTTGAGGGAGTCCCCTCTTTGCTCTAGGTCAGTTTGTCTGTAAAATGCAGGCGTACAGAAGCACTGTCAGCACTGCCATTTGAACAGAAACAATGAGGTCATGGCCTAAACCTGTATGACTTCAACTGGGTTTATAAATCCGGTCCCAGTACATTGAGCACTTTAAGAAGAAAGGGAGGCAAGTGTTTGGTGCCGAGGTTAAGATGCTGCATCCATAGCACAGTGCCTACTCCAAGCCCTGGCTGTAACTAGGCTTCCAGCTTCCTGCCAATGTGTACCCTGGAGACAGCAGCTGATGACTCAAGTGTTTGGGTCGCTGCCACCCACGTGCAAGTTGTGAACTGAGTTCCAAACTGCTCGCTTTGGCCTGGCCCAGTCTCAGCTACTATAGGCATATGGGGAGTAAACCAGTACATAGAAGATCTCTCCCTACCTGTCTCTGTGTGTCTCTCTGCCTTTTAAATAAAATGAAAATTAAAAAAAAATGCCTTTAATCACAGCTGACAAAGAGCTCTCACAGCCACTGTTCTGAAACTCTCCTTGTGACCCTGCAGTCGAGGAAGCTGGGCTACGCCTCATAACCCTCAATTCTGATCCAAGCTGCCACCACGCCATGCTTCAAGGCTCAGAACAGAGGGCAACAAGCACCACAGGGCACCGATGCCAGTACCTCCTCCTCGGTGACAGCATAGATGTTGATCTCTTCCTCCTCTTCCTCCTCCTCTTCTTTTTCTCCTCTTGCCAGCCGGGCCTCCTTCTCTGCCTTCCACTTCTCTACCAGCTCGGCTCTGACTGGAGACAAGGGAGAGCAAATGCTGTTTATTCCAGTCTCTCTCTCTCTCTTTTTTTTTTTTTTTTGACAGGCAGAGTGAATAGTGAGAGAGAGAGAGACAGAGAGAAAGGTCTTCCTTTTTGCCGTTGGTTCACCCTCTAATGGCTGCTGCGGCCAGCGCATCTCGCTGATCCGAAGCCAGGAGCCAGGTGCTTCTCCTGGTCTCCTATGCGGGTGCAGGGCCCAAGCACTTGGGCCATCCTCCACTGCCTTCCCGGGCCACAGCAGAGAGCTGGCCTGGAAGAGGGGCAACCGGGACTAGAACCCGGCACCCCAACCTGGACTAGAACCTGGTGTGCCGGCGCCGCAAGCGGAGGATTAGTCTGTTGAGCCACGGCGCCGGCCTATTCCAGTCTCTAACTAAGCTTTCAACACTACACAGGGAGAGGTCCTCTGGAAATGGACACCTTTCATTCATGGACGTGAGGGACAGTCAGGTCCTCCAACAGTTCCACCGGGCCACTACCAGGCAGCATTTTTAGGGACCATCTCTAGATCCTCCCTGGTTCACCAACGTGAGTGGCTTCCAGACATGCTAAAAAAAAAAATAACCTGTGCAGGAACTCAGTACACAGGAAAACAGCCCCAGCTCCAAACAACCTGCTTCCCAAGTCCCTGCTCTGTGTGTCCCATGCATCAGCATGAACACAACCCTCCCATTCCCGTCATGAAGCTTCCAACACCTGCAGAGGCTGGCGCTGTAGTGCAGTGTGTGTTGGAACAGGCATCCCATATGGATGCCAGTTCAAGTCTTGGCTGCTGTACTTCTGATTCAGCTCCCTGCTATTGTTCCTAGGAAAGCAGTAGAATATGGCCCAAATTCATACCTTTCTTTTCATATTCGTATTCACAGGGTAGACCTGGATGAAGCCTCTGGCTTCTGGTTTCAGCCTGGTCGAGCCCAGGCTGTTATGGCCATTTGGGGAACAAATAGATGGAAAAATCAACCCTCCGCATAACTCTGCTTTCAAGTAAAACAACAAAACAAACACCTGTGAACTGCTTAGCACAGAGCTGGTATAAACGAAGTGCTCACTGACACCCTCCCATTTCACAGCACAACCCTTTTAGCTGCATTTTAACTAGATCAAAAAGGTACTTTAGGGACTGTAGTTGTGCCTGTGGGGTGCCAGTTCGAGTCCCAGCTGTTCTACTTCTGATCCAGTTCCTGACTGATGTGCCTGGGAAGGCAGCAGAAGATGGCGTAAGTGCTAGGATCCCTGACATTCACATGGAGAGAAGTTCTGGGCTCCTGGCTTCGGTGTGGCCCAGATCTGGCTGTTGTGGTCATTTAGGGAGTAAACCAGCTCATGGAAGGTATTTCTCCATCTTTGTCTCTCCCTCTCTCTGTTCAGTTCTATCTTTCAAATAAATAAATAAATCTATATTTTAAAAAAAGCTATTGAAATGGGTACCATTTGACAAGTTTAAGACAGGCCATTCTGGAAGAAATCTAGATGGTGCTTCTGGCCCACCACAGTCCTGACTACTGCACCTGCAAATTGGGGCTCAGGTCTTTACCAGAACATTACCTGTGAAGGCCACCAGCAGCAAAGAAATAGCTGTTCTGGCTTGAAGCATGGTTTAAAGTGCTGTTTGCAAAGGAGAGAACACAGACCAGGGGCCATTTGTAAAGAAATTACATTCCTGGGGCCAGTGCTGTGGCGCAGTGGGTTAACGCCCTGGCCTGAAGTGCTGGCATCCCACAAAGGCGCCAGTTTGAGACCCGGGAGCTCCACTTCCAATCCAGCTCTCTGCTATGGCCTGGGAAGGCAGTGGAGGATAGCCCAAGTCCTTGTGTCCCTGCACCCACATGAGAGACCTGGAGGAATCTCTTCAATCCTGGCTTCAGATCGGTGCACCTCTGTTGCGGCCAACTGGGGAATAAACCATCGGATGGAAGACCTCTCTCTCTCTCTCTCTCTGCCTCTCCTCTCTCTTTGTAACTCTTTTAAATAAAACAAATAAATCTTTAAAAAAAATTACATTCCATAGACCTACGTTTCTTTTCGTATTCCTGTTCCAAAGGCACAATAACTCCATCGTCTTCATCCAGGTAACCATAGTACTCAAAATCGATCGCTTTCATGAGCTCAGCACGTGTCTTCCTGGGAGGAGGGAGAGCTACAAGAAAGAGCAGGAATATAGCTGGATTCTCAAGTCAGAGTCACACCAGGGCTCCCCCCCTGTAAAATGCTGTGGATGGAGCCATACAGCATGTATGCGCAGGAAAACACCATGAAACAGGCACCTCCCTGTACTTTGCAAGGGTTGATTTAAGTGATTCAATACATTTAAACCCAATTAGTCCACTTAAAAGGAATCCATCCTAATTTAAACAACAAACACAAACACAGGCTAGCAAAGCTTTGTGGACAGGGGATGTATCACAGCATTATTTCTATTAATAGTGAATTTTGAGGAAGAAGTTGTATCTACAAATTATAAAATCTATGCGGGATGGGATATCCTGTAGCACAATGTTTTAATTACACTGAAAATGTCATAATGTTTAATGAAAATGCATGATGGTAAATATAGGTATACTAATAAGACAAAGGCACTGGACAGGGGTGACAAGGGACCTTTTTCTGTACTATGAACTACACTCAGCAGGACTGACTCATTTCATTGCTTCTTCAAGAAAGAAAGCAATCCACAATGGCAATAAATAAAAATACACTGAGGGTTTTTGTTCCTGATTTTCTGTATTTTACAACTTCTCTAAAATAAATATATTGCTTTAATGATAGGTGACATGTTTAAAATCTAAATGATTATTATTGTTATTTAAAAAAAAAATACTGGAGAAGCAGAGAGGTGGGTGTTAGGGAGAGACGCAAAGAGCCACCATCTCTGCTTCATTCCCCAATTGTCCCCAACGGCTTGGCTAGGCCTGGACGAAACTGGTAGCCAGAACTTAATCTGCATCTCCCACATGGGTGGCAGGAATCCA
This sequence comes from Lepus europaeus, assembly GCF_033115175.1. Lineage (NCBI taxonomy): Eukaryota > Metazoa > Chordata > Mammalia > Lagomorpha > Leporidae > Lepus > Lepus europaeus. The sequence continues at coordinate 12,468,798 of NC_084835.1, forward strand.
AGTACTTGAGCTATCACCTCCCAGAGTTAGCTCTGGCAGGAAACTGGCATGAGTCTTAGGAGTTAAGAGTCAGGACTTGAACCCAGGCACTGTGAAGCGGCATCTTAACCACTAGACCAAAAGCCTGCCACCGACTGTTTTTAAGGGATGGTAACACATGCAAAGCCAGTAAGCAGGGTTTGACACAAGCAGAACTGCACTCTGATGTACCAAGCATAAGAAACACTGCTTCCACAAAGTCTTTACAATACTTTTCTACAAGGCAAAATTAAAGTGCACGAAGATCCCAAACCAATGACCTCAAATTATTTCTTTCAAAGCCCCAGGTTTGCCCGAAGTTCTCCATGTGCAATGGTGGAAAGAAGGGAAAGAGGTGGGGGTGCCCAACTTGGATTCAAAAGGAATAGCTCCACTTTCTTTTTTTTAATACATGTAGGGGTTTGGCACAAGCCTTGATATGTTCAACAATTAAAAACTTTTCGGGGCCGGTGCCGTGGCTCACTTGGTTAATCCTTCGCCTGTGGCACTGGCATCCCATATGGGCACCGGGTTCTAGTCCCGGTCGCTCCTGTTCCAGTCCAGCTCTCTGCTGTGGCCCAGGAAGGCAGCAGAGGATGGCCCAAGTGTTTGGGACCTGCACCCGCATGGGAGACCAGGAGGAAGCACCTGGCTCCTAGCTTCGGATCGGCGTAGTTCCGGCCGTGGCAGCCACTTGCGGGGTGAACCAATGGAAGGAAGATCTTTCTCTCTCACTGTCTAACTCTATCTGTAAAAAAATAAAAATAGCCGGCGCCGTGGCTCACTAGGCTAATCCTCCGCCTTGCGGTGCCGGCACACCGGGTTCTAGTCCCGGTTGGGGCGCCGGATTCTGTCCTGGTTGCCCCTCTTCCAGGCCAGCTCTCTGCTGTGGCCAGGGAGTGCAGTAGAGGATGGCCCAAGTGCTTGGGCCCTGCACCCCATGGGAGGCCAGGAGAAGCACCTGGCTCCTGCCTTCGGATCAGCGCGGTGCGCCGGCCACAGCGCGCCGGCCACGGCAGCCATTGGAGGGTGAACCAACGGCAAAAAGGAAGACCTTTCTCTCTGTCTCTCTCTCACTGTCCACTCTGCCTGTCAAAAAATAAAAATAAATAAATAAAAATTTAAAAAAATAAAAATTTTTCAACTAATAAGTAAATAAAATATGAACCTGACTGAATGAACTTCAGAGCCTGTTTCAATAGATTTGGGAAACTGAACAGGGAAAACCCTTGTCTAAACATACAGACTGGTATGTTCAGACAAGGTGGCTAGCTAATCCTGGGCTCACTCCCCAGGCCCAGCTGCACGCCCTGGGCCTGTGATTTCAACTCCAGTGCCATGGCTCCTCATTTAAAATCTGGGACCAGAAGACAGCACTGTGGCACTGCAGGTTACGCTGTTGTTTGGGACACCAGCATCTCTTGTATAGGAGTGCTGGTTCAAGAACAAGCTGCTCCAATTCTATCCACTTGTTAATGTGACCAGGAAGGCAGAAGAAGATGGCCCAAGTTCTTGGGCTCCTGTCACCCATATAAGAGACCCAGATGGCATTCCTAGCTCCTAGCTGTGCCTGGCCCAGCCCTGGCTGTGAAGGAATCTGGGAACGAACCAGTAGATGGAAGATCTGTCAGTCTGCCTTTCAAAGAAATAAATAATTTTTTTTTTCTTTTTTCGACAGGCAGAGCGGACAGTGAGAGAGAGAGAGAGAAAGGTGTTCCTTTTTGCTGTTGGTTCACCCTCCAATGGCCGCTGCGGCCAGCGCACTGTGGCCGGTGCACCGCGCTGATCCGAAGCCAGGAGCCAGGTGCTTCTCCTGGTCTCCCATGGGGTGCAGGGCCCAAGCATTTGGGCCATCCTACACTGCCTTCTGGGCCACAGCAGAGAGCTGGCCTGGAAGAGGGGCAACCGGGACAGAATCCGGCATCCTGACCGGGACTAGAACCCGGTATGCCGACACCGCAGGTGGAGGATTAGCCTAGTGAGCTGCAGTGCCGGCCATAAATAAATATTTTTAAAAATTGAATAATCAATGTGTTTAAAACTCATAAAATCTGAGAACAATAATTCCTAAACTATAGGGCTGCTATACAAGACACAGAAAAAGCACTGAGCACATAGCACACCCAGCCTTATGATGAAAACAACTAGAGGTTAAAATCTCACAAACTTGAGTTACTTACGTTCTTTTTCAAACAACTCTCTAACACCAGGCAAATCTTTTGCTGCTCCAAAGTACTTATAACCTCGGTTTCCCGGGACTTCTTTCCCTTCATGATCCAGCATTTTAGGGCCAACTTTCTTATTGGGAGAAAAAAAAAAGAAGAAACAAATTTGACCTGTAAACTTGCTATTTTCATGACTGCAAACACATTTCAAATTATGTTTAATGTGGAAAATATCTGTATACAGAAAAGTTCCATGTATTTTTTTTCTTCCTTAAAAATCAACCTAAAATCTAATAATATGAGGCCCACTTAAACAAATTACAGTATATTCACTAAAGGAATATACTCTATACTTCAAAAATGATGGTCTTTATGAAACTGTCTTATTGACTTAGATATCACTTATGGAAGCGGATATCTGACCTAGCAGTTAAGATGCCCCTGGGATGCCCACACCCCATAGAGAAGCCTGAATGAGTTCTGGCTCTGCTCCCAATTCCAACTTCCAGCTAATGCTCACCAGGGGAGGCAGCAGGGGATGGCTCAAGTAGCTGGGTCCCTATCTCCCTGAGAGACCTGAGTTGAGTTCCAGGCTCCAGCTTTGGCCTGGATTAGCCCTAGCCACTGTGGGCATTTACAGAGGGAGCCAGTGGATGGGACCTCTCTCTGTCAGTCTTTCCGCCTCTCAAACACAATTGTTTTTAAAAAAGAAAATGAAAATATTAAGTACTAGACAATTTTAGAAGAGAAATATATACATGAATAGTGTCCAATTTGAGTGGTAGAACTTAAGACCATATTACCTGTTAATTTCTTAATAGATCTGAACTCACTCTTAGCCACATTAAAATAAAAATCTGCTCCACGGCACTGAAGAGGTTAAGTCGGACAACTAACTAAAAAATTCCCAGCCTGGTGCCTTGAACAAGCCAGCACTCCAGTGATGTGAGTGCCGTCCCTCTGCACAGAAACAAACACTCACATCCTAAGGTGGGGATTACGGTTTTAGGAGGGACTGTCATAAAGTAAAAGGGCCAACATGTGAAAAAACGTGTGTGCTTCTTACCACTGATGAGATACTACCATTCCCAGTGATCCAAGGTAGGTCTCGTCACACATGGGTAAAGAAAGGTTCAGGCTCCAGGACGGCAGATTTCAAACTCAAGACCCTTAGTGGGCCATGGAATTTATTAAGTAGGTCACATACATCAATTTTTGAAAAACCAAAATGGAACAGCATGGGAAATATCCATGTATATCACACGTACTAAGTATTTTTCCACATTTTTATGTGTTCTAGGTTCTGATAAAGCATGTGTGTGTGTGACCAGAATGTGGCCTTAAAATGACTTGAAAGCCACTGAAAACAGTCCTGTATTATTAAGAACCCAGAAAAGGACAGACAGAGGGAGTATTCCTGAGGCTCCATCAAGAAGCCAACAAATGGTTGCCCCCAATTCCCAAAAAGCTCAAAGAAGGATGTGTGCGGGTCATGATCATTTTAAAAACAAGCAGAGAGAGATAAGTAGCGGTCAAGAGCCTTTGGTACCCAATTTTGTCACAGGTCTCCTGCCACATGCCATGGACAAGATACTTTTGAAGCTTTCTTTCACTGTCAAGCACCACTTCTGGGGCCAAAAGCTCTCCAGCTCCCCTGCAGGCACCAGGAGCCTGCTGCTTACTTACCCCATAATCAGGACCACCCAACTCCTTCACCCGGACCTCCCAGTGTCCTTTCTCTCTCAGCAGCTTGTTAATTTCATCATTCAGGTCACGAATTCGGAATTCGCCTAAACCAGCTAGGAAACAAAAATGTTAGTAACATATTTCCCCAACAGGGCAAGCCCCTTTTTAAAAATGTCCACCAAGACCCCCAATACAATGTCATACATTTAAAATGCACGTCAACAACTACAAAGGTGTATTACATAAAAATATTCATTTAAACTGACAAGACAAACCATCCATACCCAGACACATGAAAGGGCAAGGAGTTTTCACAATCACAGAAGAAGAAAATCCTTGGAAACAACTGCATCCTCAATAGCCCCTGAAGAAACATAAGCTACGACGATGTAGTTCTACTGCTACAACTATTAAAACAGCCAACTCTTACAGAGGAGGGAGGCCAGCAAAGACGTAAGGAAGCTGGTATAACGACTCCTGGCTGGCAGCCTTCAGTGTTCAGCTCTTTCAGGAAAGCAGTGTGTTGCTACATCGGAAAATGTTTTCTCAAGGACTATCAGCCTGAGAATGAAGCTAAGGCAGGCCAGCGCCGTGGCTCAACAGGCTAATCCTCCACCTAGCGGCGCCAGCACACTGGGTTCTAGTCCCGGTCGAGGCGCCGGATTCTATCCCGGTTGCTCCTCTTCCAGGCCAGCTCTCTGCTATGGCCCGGGAAGGCAGTGGAGGATGGCCCAAGTCCTTGGGCCCTGCACCCGCATGGGAGACCAGGAGAAGCACCTGGCTCCTGCCATCGGATCAGCGCGGTGCGCCGGCCGCAGCGCACCTACCACAGCGGCCATTGGAGGGTGAACCAACAGCAAAGGAAGACCTTTCTCTCTCTCTCTCTCTGTCTACTCTGCCTGTCAAAAAAAAAAAAAAAAAAAAAAAACTTAAAAAATCAAAAAAAAAGAAGCTAAGGCACTAACTGAAAAAGATACACACAAGAGTTGGCCAAGCTGCTGTTTACGGTGGTCAAGAACCAGAAGCAGCTGGCTATCCCACCACAGAGAAGGGAAAACGGTTGACCAACTCTGACAGGCTGGAAACTGGTATCATGAAGCTGCTGCATGGGACTACTTGCATGCAGTGGAGACATAGCAAGGCCTTTATAAAATAATTCAGAATAACAAACTCAAGTATAGAAAGGCCCCTATTGGTGCCAGTGCTGTAGCACAGGAGGTAATCCTCCGCCTGCAGTGCCAGCATCCCATATGGGTGCTGATTCGAGTCTTGTCTGCTCAACTTCTAATCCAGTTCTTTGCTATGGCCTGAGAAAGCAGTGGAAGATGGCCTAAGTGCTTGGGCCGCTGCACCTGCGTGGGAGACCCGGAAGAATCTACTGGCTCCTGGCTTTGTATCGGCACTCTGGCTGTTGCAGCCATCTGGGGAGTGAACCAGTAGATGGACGACCTCTCTCTGTCTGTCTCTGCCTCTCTGTAACTTTTTCACATAAATAAATAAATCTTTTTTAAAAAAATTACCAAACCACACTCCAAAGTGACTATAGCATTGTTTCCACATCAGCAGCATATCAGAGTGCCAACTGCTTCACATTTCTGCCGATACTTGGTATTGCCACTTTTTGTTTAAGCCTAATACAACTGCAGCAGTACTTCACTGTAGTTTTAATTTGTACTTCCTTGTGGACTAGTATGTAAAATACATGAAAAGATGCTCAATTGCCTCTACATTGTCTTTGGTCAAGTGCTTATCATTTTGCCCATTTTTTTAAAGCAAATTATTAGTATTCTTATTGCTCTTTATAATTCCTTTCCCCACAGCCTGGGACAGCTGCACCCCTATGGGATGTCTGTTTAGAGTTCAGGCTACCCTGCTTCCAACCCAGCTTCTTGAGAAGGCACACCCTGGGAGTCAGCAGACGATAACTCATACTTAGGTTCCTGTCATCCACGTGGAAGACACAGACTGAGTTCCAGACTCCTGAACCATGGCTGTTGTGAGGGAGTGAACCAGAAAATAGATGATCTCTCTCTCTCTCTCTTTCAAATAAAACAAAAATACATAAAACCTTAAAAAAACAGAATTTCTGTATACTGCTCTTCTATCCTGTGGCCTGGCTAAATTCATATATTTGTTTGAGAAGTCTTTTTGTAAAATCCTTGGAATTTTCTACATAGAAAATTGAGTACAATCTTCTATATACTAATAGTTCATTTTTTATTTTCCACACTATATACTTATTATTTCCTTTTCCTGCATTTCTACACTGGCTGGGATTTCCATTATGACTTTAAACAACAGTGGCATGAATAGGTATTTTTGCCTTGTTCCTGATGATAAGATGAATGTATTCAATCTATCATCATTAAGTATGACAATGGCTGTCAAGTTTGTGGCAGAATTACATTATCAGGGTAAAAACACTCTCTTTTACTCCTGGTTTTCCAAGAGGTTTTATCTCAAATAAATGCTAAATTCTGCCAAATACTTTTGGCTGCATCTACTGATAGGACCATCCAGTTTTCCTCTTCCAAAAGGGTAATAAAAAAACAACACTATTCTCTTATTTTAAGATTTTTTTGAAAGGCAGAGTTACAGAGAGAGGGGGAGAGACAGAGATCTTCCATCTGCTGATTAACTGACCAAATGGCTGCAGTGGCCAGGACGAAGCAAGGGCAAAGCCAAGAGCTTCATCTGGGTCTCCCCCATGGGTGGCAGGAGCCCAGGTACTTCAGCAGGTTCTGCTGCTTTCCTGCGTGCATTAACAGGGAGTTGTATAGGAAGCGGAACAGCTAGGACTAGAACCAGCACTCATATGGGGTGCCAGCGTTGCAGGTGGTGGCTTAATCTGCTGCGCCACAAATAACTGTCCTGGCTGGCACCACGGCTCAATAGGTTACTCCTCCGCCTGCGGTGCCGGCATACCGGTTCTAGTCCTGGTCGGGGCGCTGGATTCTGTCTTGGTTGCCCCTCTTCCAGGCCAGCTCTCTGCTGTGGCCTGGGATTGCAGTGGAGGATGGCCCAAGTGCTTGGGCCCTGCACCCCATGGGAGACCAGGAGAAGCACCTGGCTCCTGCCTTCAGATCAGCGCGGTGCGCCAGCCGCGATGGCCATTGGAGGGTGAACCAACGACAAAAAGGAAGACCTTTCTCTCTGTCTCTCTCTGTCCACTCTGTCAAAAATAAAACAAAACAAAACAAAAAAACTGTCTCTAGTTGACTTTTAAACGCTGAATCAACCATGCATTCCTCCTTGGTTAGGATGTCAACCTGCTGAAATACTGCTGGATTTGACTTGCTAATATTTTGTTGAAGAATTCTGTCTACTTCCATCAGGAATATTGATTTGTTAACTGTTTTTCTTATAATGCCTTTTCCTGATTCTAATATCTATGCTAATGCTGAATTAAAATTCATAGAACAAATTATGAAATCTTCGCTGCTCTTCAACTTCCTGCAAGAAGTTATATGGAATTATATTACTTCCTCCTTAAACGTTTGGTATAAGAGAACTGATCAGTGAAGCTATCCAGGTCAGGAGTTGTCTCTGTTGGAAGGTTTTAAACTACGAGCTCCTGTCCATCACTCACTCCCCAGTGCTCTCAACGGTAACAGTGCAGTATCAAAGCCAGGAGCCAGGAACTGAATCCACATCTCCCACATGGGTGGCAAGAACTCAACTATTTGACTCATCACTGCTGCCACATAGGGAATGCGTCAAAGGGAGCCGAAATCAGAAACCACAGCCAGGCATCAAACCCACCTATCCTGATGTGGCATTCAGGTATCCCTAAACAGAGTCTTAACTGACGGGCCAAATGCCCACCTCTCATCTGTTTTTAATTTCACTGATTTCTACTCTTTATTATTTCATTCCTTCTGCTGGCTTTGGGCTGAATTTGTTCTTCTTTTCTAGTTTATTAGGATAGAAACTTAGATCACTGATTTGAAACTTTTCTCATTTTCTATTATTTCAGTGTCATAAGTTTTCATCGAAGAATGTATCCCTTAAAATTTTCTCATCTCCTAAATTTTAATGTTATGTTTTTATTCTCAATTTAATTCTTTTCTAATTTTCTTGTAGTTTCTTCTTACATACATGGGTAATTATAAGCATGTTGTGGGGCTGCCACCTGCGATACCAGCATCCCATATAGATGCCAGTTTGAGTCTCAGCTGCTCCACTTCCGATCCACCTCTCTGCTATGCCCTCGGAAAGCAGAAGATGCCCCAAGTGCTTGGAGCCCTGTGCCTGAGTGGGAGACCCAGAAGCTCCTGGCTCTTGACTGTGGATCAACCCAGCTCTGACCACTGCAGCCGTTAGGGGAGTGAACCATCGGACAAAAGACCTTCCCCTCTCTCTCTCTCTCTCTGCCTCTGTAACTCTGCCTTTTAAATAAATAAATCTTTTAGAAAAATTATAAACATGTTGTTTAAGTCCCAAATACTTAAGAATTTTGCAGATATCTTCCCACTGTTATTTTCAAAAAATATATGTGGCATCATTTCAATGATTTAAATTTGCTAACATTTGCTTAATAGCCCAGAACATGTTTTATTTTGGTGAATGTTCCATGTACTTTTTTTTTTTTAGATAGATCTATATATTTGAAAGGTGTTACAAAGAGGCAGAGGCAGAGGCAGAGGCAGAGGGAGAGAGAGGAGTCTTCCATCAGCTACTTCACTCCACAAATGTCCACAACAGCCAGAGCAGTGCAGATCTGAAGCCAGGAGCTGGGAGCTTCTTCTGGGTCTCCCAAGTGGGTGCAGGGGCCCAAGGACTTGGGCCATCTTCCACTGCCTTCAAATCCACAGCAGAAAGCTGGATTGGAAGTGGAACAGGCAGGACTCAAACCGGTGCCAATATGGGATGCTGGCACTGCAGGCAGTGGCTTCACTTGCTAAGGCACAGCAACGGCTCCCCATGTAGTCTATTTTTTTTTTTTTTTAATTTGACAGGTAGAATTACAGACAGTGAGAAAGAGAGAGAGACAGAGAGGCAGGTCCTCTCTCCATTGGTTCACCCCCCAAATGGCCGCCACACCCGGAACCGTGCTGATTTGAAGCCAGGAGCCAGGTGCCTCCTCCTGGTCTCCCACACGGGCTCAGGGGCCCAAGCACTTGGGTCATCCTCCACTGCCCTCCTGGGCCACAGCAGAGAGCCGGACTGGAAGAGGAGCAGCCGGGACTAGAACTGGTGCCTATATGGGCACCATATGGGATACAGTGCCGCAGGTGGAGGATTAACCAAGTGAGCCATGGCACCAGCCCCTCCATGTACTCTTAAGAAATGAAAACGTATTCTTTTTTTTTTTTTTTTTTTTTTTGACAGGCAGAGTTAGACAGTGAGAGAGAGAGACAGAAAGAAAGGTCTTCCTTCCGTTAGTTCACCTCTAAAAATGGCTACCACGGCCGGCGTGCTGCGCTGATCCGAAGCCAGGAGCCAGGTGCTTCCTCCTGGTCTCCCATGCAGGTACAGGACCCATGGACTTGGGCCATCCTCCACTGCTTTCCTGGGCCACAGCAGAGAGCTGGACTGGAAGAGGAGCAACAGGGACAGAATCTGGTGCACCAACCAGGACTAGAACCTGGGGAAAATGTATTCTTTGGGGTTAAATAGTGTATTCAATAAATATTAGCTATGTCAAATTGACAGTAATGTTCCTGTCTTCTATGTCCTAGCAATTTGTTATTCTTGTTTTATTGCTTAATACGTTAGGAACGTTGAAGTCCTCAGGAATACTTTTGGATTTCAGAATCGAGCAGTTTACAGGGTCGAGCTGGCTTACCATTCTGAATCTGTGCCACTTTTTTAGAGATCTCTCCAATGATCTGTGGAAAAAATACACAGTACGTTTTTAATGACTCCTGAATGTGTCTGAAAGGACTGGAGAACGAGAATTCAAAATTAGTACCTAGAATATTTAGAATTCTAGTGTGTCATTCAGGTGATAAGAGGCAATTAGAGACATGTTATACGCAAGATCCGATTCACACAGAACCTACCTGCCGTCTCCACTTCTCAGCCTTGGGCAGCTCTGTACATTCCGAAGCAAGAAAGGGCCTTCGTTCCTAAGGGGCAGCAAAACAACAGGTGTCACTGCTATCCCAGTTAAAACTTTCATCCAGCATCAACAGCCGAATCAGGCTTGAAACCTGAAACGTCTGATGGCGTACATTCATTTACGTTTCAGTCCCAGATGATCTTCATCAGGTCTTAAAGATCCCTCTACAACAACCACATTCATTGTAGTAATAAAGTGAAACAGTGGAAACTAATGTCCAGTAATATGAGACGGCTAAATAAGTTTTACTATTGCATGACAATCTTACAGTACTTTAAGAAATGACGTAAAATAAATAAATCTTTTTTAAAGGGGGGGCGGGGCTGTGGTGCAGCAGGTTAATGCCCTGGCCTAAAGCACCAGCATCCCACATGGGCACCAGTTTGAGACCTGGCTCCTCCACTTCCAATCCAGCTCTCTGCTATGGCCTGGGAAAGCAGTGGAAGATGGCCCAAATCCTTGGGCCCCTTCACCCATGTGGGAGACCCGAAAGAAGCTCCTGATTAGCGCAGCTCCGGCCATTGCAGCCAATTGGGGAGTGAACCATTGGATGGAAGACCTCTCTCTCTCTGTGTAACTCTGACTTTCAAATAAATAAATAAATCTTTTTTAAAAAAAAATGATGTAAACAAAAGAAACGTATGTAAATATGTGTGCATACACAATACACAAACATGTATCTGAATATACACATACATATGTGTATAGAATTTTCAGGCCAGCGCCGCGGCTAAATAGGCTAACCCTCCACCTTGAGGCGCCAGCACACCGGGTTCTAGTCCCGGTCGGGCGCCGGATTCTGTCCTGGTTGCCCCTCTTCCAGGCCAGCTCTCTGCTATGGCCAGGGAGTGCAGTGGAGGATGGCCCAAGTGCTTGGGCCCTGCACCCCATGGGAGACCAGGATAAGCACTTGGCTCCTGGCTTCGGATCAGCGCGGTGCACTGGCTGCAGTGCGCCAGCCGCGATGGCCATTGGAGGGTGAACCAACAGCAAAAAAGGAAGACCTTTCTCTCTGTCTCTCTCACACTGTCCGCTCTGCCTGTCAAAAAAAAAAAAAAAAAAAGAATTTTCAAAGAAGCAAAGAAAAATATCCAGTGACCAGTATGTATTATCCCTAATCCAGCTGAGCCTCCATGAGTTGAGATCAGTTTCAGTTTAGAGGTGGTCACACATCACTCTCTACTCCCTATTCAATATTGGAGAGAGCTGAGAAAACATGAGAACCTGGCCATCACATGACAGAAACAGAACCAGCAGCCAGATCAACACAATGCCCCAGCTCTGGAATCCAGGCGTACAGACTCTGCAGAGAACAATCAAGTACAGACAAGAAACATGAAGTCTATCCAGGGGGGAGCCTCACTGCAGTCATCGTGATACATTACAATTCATGAGGAAGATCAGCACCAACCTTCACTTTTCCCTCTTCCAGCTGGGCTTGGCGAAACCTTGCTAAGGCCGTCCTAAGAGGGGCATAAAAGACTCCATTAGCTTCTACTCACAGATTTCTTGTCACCCAAGTTCTGCTAGGATAGATCTACTCATGAAAATATTCAGGGGCCGGTGCTGTGGTGTACCGGGTAGAGCCCTGCCTGAAGTGCCAGCATCCCATATGGGCATCGGTTCAAGTCCCAGCTGCTCTTCTTCCGATTCAGCTCTTTGCTATGGCCTGGGAAGCAGTAGAAGATGGCCCAAGTCCTTGGGCCCCTGTACCCGCATGGGAGACCCAGAGGAAGCTTCTGGCTCCTGGCTTTGGATAGGTGCAGCTCCGGCTGTTGTGGCTGTTTGGGCAGTGAACCAGTGGCTGGAAGACAACTTGGTCTGTCTCTCTCTCTCTCTCTCATTCTCTCTCTGCCTCTGCCTCTCTGTAACTCTGCCTTTCAAATAAATAAATACATTTTTAAAAGAAAAGAAAAAGGCATTTATGAAAGCTACATCTCAATAAAGTTCTTGCCAGTGTTTAACCCTGGGAAAAGCACTCTAAAACTGAGCAAACAGGTTTCAAAGCTCTTTAAGACAGTGGTATTAATAAATATTAAGAGCACAGATGTTGAGTCAGTTCTGAATTACAGTCCTGGTTCTGATTCTTATTAGCTTGAGGTTCAGGGCAAGTTACCTAACATTCTCTAAGTACTATCATCTGCTTCTACCAAGAGAAAACTGTGGTAAAGATTAAATTAGATATGCAGCTCAATTCACATCATATCTGCCTCTGTCCTCCCCTCTGTGTGTGAAACTCTGACTTTCAAATAAATAAATAAATAATTCTTAAGTGGGGAAAAAAAAAAAAAAGAAATGAAACCAGAGTAGGGGCCAGCACTGTGGCACAGTGGGTTAAGCAACTGGGTGTGATGCACACACCCCATATGAGCACCAACTCCAGCCCAGGTGCTCTATTTCCCATCCATTAATGCACCTGGGAAGGCAGTGGAAAATGGCCCAACTGCTTGGGCCCCTGACCAGCGGGAGACCTGGATGGAGTACCAGGTGCCTATCATCAGGCTAGCCCAGCCGTGGCTGTTTTGGCCATTTGTGGAGTGAACCAGAGGATGGAAGATCTCTCTCTCTCTCTCTCTCTCTCTTTTTTTTTTTTTTTGACAGGTAGAGTTATAGACAGTGAGAGAGAGAGAGACAGAGAGAAAGGTCTTCCTTCCGTTGGTTTACTCCCCAAATGGCCACCACAGTCAGCGCTGCACCGATCCGAAGCCAGGAGCCAGGTGCTTCCTCCTGGTCTCCCATGTGGGTGCAGGGCCCAAGCACTTGGGCCATCCTCCACTGCCTTCCCAAGCCACAGCAGAGAGCTGGACTGGAAGAGGAGCAACCGGGACTAGAACCGGCACCCAAATGGGATGCTGGTGCCGCAGGCGGAGGATTAACCAAGTGAGCCACGGCGCCAGCCCCTCTATCTCTTTCAAATAAATACATAGATCTAAAAAAAAAAAGAAATTAGAGTAAAATATCCCAAGAATAAAGCCATTTGTGTTCCTCAACACCCAAGCATCTGCTTTACATCCACCGTGTGCGTGAGGACTGTGGGAAACTCTACCCGTCAGAGCGCTGTGAAGTGCCCTCACTCTCATCCTCACAGCCCCTGTACCATTGGCAAGCTGAAGGGATGTTCATCTGAAACTTCTAGAAGCTGTCGGAAAACACCAACAGAAAATACAAAGAGCCAACGTCAAGATGCTATTTTAACATAGAGAAAGAAAGAAAGGGGGGCCAAGCAGGTTAAGCTGCGGCCTGAAGTGCCGGCATCCCATATGGACACCGGTTCGAGTCCCAGTCGTTCCACTTTTTTGACCCAGCTCTCTGTGAATGTGCCTGGGAATGCAGTGCAAGTCTATGGGTCCCTGCACCCAGGCATGAGACCTGGAAGAAGCTCCTGCCTTTAGCCTGACACAGCCCTGGCTGCTGTGGCCATTTTGGCAGTACACCCGAAGATGGAAAATCTCTTTCTCTCTGTGTGTAACTCTGCCTTTCAAATAAATACATAAATCTCAAAAAGAGAGAATGAAACGGGCTTCTTTTGGTAAAGGATCAAATACTAATAGAGTTCAGTGGTGGCTATTAAGTTACAAAAAATTCACAGTGCAAAACAAGTGGATACTTACATGGCCTTTTCTGCATTTCGAGCCTGGAAGGAGAGAGAAGGGAAGAAAAATGATGATGTTTTAAATACAGTTTTGGTTTTTTACTCCTAAGCGAAAAATTCTACAAGGACACAAGCAGAATGCTCGAATTACCTAATATGAACAGCAACAGCAATAACAATAAAATCAAAAGGCGTCCAAATCCTGTGGCTTATGCTACGCCCACTCATCCGGGCTAACTCCAGTCCCACTGCAGATTCTGCGTTCGTCATCGCCACCCCAGAAAGTTGTTCCAATGACACCTTCTTCGCAGTCAGGCTGGTGCCCGTCCCAGGTGTACACTTAACCATGGCAGTGACCACCCAGCATCACAAATGTCTGTCAGTGAAATTAGGGGTCCAGACCCAAGGCCGGTTCTTGCACAGTGAGTTTTACGTAAATAATGTCACACAAGTGTCAAGTGCATCTCATCCCTGAAACAGTGCCAGGCAAAGAACGCATTTTCTGGGCGGAAGTGCAAATAGCAGCGGAGACCCGAGTTCCACTCCCAGTTCGTCCACTTCACCATCCCTGAGAAGTGGTCTCTCTAAACTCCTGTCTCCCCGCCTTTACAACAGGGATCACAGCTCTTATCTCAGAGACGTGGCGCTGGTCTGCTCCTCGTTGGGGCCTTGTGCTCGCCAGGGAACAACGGCTTCGGTGCCTCTTCTGCACCCTCACTCCGGCGCCGTGTGCGCCTGACGGGGGTTCCACTGAACGCAAACCGTCCAGTAACGAGCATCATCACATCGCGCCGGTGCAAACACGCACCGCCGCCTCGGCCGTGTCTACGCCACGCCCTCGCTCAGCAGGTGCCCAACGCCTACAGCGTGCCCTGCCGCCGCCGTGCCGGGCTCTGAGGACGCAAAGCCCTCCCTCGTGAAGTTTACGGGCTGGAACACACAGAATCCCGCCAACAGCCGCCGCGGCCCTGCGACTCCGCCTCGCCTCGCCGCGCTGTCCCACGCGACGCTGGGAGGGGCAGCCCGAAACTGTGTGCCGCTCCCCGGACCCCACTGTCCTCTCCCAGCTCGGCCACCGCTGGAAGAGAAGCCCCCGGACCCAGGCTGGGGGGCCCCCTCGCCCACACACTCCACTCACCATGGTTTCGGCGAGGGCGCCGCCCCGGGGCCCTGCGGCCCCAGCCCACGAAGCTTCACAGTCTCACGAGGCTGCAGGGCCTAACAGCGCGCACCGCCCGACCTTTTTGTCGGAAGGATAAACGGAAGGACCTGGACGGTAAGACAGGAAGTAAAGGACCGGAAGTGAAATGAGGGAGGGGAAGAAATACGGGCGCGCTCCTGCGGGCGGCGCTCCCGTGGCGTCTGTACGTCGCACCACCGTACGCGTCTACAGAGCGGGGTGGGGAAGGGTGAGTAGCAAAACTGCGCTTGCGCAGTGGAAGTTTTTGGCCTTTGCGCCGGCAGCTTGTCTTGTTCTCGCGATAACTGCGAAATTTCTCGCGATAATTGTGGTACTAGGGCAGCCGGCCCCTCCAGGTCCGTGGAATGCTTTCTCCGGGTTGTTGGTGCTTTGGTTATCCCACCAGTCACCTTCTTGGTAATTCTGTGGAATACAGATCCTCGTTTGGGAATCACTGGTTCTTATCTCTGTGAATGAATTGAGTCCTCAGCTGCCTGCGGCTCGCGGACGGGACCGTCACCTAGCTGCGTGGACAAGGGCATGATGGCCGCGGCCGCTGCACGTCTGAGCAGGTCTCCTGGTCCCGGCGCCCAAACGCTTCTCGGGGCAGATGCAAACGAGTGTGTACCGCCGAGCTGGAGCTGGCTGGACTTTACAAAGCCCCTCCTCCTGGAATCTCGAGGCCTTTCAGAGCTGGACCGGTGCTTACCCTCCTGTGTTCTTAAAATCTTGTTTATGTATTTGAAAGCTGGGAGAGACAGAGACCTGCACCTGCTGGTTCACTCCCCGAATGCCCGCAGCAGTCCGGAAGCCGGGAGCCGGGAACTCCGTCCCTCTGAGGAAGCCGGGTGAGAAGCGAGGCGGGACTCCGTTCCAGGCACTCGGATATGGGGTGCGGCCACCCCAAGCGGCAGCTTCACACGCTGCACAACCCCAGCCCCCGAAGTCACCCTGTTATAATAGAAATTTAAGGCTCAGAGAAAAAGCCACTCGGCGTGTATGGAGGGCGGTTAGAGGTGGAATGTACCATCCCCAGAAAGATGCGGTCAGCGTGTGATGGGCCCACTCCTGGGACCAGAAGATCCATGAACGAGGACTAGGAAGACAAGGGGCACGGGTAGGAATGCATCTGGTGGCCACTCCGTGTGGGGTCAGCAAAGGAACTGCGGTGTGACTGTTAGGTCAGGGCCTGGAGCGAGTTCAGCCAGTTAGAGCAGCTTCTCTTTGAAATGTCCTGACGACCAGAGGATCTAGCTGGAAGGTACAAGCCAGAGGGAAGCAGCTGCCTTGTGGTTCAAGATCAAACGGATATTGAGAAGTCACCAAGGCTTTTTGAGTTGGTAGTGGCTACCCCACTAGACTTCCATTTTCCCAACTCTCTGGCAGCTAGATGTGGATTTGTGATTTAATATGGCCAGCGAGGACGGAGTCAGAAGTGTGCCACTTAAGCCATGCTCCTGAGTGAGCAGCATCTTACCCTTCTCCCTCCAATGCTGAGGTGACCACAGCCTACTTGAATTTAGAAACGAGTACAAAGTGGAACAAAACTGAAACCATGTATCACTTTCTCATATGCATTTTTTTTTCAAGATTTATTTTATTTGAAAGTTACACAAAGAGGTAGAGAGGTCTTCCCTCTGTTGGTCCAATCCCCAGATGGTCGCAACGGCCGGAGCTGGGCCGATCCGAAGCCAGGAATTTCCTCCCAGTCTCCCGCGCGAGTGCAGGGGCCCAAAGACTTGGACCATCTTCTACTGCTCTCCCAGGCCATAGCAGAGAGCTGGATTGGAAGTGGAGCAGCCAGGACTAGAACCGGCGCCCCTAGGGGACGCCAGCACCTCAGGCCAGGCTTCAACCCGCTGCACCACAGCGCCGGCCTGTCATATGCATTTTCTTCCTTTCTTTCTTTTTTTGACAGGCAGAGTGGACAGTGAGAGAGAGAGAGAAAGGTCTTCCTTTGCCGCCAGCACACTGCGCTGATCCGAAGGCAGGAGCCAGGTGCTTCTCCTGGCCTCCCATGGGGTGCAGGGCCCAAGCACTTGGGCCATCCTCCACTGCACTCCCGGGCCACACCAGAGAGCTGGCCTGGAAGAGGGGCAACTGGGACAGAATCCAGCACCCTGACCGGGACTACAACTGGTATGCCGGCGCCGCAGGTGGAGGATTAGCCTAGTGAGCCGCGGCGCAGGCCCGTCATAAGCATTTTCAATGAACTTTTTGAAAATCCATACTATAGTAAGGAAGCCAGAGTACTCCTCTCCAGTCTCAAATACTGAACTCTGTAACGTGGAGAAACATCAAGTCGCTCTACTTGCAGCAGCTTAACCTTTACCTTGAATAACATATGGTCCCAAAAAGGGTCATTTCTAGCACAGACTACTCTCACTCATTCATCAGTGCCTTTATCCACAAGTCCCTGGCTCCTGAGGCAGACATTTGGCTCGGCAGCCAATCCCCCATTTGGTTTGCCTGCATCACAGTGCCTGGGTTCAAGCTATGGCGCTGCTCTCCATTCCAGCACTCTGGAAGACCAGGATAGTTCAAGTGACTAGGTCCCTGCCTCACTTGGGGAGTGAGTCAGTAGAGTAAAACTCTTTCAAATAAAAATTAGTAAGAAAAAAAAATCCCTGACTCGGCTCACGCAGACCCAAGATAGCAGGGTTCAAGAAGCGTTACCTGTGATGACTGTCCTTCCAGCAGCTACTCCCCCCTCGGGAATCCTCTGGGAATGGGGACATGTTCACTCACACTCC
This sequence comes from Lepus europaeus, assembly GCF_033115175.1. Classification (NCBI taxonomy): domain Eukaryota; kingdom Metazoa; phylum Chordata; class Mammalia; order Lagomorpha; family Leporidae; genus Lepus; species Lepus europaeus. Next base: position 12,486,256 of record NC_084835.1, read on the forward strand.
CTACCCCCAAGTGACAGGCTAGTTCACTTGCCATTATGTTCCCAACAGCCAGGACTGGGCCAGGCTGAAGCAAAGAACCTGGAATCCATTCCAGGTGGTCCCACGTGGGTGGCAGGGACCAAGGACTTGAGTCAACAGCTATTGTCCCAGGGTGTGCATTACTGGAACCTGAAATCTGAAGCAGAGATGGGGGATTCAGACCCAGAGCTTGACACAGGATGTGGGCAACCCAACTGGCAACTTAATTGCTGTGCCAAATGTGTGCCCCTTTATGAAGCTGATACCAATTTTGCCACCTGAAAGTGGGGTGATTTTCTCACAGCTAAAAATGTGGACATGGCTTTGGACTTAGGCAATGTGCAGAGGCTGAAGAATTGAGAAGAGCAAAAACATAGAAGGCTGGCTTTTATAGAAATATGGATGGGAACACCCCCATTAGTGAGAACTAAGAAAATATAATAAAGAAAATAAATCTTTATCAGTAAGGACTGGGATTCTTGGCATCTGAAGTACGTGAAGTACGTGAGTACGTGAAGTTCTGTTTGCTCCACTTCCCATTCAGCTCCCTAACTCACCAGGGCAAATAACAAAGGCCAGCATCCTTTAATGGCCCACCTAGGAGACAGGGAGTGAATCAGCAGCTGGAAGATTTATCACTCTGATTTTCAAACAGATCTTTTTGAAATTGACCTACTGGGGCCGGCGCTGTGGCACAGTGGGTTAACACGCTGGCATCCCATATGGGCGCCGGTTCGAGACCCGGCTGCTCTACTACCTGTCCAGCTCTCTGCTATGGCCCAGGAAGGCAGTAGATGGCCCAAGTCCTTGGGCCCCTGCACTCATGTGGGAGACCCGGAAGAAGCTCCTGGCTCCAGACTGGCGCAGCTCCGGCTGTTGTGGCCATTTGGGGAGTGAACCATCGGATCAAAGACCTCTCTCTCTCTCTCTGTAACTCTTTGAAATAAATAATCTTAAAAATTTTTAAAAATTGACCTACTAGGCCGGCGCCGCGGCTCACTAGGCTAATCCTCCGCCTTGCGGCGCCGGCACACTGGGTTCTAGTCCCGGTCGGGGCACTGGTCCTGTCCCGGATGCCCCTCTTCCAGGCCAGCTCTCTGCTGTGGCCAGGGAGTGCAGTGGAGGACGGCCCAAGTACTTGGGTCCTGCACCCTATGGGAGACCAGGAGAAGCACCTGGCTCCTGCCATCGGATCAGCGCGGTGCGCTGGCCGCAGTGCGCCAACCGCGGCGGCCATTGGAGGGTGAACCAACGGCCAAGGAAGACCTTTCTCTCTGTCTCTCTCTCTCACTGTCCACTCTGCCTGTCAAAAAAAAAAAAAAAAAATTTGACCTACTAAATACTGACATCAAAAGTGCTGCTAGGGGCTGGCGCTGTGACATAGGGGGTTAAGCCGCCACCTGCAGTGCCAGCATCCTACATGGGCACCGGTTGGAGTCCTGGCTGCTCCACTTCTGATCCAGCTCTCTGCTAATGTACCTGGAAGATGGCTCAAGTGCTTGGGTCCTTGCACCTACCTGAGAGATCCTGGCTTTTGGCCTGCCCCAGTCCTGGCCATTGCAGCCATTGAGAGTAAACCAGTGGAAGAATATTGCTAACTTTGCCTTTCAAATAAATACTTGGGGAGAGGGGGCAACAAAATGGCAGAAACTAGGAACCAGCTTGGCAGGAGCCAGGGCTAAAGCTAAAATTATTTCCTCACATTTCTCTAACAGAGTGAATTCCCATGACACACACACACATCTACAGGTCTGTGGGAATTTTACACCAGAACCACTACCAGTTTAAACTGTGACAAAGAACGAAAAAGGAGGCCATTTAACTCCTCAAACTATAGGCAGTCAACAGGCTGATAAACCTACTAAGCTGTGACTAGGTATTGCCTTTCTCAGGAGGCTTGTGTTCCAGATCGTTTTGAAACCTTAGTATTTGCTCAGATTTGAAATTGCTTGCAATCAACCCAAAATTCCTTTTCTCATTTTCTCCCATTTTTTTAAGGATTAACTTGAGGTAGAGTTACAGAGGGAGAAAAATATCTTCATTCTTCACTGGTTCATTCCCCAAAGGGCCACAATGGCTGAAGCTGCACCAATCTGCCAGGAGCCTCCTGGTCTCCCACATGGGTACAGGGGCCCAAGCACTGGGGCCATCTTCTACTGGCTTCCCAGGCCATAAGCAGAACTGGATCAAGGGCAGCAGCTAGTGATGCAGAGGCTCAGCCTAATACGTCACATTTGCCAGCCCCCATGTTCTTGCACTTGAAGGGGACTGTTTACTACAGGTATCCTATTCCCATCCTACCATTCAGTGTTGGAAGCATTCTGGGGGGGGGGGGGGGGGGGGGGAGGAACTGCTGTGGCATAGCATGTAAAGCCACTGCCTGCAGCACTGGCATCTCATGTGGGTACCAGTTCAGGCCCCAGCTACTCCACTTCCAATCTAGCTCTCTGCTATGGCCTGGGATAGTAGTAGAAGATGGCCCAAGTCCTTGGGTGTCTTCACCTGCCTGGGAGACCCGGAAGAAGCTCCTAGCTCCAGATCAGCACAGCTCCGGCCATTGTGCCCATCTGCAGGGTGAACCAGCAGATAGAAGACTTCTCCCTCTCCCCCTCTCTGTAGCTCTGCCTTTCAAATAAATAATAATCGTTTCTCAGCCTTTTCACTAAGATAAAGTGCAGTAGCAAATAAATTTTTATTTTTTTATTTTTATTTTTTGACAGGTAGAGTGGACAGTGAGAGACAGAAAGGTCTTCCTTTGCCGTTGGTTCACCCTCCAATGGCCGCCGCGGTAGGCGCACTGCGGCCGGCGCACCGCGCTGATCCGATGGCAGGAGCCAGGTGCTTCTCCTGGTCTCCCATGGGGTGCAGGGCCCAAGGACTTGGGCCATCCTCCACTGCACTCCCTGGCCACAGCAGAGAGCTGGCCTGTAAGAGGGGCAACCGGGACAGAATCCAGCGCCCCAACCGTGACTAGAACCTGGTGTGGCGGCGCCGCAAGGCGGAGGATTAGCCTGTTGAGCCATGGCGCAGGATGTAGCCATACATTTAAAGGTGGTCCTGAACTAACTACACCAGGCCTATTTCTCGCAAAATATGCTGGCATCCCACATTGGGAGTTCCTAGAATTAGGCTGGTATAGATGCTTGGAGGCAGCAGTGATAAATAGTTGGGTTCTATTGTGGTCAGAGAGCTGTCTCTCACACAATAACACAAAAGGAGGGCAGGTGTCTGGCATAGTGTTCGAGATGCTTATGGGGACATCAACTTGCTGAGCCCTAGCTTCTCATCCAGCTTCCTGATGCACACAGTCGGGCGAGAGGCAGGTGATGCCTTAAGTACTTCGGTCCTTGCCACCCACGTGGAAAACCAGACTGGGTCCCAGACTGCTGCCTTCTGCCTAGCTGTTACAGGCATATGGGGAGTTAAGATGCAAGATTTGTCTGCCTTTTCAAGTAAGTCAATCTTTAAAAGAAATGTTCAAAATAAACACAAAACTAAAAGGTGTCATTACAATGGATTATGAAGTTTTCTATAGCTCTGCAAGACATCTCAAAGTACCCAAACCTTGTGTCCTCATAATAGCAATTATGTTTTACTGAAGTCATGACTGTGTTAATACAAAAAGAAAAAGTCCAAACTGTCAGCTTTCAGTCCTCCACAATCCCCTCTTTAATATGGCATTTTGCACTATGTACATTAATGAAAATCTGAAACAAACAAAAAGAACTTTAGTCAAACTCCCCTTCCTCCTCCAGCTTTATTGGAATAGTTTAAAATTACATTTCTATTTTCTAAGACTTCAGTTGCTTTTTCCATCTGACTTTTAAAAACTGATTACAGCAAATGAAACACAGTTGTCTAAGTGATATAGTATACAAAAATAACATCTTGATTTCTGTGAAAATGCATTTCTCTGCAATTCCTGAATAGCTCCAAATTATGCTAACTCTGAGCATCGATGTTTACTCTGGGTTTTAGATTTAGTCTTTGAAAAAATGTGTTCTAAACCTTTGCCATCATCATCTGTATGTTCAGCATCAACGCTGTGATGAAGTTGTTCCTGTTTAGGCTTTTATCTCGATTTCTCTCGCATAGCCACTAACACGCATGTCTGTCTTTTTATTTTGTTTACTCCCACTCAACTGTATGTTCTATGAGGGCCTGATACAGATGTTACTTGATGTTATTTAATAGCTACTGAGGTCAGACAATCCAAGGCCATCATTATGCTAAAATTAAAGTTATTTATGGAAGTTCACAGACACTTCCAGAATTGGTTTTACCTCCTACATGGGAATATATTCAAGAAGCCCAGAACGGGCTTACTGGTCTGACTCGACTTTTCCCATTCATCAATCCCTATTCACCAGTGGCGCGGAAAGGGGGTTCTTTAACAAAGCATTATACATAACACCTCTACCAAACTAAACATAAACTTTTTTTTGTAGTTAAATGCAGAAAGTCGTTTTTTTTTTTCCACCCCTTTCCTCCTTTTACACGGCAAGTAAAGCTCACTGGCCTGGGAGTAGCCTCTATCTGCCAACCTTTGGCCAGTGAAGAGGATTCAGAGAAAATAATACAACCATCAATCAGAAAAAGGAGGGGCGACAAAGGAAAATAATTAGGCTGTAGCCTCGATCGTGCATTCCCGTGCAAGGTGCCCTGACTCGCCGCAGCGGTAACAGTTGACTTCACTTGTCTTGCTGCAGTTGATGGCTACATGACCAGTTTCACCACACCTAAAAAGGAAATTAGAAAGTCTTCACTATGATGTTCCGAAAGCAAAATCCAAAAATCCACTAAACCAAAATCCAATGCAGAACAAAAAGCCATCAACAAGCTAAACAATACATTTTTCAACACAATAACAGACTGTCAATAAACTAAGGCAAAAGAAGATTTAAATAGAGCTAATTAGACAGTTTAAGTTATAGAATTAAAATTTCTTGGGGCTGACGCTGTGGCATAGTGGGTAAAGCTGAGACCTGCAATGCCAGCATCCCACCAGCGTGCTGGCTATAGCCCCAGGTGCTCCACTTCTGACCCAGCTCTCTGCTATGGCCTGGGAAAGCAGAAGACAGTCCAAGTCCTTGGGCCCCTTGCTTTGGATTGGACCAGCTCCAGTTATTGACCATTTGGGGAGTGAACCAACAGAGGGAAGACTTTTCTATCTCTGCCTTTCGAATACATAAATAATCTTAAAAAAAAATTCTTGCCATAAGGAATCAGTACCAGGGCCGGCGCCGTGGCTTAACAGGCTAATCCTCCGCCTTGTGGCGCCGGCACACTGGGTTCTAGTCCCAGTTGGAGCGCCGGATTCTATCCCGGTTGCCCCTCTTCCAGGCCAGCTCTCTGCTATGGCCCGGGAAGGCAGTGGAGGATGGCCCAAGTCCTTGGGCCCTGCACCCGCATGGGAGACCAGGAGAAGCACCTGGCTCCTGGCTTTGGATCAGCGAGATGCGGCAGCCGTTGGAGGGTGAACCAACGGCAAAAAGGAAGACCTTTCTCTCTGTCTCTCTCTCTCACTATCCACCCTGCCTGTCAAAAAAAAAAAAAAAAAAGAAATCAGCACCAAAGCGCAAGCTAAGATGATCTACACAGACTCTTAAATTTTCATGGGCTACCAAAGTGAACGTTATATATATGTACACCGTACTGTATGTCAACTCAGATATTTCTTGTTACATGACAAAACATCAATGTATATGAATTATATAGCTTTATCCAATTCCCTAGAGGATTCAAACAACGGTAACACTCATAGTTTAAATATTAAGAAATTCCCCGGCCGGCACCACGGCTCAATAGGCTAATCCTGCGCCTGCAGCACCGGCACACCGAGTTCTAGTCCCAGTTGCCCCTCTTCCAGGCTAGCTCTTTGCTGTGGCCCGGGAGTGCAGTGGAGGATGGCCCAAGTGCTTGGGCCCTGCACCCGCATGGGAGACCAGGAGAAGCACCTGGCTCCTGGCTTTGATCAGCGCGGTGCACCAACTGCAGTGCGCCAGCCGCAGTGGCCATTGGAGGGTAAACCAATGGTAAAGGAAGACCTTTCTCTCTGTCTCTCTCTCCACTCTGCCTGTCAAAAAAATAAAATAAATAAAAAAAGAAATTCCATAATCATAAAATGTCCAGGTAGGTGCCATAAACAAGCTACCATGGCAAATTATGGACTGATACAGATAGGATGCTGGATGTATACCAAACACTGGTTTCATCTGGCCACAGCTTTCACTAAAAGTACTGATCTACTAAATCCACCTACTTATTCATAGCTAATCCAACCCTAGAAAAATATTTGCAGTTTTCCTCTACCGAGATTCCAACTTACCTATAGCACTTCACCTTGGTGCAGTCTTTTTGAATGTGTCCAAATTCTCCACAAGAATAGCACTTCTGCTCATCGGCATGGTCACAGTCACGAGCCAGATGGCCTGGTTTGCCACAGTTGTAGCAGCATTGCTCTCGCTCTCTCTTGGGCTCCTTGCAGTCCTTGGCAATGTGGCCACCTCTACCGCAGTTATAGCAGGCTTCAACAATAAGGAAAAGAAGCAGACCAAGACTATAAAACCTTTATCAAGTTACACTTTAAACCACAACACAAAACTTCAAAGGTGGAAAATCTCTTCCAATGCTATATGCAGTACAAAAGCTCATCTCTCCAAATTCTAGAGGGATATGAAAGGAAGTGTTAAATACTTACCATCCTCCTGAAGATCACAATCCTTGGCAAGATGGCCAGACTCACCACAGCGGTAACAGATGTCTGGAAGAGATGAGGAAACAAACTGGAAACCTATTTTAAGCAAAAACAAAGAGAATTTGGCTAATTAGACCAGTCTTGATACTAATAAATACTGATATATTTCAAAATTTCTTATTCGACAAAAATACCTCTATCCGAGGTAAAACCACCTCTGCCGCGGCTTCTCATTCCACGACCACGGCCTCCACCAGTAGGGCATTCCCGGGCCCAGTGGCCAGATCGTCCACACTTGAAGCACTCATTGCTGCTCATGGCTGCAGTTAGATCTTTAAAATATTAAAAATAACAACATTAAACCACTTGAGATTATTTCTAGCTTTAATTCCATTAGAAGTGCATTTTTGAAAAATTATTCTCAGATGAAGTAACTAGCTACTATACTAGATAGGAAATTAAACATCTATTTAAAACATTAAAGTAAAAAGCAAACTGTAAAATAATCCAACATATGAAGTAGGCTTCAGCCTGGCCATTGTAGCCATTTGGTGAGTGAACCAGTGGATGGAAGATCTTTCTGTTGTGCTCGTGAGCCAGCAACACATACACACAGCCTTTCAAATAAATAAATTAAAAAAAAAAAAAAAAAAAAACAGTAGCTAACACCCAATTCCAAGTACAACTAATTAGACACTCATGGTTATGAGCTACATGGTTTCATTTTGGGAAACTAAAGTCATGTACTGGTTACAAAATTGGAATAACCCAAATTAATGGGAGTTGTACAGATCCAGAAGGTGATTGATGGAATTAAATAATCTGTGTAACCTTAACACTTAAAACCATATCTATTCATACCACAGCACTTGCCTCAAGTGAGACAGTTTTAGAGCAGACAAGCTGCAAGAAATTCAAGGGTTGGCTGGAGGGGCAGGGAATGTGGCTGACACACACCCAGCTTGGGATACCTACATCTCCTATCTGAGTGCCTCGGTTTGAATTCCAGCTCCACTCTCAATTTCAGTTTCCTACTCTATGTGTATCCTGGGAGGTAGCAGGTGATGGCTCAAATACTTGGGTCCTTGCAGCCTATGTGGGAGACTGAGTTCCCAGCTCCTGGCTTTGGCCTGGCCTAACCCCAGCTACTGCACATATTTAAGGAGTAAATCAGCAGTTGAGAGATCATCCAGTTTTCAGAGAATATATATACATATATATATACATATATATACATATATATATACACACATATATATAAATTTTATATCTATCCTACAGGTATACTAAAAAATATTGGGGAAAAAATGACGTACACCATAGTTAAACAGAAGAAAAAAATTGTATTTTCTCATCTTCTCTTTCCAAGTGAATTCTGTAACATAATTTTACATTAAAACAAAGATATCTGCAATGCCATAACAGACTCCGTAACTAAGTATTTCAAAATAAAACTAAAGCAAATGTATGTTGTACTTATGTAACAATCTAAAAATAGACAAAGGCTATTCCTAGAATAGCACAGAATGAAATGGGAAGCAATTTAATATTTCCATATTTCCCTATCTGAATATTTTTACCCTTAATTCTACTGTCACTATGACACATAAGGTTTTTTTTTTTTTTTAAGGTTTTATTTATTTGAGAGGAAGAGTTATAAACAGTGAGATGAGAGACAAAGGTCTTCCAGCCACTGGTTCACTCCACAAATGGCCACAACAGCCAGGGCTGAGCCAATCCGAAGCCAGGAGCCAGGATCTTCTGGGTCTCCCACATGGGTGCAGGAACCCAAGCGCTTGGGTCATCTACTACTGCTTTCTCCAAAGCCAGGAGCTTCTTCTGGGTCTCCCACGCAGATGCAGGGGCCCAAGGACTTGGGCCTTTTCCTACTGCTTTCCCAGACCATAGCAGAGAGCTAGATCAGAAGTGGAGCAGCCAGGTCTTGAACTGGCAACCATATGAGATGCTGGCACTGCAGGCAATGGCTTTACCTGCTATGTCACAGTGCTGCCCCAACACATAAGGTTTTTAAAATATCTTCTTGGGGCTGGCATTGTAGTGTAGCAAGTAAAACCAATACACAAAACACCAACATCCCTAACGTGTCCCAGTTAGTGTCCTGCTTGCTCCACTTCCAATCCAGCTCCCTGTGAATGGCATAAGAAAAGCAGTGGAAGATGTCCCAGGTGTGTTGGGCCCCTGCCACCCATGTGGTAGACCTGTATAAAATTCCTGGCTTCAGCCTGGCCCAGTGCTGGCCATTGTGGCCATTTAGGAAGTGAACCAGTAGAAAGAGCTGTCTCTTCCTCTTTCTCTTAACCCTTTCAAATACATGAATCTTTTTTATCTCTCGGTGTCAGTAACTGCAACATGCAGCAATAATTAAGCTTAAGTTTTTAGTTTCAAAATGCTTCCATTCTCAAATATTCTAAAGAACTCAGTACTCAACTATCCCAAATTCTCTGCAATCTGATTGACAGGAATCTAACATTTTAGCTGCACAGCATATTTGTGGATCCATAGGTATAATAGACACTGCTTGTCAGAAGAAACCAGTCATTAAGTCCCTTCACAATGCTTCACAAAGACTTGTTTGTGGGGCCAGTGCTGTGGTGTAGTGGGTAAAAGCCACTGCCTGTAGTGTTGGCATCCCATAGGGGTACAGGTTCAAGTCTCTGCTGCTCTACTTTTTTAAAAAATTTTTATTTATTTATTTATTTATTTTGACAGGCAGAGTGGATAGTGAGAGAGACAGAGAGAAACCTGCTGCTCTACTTTCAATCCAGCTCTCTGCTATACCCTGGGAAAGCAGTTGAAAATGGCCCAAGTGCTTGAGCCCCTGCACCCAAAATGGAGATGTGGAAGAAGCTCCAGGCCCCACCATTGGGGCCATTTAGGGAGTGAACCAGCAGATGGAAGATACCTCTCTCTCTACCTCTGCCTTTCAAAAAAAAAAAAAAAAACCTGCTTGTTTCATAACTGGAAAAGGAAAAAACATGTATATTAAGTACCCTTTACCTAAAATGCCCAAGAAAGACCAAAAGTGTTTTGGATTAGAATGTTTGCATATATGGGGATGACATGGTGGCGCAGAGGTAAAGCTGCCACGTGCTGCTCCACTTCCAATCCAGCTCTCTGCTGTGGCCTGGGAAAACAGAAGATGGTCCAAAGCCTTGGGCCCCTGCACTCATGTGGGACACCAAGAAGCTCCTGGCTCCTAGCTTCCAATCAGCGCAACTCCAGTAAACCAGCAGATGGAAGACTGCTCTGCCTCTCCTCCTCTCTGTGTAACTCTTTCAAATAAATAAATAAAAAGAATGTTTGCATATATGAGCTATCTTAGAGATGAGTCCCAAGTCTGAGCATGCCAATTATCTTAGGTTTCATATATGCCTTACACACATAGCCTAATGGTGATTTTATACAATTTGAATAGTTTTGTGCATGAAAAAGTTTCATGACTCAACGTTCTACTCATGTCATCATGTCAGTGCTCAAAAAACTTTGGATTTGGGAGCTTTTCAGATCAAAGAGCCTCACCTTGTCAATGAATCATCAAATATCAGTAAGAAAGTTTAGTTTTCAGGTTTACTTTTGGGAAAGAAATATCAACTCAAAAAATGTAACCACTCAACAACTGTTAACCAACTGTTAACTGTTTCTTTCCTCACTGTGTCTTATTTCTAGATTCAAAGCCAAAGTATATTCAGGGAGGGAAATGAGAATACTTACAGAAAGCCAACTATTTAAAGTAACTTTAAATATTAAGCTCTATTTCTTTTATTCTAATACTCAACCAAAAATTGGTTACAAAGTTATTTCAGTATGAATTATTCAGGGAAAGCACCATTATACCTGGCATAGCAGGTAAAGCTGCTGGCTGGAATGCCAGCATTCCACATGGGCACTGGTTTTGAGTCCTGGCTGCTCCACTTCCAATCCAGCTCTCTGCTATGGCCTAGGAAAGTGGAACATGGCCCAAGTCCTTGGGCCTCTGCACCCACCTGGGAGACCTGGAAGAAGCGCCTGGCTCTGGATCAGAGTGGCTCCAGAGGTTGCAGCATCTAGGGAGTGAACCTGCAGATGTTAGACTTCTCTGCCCCTCCCTCTCTGTAACTCTGCCTTCAAATAAATAAATTTTAAAAGAACTGTTCATTAAAATAAATTAGGACTAAGCTGGCGCCGCGGCTCACTAAGCTAATCCTCCGCCTAGCGGTGCCGGCACACCAGATTCTAGTCCCGGTCGGGGCACCGATCCTGTCCCGGTTGCCCCTCTTCCAGGCCAGCTCTCTGCTGTGGCCAGGGAGTGCAGTGGAGATGGCCCAAGTGCTTGGGCCCTGCACCTGCATGGGAGACAAGGAGAAGCACCTGGCTCCTGCCATCAGATCAGTGCGGTACGCCGGCCGCAGCGCGCTACCGCGGCGGCCATTGGAGGGTGAACCAATGGCAAAAGGAAGACCTTTCTCCCTTTCTCTCACTGTCCACTCTGCCTGTCAAAAAAAAAAAAAAAAAAAAAAAAGGACTAAACCTAAGTAAAACAAAACCACTGACATATGGTACATGATTTTTAAAGAGGTCTTTCCAGTGGATTTAAGTAACTGGTATATCTGCTTTCTCCATTTAGCCAATCCAGTCACACAGCAGGTCTACATTTCCTAATAACTGGTCCCTTGTGATAGACTTGGCTCTTTAGTAACATTAAGCCCATGTATAGTCCATTATTTCAGAAGCATACTACTTATCATAGGAGGCAGATCCCCATTCTAACATTCATCTTACATATAAATGTATTTACTAAGGTCTTCACTACCCAACATGCAATCTGCATAACAGCAATTAGTGTTAGATCTCTTGCAACATTTTTTATAGTGAATGTAAACGCTTTAACTGAATGGTGCTTTAAAATATTAAATTAGGCATTCTTATGTTCACTTTTTTAAAGATTTATTTTTATTTATTTGAAAGAGTTACAGAGAGGTAGAGCCAGCGCTATAGAGTGTTCCATCTGCTGGTGCACTCCCCAGATGACCACAACGGCCAGAGCTGAGCTGATCCGAAGCCAGGAGCCCAGAGCTTCTTCCAGGTCTCCTACAATGGTGCAGGGTCCACAGAACTTGGGCCATCTTCTACTGCTTCCCCAGGCCATAGCAGAGCTGGATTGGAAGTGGAGCAGCCAGGACTTGAACCAGTGCCCACATGGGATTCCAGCACTGTGGGCCAGGGCTTTAACCTGATGCGCCACAGTGCCAGCCCCCCTTTTATGTTTATCTCAAAACTATATCTCATTTCTATATTCCCAAATGTTAAAAATAATTTTAGGAAAATTGCCTTTCCCTATTTCTTAAAAATGTCTACATAATACCAATACACTTATTTACTGAGGAGTAAGCGCAGGGAAAATTCCAACCAATCTTTACTACATGGTGAACAGCATTTGTAAATACTCCACATATCTGTAAAACATTCTGAGAAAGTCTGTAAAGTATGATTATCATGTACCTTTGTTTACATTATTGTTTTTAAAATGGGATGTCACTGGGGCCCAAGTTGTTGTGTAGCAAGTAAAGCAACTGTCTGTGACAAGGGCATCCCGTATGGACACTGGCTAAGAGTCCTGGCTGCTCTATTTCTGGTTCAACTCCTTGTTAATGCACCTAGGAAAGCAGCACAGGATGGCCCAAGTGCTTGGGCCTCCGGCGCCTACATGAGACCTGGAAGAAGCTCCTGGCTTCAAACTGGCCCAGTTCAGCTGTTGCGGCATTTGGGGAGTGAACCAGCAGATACAAGATCTCTCTCTCTGTAACTCTGCCTTTCAAATAAATACATCTTTTAAAACAAAACAAAAGAAGTATTATTTTATCTTGTTAAAAAATGTCTTTAGGCCGGTGCGGTGGCTCAATAGGCTAATCCTCCGCCTGCGGCGCTGGCACCCTGGGTTCTAGTCCCAGTTGCCCCTCTTCCAGGCCAGCTCTCTGCTGTGGCCCGGGAGTGCAGTGGAGGATGGCCCAGATCCTTGGGCCCTGCACCCGCATGGGAGACCAGGAGAAGCATCTGGCTCCTGGCTTTGGATCAGCGCGATGCGCCGGCCGCAGCGGCCATTGGAGAGTGAACCAAAGGCAAAAAGGAAGACCTTTCTCTTTATCTCTGTCCACTCTGCCTGTCCCAAAAAAAAAAAAAAAAAAAAAAAAAAAGTCTTTAGAGAATTTCATGTTATTCCTAAGGAAATTAAAGGGAGGCCAAGCTGATAAAGTTGACTCTATTATTCTCAATGTCTGGGACAGCTCCCGGCTGGAAGGCTGTAATTTCACTGCATGTCCTCTTGTCCTCACTCTCCACCTGTCACACCTTGTCAGCCTTCAAGGACCAACTCAAATGCCAACTCTGGCCATATATTCCAGTCTGAAACTATTCTTCCTGTTAAAACTCGTGACACTTTGGTAGTATCTGTCTGGTGGAATTACCATACAGACTTTTATCATGTTCCTTGAGGGCAAAGCCCAAATAATTTACCTTTGAACTATCACAATTCTCTATATAGTTATCCTTTCAGCAGCAGTTATAAGCTCGGTATTTTAATTGCTGGTGGGGGATGTTTATAGTTATTTGCTGAATGAAACTATGTATCTTGTATGGATTCAATCCAATTTAAGTACAAAAAAGCACTCCAAGTTCTTGCTATCACTCACAAGAATTAAGCAATCATGAAAGCAAGACACATCAAAGTTAACAATATATTTTCAAATACATACTCATTAAGGAGTAACGCTAATCACTCTCTGAAACTCCCAGCTTTGGGAAATCATAGGTCAGATTCTGTGCAAATTAAGTTTTAGGATCCAGTTCCCTAAAAACAGTCCCAATACAACTGGGAAAAAAAAAAAAAAACAACCAGAAAACAAAGCATGACAGAGTTAACTTCTACTTTCAGATATTCTTTTTGTGATTCCTATTTGTAATAAAGCTAAGCTGTTGAATGTTAAGCAATGAAAGCACATTTCAGATTATTTAACACAATGTACATCTATGTCTGAGGCATTTTCACCTGAGGTCACTTAAACCAGCAGCCAGGCCAGGACCCCTAACTTGCCACCCAGGATCTTCTCCAAGAATTCACAATCAGACGCTGGTACTATTTTAAGGAATGCTGCACATATAGTAACTTAAGGCTGGGGCGGGGGAGCACCAAAAGACTGTATTTTCACTGTTGTCAGGCAGCAGGAGGACAGATTCTCTTGCTTTTGATTAAAAAAAAAAAAAATCTACACTGCAATGATGTACCCTGACAAAGCAGTAAAATAATTAGATTTTGGGTAAGTCTGGATTAAACACTTAAAACAGCTTGACCACTGGCTTACACACAGAACACATTACAATGCCTACACAGCAGGTCAAAGTGGAGCCACCTTGGCACAGGTTGAGCATCAGCCTGCGGTGCCAGCATCCATATGGGCGACAGTTGGTGTCCCAGCCGATACACTGCCAGACCAGCTCCCTGCTATGGCCTGGGAAAGAAGCAGAGGATGGCCCAAGTGCTTGAGCCCCTGCATGCGTATGGGAGATCCAGAAGAGGCTCCAGGCTCCTGATGGGCCCACGCCTGGCAGCTGTGGCCATTTGGGGACTGAATCATTGGATGCAAGACCTCTCCTTCTGTCTGTAACTCTCTCAAGTAAAAAAAATAAATCTTTAAAAGAGTAATTCATATCTCCCATTTTATAGCCCATTTCCTCAATACAATGACAAAGAGATTAAGAGAAAAGTGGGTGATTTTCAAGTGATTCATGTTTTCAACTATCAGAAATCAGATGCATTTATTTTTAATTTATTAAAAGAGAAATCTTCCATCTGCTGGTTCATTCATGCCCACAAGAGCCAAGGCCTGGCAAGGCTGAAATAGGGGACCAGGAACTCCAACAAGGTCTTGGTGTCAGGGACCCAACTACTTGTGCCATCACATGTTAACTCCCAGGGTGCACCTCAGCAAGAAGCTGGAATTCAAAGTAGAGTTGGGACTCCATCCCAGCCACTGGGATATGTGATGCAGGCATCATAAGCAGCAGCTTAACCAAGGCACCAAATACCCACTCCCTAGAAATGCTTCCAAGTTTCAACTCTCCGTTTCAATTTGTATATGTAAAATTTTCAGGGGCCAGTGCTGTAGCACAGCGGGTTAACACCCTGGTCTGAAGCGCTGGCATCCCATATGGGCGCCAGTTCGAGACCCGGCTGCTCCACTTCTGATCCAGCTCTCTGCTATGGCCTGGGAAAGCAGCACAAGATGGCCCAAGATTTTGGGCCCCTGCACCCCCATGGGAGACCAGGAGAAAGCTCCTGGCTCCTGATCGGCACAGCTCTGGCTGTTGCGGCCAATTGGGGAGTGAACCATCAGATGGAAGACTCTCTGTGTAACTCTGACTTTAGGATAAATAAATCTTAAAAATGTACATTATAGAAAAAAAACTTCAGACACAAACAATACTTCAAGAGGTGATAATGCCCAGGTGTTTATGCCAGCTGTCCCTGGTGTCCAGGAGGTTATCAGGGAAACCATGAAACAGTGCCATCTGCCCAATTCAAATGCATGCTTTGCAAGGGTTACTATTATCCCTAGCTTTCCTGTTGCTGCTTATATTCAATCTATTTTCTAGGATAGAGATTTGAAACTGTTGTTACTAGTTTTTTCTTTGTTTTTTGGAAGATTTATTTATTTGAAAGGCAGAGTTACAGATACGGAGAGACTGAAATCTCCCATCATCTGACTGACTTCCCAGATGGACATAATGGCCAGGTCTGGGCCAGGTCCAAGCCAGGAGCTTCATCCATGTCTCCCATGTTGGTGCAGTTGCTGCTTTCCCTGGTGCACTAGCAGGGAGCTGAATTGTAGCTGGAGCAGCTGGGACACAAACTGGCACCCCTGCTACACCACAGCGCCAACCCCAGTGTTACTAGTCTAGACCATATTCTGTACACTATTAGATTTAAGAGGTCTGGTGGTTTTGTGTCTTAAGTCTGGTACAGGGGCCGGTGATATGGCTTGGTGGGTTGGGCCACCACCTGCAATGGCAGCATCCTGTTTTGGTGCCAGTTTGTTCCAGGCTGCTCTACTTCCAGTCCATCTCCCTGCTAGTGCAACTGGTAAAGCAGCAGCAGAAGGCCCAAGTCCTTGGGCCCCTGTCCCATATGGGAGACTGAGATGAAGCTCCTGGCTTCAGCCTGGCCCAGCCCCTGCTATTGCAGTCAGTGAGGGAGTGAACCAGCAGATGAAGATCTTGCTCTGTACCTCCTTCTGTCTCCAATGCTGCCTTTCAAATAAATATAAGTAAATCTTTATTAACAGTCTGGTACAATTACTCATGTCAGTGAAGGCAAACTGGCAACAAAGATTCACATTTGTGTGACATACATCCTAGTTATCTCTCCCAAGCTCGGGATTATCCCTGCATTTAGCCCAAAGTGACACTTCTGCACCCTCTGAACGCATTCACTCATTATTATACTACAAATTAATCAGTCTGGTGTTCCCAACACAGTACTGAAGCCTGTTGTAATAAAAGTACAGGTTCAATGGAAGCAAGACACATTTCTGAACTCTAACCAGAATAATGGAGAAGAGATTACTGGAACTAATTCTGTTACCCAAGCTCCTGCATTTATTCCCTAGTTAATTATATCCATTTATCTCTGAAGGGTTTTAATAGCTGAATATCTACTATGAGTCAGGAATTAATACACATATCTATGTCTTACAACACAAGTTATGTGTTCTTGCTCCACTTTAATAAGGACAATGAATATCTGAGACCAAGCAACTTACCCAAGCCAGTACAGCCATAAAGTACCAGACTCAGGATTTTAACAGCCTAGCTCTAAATCCTCACCAGAGGATTTGGTTAGAATAAAGTATATGAAAATGTTATTTTTAACAGGACACCAAACTTACTCCTTCTTTCAAACATACTACACAAGAGTATCACTGTTTAGCAAGTGAAAAAAAAAAAAGTTCATTTGAGTTTTAATATGAAAATTACCTTCTGTATTTCTCTCTGCTCATCTACAGCCATGACTCTGAATTCATTCACAGTATATTCACTCTGCCATACACCTTTCTTGAATTTTTAGGCCAAGATTTTTTTTCCCTTCATGACACACAAACACTGGCAATTTGCCTTCTATAGTTAATATCCCCACCATTTGTAATTAAGGAGCCACTCCAGGTGATCGCTGTAGACTTTTATATTCCTAATTAACAAAATCCTGTACTTAGAACCCGAACCTTCATTGCCATCAAACGCTTTATATTATCCCAGTAGCTCCCTACAATATGAAAATGCCGCAGAGCCTGCTGGAATCTCTCAATGGGGCATTCCCTTACTGCAGCAGCAACTGAAACTGCCAGAACAGGGATTCTACCAACACAGAACAGAAAGAGGCTCTCCACTTACTACCAGGGGCTGGAAGAGGAAAGAGCCAGCACGGTTTAACTCTCATTTCTGCAGGGAGAAAAAAGCACAATCTCTCTGTGGTCAAGTGCTTAGTCCAAAGGTGGCCTCATCTCTTTTAAACACCCATCTGGCACATTCCCATGTTTGCGCCACACATTTTTTACTGAATTTTAAAGTTAAGAACTCAGTCACAAACCATGTTAAAAAATTCATTTACATCTTAAATATCCTTGGTCTTTCACTGAGTCTTTTCAAAATCAGTTACTACATTGAACATCTGTTCGAAATTCATTACCTCTGGTTATCAGTATGAAAAGGAATGTGGACCTTTGGTTTATGGGAAAAACTTTATTTCTAAGGAGAGGAATGCAGGTAGGTGTAGGTACGCATGACCATATTAAAAAACTTACCAAGAGTAAATCAATTTGGAAAACACTTCAAGTCCTAAATTCAGCCTTTGAGACTCTAATACATTATTTTTTTATGTACCACTACCTGCTGAGCTATTCGTAGACAAGAATCAGGCTCAACTGATTTATAGGAGTTTGAATGCTTTACAAGTATTTTTTATAAACTGATAGAATGGAAAAAAAGCCTAAGAAACAGGGACGACATTCCATACACCTTTTTAAAATCCTCAAAGTCTCATGCTCAATTTACACTGTTTGAGGAAACGAATAAAAAAGGTGCTAGTTTAAATTCAAACATTAACTCAAAATGCAACGATTAATTGGTTGTCTCTCTGACAAAATTGGCTCAAACAGAAACGGGGGAAAATTATTCTTAAAAAATGTAATTCAGCAGCAAGGCGGGAGTGTTTATTAATGCTCCTTTACTTTACAAAAAGACAAAAAAAATTCAGACTCTTAGCTTCTTCACTGTACCGCTTCCGTGGCACCTTCTGAATCACTGCCTGAAACCCGGTACCTGAAGTCCCAGATGACGACTGAGCAATCCTTTAAGACCCCCAAGACCAGATGTAGTCACTTCCTCTCCAAGTGCTCCGTGGCTGAGGCCATGTGGCTAACATGTGGCAACAAGCAGAAGCCTTACCCATAATAAAATCAACACCCAAATCCAAATGCGGGCGATTATGCCGTTCTAAAATAGGTTTTCACGTTATGGAAAATCTAGATGGGGCCTGGCTAATTAAACGTCGTGTCTCACTTGTAATTCGTATCCGCTTAATTAATCCAAGAAACGATCCAAAGACTACTGCTGCTGCTATGGTCCTGGGGTGTTGACAAACTGATTTTTTTCTTTTCTGACAACGAGGTTTCTTAAAAGCCCCCGCAAACTAAATCACGCTGATAGAGGAAAAGTGAGTCCTAGCCTACCCTTTTTCAACGGCAGACTGAAACAGGCAACTTAAAAAAAGAGAATTTAAATGACCATTAAAAAAAGAAAAAATTCAAGGCTCGGGAAACGGCTGTGGAGAGTATGAATTCCAAAGGCCCCCAGTCTCCCAGCGGAACGTCCGGCCACCCCTAACACAAGGACTTCCTCAAGGGCCTGTTTCGAAGGCGCCCAGAACTCTTGGCACATGGCCCGCAGGCCCACCGCCCCGGCACATGGCCCGCACGAGCCCTCCCCACCCCCCTTCCTCCGCCGCCAGGGTCCGTGCCCACCCCACGGCCTCCCCCACGAAGTTCCCGCCAAATCGGCCCTCGGCCCCGCGCCCCCCGACGCCTCAGCGCCCAAGGGCGCACGGGTCGGGCCTCCCTCGCCGGAAGCCTGCGGCCTGGGGTGCGGCCTTGGCCTTGGAGCGGGTCCCGACGCGCGGCAGCCCCGCGTCTCGGGGCAGGAGGAGGGCCGGCAGGGTCGCCAGGCCGCGGCGCGCCGGAAACCCAAGTCCGACGCGGAGGCAGAAGCTGGGCTTCCCGCCTGACGCAGCAGCAGCGCAGGCCGAAGTGCGGCCGCCATCGTCGCCCCACCGCTCTCTACCCTCTTCGCCTGCCTCGGCCCGCGGCCCACGGCGCGGCTCGCGCCAGCCCCGGCGCCCACCCTCCCCAGCTCTCACCTTCGGCGTCGGAGCGGGCCCGCAGCAGCGGAGACTCGGACGCAGGCCCGGAGAAGGCGGCTCGCGAGCTAGCGGCTGTTTATTTTCAGGGTCCTTGCCTGCGCCACACGCGGGTCTGCACACGGCCCCACACACGCCGCTGCGCACGGCTCTCCTCCGCCTCGCCCACACGGCCAATCAGCGCGCGAGGCTCGACCGACCAATCAGAGCCTCCCGCGGGGAGGGTCCGCCCATCCCGAGCGCGGCGCAGGGCGGGGCGGGCTCCTTCCACAGCGCGCGGCGGCCCTTCCCGGCGTGCCCCGCGCGCGGCCTTTCCCGCCTGGGCCCTGGCCCCTGGCCTCGGGGCCCCACCCCGGGCCTCTTCTCAGAGTCCGGGCCCCGCCCCGCCGGGCCGCTGGAGCCCAGGGATGCCAGGGGCTGGGGCTGGGTGAGGGGATCTTGATTAGCCTGGGGCCCGGGGAAATTCTTTCCCCTTCTCAGTCTCCCCCTAGGCGCTGGGCTATCAGAGCAGGGCCCGAAGTCCTGGAACGGACAGTGGCCGTGGTACTAGGCCGCAGACCCGGAGGTCGGTTTAGGCTTTCGCTAAAATTCCTGCCGAAGTAAAGGCCTGGCGCCTGGGGGGAGCTGTGAAGGGGTGCAGGGACTGGAGGGCCACTGCCTCACAATTCCCCCTGTGACCCGTGTAGCACGCTGGGACCTGAGCGGGTGAGAGGGCGGCTGTCACGGTCACCAGCGGCTTCTGGTTTATTTTCTCCAAAAGAGGTGGTGTGGGTGGCCATAGATACCTTGAGGATGATAACAGAGGCGGCTGTCATCACCCAGTGTAAACTTCAACACGGAGTGAACTGTTCTAGAATGGCTCTTATTAGAAACGTGGTGGGGGGAATGGGCAAAGCCCACATCTCTGCAGCTCTAACAGGTCTTTTTTCTTTTTTTGACAGGCAGAGTGGATAGTGAGAGAGAGAGAGAGAGACAGAGAGAAAGGTCTTCCTTTTTGCCGCTGGTTCACCCTCCAATGGCCGCTGCGGCCAGCGCATCTCGCTGATCCGAAGCCAGGAGCCAGGTGCTTCTCCTGGTCTCCCATGCGGGTGCAGGGCCCAAGGGCTTGGGCCATCCTCCACTGCCTTCCCGGGCCATAGCAGAGAGCTGGCCTGGAAGAGGGGCAACCGGGAGAGAATCCGGAGCCCCAACCGGGACTAGAACCGGGTGTGCCGGCGCCGGAAGGCGGAGGATTAGCCTGTTAAGCCACGGCGCCGGCCTCTAACGGGTCTTAAGATGTACTCAGTTTGTCACTCACGCCCTGTTGTCCCTGGATCCCACCAAGCGGCTTTTCATTCCTTTGAAGTTAAGTGCACCGGGCTGTTGAGAGGAGGGCTGAGCAGTCTGTTTGCAGCAGCCGTTCTGCCGATGCCTGTGTATGCTGCATCTGCTGTTGCCCCTGCTCTGCGCCTCCTGGTTCCGAGGCTGTGGTTTGTAGAATCAGGCTGGTGAGGAGGGGTCGAGAGCCCTTGTGCTGAGCATCAGGAATTGACCCTGGGTTCAGATCACTAATGCTCAACCACTGGGAGGCAAGTGGCAGATGATGCTCAACACTGCCAGTCAAGGCTAGCAGTTATCAGAGTGAACATATGGCTTTAAAACTAAAGCTGGGGCCGGTGCTGTGGCACTGTGGGTAAAGCCGCTGCCTGCAGGGCCGGCATCCCATATGGCCTCCGGTTTGAGTCCTGGCTGCCCCACTTCCGATTCAGCTCTCTGCTGTGGCCTGGGAAAGCAGTACAAGATGGCTCAAGACCTTGGGCCCCTGCTCCCACATGGGAGACCCGGAAGAAGCTCCTGGCTCCTGGCTGCGGATCAGCGCAGCTCCAGCCATTGCAGCCAACTGGGGAGTGAACCAGTGGATAGAAGACCTCTCTCTCTTTCTCTGCCTCTCCTTCTCTTTCTGTGTATAACTCAGACTTTCAAGTAAATAAATAAATCTAAAAAAAAAAAACCACTAAAGCTGTTTTAAACTTTTTTTATCCTAAACAATGTAAAGTAAAAATGTTTTAAAATCCAATTTGGAAAGGCTCCATTTCCAATCAGATTAAATAAATGCATAGCAGTACATGTACTGACCTATAACACTGGAGTTGTCAGTTATAAAATGAGATTTTGTATTTATATGGTCTTATTACCAAAATGCTTTCACAGCTTTATAGATTTCCCCTCCCTAATCTGATTAATCTTCATAGACTCTTTAAGGAGGGCGTAGAGTAGCAATTGCAGAGAAAATAGTAACTTCTTAAGCTCTAACACTGAGTTTGAAAAGCACAAAATAGGCCGGCGCCGTGGCTCAACAGGCTAATCCTCCGCCTTGCGGCGCCGGCACACCGGGTTCTAGTCCCGGTCGGGGCACCGATCCTGTCCCGGTTGCCCCTCTTCCAGGCCAGCTCTCTGCTGTGGCCAGGGAGTGCAGTGGAGGATAGCCCAAGTGTTTGGGCTCTGCACCCCATGGGAGACCAGAAGCACCTGGCTCCTGCCATCGGAACAGCGCGGTGCGCCGGCCGCAGCGCGCTACCGCGGCGGCCATTGGAGGGTGAACCAACGGCAAAAGGAAGACCTTTCTCTCTGTCTCTCTCTCTCTCACTGTCCACTCTGCCTGTCAAAAAAAAAAAAAAAAAAAGAAAAGCACAAAATAATCCTACACAAGGCCCAGCCTGGATGCATCCACACTACACCATGAGAACAAGTTCAAATAGTCATAAAGTGTGTTTTTTTGTTTACCATTTCTACTGTAATGCTGCATAAAGTGTTTGCTGCTGACAGTAGACCCAGCATGTTCCTAATATTAAAACTTTAAAAAACAGCTGAAGAGGGCTGGCTCTGTGGTGTAGCGGGTAAAGCTGCTGCCTGCAGTGCTGGCATCCCATATGGGTGCCAGTTCAAGTTCCGGCAGCTCTGCTTCCAAACCAGCTCCCTGCTATGGCCTGGGAAAGCACTGGAAGATGGCCCAAGTCTTTGGGCCCCTGCCCCTACATAGGAGACCCAGAAGAAGCTCCTGGCTCCTGGCTTCGGATCAGTCCAGCTCCAGCTGTTATGGCCATCTGGGAAGTGAACCAGCAGATGGAAGATCTCTCTCTCTCTCTCTGCCTCTACCTCTCTCTAACTCTGTCTTTCAAATAAATAAATAAATCTTAAAAAAAAAAAAAACAATCAGCTAAGGAGCCGGCACTGTGACGCAGTGAGTTAACACCCTAGCCTGAAGCGCCGGCATCCCATATGGGCGCCAGTTCAAGACTTGGCTGCTCCTCTTCTGATCCAGCTCTCTGCTGTGGCCCGGGAAGGCAGTAGAAGATGGCCCAAGTCCTTGGGCCCCTGCACCCACGTGGGAGACCCAGAAGAAGCTCCTGGCTCCTGGCTTCAGACTGGCGCAGTTCGGGCCGTTGCGGCCAATTGGGGAGTGAACCATCAGATGGAAAATCTCTCTTTCTCTGCCTCTCCTATGTAACTCTGACTTTCAAATAAATAAATAAATCTTTAAAAAAAAAGACTTATTAAAAAAAAATCAGCTACAGAAAATGAGATTGAGTGTGACAAAGAAGTACCCAACAGTGTTCCACAGGTTTTAAAAGAGCTTATATAGCAAAAAAAAAAGAAGACATGTTGTGAGCTTTACTGCTTGGCTCTAGGAACAGTAACAGTAACAGCTAGAGGGTATTATGACTGTCTTCAGAGGAGACTAATGAAATTTCACTACAGTATTTGTATTGCCTGGACTTGCCCTGGGGTGTACCCCTTTCACTAGAGATGTTGAAAAAGAAGAAAAGCCAGCTAACTCAAAACTGCCAATGATATTTGAAGAAAGGTTCCTGTCACATTCCCTTCCCTCGGAGCTGTGTTTTATCCCTGTTCAGCCTTTCAGTCTTACCCAGGTGTGGGGTTACCAGAGTGGCTACTTAAGCCACAGACGTTGCTGCTGTAGAACCTGCAGGATGACAAGGACCATAAGTAACTATCAAGTGTCCGGAGAGGGGACCGGCTGAACTTCTCTGATTCAGCATGATTCAGGATTCCTTAGAATGGGTACCAGTGGAGCAGCAATATCTGCCAACTCTTAATTTCTGATTAAATGGCACAGTGTGGAGCAGAAGCCTTAGATTTTGCTGTTAGACTGTGATGGCTGGCCAGCGCTGTGCCTTAACAGGCTAATCCTCCGCCTTGCGGCCCCGGCACACCGGGTACTAGTCCCGGTCGGGGCACCGGATTTTATCCCGGTTGCCCCTCTTCCAGGCCAGCTCTCTGCTATGGCCCGGGAAGGCAGTGGAGGATGGCCCAAGCCCTTGGGCCCTGCACCCGCATGGGAGACCAGGAAAAAGCACCTGGCTCCTGATCAGCACGATGCGCTGGCCGCAGTGGCCATTGGAGGGTGAACCAGCGGCAAAAAGGAAGACCTTTCTCTCTGTCTCTCTCTCTCACTATCCACTCTGCCTGTCAAAAAAATAAAAATTTAAAAAAAAAATCTTAAAAAAAAAAAAAAAAAAGACTGTGATGGTATCATGTCAACCCTTCCAAGTCCGGTTCCTCTGCCAGCAGGACAGTGGTGCTCTGTGACTTGACTTGGAAAGGATGCAACTCGGGCTGAGTAAGTGGATATTTCCACATCTCCTGCCTGCTTCTGAAGCAAAAACATGGTTTACTAAGCCAGATCCTGAAATGGCAATCAGGAACACTAACAAGTAAGCTAATTATTAATATCGTATATACGAAACTGTTACAACAGCATGGCATAAAAGAATTACCATTAAAATGTTGCCTGTTATTATTGTTTAGTATGATTGAGTGATTACTATATGCGAGGCATTGTCTAGAACCTTGTTAAAAGTTTTCACTTTCAGGCCTCCCAAATGGCAGCTTAACCTGCTGTGCCACAAGACTGCCCTAGAGATAAGTACTTTAATATCCCCATGAGGAAAAGGTTCAGAGAGTTTAATTATCTGCCCAAGGTCAGAAAGTGAATGACAGGGCAGGTTTCAAACACCAGCAGCCCATATGCTTAAGCAAAATGTTATGGGCCTGTGGCGTAGCAGGTAAAGCTGCCACCTCCATCATAGGCATCCCATATGGGCGCCGATTATGGGAACTGGTTTGAGTCTCAGCATCTCCAATTCCGATCCAGCTCCAGGCTAATGTACCAGGGGAAGCAGCAGAGTATGGCCCGAGTGCTTGGGCCCCTGCACCCACATGGGAGACCCAGAAGACGTTCCTGCCTCTTGACTTTGGTTCAGCCCAGCTCTGGCCATTGCAGCCATTTAGGGAATGAACCAGTGGATGGAAGACTCTCTCTCTGTCTCTCCCTCTCTCTAACTCTGCCTCTCAAACAAATAAATCTTTTTTTAAAAAATAAAAGGGCGGATGCAGTCTTTTGTTGTGCAGTGGGTTATGACTCTGCCTGGGACACCTGCATCCCATGTTGGCATGCTGGTTTGAGTCTTAGCTATTCTGCTTCTGATCCTGCTACCTGCTAAGGCACTTAGGAAGAGGAGATGATGGCTCAAGTACTTAGGTCCCTTCTACACACAAGGGAGACCCAGATGGAGTTCCTGGCTCCTGGCTTCCTCAGCTGGTACAGCCATTTGGGAGTAAACCAGTGAATAGAAGACCATTTTCTGTCTCCCTCTCTCTAACTCCGAGTGACAGAAAGAGAGGAGAAGGAGAGAGATATCTTCCATCTGCTGGTTCACTCTCTCAAGTTACCACAACAGCTGGAGCTAGGCCAGTCTGATGCCAGAAGCCAGGAGCTTCTTCCGAAACTCCCTCGTGGGTGCAGGAGCCCAAGCACTTGGGCCATCCTCTACTGCTTTCCCATGCTAATTAGCAGGGAGCTGAAACTGAAGTAGAGCAGTTGGGACTCTATCCAGTGCCCATATGGGAGGCCAGCAACCTTGGCAGTGGCTTTACCTGGTATGCCATAACACCAGCCCATAAATCTTTTTTTTTTTTAATTATTTATTTATTTATTTGAAAGGCAGAGTTACAGACAGAGAGAGAGACAGAGAAGTATCGGTCCTCCATCTTAACGCGTTCCAAATCCTTGGATTCAACCAATCTCGGATTGTATACCTATGTAGTTAGGCCTTGCATCTGTACTGAACTAGTACAAATTGTTTTTCTTGTCATTATTCCCTAACAATACATTATGAGGACTATTTACATAGCATTTACATTATATTAGCTATTGCAGGTAATCTAGAGATGATTTAAAGTATGGGTGGGGCATGTGCATGCGTTTTATGCAAATACAATGCTATTTTATGGAATGGAGCATCAGAAGATTTTGGTACCCAGAGAGGGTCCTGGAACCATTCTTCTATAAATACTGAGGGATAGCTGTATATTCTTCTGGTCTGTTTTTAATATTATATAAATAAATGTATGTATACACTAATATATGTTTGATATTGAGATCTTAAACCATACTTCACATTTAAAAATTTTTAACATAAATAGTATCATATTTATTTGCTTTTTTATTTATGTTTCCTTACTACTACATTTAAGATATGTGAACCAGGAAGTTTGTCTTGTCTGTTTTTACCTGTACTTCTAGAGAAGCTCCTTATCATGCTATGTATTATAAACAATCTCCATTCCCTGATTACAGGCTACAGTATTTCTACACTTTGCTTTTATAAACAATATTATAATAAGCACTCTTCTGTACACATCCCTTCAGGACTATCTGGGAGAATTTCCCTAGGGAATGTACACTCAGAAGAACGCTGAGCAAGGAAGGGTATGTGTTTTAAGTTTTATTGGTTGCCTGTCATATTACTATCAAAAGTGGCCATACCAAATTGTACTCCCTGCAGCAGTGGGCAAGGGCAACATGTTCCTCACATCCTGGCCAACATTTTATTTTACTTCTCTTTTGACAACACTTTAGACTATGAGGATTTCTTTTTGTCTTGCCAATCTGATGGGTGAAACATGCTATCTTTCTTTTTTTAATATTTTTATTGAGATAATTGTAGATTAATTTGTAGTTGAAAGAAATAATATAGGGAGGGGTTTTGGGCATAGCAGTTCAGGACTGCTAGGGACACCCACATCCCATATCACAGTCCTGGGTTTGAGTTCCAGCTCCACTTCTGATTCCAGCTTCCTGCTAATGCACACCCTTAGAGACAGCAGATGATGAAAGTTCAAGTACTTGAGTCCCTGCCACCCACATGACAGACTGATGGAGTTCCTGGTTCCTGGCTTCAGCCTGGTCCAGTTCCATCTGTTGCAGGCATTTGGAGAGTGAACCATCAGACGGAAGGTGTATCTTTCTTACTCTTTCTCTCTCTCTCTCCTTCTGTCTTGCAAATAAATAATTTTTTAAGAATTAATTA
The DNA here is from genome assembly GCF_033115175.1 of Lepus europaeus. NCBI lineage: Eukaryota > Metazoa > Chordata > Mammalia > Lagomorpha > Leporidae > Lepus > Lepus europaeus. The sequence continues at coordinate 12,512,804 of NC_084835.1, forward strand.
TGTATTTGAAAGTCAGAGTTACAAAGAGAGGAGGTACAGAGAGATAGAGAGAGAGAGATCTTCCATCCACTGGTTCACGCCCCAAATGGCTACAACAGCCAGGGCTGGGCCAGGTCAAAGCCAGGAGCTAGGAGCTTCTTCTGGGTCTCCCACACACAGGTGCAGGGGCCCAAGGACTTGGGCCATCTTCCACTGCTTTCCCAGGCACATTAGCAGGGAGCTGGATTGGAAGTGGAGCAGCGAGGACTTGAAATGGCACCCATATGGGATGCAGGCACTGCAGACAGCAGCTTAACCTGCTGTGCCACAACACTGGCCCCACAAATAAATAAAATGTTAAAATAAAAGAAAAATAAAAATTTTAAAAATAATAGTAATAATACTGGGACTTCCCAAACATTACCCAGCTCCCCCAATGGTAATTCTTACAAAAATATAGAGCAGTGTCACAAACAGAATATAAAAACTGGAATAATCCACTGCTTTAGTTCAGATTTCCCACATTTGTACTCATTTGTGTTTGTCTGAGTGTAGGCTATTTACTCTGATATTCTTCTGTCTCACAGCCTGTGTATCTACCTCCACTCATCAATCAGAGCAGTTTCAGTACAAGAATCATACCTGGTGCCTTCTTGCAGTCATGCCGATTTCCCTTCCATTCCCCTCCTCTCTAATCCTTGTTCTTCATTTCTAAAATTTTGTCATCTGCAGTGCAATGGATGAGCCGAGCCCCAGGAAAACCACCTGCGTGATCATGCTGTCTCCCCTGCCAGGTAAGTATTAGTTCCTGTTTTTGACTATTACAAAGCTGCTATGAACATCAATAGCAGGTTTGGATGTGAATGAAAATTTTCCATTTGGTGTCTTTTTTTTTTTTTCTCTCTCTTTATTTTTGACAGGCAGAGTGGACAGTGAGAGAGAGAGAGAGAGAGAGAGAGAGACAGAGAGAGACAGAGAGAAAGGTCTTCCTTTGCCATTGGTTCACCCTCCAATGGCTGCTGCTGCGGCCGGCGCACCGCACTGATCCAAAGCTGGGAGCCAGGTGCTTCTCCTGGTCTCCCATGCGGGTGCAGGGCCCAAAGACTTGGGCCATCCTCCACTGCACTCCCGGGCCATAGCAGAGAGCTGGCCTGGAAGAGGGGCAACCAGGACAGAATCCGGCGCCCCAACTGGATCTAGAATCCGGTGTGCTGGAATCGCTAGGCGGAGGATTAGCCTGTTGAGCCACGGCGCCGGCTGGTGTCTTGTTTTTTCAGGGAGCACTTCCTAGATTACAGATGGTGTTGAACATCTGTCCCTTCATATGTTTTGTAAGGAGTCAAGCTTATTGGGCCTATTTTCCTCATTTGTTCTATTAAGTTGCTTACCCTTTTCTTAGGAGTTTGCAAGAGGTTTTTCTATTTCTTATTTTAAAGATTTATTTATTTATTTGAAAGAGTTACAGAGAGCGAGGAAGAGACAGTAAGAGAAATTTTCCATCTATTGGTTCACTCCCCAGATGGCTGCAACAGCTGGGGTTTAGCCAAGCTGAAGCTAGGAGCTTCATCTGGTTTCCCATGAGGAAGGGGCCCAAACACTTGGATCATCCTTCATTGCTTTTCCCAGGCCATTAGCAGGGAGCTGGATCAGAAGTGGAGCAGCCAGGATCCAAACCGGTGCCCATATCATTTGCCAGCATTGCAGGCAGTGGCTTTACACTCTACACCACAATGCCATCCCCCTGTAAGAGGCTTTATTATTTTCTGGATATGAATCCTCTATTAGTTATATGAAGTTTTAACATTTTAGTGATTATCATCTCTCCAAGTGCTGTCAAGTTTAGAACTTGATAATTAGTGAAACGTGGATTCGGATCCTTGACGAAGTGACAAGGAGTTTCATTTGGGGCTGCCCAGACTGAGTTTGCGAAGGCTGCTGCACCACACATCACAGCATTTCTTCTGCATTGTTAAGTAAAATGCTTTAACTGGCGACATGTTAGGTGCTAGGTAGAACATATCAAAACTTCTACCAGTTGATGCCGAGGGCCTTAGGTTTGGAGGATGGGGCAGGGGAGCCTTAGATTTAATCCTTTGCCTGATTTGGGGGCGGGAGGCATTCAGATATATTTATTGCATCACAGAACCAGCCCTGTTTTGCAGCATTTTGACCAGCCCTCAGAAACTGCTGACATCATGATGTACTCCTTCCTTCGCTGGTGCTTCCATTTGGCTGGGCACTGAAGCCAGAATTTAGAATCCTGACTCACCCTTCAGCCAGCCACAGTGAATGCTGATTATTCTGGTCTGGTCCATGCTCAGAAAGTGACTTTGAAAGGGAAATAGCTTTTGGACAAACCAGGTCATGGCCAGGCTTTTTCTTTTCTCGCTTTCTCATCTGTTAACTGCTTCTGTTTTCTCCCTTGATGGGAGCAGAAGCAGAGATTCTGCAGTCCTGGCCATAGAATTGTGGATTGTACAAGCTGGCACAGCCAATACTGTCCTACTGAGCTCAGTGAATTGTCCTTCTGATCTGTATGGAGGGAGGCCAGCTGCAGCTCGGCGTTTGCAGTCAGTCTCAGAGCTGAGCTAACAACTCAAAATTTAGCTCTCACTTTAATAAATTACCTGATAAAACATTCACTAGACAAAATTACCTTGACTAGGTTATTTATATAAATATTGCAATGCCCCAAATTATTCATGAAGAAACTGATATACAAATTTTCTTATAATTTCCCCCCCACAAAACACAGCAAAAACATAGAGGCAAGTAATGGGATTTTTAAGGGCATAAGATTTATACCTATATGATACAAATAATGTTAAGGAAAAGAGGTTTTGGATGCATTCTTTTAAAGTTGTGTTTATTTAATTTATTTGACAGGCAGAACAAGAAAGAGAGAGAGAGAAAAGCAGACAAAGAAATCTTCCATCTGCTGGTTCATCTTCCAAATACCCACAACAGCCAGGCCTGAGCCAAGCCAAAGCCAGGAGCCCAGAACTCAGTCCCGGTCTCCCGTATGGGAGGGACACGTGCCAGGGACGCAAGTACTTGAGCCATCACCAGCTGCCTCCCAGCTTGCGCATCAGCAGGAATGCTGTAGGGGAAGTGGAGTGGGAACTTGAACCCAAGCACTGGGATATGGAATGTGGGCGCCCCAAGCAGTGTCCTAACTGCTGTGCTACAATGCCCACCACTGGCTGTAGATACTTTTAAAGGGCTGTGGTAAGGATTATATAAAGTGTAATACATAAAAATGCTTTGTGAATTCCAAAATGTTTTGCAAAGTAAAAGATTAAGATCAGATTCTGTGAATGTCATACATCTAAGTCATGAAATCCCCTTTCTACATTGATTCATTACATATAAAGGAATTTTTTTTGACATATGAATAGGCAATCATAATATTCCTACTGCATTTGACGAAAGATTGTAAGTAATTTTTTCCCTTTTTTAGATTTTGGCTTCCCCCTTTGATGCAATATTCTCAAAGAACTAAAACTGACTCTAAATGTTGAAGATTTATCCAAAAGGAAATTTTCTTTGGGTCACAGAGAATTCAAAGACAGTGTTGGAAAAACTTAAATGGGGGGCTTAATAGGATCTTTTTTTGCTTTTTTTTCCTTTTGGTCTCACATCTACTTCTCTAGGGACATCTTGGGTGAATCAGGACTGCTTCCTTCTGTCTTCAAGGTTGACCAGCCCCAGTCTAGTGGGGATTACCATTTTATTAACCAAAGCACGCTAGGAGAATAATAACCTATATTTCCACAGCACTTTATTGTTTGCACCTAAAAACTCAACCAGCAAATTGAGAGATTGTTATGTGCTGTGCTATCCAGGGTAGCTTCACCTTTGTTGTCTTATTTAGTCCCTATAGAAACCACACAGATTCTTGCACAACTTCCCGAAGTAAGATGAATGTATCTTAGGATGTACTAGGTAAGGAGGCCTTGGTGTCCTAGCCCAGTATCTTCTCACAGGGTGGGATCCATGGGATGCCCTAAGGTGGTAAACAGTACAGCATCAACTCTAGGTCACCTCAATGGCCTTAATCTCATGTCAAGTCTCCTCCAATCCTGCCATTTATCACCAGGAGAAATGTCACAGTTGGGTGCTTACCTGCTTTCACCTCCTCTATAACACAGTATTTAACCTTCTTAACCAGCAGAACACACTGGTCAAGTCACCATCTGGAATGTAATCTCATTGTTATGGTAACATATTAAGGTCCATTTCATAGAGGAGCTAATGAAGGGCCATTTCCTCACATCGCATATACATACCCTTTTTCACTTTTTATTCACTTTATTATATTCATATTATAAAGGATAGTATGGAAAGTTAGTTTATATGCGGATAAAAGACAAAGGTGTCAGGGCAGGTGCTGTGGCGTAGTAGGTTGAGCCTCTGCCTATGGTTCTGGTATCCCATTTGGGCACCGGTTGAAGTCCATATAGGCACCAGTTCAAGTCCCAGCTGCTCCACTTCCAATCCAGCTCCCTGCTAAAGGTCTGGGAAAGCAGTGGAAGATGACCCAAGTGCTTGGGCCCCTGCACCCACATGGGAGACCCCAAGAAGCTCCTGGCTCTTGACTTTGGATCAGCCCAGCCCCAGACATTGTGGCCATTTGGGGAGTGAACCAGTGGATGGAAGACCTCTCTCTGTGTCTCTTCCTCTCTCAGTCTGTAACTATGACTGTTGAATAAATAAATAGGGGGCTGCACTGTGGCACAGCATGTTAATGCCCTGGCCTGAAGCACCAGCATCCCATATGGGCGCCAGTTCAAGACCCGGCTGTTTCACTTCTGATCCAGCTCTCTGCTATAGCCTGGGAAAGCAGTAGAAGATGGCCCAAGTTCTTGGGCCCCTGCACCCACATGGGAGACCTGGAAGAAGCTCCTGGCTGCTGGCTTCGGATCAGCACAGCTCTGGCTATTGTGGCCAATTGAGAGTGAACCAGCTGGTGGAAGACTTCTCTCTCTCTCTGTGTGTGTGTGTCTCTCCTTCTCTCTCTGTGTAACTCTGACTTTCAAATAAATAAATCTTAATAAATAAATAAATAAATGTTTTAAAACAGACAAAAGTATATTTTAAGATCTACATTAAGAAAAAATTGTAACTCTGAAAATGAAAACTATAGTGAAGCCTTTGAAAGCAAATATCATCATTTCATCATTGTTTTAAAGATTTACTTATTTGAAAGTCAGAGTTACAGAGAGGGAGGGAGAGAGAGAGAGAGAGAGAAACATCTTCCATCCACTGGTTCACTCTCCAAATGGCTGTAACGGCCAAGGCTGGGCCAGGCTGAAGCCAGAAGCCCAGAGTTTCTAGGTCTCCCCTGTAGGGAGACCTTGAGCCATCTTCTGCTGTTTTCCTGGCCATTATCAGGGAGCTGGATTGGAAGTGAAGTGGCTGGGACATGAACCGGTGCCCATATGGGATGCTGGCATTGTAGGCAGTGGCTTTACTGGCTAAGCCACAACACTGGTCCCTAATTATATGATTCTAATCTGCAGACCAGACCCTACAAAGTCCAGGGTAGACAAGGACTTACCAATTTTCGTACTCTTGTTATCTAACAGAGTACCTGAACATAAGCCTTCAATGAGTTATCACTGAACGAATGAACATTTCTTTTTCCCTCTCAGCATCACACCTGAGATCACTCAATTTGTTCATCATCCTGACACCCAGCGTTTATCACACTGCACTCAAGAGTCGCTAAGACAAGGCATTTTCTATAGGCTTTTTCCTGATTTGCTTGTGACAGCAGTTGGCTTGTGCTTTGTGCTGGCATTTGCAATGATACTGTAAACAGGACCCAGAATCTGCAGGGTGGATGTTCATAGGGACAGTTTTTAAATGAAACCACCATGCAATGAGAGGGTTGACACTTCCTCATGAGATAGTTATCATAATGTATATATCAAGTACTTTTTAATATGGTGAGGTGTTATTCATATATTGTAATGGTTATATCAGAAAATAAGACCTTAGAAGGAATAATCATACTTCAGTCATATTTACCCTATGTGACAGAGCAATGGTTCTCCAGCATTTTTGGTCAGTTAATTTTGGTAAAATGTCTCAAGACGTCTTATCTTAATCACCCTTACATTCAAGACTTTCATCAGAATGAATGAGAATAGTTACTTTGAATTTCCGGTTTCTAAGAACTTTGTGCTGATAAAGAATAAAAGGAGTGTGGGAAAGAGTTCCAGGTACAAGGGTCTTCCTTCAAGGCTAACTATGATTAGCCTCTTGATAAAGACACAAGACAAGAAGTCAAGCTAATCAGCCCTTAGGGAGATAGAAAAGGGCAGAGAGTAGAAGGACCAGCTAACAGAGACCTGCTGCCATGCCTGTCTCCAGGTGTGTGTGTTGTTTTTAACTGGGGCCAGACCAATTTGTTTTTTTATTTTTTTATTTGAGAGAGAAACAGAGAGTTCCGATACACTGGTTCACTCCCCAAACTCCCCCAATAGCCAGTGCTGGGCTGGGACCAGAGCCAGGAGCCAGGAACCCAGTCCAGGTCTCCCATGTGGGTGGCAGGAACTCAATCACTTGAACCACCCCTGCTGCCTCCCAGAGTCTGCATTGGCAGGAAGCTGGAGTCAGGAGCTGGAGAAGGGAATTGAACCCAGGCACTTCAATATGGGATGAAACGCCCACCCTGACCTCTTAATGTTTAATTGTTCTTGTTCTTGATGGGTCTGTCCTTGGCCCATCTCTGTCCTCACCTTTACATAATCTCCCTATTGCAATGACCGACTATCTCAAATGAAAGGAGGCAATGGAAATAACTTCAGGTACAGTAGAATGTAAATGACTGGAACAAAACCTGCTCCAGCTCATTGTTGCCTTTGGAGAACATGGGATTAAGGTTGCCAGATGCCTGATGTTTCTACACAAGTTTAAATTTTTTATGTTGTTGAGGAATCTAATTTTCAGTCATTGACAACTTACCAAAAAAAAAAGAAAACCTGTTCTGGTCAAGTGAAGCCCATTAGTAGCAAAGGTTTGGCCCCCAGGCCACTGGTTTACAACCTGTGACTGTCTACATATTTTCTAACTTCACTTCACCCCTATTTTTTGAGCTTGAGACCCATATTTTTTAAAGATTTATTTATTTATTCATTCATTTATTTATAAAGGTAGAGAGAGATCTTCCATCTTCTGGCTCACTTTCCAAATGCCTTCAACAGCCAGTCAGTGCTACACCAGACTGAGACCAGGAGCCAGGAGCTTTATCTGGGTATCCTACATGGGTGGCAAGGATCCAGGCAATTGGGTCATCATCTGTTGCCTTCCAGGTGCATTTGCGTCAAGTTGTTTTGGAAGCTGTGGCTATCCTGGAACCGAACATTCCAAAATGGGATGCAGGCACCAAAATGGCCGCTGAACCTGCTGTGCCATAACACCCACCCCAGGGACCTATATATATATATTTTTTTTTTTTTAAATTAAACTTTGGATAAGTAAACACAGGCATGCTAAAAAAAGTACTCAAATACAACTTGCCTAAACCAGAATATACTTTATTCAACATACAAATTAACAAAACCAAACCTGCTGCCCACTTTAAAGCCTCTGTCAGCCACAACCCATCTGTCCAAATGAGAAGCCCTGGAGTTAGCGGTGGTCCTTCATCTGCTTTATCTTGCACCTGCGATTCCTTAAGCATTTCCTGAGTGTGTTCTGAGTGCCAGGAATCGAGCAAAGCACTGATGGTGCAAAATGGAAAAGATGAAGCCCAGGCTTTGGAGGGTTTATGTCTGTGCAAACCAGAAAAGCACTCACAAAACGGTGTTTGCTAAGTTTTATAACAGGCGTGTGTAAGATGCCATGTGACCTCATTCGATCGGCACCACAGCCTTGTGAAATAGATACCTTTTGAAATAATACTTTTATTGAGACATAATTGTTATACCATAAAATTATCCTTTTAAAGTATATAATTCAGTAGGTTTCAGTATATTCACTGAGCCATGCAACCATCACAGCCATCTAATTCTAGAACATTTTGTAGTAGTTTTATAGAAAAATTGAGTAGAAAGTACGGAGTTCCCATGCATTTCCTGTCTACCTCCTCCACTATTTTTTTTAAAGATTTATTTTATTTATTTATTTGAAAGACAGTTACAGAGAGAGGTAGAGCCAGAGAGAGAAAGAGAGGTCTTCCATCTGCTGGTTCACTCTCCTAACTGGCTGCAACAGCCAGAGCTGAGCTGATCTGAAGTCAGGAGCCAGAAGCTTCCTCCAGGTCTCCCATGAAAGCACAGGGGCCCAAAGACTTGGGCCATCCTCCACCGTCTTCCCAGGCCATAGCAGAGAGCTGAATCAGAAGTGGAGCAGCCAAGACTTGAACCGGTGTCCATATCGGCTGCCAGTGCTGCAGGCCGGGGCTTTAAACTGCTGCACCACAGTGCCAGTCCCCTCCCCCAACTATCAGTAGCCAGTGTGAATCTATATCTACACATCTTTATCACCCAAAGTTCGTACTTTATGCAGGGTGCTCTCTGGGTGTCGGACATTTGATGGGCTTGCACAAATGTAGAGTGACACACAGCCACCACTGTAGTATCACACATTGTTGTTTCACTGCGACCTCTCCCCAAATCTCTGCATTCCACCTATTCATCCCTCCCTCTCCCCCTCACTCCTGGACACCCCTGATTTCTTCCATTCTCTCTATACTTTGCCTTCTCCAGAGTGCTGTGTAGCCAGACTCATACAGATGTAGCCATTTCAGATTGGCTTGTTTCACTTAATAACATGCATCTGTAGTTCCTCCATGTCTTTTCGTGGCTTGCTAGCTGATTTCCTTTTATCACTGAATGATATTCTGCCGTCTGGGTGGACGACATTTTATTTATCCATTCACCTGCTGAAGGATAACTTGATTGCTTCTGGGTTTTGACAATCATGGACATAACTGCTGTAAACATCTGTGTGCAGGTTTTTGTGTGATCAGAAGTTTTCAGTTCTTTGGGTAAAGACCAAGAAGCAGGACTGCCAGTTCATATAGGTACTGTATGTCTAATTTTTGTAAGAAACCAAACTATCTTCCAATGTGGCCAAACTGCTTTGCTTTCCAAGAAGTGATGCATGAGAGGTCCTGTGGTTCTACATCCTTGTCAGCATTGGGTGGTGTCAGTGTGTGGGATTTTGGCCATCTGACATATGTGTAGCGGTATCTCATTATTGTTTTTAAGTTCAATTCCTTAATTATACATGCTGTTTGAGTATCTTCTCTTAGGCATAACTGCCATCTGTGTATCTTCTTTGGTGAGGGATCTTTTCAAATCTCTTGCTCATTTTTTAACTAGGTTGTTCATTTTCTTTTTATTTAGTTAGAACTTGTGGTATATTTTGGATTAACAGTTCTTTATTAGATATATGTTTTTGCAATATTTTCTCCCAGTCTGTGCCTTATCTTCTCATTTTCTCAAGAGTATCTTTTGCAAAACATAAGTTTTTAATTTTAATTACCCCCAAAAAGAAACATTTATCTATTAGCAATCACTTTACATTTCCCTTATGCCCCCATCCCTGTGCAAGCACTTGCTCACTTTCTGTCTCCATGGATTTGCCTATTCTAGACATTTCATACCAGTGGACTCATAGAATATGTGACCATGTAGCATAAGACTCTGAAAGTTCCTCCATGTCCCAGCATGTATCAGTATTTCATCCTTTATTTTTTTTAAAAAAGTATTTATTTAATTTTTAATTTTTTTTTAAACCAGAGAGACAGCGAGATCTTTCATCTACCGGTTCACTCCTCAAATGCCTGCAACAGTCGAAGCTGGGCCAAGCGGAAGCCAGGAGCCCGGGACTCCTTGCGGGTCTCTCATGTGGGTGGCAGAGACCTATAAGGTACATTAGCAGGAAGCTGGAAGCACAGCAGTGCTGGGATTTAACCCTGGACCTGTGATATGGGATGTAGGCACATCATGTGCCATCCTAACCACTGCACCAAATGCTTGTGCCAAGTACTGCATTCCTTTTTATGGCTGAATCATCTCCCATTGCATAAATATTTATTGTTTGTCAATTGACAAACATTTGGGTTGTCTCCACATTGGGGCTATTATAAATAATGCTTCTATGAACATTTGTGTAAAGTTTTTGTGTGAACAGGTTTTCAGTTCTTTCGGGGATGCAGCTATCTTAAATCCTTTTTACCTATTTTCAGTTAAAACTTACTTGCAGTAGTGTAAATTGAAGCAATTCTGGCTACGCTATGATATAATCTGATGTAAAATAATTTGGTGACACAATGTGCTGGTGGCAGAAAGTTTAACAGAAGAGATGATGTTTAAGTTTTAAAGGATGAGAACTATCAGAAAACAGGGCTCAGGGCTGACCCTGCAGGTTGGGGTCATCCTGGGCTTCCACATCCAGCCTGGACTCCTATCCTTCCCATCTGTTTGGTTGGTTGGTTGGTTGTTTAGAAGTCAGAGTTACAGAGAGAGAGAGAGAGAGAGAGAGAGAGAGAGAGAGAGCTTCCATCCATTGGTTCACTCCTCAGGTGGCCACAGCCGTGGGTGGGCCAAGTTAAAGCCAGGAGCCAAGAACTCCATGCTAGTCTCCCACATGTGTGGCAGGAGCCTAAGCACTTGGGCCATCTTCTGCTGCTTTCCCAGGTGTATTAGCAGGGATCTGGATCAGATGCAGAGCAGCTGAGACTCAAATTGGCACTCCGACACAGGATGCCAGTGTTGCAAGCAGTGTCTTAACCTGCTGCACCACAGCGCCTGCCCCTTCACATGGCTTTGTGAGGCTTAAATGAAATGAGTTAACATAGGTAAAAGTGCCCAGCTGGAACCTGGTACTTTGTAGCCACTGAATAAATATTAGTTCCATCCCCCCTGGCCCTCTATTACACGAAAAAACAGAAAAGGCTTTAAGATAGACATCACACTTCTCAATCTGAGAGGCACTGAGATATATACAATTTGAATGGGTATGAAGAGGCAATGCTATAATCAAAATCATAAAAATAGGACATCTTAGTTAAAACTTCTTTAAAAACTAAATAATTATATAATTAATTTAATAAGATTAGAATTAAAAAGTAAAATCTAATTTTTTTCATGAAGATGAATGTAAAAAACATATATAGCCCAGGTCAGATTAGCAGAAATTATTTTTTTTTTTAACTTTTTTTTTTTTTTTTGACAGGCAGAGTGGACAGTGATAGAGAGAGAGACAGAGAGAAAGGTCTTCCTTTTGCCGTTGGTTCACCCTCCAATGGCTGCCGCGGTAGCGCGCTGCGGCCGGCGCACCGCGCTGATCCGATGGCAGGAGCCAGGTACTTATCCTGGTCTCCCATGGGGTGCAGGGCCCAAGTACTTGGGCCATCCTCCACTGCACTCCCTGACCACAGCAGAGAGCTGGCCTGGAAGAGGGGCAACCGGGACAGGATCGGTGCCCCGACTGGGACTAGAACCCGGTGTGCCGGCGCCGCAAGGCGGAGGATTAGCCTAGTGAGCCGCGGCGCCGGCCTGCAGAAATTCTTTATTTCTGCATTAGCCCTGAATCCAGGTCTGCTTATATTACATTTTTTTTTTAATTTGACAGATGGAGTTAGACAGTGAGAGAGAGAAACAGAGAGAAAGGTCTTCCTTCCATTGGTTCACCCTCCAAATGGCCTCCATGGCGAGAACTATGCTGATCCGAAGCCAGGAGCCAGGTGCTTCTTCCTGGACTCCCATGCGGGTGCAGGGACCCAAGCACTTGGGCCATCCTCCACTGCCTTCCCAGGCCACAGCAGAGAGCTGGACTGGAAGAGGAGCAACCAGGACTAGAACCTGGTACCCAAATAGGATGCCAGCGCCGCAGGCGAAGGATTAACCCAATGAGCCACGGCGCTGGCACCACATATATTCATTTAACAGCATTTGTTTAATTCCTGGATCCTGCTGACTGAGAGACATTCTCCATTCCACTGGGTATGACCTAATAGAGGAAGAAAGCAGAACCAAATGCAATAGAGCTCTGGCACATGATTGCTGCTCCTTCAGCAAACATTCATTGAGCACCTACTGTGTGCTAGGAATGTTCTAGATACTGGAGATAGCAGTACTGGCTAAGATCCTTGCTCTCATGGAGCTTACCTTGCAAGGGGTATGTCTAGAAAGAGCTTTGCCAAAACTCAAACACACATACACTTAAGAAAGGAGAAGACCATGTAGCAAGGTGGGCAGAAAACCAGAGTTCCTCCCTCCCACCATGGAAAGCTCAGAGCTGTGCCTTAGCAGAACGACTACATGACAGTATCATAGGCCGCTGGGTCACCAGAGGTCAGGCCACACAAAGACTGAGAAGAGTAGGTCCTGCAGAAGAAGAGTGCATCAAGTCACCAGGAGAGAGGCCTTGGTCTGTGCAGGCTTCTGTAGTGGGGGCAGCCACGGCCTCCAGCTCGTTCCAGCTTCTTCTCCAGCCACACTGGCTAGACATTTTCTAGATGGTTTCCTTATTGTGTGTGCTTGCACATGCTTTTTTTTTTTTTTAAGATTTATTTATTATTTATTTGAAAGTTGGAGTTATACAGAGAGAGAAGGAGAGGCAGAGAGAGGTCTTCCTTCCGCTGGTTTACTCCCCAGTTGGCCGCAACAGCAAGAGCTGCACCAATCCGAAGCCGGGAGCCAGGAGCTTCCCCCAGGTCTCCCAGGCCCAAGGACTTGGGCCATTTTATACTGTTTTCCCAGACCATAGCAGAGAGCTGAATTGGAAGTGGAGCAGCTGGGTCTCAAACTGGTGGCCATATGGGATGTCGGCACTGCAGCCGGCAGCTTTACCTGCTACGCCACAGCGCCGGCCCCTTGCGCATGCTTCTACTCTACTTGGAAGACCGCACACTCCACCTCTTGGATGAATCACTCATCCTCGGGTTTAAAAATGGCAGACCCCTCAGCAGGAGAAGCCCTGGCTGGACCCTCCCATCCCATCAGGTATGCCATGGGCACCAGGCTGAAAGGCTCCACAGAAACCCAGGTTCACTTCCCCCACTGGGCTGTCTGCTCCTAGCGATCAGACTGGGTCACAGTTTTTTCCTCCTTCCCCAGTGCTGGCCTAGGGCTAGGGTGTAGGGCCAATTGTTAAGTTGGAAGGAACAGGGTGTACAAAGGCAGACTGGGACCATCATTGCTAACTATGTCATAGAATAGGGCAGAATGACATCTGACGCTGAGTCTGACTTGGAACTTTACTCTGGAAGGATTTGCTGCTTTTTTTTTTAAACCCTTAAATCTCTACCTTACTGTATTTTAAACTGATTTTTTGTTTGTTTGAAATGGTCAGCGTTCAGTGAGGGAAGACTACATATATTTCTACTTATAAGCCAGGGCCTAAATATAGGAAGCTTGTGTGGGTTTGGGGTAGATTTTCTATGTGAACCCTTTACTGGTATAAAATACAAATAATATAATGTCTGCCACTTTTAAGTGTGCAGTTCAGTGACGTTCAGCACATTCCCACTTTATACAACCATTAGCACCATCACCTATACTCATGCCCCATTCCCCAGCTCCCAGCCCTCTTTCTGTGAATCTGACTACTCTGCGGACCTCACCCAAGTGGAATCCTTGTATTTGTTTTCTTGTGTCTGGCTTATTTCACTTAGCATGATGTCCTCAAGGTTCATCCATACTGTAGAACAGATGAGAATTTCTTTCCTTCTGAAGTCCCTGTATGAATTGTTATGTGTTCACTGGGTTTCAGATTAAAACAACACCACAGCTCAGCCCAGATGTTGCCAACAAGCGCACGGAGGCGACCAGAAGGGACAAGACAGCTGGAGAGAAGCCCCCAGCACAGCCTGCGACACTGGGCCCTGGCCGCTAACGCCAGAGGCTGCCTGTGCAACCATGATGATGCTTTGGACAAGGAGCTCAAAGCTCTCCCTATTGACCGCTGAGAAGTAGCAGAGCATTGTTTAGTTTTCTTTGCCAAAAAGAGAATCTAAATTGTGCTGAGTCAGAGCAACTATAAACATTGTTTGCTTTTAGATATTTTCCTTTATCCGGTAGGCTCTCAGATAATCAGCCCATGTTCTGGAACTGTGTTTCTGAGAAATAAATACCAATGAGTCTGCAGAGTCCATATAAAAAGTATCTCAGGGTCATAGATTTTATTGTATTATGTAACTCTTTATTAAAAAATATGCATTAATGGGTGCAAGGAAATCTGTAGACTATAAGAAAATAGCAATATATAAAATATTTGATGCTTTATTTTAATATTATCTGTATATCTGTCACATGATATTTTCTAAGAACACTAATTCTATCAACTCTTCCTGTTGTAAATTAATCAAGATGAAGTAAAGCAGTCATTGCTGACACCTCTAAAAAACAATTATCAGAAAAAGACTGTGTTCTTCCACTGTATTTCTATAATGTATTTGACAGTCATATGTACGTAAAATATCATGGCCATTTACTGATTTTGAACAAATGTAAAGATCACCCTCAGGGCAGGCATAGCTTAGGGGTTAAAATGCCCAAGTTCCAAATCTGAATACCTGGGTTCAATTCCCAGCTCCAGCTCCTGATTCCAACTTCTTGTGGATGAAGACTGTGGGAGGCAGAGGTGATGGCTCAAATATTTGAGTACTTGCCACTTACATGGTAGACCTAGATTGTGTTCCTGGCTCCTGGCCCCACCCTGGCTCCACCCTGGCCATTGCAGACATTTGTAGACTGAACTCAGTAGGTGGAAGCTTGCTCTGCCTGCCTATCTGTCTCTATCTCTCTATGCCTCCCAAACACATTTTTTAAAAGAGATTACTTTTAAATGTCTAAATTGTGAAAAGTAAAAGTTAATGGCTTTATCAACATTGCTGGGAATATTCAAGATGAGAAGGCTATTGTTATCTTAAATTCAAGATAACTATTGTGCCCCCCACCCCCAGGCAGTGGGTTAACTCCCTGGCCTGAAGCACCAGCATCCCACATGGCTGCTCCACTTCCGATTCAGCTCTCTGCTATGGCCTGGGAAAGCAGTAGAAAATGGCCCAAGTCCTTGGGCTCCTGTACCCACATCGGAGACTGGGAAAAAGCTCCTGGCTCCTGGTTTCGGATCGGCACAGTTCCGGCCACTGCAGCCATTTGAGGAATGAACCAGCAGATCAAAGACCTCTATCTCTGTCTCTCCCTCTCTCTGTCTGTAACTCTGCCTACCAAATAAATAAATAAATCTTTTAAAAAATGAATTAAAAGTAACAATATTTCAAAACCATGAGCAGGATGGACTTGAATGATTCCAGATATACTATAGTTAAGGCAAAAAAAATAAGGGGTCAGCATTGTGGCACAGTGGATTAAGCTGCCTCTTACGATGCCAGCATCCCTTGTCAGAGCATTGGTTTGAGTCCCAGCTGCTCCACTTCAGAAGGCAGTCAAAGATGGTCCAAGTACTTAGGCCCCAGCCATCATAGTGGGAGACTAGGATAGAGTTCCTGGCTCCTGGCTCCTGGCTTCTCCTGGCCCAGACTTTGCTATTGCAATCATTTGGGCAGTGAACCAGAGGTTGGAAGATCTCTCTCCCTCTCTTTGTTGCACTGCTTTTCTTTTTTTTTTTTTTTTTTTTTGACAGGCAGAGTGGATAGTGAGAGAGAGAGAGACAGAGAGAAAGGTCTTCCTTTTTACCGTTGGTTCACCCTCCAATGGCCGCTGCGGCCGGCGCATCTCGCTGATCCGAAGCCAGGAGCCTCCTGGTCTCCCATGCGGGTGCAGGGCCCAAGCACTTGGGCCATCCTCCACTGCCTTCCCGGGCCATAGCAGAGAGCTGGCCTGGAAGAAGGGCAACTGGGATAGAATCCGGCGCCCCAACCGGGACTAGAACCCGGTGTGCCGGCGCCGCAAGGTGGAGGATTAGCCTGTTAAGCCATGGCGCCGGCCGTTGCACTGCTTTTCAAATAAATAAATAAATCAATCTTTTTCTAAAAAAAGAAGAGGGGTAGGTATTTGGCACGTTAGTCGTTTCTGTCCCTGAGATGCCCATTTCTCATACTGGAGTGCCTGGGCTCAAGTCCTGGCTCCTCTGCTTCTGATCCAGCTTCCTCATAATGTGCACCCAGATTGAGTTCCTGGCTTCAGCCTGGCCCAGTCTTGGCTCTTGTGAGCATTTAGGGAGGAAACCAGTGGTGGAAGATTTCTCTGCATCTGTCTCTTTGTCACTTCCTCTCTCTCTGTCTCTGTATCTTTCAAATAAAAATTAAATTTTAAAAAATGTTTTAGGGGCCAGTGCTGTGGCACAGCAGATTAAGCCACCACTTGCAATGCCAGCATCCCATGTGAGCACTGGTTCAAGTCCTGGCCGATCCACTTCCAATCCAGCTCTCTGCTAATGTGCCTAGGAAAGCTGTGGAAGATGGCCCAAGTGCTTGGATCCTAGTCACCCACATGGGAGACATGGATGAAGCTCCTGTGGCTTTGGCCTGGCCCAGCCCTGGCCATTGCAGCCATCTGGGGAATGAATCAGTGGATGGAAGATACCTATTTCCTTCTCTCTCTATAGCTCTGCCTTTCAACTGCCTTTCAAATAAATAAATGACTCTTTAAAAAAGTTTTAAAACATAAACTAGAGATTTTGGCATAAAACTAAATATAATTATGATCTCAGTTTAAAAGCTCAACATCAAGATGGAGAATATCATAAGCACTATGAAGATATACTATATAACCAGGATCTTTGTCTTTTCCTGAAGTAGAAAGATGATTTTCTGAAAACAAAACAAAACAAAACAAAACAAAACAAACACCTCAGCTGTCCCCTCTAAGGCAGCAAGCTGATGGTCACAGAGCCAGGACACCAACCCTCTTCCCAAATCCAACAGGTTCTGAGAAGAAAGTTTTCAAGACAAAGAGAAAATATATAACAAAGCTGAAATTTGCTGGAATGGGGAGATTAATCATTTTACTCAGAATTTTCACACGATGAGAAATATTAGAATTAAGGAATGAAGTGATTAATTCAGAACTGAATGCAGACACCAAAAGGGAAAAAAACCCTCAGGGTGGGGCCACAACAGACCAGAAGCAGGCTGCTCACCCAGAAGTGGTTTCCCAATTCCTGGGTAATACCACAGGGGAAGTGGCTTTGGGAGGGTATCTCATTCCAGCCTTGCTCAAAACCCTCCAGGGCCCCTCATGTATTACTGGTAAGAATGTACAATGTGGAAAATGGCTTGGCCATTTCTCCAAAGGTTAAACATACAATTACACTATGATCCAACAGTTTCACTCCCAAGTATATACCCAGAGGAACTAAAACAAGGACTCAAAGACCAGTGTTCATTGAGCACCATTCACAACAGCCAAAAGGTGAAAACAACCCAAGTGTCCAGCAACAAATGAACAGGTAAACAAATGTGGCATACACATTCAATGGAATATTATTCAGTCCTGAAAAGGAATGGAAACAGAAAATACCAAGAGTCGGTCGAGATGTGGAGGAACTGCAACTCTCATACATTGTTGGGGGGAATTGGAAAATCCTCTAGCCCCTGTGGAAAACAGATTGGTGGTTTCTCAAAAAATTAAACTATATGACCCAGCAATCCCAGTGCTAGACATATACCCAAAAGAATCAAAGGCAGAGAGTTGAAAAGAGAGCACTGTGGCACAGCAGGTTGGACACCCACATCCCATATCAGAGAGCCTGGTTCAAGTCCCACCTCTGCTTCTGCTCCAGCTCCTTGGTGATGTGCACCGTAGGAGGCAGCAGATGATGGCTCAAGTGCTTGGGTTCCTGCCATTCATACAGAAGACTCAAATGGAGTTCCACGCTCCTGGCTTTGGCTGTTGCAGCCACATGGGGAGTAAACCAGCAGATGGAAGACCTCTATCCTTCTTTGTCACTCTGCCTTTCAAATAAATAAGTAAACATTAAAAAAAAAAAGAAAGAAAAGAAAAGAAATTGGGGCCAGTATCATGGCATGGGGGCAAAGCCACTGCCTACCACATGTGCTGGTTTGAGTCCCAGCTGCTCTGCTTGAGATCCAGCTCCCTACTTATAAACCTGGGAAAGCAGCAGACGATGGCCCAAGTGCTTGCACCCCTGCACACACATGGGAGACCCATATGAAGTTCCTGGCTCCTAACAGCCTGGCCCAATCCTGGCCATTGCAGCCATTTGAAGAATAAACCAGTGGATGAAAAATCTCTGTCTCGCCTTCTCTCTGCAACTCTGCCTTTCAAACAAACAAATAAATAAATCTTTTTTAAAAATTAGGTTTAAAAAAAAGCAGGAAGTTGAACAGATATTTGTATATCAATGTTTACAGCAGCATTACTCACCATAGCCAAAAGGTAGAAAATAACCAAGATGCCCAAGAATAGATGAACGGATAAACAAAATGTGGAAAAGAATATCGTTGCACACACAATGGACTTGTATCCAGCCTTGAAAACATTATACTAAGAGAACAATGCGAGACAGAGAAAGTCAAATATTGGCTGATCCCACTTACATGAAGTAGCTAGCTACTCAAATTCGTAGAGATAAACTCCGGGTGTCAGGGACTAGGGGTGGGGGGGATGGGAAATTAGTGTTTAATGGGTACAAAGTTTCAGTTTACAAAGATGAAAAGAGATGGGGTGACTGCTTGCCACAATCCGAGTATACTTAATGCCATTGAATTTTGTTTTTTTTTTTAATGTTATTGATTTATTTTTCAAAGATTGATTTATTTATTTGAAAGGCAGAGATTACAGAGAGAGGAGAAGAGAGAGAGAGAGAAAGAGATCATCCATCTGATGGTTCAGACTCCAAACGGCCACAACAGCAGGAGCTGCGCTGGTCTGAAGCCAGGAGCCAAGAGCTTCCTCCGGGCCTCCCATGTGGGTGCAGGGGCCAAAGCACTTGGGCCATCCTCTGCTGTTTTCCCAGGCACATCAGCAGGGAGCTGGGTAAGAAGTAAAGCAGCCAGGACTCAAACTGACACCCATATGGGATGCCAGTTTTACAGATGGTGAGTTTACCCACTATGCCAAGATGCGGGCCCCATGCCACTGAATTGTAAACTTAACATGGTATGATTGCACTTAAATGAAATATCTACAGTAGGCAAGTTCATAGAGATGAAACTATCAGGAGTGGGGGAGATGGAGAATGTGATTTATTGCTTAATGGGTACACAGTTTCTGGAAAGTTCTGAAAATAAGAGTGATTTTGCACACTACTATAATTAACAGATGTGGTGATAGTTGCACACTGTTGTAATTAATGCCACTAAATTTCACACTCAGAGATGGTTAAAATGGCAAATTTTGGCCAGCACTGCGGCTCAATAGGCTAATTCTCCGCTGCGGCGCTGGCACCCCAGGTTCTAGTCCCGGTTAGGGCGCCGAATTCTGTCTCGGTTGCTCCTCTTCCAGTCCAGCTCTCTGCTGTGGCCAGGGAGTGCAGTGGAGGATGGCCCAAGTGCTTGGGCCCTGCACCCCATGGGAGGCCAGGAGAAGCACCTGGCTCTTGGCTTTGGATGAGCGCGGTGCACCGGCCGTAGTACGCTGGCCGCGGTGGCCATTGGGGAGTGAACCAACGGCAAAGGAAGACCTTTCTCTCTCTCTCTCTCTAACTGTCCACTCCGCCTGTCAAAAGAAAAAAAAAAATGGCAAATTTTGTGATCTATATATTCGACCTCCAAAACAAAAAAGGAAACCAACCAACCCTTGAGTGTCTCTGCAGCTTTGCAGGACGGAAACTGCAGCCCTGTGACTGGCAGGCGAGGCCCTGTGCTGGCTCTGTTCCACCCTCCAGACTGTTCTTCTGGTCACCTCCTCAGATCCTTCCTGTACAGCTTCTAGGCTGCTTCTGGCCCGGGCCCAGCTTGTCCTGGCCCGACGCCACGACACCTTCTCCAGTCCCTGAACAACAGTGTCTCTGCCTCCTGTGAGTAATCAAGCACTTCTGCACCACGCGCCACCCCACCCTGGCCCTCTTGGTTCTCAGCTCTGAGTCACCTGGGCTCGCCCAGGACTTTCTGCTCAGTAATCACACAGATGAAGACAAAGGCAGGGCCAGCCCCAGAAATGCACTGTGCTCAGCAGGAAGGCCACAGGAGTGGGTGTCCCTGCCACCAGCTAGTAGTTAGTAAGTTAGGGTGTCCCTGCCTTCTCGTCTGTAGGATGAGTGGATGCACTGGGGTCTCCGAGATTATTTTCCATTACAAGAGTGAATGAAAAGTTACAAGAGCCATTGTTTCGGACTATGCTCCCACATTGAGTCCCAACTGAGCAGGCTAAAACTCAAAATGGAGTCGCTCATGCTGAAGTTCCCTGTCAGGAAATTCTGGTTAGAAAGGTAACAGTTGCTGACACTGTGGTGTAGCAGGTAAAGCCGCTGCCTGCAGTGCTGGCATTCCATATGTGTACCCATTGGAGTCTCGGCTGCTCTTATTCCAATCTGGCTTCTGCTATGGCCCGGAAAAACAGAAGATGGTCCAAGTCCTTGGGCCCCTGTACCCCCATGGGAGACCCAGAAGAAGCTCCTGGTTTCAGATTGGCACAGCTCTGACCATTGCAGCCAATTGGGGAGTGAACCAGCGGATGGAAGACCTCTCTCTCTCTCTCTCTCTCTCTCTGCCTCTCCTTCTCTCTCCATGTAACTCTGACTTTTAAATAAATAAATCTTTTTTAAAAAAATAAGCAAATAAATCTCCATAAGCCCACACAACACAGAGAAAGGACTGAATGACCAGACAGATGAGAAAGGCCAACTCTTCCTTGCAGACTAAAACTAATAACCAACAAACATGGCAGGAACAAGAGAAATGTGAAGTTCCTGCAGGAGCTCCAGGTAACAACTGCTCAGGCAAACCTCACCGCCCAATGCTAAAGCGGAAGAGAAAGTTTAAGCAGAAACAGCTGATCCACAGAGCCTTAAAGTCTCTCCTACAAAGTCCTTAGTAATCACAGAGGGCAAAGTCGTGACTTTGCAGTGGAGAAGCCCAGCAGACTTCTCCTTGGCTGTCCAAGCAACCAAGGTAAACATCCCCATCCATGAGACACAGTGATGTCACCCCCATGTGATGCCCGGCACTCCTGGAATCCTTCCCACCCATGTATGTCTTCAGTCTAATCAGGAGAACATAGCAGACAAACCCAGATAAGGGACCTCCCCTCAAAAAATTGGCCCCTCCTCTCCAAAAGTGTCAGGGCCACGAAAGACAAGGAAAGACAGAAGAACTGGGTCACAGATTGGAGGGACCAAGGGCATGTGGGATCCTGCGAGTGCCATGTGGGATCCTGGACCAGAAAAGAGACATCGGTGAGAGCTGAAAAGCCTGCAGTATAGTTGAGACCACTGGGTCATGGTCCTCAAAAATGCACAGCAATTAAACTCACTAAACAGGACAGCTGGTGCAACCTGGATGAATCCCACAAACACACATCAAACGCATACTTCTTCTTTTTTTTTTTTTTGACAGGCAGAGTGGATAGTGAGAGAGAGACACAGAGAAAGGTCTTCCTTTTTGCCGTTGGTTCACCCTCCAATGGCCACTTCGGCCGGTGCATTGTGCTGATCCAAAGCCAGGAGCCAGGTGCTTCTCCTGGTCTCCCATGCGGGTGCAGGGCCCAAGGACTTGGGCCATCCTCCACTGCCTTCCCAGGCCATAGCAGAGAGCTGGCTTGGAAGAGGGGCAACAGGGACAGAATTCGGCGCCCTGACCGGGACTAGAACCTGGTGTGCTGGTGCTGCAAGGCGGAGGATTAGCCTGTTAAGCCACGGCTCCGGCCAAATGCATACTTCTAATACTGTTCTTTTCCTTGATTCTACCGTAAGCCAGCTTGAGATAACACTTTGATATTTAAAATATAATACATAACAACTGGAGAAAATATTTGAGATTGTATTTAATTTAACCCATCTATTTCACTTCTGGGAATTTACCCTAATGAAATATTCAGTGATGCATACAAATACTTTAATTGTAAGGATGCTCACGTAGGACTTTTATAATACTGAAAAACCAAACAATCTCAGTGTTTAAAAGTAAGGAATTGGTTTCTAGATAGATACATACATACAGATTGATATACTGGCATATGTATAAGTAAATATATCAATACATGTGCTGACTACATAAATAATATTACACTTAAATGCATTTATGTTATATAAATATTTATTTATACACATGCCAGTAAATAAATTGAAATGCTCTTTAACCATTTATAATTTTGAAGAAAAATACTTAATTACTTTTTGATTAAAAAAAAAAGATTTATGTATTTATTTGAAAGTCAGGATTACACAGAGAGAAGAAGACACACAGAAAGATATCTTCTATCCACTACTTCACTCCCCAGATGGCTGCAGTGGCTGCAATGGCTGAGGCTGGGCCAAGCTGAAGCCAGGGGCCAGGAGCTTCCTCTAGTCTCCCACATAGGTGCAGGGGCCCACACACATGGGCCATCCTCTTTCCCAGGCTCATTAGCATGGAGCTGGATTTGGAAGTGGGACAGCCAGGACTCGAACCGGTGCCTGTATGGGACACCGATACTGTAGGAAGCAGCTTAATCTGCTATCCCACAACACCAGCCCCTGCTTTGTGTTGTTACAACAGAAATATCACAGACTGGGTAACTGGTAAACAACAGAAACATATTTGGCTCGTGGTATGGAGGTTGGGAAGTCCAAAGGCATGGAGCAGGCATGCAGTGAAGGCCTTTTGGCTTCTTTGTCCCATGGCAGAAGCAGAAGGGCCACAGAGCTCGAGAGAGCCAGCAGGAGATGAACTGGCATTCATAATAAGCCCCTCCTTGTGATAAGAAACCCACTCCCACACTAATGATGTTAATCCATTCATGAAGGCAAACGCTGTTGGGAATTAAATTTCCAACATGTGAGCTTCGAGAGACACATTCAACCCATAGCTATCAGATACTTATATGTTGAACAATCATCTGTTATTTGAGTTATTCTATAATAAATACAAGTAATTTGAAAAGCTGCCTCCATTTCCACATCATTGTATCAAAGCTAGTAGAATGATTATAACTTCATTAAATAGCTTTTATAATGTCTATTTTCTAAGGTTTCTTTGAATTTTTTTGCATTTAAAGTTTTTTTTTTGTTTGTTTGTTTTTTAAGATTTTATTTACCTATTTAGTTGGCAGGCAGAGTGATAGCAAGAGAGGGAAAGACAGAGAGAGAAAAACCTTCCATCTGCTGGTTCACTTTCCAGATTGCTGCAACAGCCAGGTCTGGGTCAGGTCAAGGAGAGGAGCCAGGAACTCCATTTTGGTCTCCCCATGGGAGTGGCAGAGCCCCCAGTACTGGAGCCATCTTGTTCTGAATTCCCAAGCACATTAGCAGGAAGCTGGTTCAGAAACAGAGTAGCCAGGACCGGAACCTGCACCCCAGTATGAGGTGCTAAGGTCGCAAGTGGTGGCATACCTGCTATACCACAATGCTGGCCCAGATCCACCCTTTTCTTCCATCCCAGCTGCCTGTTCTGCACCTCGACTGTCTGGGCTGTGTCATCCATCCAGGCCTTCCCCCAGTCTGATCATATTTAAGCCTTTCAACTGGCTTTCCCCACCCCTGACCATGGGATTGAATCTAGTCTCTTGCATGGTGAGCAAGGCTCTTAGCAACTCAGCCTACCTGGCCTTACGAGCTCCATGCTAGCTCCACCCTGCCTTAACACTGAGCTCACCATACTAGAACCCTCACCAGGCTCAGCTGGCAAAGGCACGTTCCAAACTTCTCCACTGATAACCCAAAGTGGGGCACAGAGCTGTTTCCATCAGGGAGACTGACACTTAAGTGATCTAAAACAAAGAGGAGTCACCATCCCAAGAGAGACAGAACTGGAATGCTGCTCCGACGAGAAAGCATTTCATGTGAGTCCTGAAGAAGGAGAAGGAATTTATTGGGCTAAAAGTGTGCCCTAAGAGGAAGAACAAGCAGGGAGTGGCTGGAACGGCTGGAAAAGAGCCTCTGTAGTCTGGATCATGCTCACAAATGTTAGCTCAGGGACAGTGTGTGGACAGCCCATGGGCTCTGGAGCCACACTGAGGGTGTGATGCAATCCTGGATTTCTCTACTCAGCTCTGCGCTTGCTTACTCAGCTGCAGAAAGGAGATAAGAAAGTAGGGGGCAGAGGAAAGCCTCTGAATGAGATAAGGGAAAGTGCCTAGCACAGCAGGAATAAGGCCAAAGGTCAGTTGCTTCTCTACAACGAGAGGCAGCATTAGGGTCTAGGTATATTTGGGGTTAATGTGAGCATTTCTTGAAACTCTGGGTCTATTATAGAGGGTTTTTTTTTTTTTTTTTGACAGGCAGAGTGGATAGTGAGAGAGAGACAGAGAGAAAGGTCTTCCTTTTTGCCGTTGGTTCACCCTCCAATGGCCGCTTCGGCCGGCACATCGCGCTAATCCAAAGCCAGGAGCCAGGTGCTTCTCCTGGTCTCCCATGCGGGTGCAGGGCCCAAGGACTTGGGCCATCCTCCACTGCCTTCCCAGGCCATAGCAGAGAGCTGGCCTGGAAGAGGGGCAACCAGGATAGAATCCGGCGCCCCAACCGGGACTAGAACCTGGTGTGCCAGTGCCGCAAGGCAGAGGATTAGCCTGTTAAGCCATGGCGCCAGCCATAGAGCCTGTTTTGTACTCAACTTTAAGGTCATTACTGATGATTCGCTGGCATTGCTTTAAATGACTGGTAAAGTCTTTAAATTACACCATATACTCAAAACCCAGGGCTTTTCTCCAGGGAAATTATTGAAAGTAATTACTTGAATCAGTAGGAAAAAAGGCCATGTGCACATATATATTCTGATTCAAAATGGAAAATTATGGGCCAGTGTTATGGCACAGCAGGTTAAGATGCCTGCCTGCGAAGCCGGTATCCCATATGAGTGCCGGTTTGAATCCTGGCTGCTCTGCTTCCCATTCAGCTTCCTGCTAATGAGCCTGGGAAGGCAGTGGAAGAGTACATGGGCCCCTGCCACCCACGCAGGACACCTGGATGGAGTTCCAGGCTCCCGGTTTCATCCTGGTCCAGCTGCAGCCATTGCAGCGATTTAGGGAGTAAACTGGTGCATGCAAGATCTCTCTTTCTCCGTGTGTGTGTGTGTGTGTGTCTGCCTTTCAAATAAATAAATAAATAAGTAATTTTTTTAAAATTTGTGACAAAAGCTACCATTAATTCAGATAACAAAGCACAGAGCAGAAAAAAAGTTGTGACATCTACAACAACGGTTAACATCCTCAGTTAATCTTTCAGTCAATTGCTTCTGCAAATTAAAATCCAATAGAAAACGGTGAATGATTATCTGTACAGATAATTTATAACAGAACATTCAAGAGAAAACTGTAGTTGTCGGGGAAATACAAATTCAGGCAATAAGGCGATGCCACTAGGAGGCTGGTCTTCAGGCGGATTCTGTGGACTTAGCAACACAACAGTTGGTTCTGTCAGGAGAACCTTAAACTAAAAAGGGAGATAAAGTGCAGTGCTTGTAAAGACTCAGAGAAAAAGGCGTTCTTGTCCACTGCTGCTAGGAGTGTGACCTGCTGTAACCGGCTCAGGAAGTAATGTGATACTATCAAGAATACAAATACAAGGGCCTACGTTGGGGTTCAGCGAGTTCAGCTGCTGCCTGTGATGCTGGCATCCCCATATAGGAGCAAAGGTTTGAGTCCCAGCTCTTCCTCTTCCAATCCAGCTCTCTGCTAAAGCACTGCAAAGGCAGTGGAAGATGACCCACTTGGGCCCCTGTCACCCATGTGGGAGACCAGGATGGAGTTCCTGGTTCCTGGCTTCCAGATGGCCTAGCACCAGCTATTGTGGCCATTTAGGGAGTGAACCAGAGGATAGGAAGATCACTGTCTCTCTGTCATTTTGCCTTTTAAACCAATCAATCTTGAAAAAAAAATTACAAATAAATACATACATTTGTTGACCTTGTCAATCCCATTTCAGCAAATCCACTTACAGAACAAAAGCAGCAGAGCAGACGGGTAGATGCACCTGGGTATTTCACTGCAGGATTACTTGCAGAGACCAAAAACTGCACACAACAGGAAAGTTTGTTATTAGCAAACAGTTTAGAAATTTATGGTAGATCTTCACTATCAAATATTATGAATCTGATTAAAAGAGTAAGTTAAATTTATACCATCTGACCTAGAGTAATATATATGCCATATACTCCCCCCAAAAAACGCAAGTTAGCAAGAAATATGCAGTGTCCCACTTTTTTAATTGATTGATTTATCTGAAAGGCAGAGTTACAGAGAGAGAGAGAGAGAGAGAGAGAGAGAGAGAGAGAGATCTTCCATCTGCTGGCTGGCTCCCCAAATGACTGCAATAGCTGGAGGTGGGCCAATCAGGATCAAGGAGCTTCCTGGGGTCTCCCACATGAGTAAAGGGCCCCAAGAATTTGGGCCATCTTCCTCAGCCCTCCAGGGCATTAGCAGGGAGCTGGATAGGAAGTGGAGCAGCCAGGACCGGAACCTGTGCCCATATGGGATGCTGGCACTGCAGGTAGCGGCGGCTTTACACACTATGACACAGTGCCAGCCCTAGTATCCCATTTTTTTTTTTTTAGATTTATTTTTTTATTTGAAACAGTTACAGAGAGAGCGAGAGACAGAAAGAGAGATCTTCTATCTACTGGTTCACTCTCCAACTGGCTACAACAGCCAGGGTTAGGCCACGTTGAAGCCAGAAGCCTGGACTTCCAACTCTCATGGTCTCTCATGTAGGTGCAGGGCCCAAGTATATGAGCCATCTTCTGTTGCTTTCCCAGGCCTATTGGCAGGGAAATGGATCAGAAGTGGAACAGCCAGGACTTGAATCAGTACCCATATAAGATGCCAGCATTGTAGGCAGCTTAAGCTGCTGTGCCTCGACACAGGGACTATATTTGCTTACTTTTTAATTTTTTATTTATTTATTTATTTATTTTATTTTTGACAGGCAGAGTGGACAGTGAGAGAGAGAGACAGAGAGAAAGGTCTTCCTTTTGCCGTTGGTTCACCCTCCAATGGCCGCCGCGGTAGTGCGCTGCGGCCGGCGCACCGCGCTGTTCCGATGGCAGGAGCCAGGTGCTTCTCCTGGTGTCCCATGGGGTGCAGGGCCCAAGGACTTGGGCTGTCCTCCACTGCACTCCCTGGCCACAGCAGAGAGCTGGCCTGGAAGAGGGGCAACCGGGACAGGATCGGTGCCCCGACCGGGACTAGAACCCGGTGTGCCGGCGCCGCAAGGCGGAGGATTAGCCTAGTGAGCCACGGCACCGGCTTATATTTGCTTACTTTTTAATGTATGAAAGATAAATAGAAAGATACGGAGTTGGGTACTTGAGACCACTGATATTATTACTTCAGGGTTGGAATAGCTTGTGGGCACATATAATTTTTCTTTCATATAATTTTTGGGTTATTTTGCTTGTAACAAATAAGCATTAATTATTTTGTAATTCTTTGAAGACCTTTTTAAAATTTTTCTTAAAGATTTATTTATTTATTTGAAAGTCAGAGTTACACAGAGAGAAAGAGAGGCAGAGAGGCAGAGATAGAGAGAGAGAGAGGTCTTCCATCCATTGGTTTACTTCCCAATTGGCCACATTGACCACAGCTGCGCCGATCCAAAGCCAGGAGCCAGGAGCCAGGAGCCAGGAGCCAGGAGCATCTTCTGGGTCTCCCACATAGGTGCAGGGGCCCAAGGCCTTGGGCCATCTTCTACTTCCCAGGCCATAGCAGAAAGCTGGATCAGAAGTGGAGCAGTCAGGTCTTGAACCTGAACCCATATGGGATGCTGGCACTGCAGACAATGGCTTTACCCACTATGCCACAGCGCTGGCTCCTAAAATTTTATTTCTTTGAAAGGCAGAGTAGCTGGTATTGTGGCACAGAGGGCTAAGCCACCGCCTGGAACACCAGCATCCCATATGAGCACTGTTCCACTTCTGATCCAGCTCCCTGCTTGAGAAGGCAGCAGAAGACAGCCTGAATGCTCGAGCCCTTGCCACCCATGTGGGCGACCCAGATGGAATTCCAAGCTCCTGGCTTCAGTTTGGTCCAACCCTAGCTATTGCAGCCATGTGGGGAGTGAACCAGCAGATGCAAGATCTCTCTCCCTCTCCTTTTCTCTCTGTAACTTTCAAATAAATAAGTAGTTCTTAAGGAAAAAAAAAAAAAAGGTAGAGCCATAGACACAGACATAAAGAGAACTTCCATCTGGTGGCTGCAACAGCTCAGGGTGAACGTTAGCAGGAAGCTGGAAATGGCAGCTGAGCCAGGACTAAAACCCAGGTACTCCAATATGGGATGTGAACTTCCCAAGTGCTGGTAAACTGTCATGCCAGACACCTTCCCCGCTTTCAAGTCTTAGAGGAAAATTCAAGGGAAAAAAAATGACAAAGAATATAAGGAAATACTAAATGTTCATAATATAAAGCGACAGAACACAATCATTAAATGGAATTTCTGCTTTAATGAAATGAAATATAAAATATAAAATATAAAAATGAAGTATGTGAGTGGATAGGACTGGTAAGGAGAACGTAAAAGATTTTCAGAGTTATTTTGAGTGCTAAGAGTATGCAGTAATTTTAAACACATACTATTGTGAAATGTGTAAACTATGGACACAGAGGACAAAACAGACCTAGAACATGTAACAATGAAGTTGTTCAGTGAGGGTGACAGGCTTATAAACACATTTTTCAACTTCCTCAAACTTTCTATGATATCACACTCTAGGGTAAAAAGCAAAGCCTCTGCCTCTAAGCAAATAGGTTTGCTTCTGCTGGAGCCCATGACATTAGGAGAAAAGACAGAACACAAATTTGTATCAGTTACAGATTTGTCAGATAGCCCTGTAAGGATAAGGCCTGGAGGAGGAATGCTGAGATCATGGAGGATTTTCTAGTTTTTATTTTCTTTACAGTTATGTTGCGAAAAGTACAGATCAAGAATGAGGGAAAGGAACTTCTAATTGGTGTTTTCTCAGTTTCCTGAAGCTCTATTCTCTTTTTCAAATCCTACAAAGGTATTCCCAAGAGTTGGTGGGAAATAGAAAGTTAACTTTATTTTGGTGAAAACCAATTTTGAGATTCATGCATACATGGGCCTTCCAAAAGTGCATGAAAATGTACTGCGGGCCGGCGCCAGGGCTCACTTGGCTAATCCTCTGCCTGCGGCACCTGCACCCCGGGTTCTAGACCTGGTTGGGGTGCCGGATTCTGTCCCTGTTGCTCCTCTTCCAGTTCAGCTCTCTGCTGTGGCCTGGGAAGGCAGTGGAGGATGGCCCAAGTCCTTGGGCCCTGCACCCGCATGGGAGACCAGGAGGAAGCACCTGGCTCCTGGCTTCGGATCGGCGCAGCGTGCCGGCCACAGTGTACTGGCCATAGCGGCCATTTGGGGAGTGAACCAACGGAAGGAAGACTTTATCTCTGTTTCTCTCTCTCACTGTCTAACTCAGCCTGTCAAAAAAAAAAAAAAGTGTATTGTGAAAAACTATACATAAATTAAATAACTCTGTACTAAAATACACTTGTACTTTCATTTTTCCACAAACTTTTTTGAAGTGCTCTCACAAAAATCCCCTCTTTTAAATACACACTGATCAGGTTGTCCATGAAACACATTAACTCAAGCTGCTGACCTTTGGAAAGCAAATCAGAGACTATATTGAGAAAGAATTGTAATCAGGCTCAGCCACCGAGAGAGTTATTTCAGACAGCCTCTTGCTCAGTTCCAGCCCTAGCCTGGGGCCAGCGGGGTTACTGGGACGTGCTGACAGCCCCTGTGCTCTGGACACTGGAAGACCTGCGGCAGGCTGGGCGGGAAGGAAGCCATAGGACTTCCTCAGCAGGACTCCCCGGCCAGCCAAGAACTGTCCACTGTGTTTTGTCAGGGCTCAACATAGGCAGCAAGCTGAACATGATCCAAGCAGATCACTTCCCTGCAATTTTAGAAAGCAAGTCAGTCCTAGATTCGATGTGGTTCAAGTCAGCCGGAGCAGGGCCTCTCAGAGGTTGAGAGAGACTTGCACCACTTCTAATTTGCTTTAATGAATATGAAGAAGTATCAAATCAAGTTTACAAACTGTGGTATATTATAAATACTTACTTCTAATTAACACTTCCAACACACAAATACTAAACTTATCATAGGGTTATTCTAAGACTAACTATTTTAAGAATAATTATGAAATATATATACATATATTAAGCTGGAAAATATGATAAGCTTATTTTTAAGTAGTATATTAGTTGCATTTTCAATTAACATGCTCAATATTTTTTCTTTAATCCCTAGCCACCTTTTCAGGTAAAGCATCTTGAAATTTTAAAGGAATGAGCTAACTGGTAAGTTTGAAAACCTAGGTAAATACACAGGGAAATTTTATATGTATTTTTCTCTACTCATGGTACATGCCAGGTGTTCTTGTTTGAAAAAGGAAGACAAATTCAAGGTAATATGATAAGCATCTTCTTTTAGTCCTGCCAAAGCATCTCTGACTCATGCACACCCTTGTATGGAAATGAACTGCTGGAGAATGTGCAGCCTGGCCCCCTGCCCATGGCAGGCCCTGCTTTTGGAAGGGCAGAGCTGCAGGGAGTGGATGGAGTCTGCGACTTGGAATCAAAGGATTCAGGCTGGAACTGGACTTCTGCCCTTTATTGTACTGACTTTGACCCTATACCTTCCACGGCAAGATCAAGATAGTGACACAACCTTCTTCACAGTGTTGTGGGGGAAGATTAACTGAGATAATGCATAGGAAAGCCCCTAGCACAAATTTAGTGTGTAGGCTGCCCAAATGTTTGCTTCCTTGGACTGGCTCTTCTTGGCTGGGTGTGAGGATTACACTGGATGATGTATGTGAAAACAAATGTTAGTTATAATTAGAAATGGGCAACAGGGCGCTGAGTCTAAGTCAACACATAACGTCTCTGTGTATGTGGGGTTGGGAGTATCTGTGATGGGATGTTAGTCCTCAAATACTATACTTTTTAACCTCATTCAAAAAAAAAAAAAAGTTTGTTTAAAAGCCAGAATGACAGAAAGAGAGCCAGTGTGAGACAGCGAGAGTGAGAGAGAGATCTTGCAAATGCTAGTTCACTCCCCAAATGCCTGCAACAGCCAGGGCTGGGCCAGGCTGAAGCTGGGAGCCAGGAACTCCATCTGGGTCTCCCACATGGGTGGCAGGGCCCCAAGTACTTGGGCCATCACCTGCTACCTTCCAGGTTGTGTATTAGTAGGAAGCTGGAATAGATGCTGAGGAACCAGACTGTAATGTGGGATGTGGGTGTCCCACTGAACAACAATGCTCTGTATGAATTTTTTGACACCTGTCTTTGTCAGTTTGTTGATATTTATAAATGAAAGAAATTTATTTAACTTGCAATTCTGAAGGGTGGAAGTCCA
The DNA here is from genome assembly GCF_033115175.1 of Lepus europaeus. Taxonomy (NCBI): domain Eukaryota; kingdom Metazoa; phylum Chordata; class Mammalia; order Lagomorpha; family Leporidae; genus Lepus; species Lepus europaeus. Next base: position 12,544,186 of record NC_084835.1, read on the forward strand.
TGGTTAGGTCACAACTGGGAAGATTGGGCATCCTCTTGCTGTGTTACAATATGACCATAAAGGGTGGCTGGCGCCGCGGCTCACTAGGCTAATCCTCCGCCTGTGGTGCCGGCACACCGGGTTCCAGTTCTGGTCGGGGCGCCGGATTCTGTCCCAGTTGCCCCTCTTCCAGGCCAGCTCTCTGCTATGGCCCAGGAGTGCAGTGGAGGATGGCCCAAGTCTTTGGGCCCTGCACCCCATGGGAGACCAGGAGAAGCACCTGGCTCCTGGCTTCGGATCAGCGTGGTGCGCCGGCCGCAGTGCGTCGGCTACAGTGCGTCGGCCACGGTGGCCATTAGAGGGTGAACCAACAGCAAATGGAAGACCTTTCTCTCTGTCTCTCTCTCACTGTCCACTCTGCAAAAAAACAAAAACAAAAACAAACAAACAAACAAAAAAACAATATGACCATAAAGGGCAAGCAGGCACAAAACACAAGGGGCCACCTTGCTTTATAACAATGCTGTGGAAAGAAACTCAATGATGCAAAAAAGACATTAATCAAACAAAAAAAGAGAAAGAAAGAAAGACAGACAGACGATCTTTCACAATGATCTATTCACCTCTTAAAGGCCTCACCTTCCAATACCACCACAGTGGCAGTCAGACTTCCGTATGAGTTTCCAAGGGAATGAACCATGTTCAAACCACAGCTATACTCCATAGTAGCTCACCTATCTCATCTATGCTGAACCCTGAGCAACTATATGCTCAGTACATAGTTGTAACATGAATAAATGAGCAAAAGCCTTTATGAAATCCTTTTTTTTTTTTTTTTAATCAAGGATGTATTTGAAAGGCAGGGAGAGAGAGAGAGAGAGAGAATCTTCCATCTGCTGCTTCAGTCCCCAGATGGCCACATGGCCAGGGCTGGGCAAGGCCAAAACCAGAAGCCTGGAACTCCATCTGGATCTCCCATGTAGGTGGCAGGGTCCTAAGTACTTGGGTAATGTTTCACTGCTTTCCAGGTGCATTAGCAGGGACCTGGATCAGAAGTGGAGCAGCTGGGACTCAAATTCGCAGGCATATAGGATGCTGCTGTTACAAGCAGCAGCTTGAGCCACTGCACCATGGTGCTGGGCCCCCTTTATCACATCTTTATAGCAGAACGAGTTGCTTTGTTCTCAGTGGTCCACAGCAGTTTGTTTCTGTGTACAGCACTTATCTTAGCTGAGGTAGGTGGTTACATGAGTGGTCTCTGATAAAAAGTCCTTGGGCTCCTGCACCAGCATGGAAAGACCTGGAAGAAGCTCCTGGGTCCTGGCTTCGAATTGGCCCAGCTCCAGCCATGGCAGTCATTTGGGGAGTGAACTAGCGGAAGGAAGACTTCTCTCTCTCTCTCTCCCTCTCTCTCTCTCTCTCTCTCTCTCTCTCTCTCTGCCTCTGCCTCTATCTGTAACTCTGCCTTTCAAATAAATAAATATTTTTTAAAAGATACATTTTAAACAAATCATTAAAGACACTAAGTTAGGGGCAGGCATGGTGGTGCAGAGAGCTAAGCTGCCGCGTGGGGTGTCTACATTCCATGCTGGAATGCTGGTTTAAGTCCTGGCTGCTTTGTGCTTCCCATCCAGCTTCCTGCTAATGTACCTGGATGGCAGCAGATGGAAGCCCATGTAATCGGGTTCCTGCTGCCCATGTGGGAAACACAGATGGAGTTCCTGGTCCTGGCTTCAGCGTAGCCTGATCTAGTCCCAGCTGTTGCAGACATATGAGGAGTGAACCAGCAGATGCACAGTATCTCTCTCTATCCTCTCTTTCTCCTTTTCAAATAATAAATAAATATTCTAAAAAGATACTAATGTGTATATTGTTCATTATATAGCAGTAAGTAGCTAAGACACCAGTTTGCATTACATTATAAATTATTGTTTATGTCTTCCTCCACTAAGCTGAAGGCAAAGTATTGCAAATATAATTATCTTTGTACTCCCCACTTTGTCTCACATGCTGCACAGATTAAACAATCCGACAGTCTGCTTTAAGTCAATAATTCATTCAAAGATTTATTGAGCTCCTTGATGTGGTACTCTCCATGCTGCTTGTTTGTGGTTAGTTGTGTATATGTGTCAGGGATGGGGAAGGATATGAAAAGAGGAAGTGAAGGTTCACTCCCTAGACACTTCACAAGGCTGTTCGGTCGGAGATCACACCCAACTGCCATTGCAGCTGTCTCAGCACAGAAGATGAACGTCAGGGTCCAGAGGTTTCAGAAGCAAGGGTCTGTGGGTGCCCTGAGAGGACAGAGATGGGGCAGGCTGCTGGGTGGCTTCCTCATGTGGGGACTGGCTCCTAAGCTGAACATCAGCAAGGTCCTGACTGCCGTCTTAAAGCAGCAGGGAAGCTGGCAGAGCGATTTCAGTCATTTTCACATGTGATCGTTAAGGCCATCTTGTAAGGTAGTAGCAGGGTCATCTTGTGGTTTGTCCCTGATCACATAGCTTGTTATGGACCTCCACAACCAGGCTAAGAGGAGCAAGCTTCCTGCAGATCTCAAAGTTGGGCTCTCTGCTGTCTCTTGGGTTTAAGGTATACAATCCCTCATGCCTGGGCCCTGGGCAGGGACACTGCCCACCTTCCTTGGCTTCTGTTTCCACAGCACCAGCTGCCCTTCGGTGGGGGGGGGAGGGGGGGGAGAATAAGACAAGTCTGTCTAACCTTGAAGCTCATTCATGTTTTAAAAAACAAAACCCTACTATATACAAACTCAACTTTAAGCAGAAAATCTTATTTTTTTCTTCCTTTTAAAAATTTTTCCTGGATATAATGAGGTAATTTCAAAGAGATGACACTTTGTCTCAAGTAGATTAGAAGGTATGATTGATTATATGAGAATAAAAAATGATTTATAATTAAAAATAAATACTAAAAAAAATTAAAAAATAAATCGGGGCGAGCATTTAGCACAGTAGTTAAAATGCCAACTGGGATGCTCACAACTTGTATCAGAGTGCTTGGGTTTGAGTACCAGCTCTGCTTCCAGTTCCAGCTTCTTGTACAGGCTGGGAGGTAGCAGGCAGTGGTTTAACTAGCTGAGCTTCTGCCTCCCATGTGGGAGACCTGGAGAGAGTTCCTGGCTCCTGGCTTTGGCCTGGCCCAGCCCTGGCTGTTGTGTGCATTTGAGGAATGAAACAGAGGATGGAAGAGCTTTCTGTGTTACTCTCTATCTCTCTGCTTCAGAAATAAAATGAAAATGAAAAAAAAAAAATTAGGGGCCGGTGTCATGGTGTAGGGGGTTAAACCACCACCTGTGATGTCAGCATCCCATTTGGGCAACAATTCAAGTCCAAGCTGTTCCACTTCCCATCTAGCTCCTTGCTAACGTGCCTGGGAAAGCAGCAGAAGGTGGTCCAAGTGACTGGGCTCCTGCCACTGACATAGGAGACCTGGAAGAAGTTCCTGGTTCCTGGCTTCAGCCTGGCCCAGCCTCAGCCTTTGCAGCCATTTGGGGAGTGAACTGGTGGATGGAAGATCTCTCTCTTTCTCTCTGTCTCTCTCTTTCTCTCTCCCCCCACCCTCTGTAACTCTGCCTTTCAAAATAAAGAAATAAATCTCTTTACAAGATTCAAAAATACGTAGATAGAAGCAGACAGTTAGCCTAGCACTTAAGACATGTGTAGTATGTCCACATCCCACATCAGAATACTTGGGTTCAATGTCCAGCCTGAGCTCCTAACTCCAGCTTCCTGCTAACACAGACCCTGGGCAGCAACAGTGATGGCTCAAGTAATTGGATTCTTGCCACCTATGTAGGAGACCTGGATTGATTTTTTGGCTCTAGACATTTAGAAAGTGAAACAGCAGATGAGAGCTCTCTTTCTCTCTCTCTCCATACCTAAAAAAAAAAAAAAAAGGGGGGGGGGTCAGAGGCGGCATTGTGGCAGAGTGGGTTAAGCCACTGCTTGGGATGCCCACATCCCATACTGGAGTGCCAGTTTGAGTCCTGGCTGCTCCAGTTCTGATCTAGCTTCCTACCAGTGTCTCTAGGAAGGCAGAAGATCGCCCAAGTACTTGGGCCCCTGCCACTCATGTGGGAGACCAGATGGAATTTCTGGCTCCTGGTTTGGCCTGGCCTAGACAGGGCTGTTGCAGCCATCTGGGGAGTGAACTGGCAAATGAGCTGTGTGTGTGTGTGTGTGTGTGTCGATCTGTCTCTCTGCCTTTCAAATAAAAATAAATAAAAAATAAATGTTTTAGCTCCCTTTTTTTTTTTTTTTTTTTTGACAGGCAGAGTGGACAGTGAGAGAGAGACAGAGAGAAAGGTCTTCCTTTTGCCGTTGGTTCACCCTCCAATGGCCGCCGCGGTAGGTGCGCTGCCGCCGGCGCACCGCGCTGTTCCGATGGCAGGAGCCAGGTGCTTATCCTGGTCTCCCATGGGGTGCAGAGCCCAAACACTTGGGCCATCCTCCACTGCACTCCCGGGCCACAGCAAGGTGGTTGGGGAAGGGGAGTTAGCACTGTAGCCTAGTGGGTAAAGCTGCCTCCTCCTGCAGTGCTGGCATCCCATATGGGTGCCAATTGAGTACTGGCTGCTCCACTCCCAATCCAGCTCTCTGCTATGGCCTGGGAAAGCAGTAGAAGATGGTTCAAGTCCTTGGGGCCCTGCACACACGTGGGAGACCCAGAAGAAGCTTCTGGCTCCAGGATTCAGATCAGCTCAGCTCCAGCCACTGTGGCCGTTTGAGGAGTGAACTAGTGGATGGATGTGTCTCTATCTCTCTCTGTAACTCTATCTTTCAAATAAATAAAATAATCTTTTTGTTAAAAAAGCATAAGGAAAAGTTAAAAGATTCAAAACTTGTTAATATGGAGTTGGTGTTCTGGCACAGCAGGTTAAGAATCATATATCAGAGGGCTGGTTCTGATCTAGTTCCTTACTAATACAGCAAAAGATGGTTCAAGAACTTGGCTTCTGCCACCAACAGGAGACCCAGATGGAGTTCCAGGCTCCTGGCTTCAACCTAGCCCAGCTCTGGCTCTTGTGGCCATTTGAGAAGTGAGCCAGTGGATGGAAGTTTCTCCCTCTCTCCCTCTGTCACTCTGCCTTTCAAATAAAAAAATTAAATCTTTAAAAAAAACTTAATAAATTATACATTCACTGTGTGTGCTTTCCTCAAAGAATTAGAACTGATTTCAATTCTTGTACATAACCACCCTAGCATTGTCACACCAAAGAAAATTTTATTTAGACAGAATCTTTGGACACAGAGCTTGAGGGTGAAGAAATAACACCCTTATCTCCACTTCCTATCTGGGAGCACAGGGAAGTCAGCCAGGATGCTGGGTCAAAAACAGGGGGTGGGAACGAAAGTGCTGGTTCTCCTTGTAGACCAGAAAGTCAGCATGGTTCAAAGATGTGCTTAAAGCCCCTTATGGGAGGCCCTGAGCGGCCTGGATTCTGAGCATGTGTAATTAATTGCCTGTGCATTAGGCAGCCTTGGGAGGGCATAACTGATCAACAGCACGAAAATGAGGTGAGAAATAAAGTGAACGGGTCTTTGAGAGGCAAAGCAAACTGCAGCCACAAGCCACCCTAGCAAGCATGACAGACAGGAAAGATTCCATGCAGGCACATCTGCTGTGAATGAGCCCACGTCTTCCCGGGGGGAGGGCTGAGTGGCAGCGATATGACTGAGGAAGGAAATGAGGCTCCAGGCAGGAGGAAATTCTCTGCTGTGTGAATTAATAACAAACGTGCTGTAATATTGCCCTACTCTTCCTACCTGGCAGGCTCTGGTGGCTACAAGGGGCTCCTTCCTGCCCTGCAGAGTTCTGCATAAACTTTCTGTGCATTTTGGGACTAGGGGAAGCGTCCAGCCCCCTTTTCCTCTCTGCCCTTAACACATTGTTGTTCTTGATCTGAGTCCCTAAAATGCTTCCTCCATAAAATGGACATGGTAACATCTGCTAGCAGGGCAAATCCCAGGCAGGGCTCAGTGGGATGGTGAGGGTGAAGGGTCTGGCCCAGTGTCAGCCACATTGTAACAGGCCCCAAGAGAAAGTTGTCTCATCATTTCCAGGGGAGCCCTGCCCTTGTGGAAACTACCTTTCCCAAGGTCCTTCCTGGGTTCAGCCAAGGGGAAAACCTTTCAGCTGAGTTCAGCCAATGGGAAATCTTTCAGCGGGGCTCAGCCAACAGGAAGCCATTTGCCCAGTATTTCTGTCTCTTTCTCTTGTGGGTGAGGGTGGGCCCCCCGACTCTCCTGTGTAGTTGTGGCTCCTAATAGGAAACTCCCACCCTTTGTGGCCCCAGAGCCCAGCAGGTGCTCCACCAAGGCTTTGCTTCCCATGGAAGTCTCCAGTCTCAGGGCTCTGGTGACACGACATCCATCCTAGAAGCAGGAGAGACTTCCTGTCCTTCCTTGTTGCTGATCTTCAGTTCCCTCCCCGCCTCCTGCTTAGCTTCCTAGCTGTTCCATCACTCTCAGAGCCAATTCCTTGTATTCAGTTCTCTTTCTTTTACATACTTGCAGTAGTTTCAATTTGCTGATAAACTTGATCATTGTTCAGACCAACTATGCACCAAAGGGAAACAGTAAGCTTGGGATGCTCAAACCTTACACTTCCAAAGAAGGGCTTATCCCCTGACAGGCTCCTGGGAGATAACCTCTAAACCCTTGAGATGGGCCAGCGCCATGGCTCACTAAGCTGATTCTCCGCCTGCGGTACCAGCACACCCGGGTTCTAGTCCTGGTTGGGGCACCGGGTACTGGTCCCAGTTGCTCCTCTTCTAGTCCAGCTCTCTGCTGTGGCCCGGGAGAGCAGCAGAGGATAGCCCAAGTGCTTGGGTCCCTGCTGCCGCATGGGAGACCAGGAGGAAGAACCCGGCTCCTGGCTTCAGATTGGCGCAGCGCCGGCCGTGGCGGCCATTGAGGGAGTGAACCAACAAAGGGAAGACCTTTCTCTCTGTCTCTCTCACTGTTTATAACTCTCTGTCTCTCTTTCTCACTAACTCTGCCTGTCAAAAAAAATAATTTAAAAAATAATAAACCCTTGGGATGTCCAGCCTGATGAGAGTGTATGTGTGTCTGGAGCCTTGGGCCATGCCAAATAGCTTGTGCTTGTGTGATTTACGCTAAATGTCTGGCTTTTGTGTTCCTGGGCCACACATCCCAATTTGACCTACTTTTGTGGGGGAGGGTTTCAAGACTGAAAAGCTAAGATCAATCATATGGGTGCCCCATGCACGTGTGACAGACCCTCAATAAAACCCTGGGACCGGGTGGGCTTCCTGTGAGCAACACATTACAGCAGGCAGAATTAAACACTGTCCATCCAACTCCTCTGCTGTAGACAGCAGGAAGCTTGGAAGCTCTTCCTGTTCTCTTCTAACTTGGCCCTATGCACTTTATCCTTTGCTGATTTTAATCCATATCCTTTTGCTGTAATAAACTGTAACCATGGATACAGAAGCTTTTCTGAGTTCTGAGTCCTCCTAGCAAATCACTGCACCTGAAGATAGTTTTAGGGACCCCCAACATGCCAATTAAAAAGGAAACAAAGTGTGCTAGGGCCCCGGACTGAAGTAACTACCTGAGCAGAATGCACTCTCTTGAATTTTTTTTTTTTATTTGACAGGTAGAGTTATAGACAGTGTGAGAGAGAAACAGAGAGAAAGGTCTTCCTTCCGTTGGTTCACCCCCAAATGGCCACTGCAGCCGGCGCTACGCCAATCTGAAGCCAGGAGCCAGGTGCTTCCTCCCGGTCTCCCATGCAGGTGCAGGGCCCAAGCACTTGGGCCATCCTCCACTGCCTTCCCGGGCCACAGCAGAGAGCTGGACTGGAATAGGGGCAGCCGGGACTAGAACCCGGAGCCCATATGGGGTGCCGCTGCCGCAGGCCAAGGATTAACCAAGTGAGCCATGGTGTTGGCCCCATCCTCTTCAATTTAAAGTCCTGGCTGCTGCCACCATGCATCTCATAAGAATGCAGCACGCTGGGGCCAGTGCTGTAGCATGGTGGGCTAAGCCTCCACCTGTGGCGCTGGAATCCCATATGGGCTCTGGTTTAAGTCCCGGCTGCCTCTATTCCAATCCAACTCTCTTATGGCCTGGGAAAGCAGTGGAAGGTGGCCCAAGTGCTTGGGCCTCTGCATCAGTGTGGGAGACCTGGAGGACGTTCCTGGCTCCTGGCTTCAGTCAGATCAGCTCTGGCTGCTGGGGCCATCTGGAGAGTGAACCAGGGGATGGAAGACTTTTCTGTCTCTCCCTTTCTCTGTCTATAACTCTACCTCTCAAATAAATAAATAAAATCTTAAAAAAAAAATACGTCAGGCAGTGAGTGCAAGGGAAGTAGAAAGACCACTTGACCGAGAATCTGAATCTCTTCTGCCTGCAATACCCTGTAAGGCTGTAAGTCAATAGGCACCTATTGAACACATGGACTAAGCACTCAGTTGCTTGCCAGAGGTGACAGAAAAGATTTGTATAGACAAGGCTACCCTATTTGCAGAGTGCAGGGAGGACTGGTGAGGAGCCAGCAGAGTGGAGGCCGTCATAGGAGCCCAAGGAGACAGGCTGGCAGCCTGGCCTGGGGGTGGCAGGGAAGGAAAGGCCAATGTGGATTCAAGTGACCAGAGGAAATGGGCTGCTGGGCATCACCTCCCAGCAGGTGCTCCTCCCAGCTGGTGCTGCCCTAGACTTCCCCATTTCAATAAATGATACTGGCTTAGTAAAGCCAGGAACACAGCAGTCACCTCTTATTCCTTCTGCCCCCTGCTTCATCCACCTCCAGCAAATCTCATTGGCTCTACTTCTGAAGTATGGCTGACATGGGTGGATGCTCTGTGTTCTTCCACCCTGGCCCAGACTGGCACCACCTTTTGATCTCTCCCCAGAGCCTACCTGAGGTTTCTCCTCATCCCTGAAGAGTCATTCTCTCTCTGTCTCTCTCTCTCTCCCTCTCCTTCTCTATCGCATGCCTGCATTCTCTTTAGCTATCTCTTTCTTTAAAAAAAAATATTTATTTATTTGAAAGTCAGAGTTACACAGAGAGAGAAGGAGAGGCAGAGAGAGAGAGAGGTCTTCCATCTGCTGGTTCACTCCCAAAATGGCCACAACGGCCAGAGCTGCGCTGATCTGAAGCCAGGAGCCAGGAGCCTCTTCCAGGTCTCCCATGTGTGTGCAGGAGCCCAAGGACTTGGGCCATCTTCCATTGCTTTCCTAGGCATATTATCAGGGAGCCGGATTGGAAGTGGAACAGCTGGGACTCAAACCGGTGCTCATATGGGATGCCGGCACTGCAGGTGATGACTTTACTTGCTATTCCACAGCGCTGGCCCCAAGGTGTCATTCTCTATGTGGTCCCTCAGAGACACCTTCAAGGACCACCCTGGAGGGAAGAGGTTCCCTCTCTTGTACTCTCCAATAGCTTCTGCTTTTTGCTTTTGTGGGTTTGCTTACTTTCTCTAACAATAACAACTAGCACTTACTGAGCAACTGCTGTGGGCCAGAAACTGGTTTTGTTTGTTTGTTTTTGACAGGCAGAGTTAGACAGTGAGAGAGAGAGACAGAGAGAAAGGTCTTCCTTCTGTTGGTTCACCCTCCAAATGGCTGCTGATCTGAAGCCAGAAGCCAGGTACTTCCTCCTGGTCTCCCATGTAGGTGCAGGGGCCCAAGCACCTGGGCCATCCTCCACTGCCTTCCTGGGCCACAGCAGAGAGCTGGACTGGAAAAGGAGCAACTGGCACAGAACTGGCACCCTGACCGGGACTAGAACCCTGGGTGCTGGCGCTGAAGGCAGAGGATTAGCCTAGTGAGCCGTGGCACCGGCCCAGACACTGTTCTAAGCATCCTATGTCATAGTATCTCATTTAGTCCTCATTTACCAACCTCTGTTGAGTAATTCTTCTTTACATTAATTGTAAAGACTGGTCATAAACCATCACCTTAGCCAGTCTGTGGGTACCATGAGGGCAGAGAGATGCCTGCCCTCTTTGTTGCTGCTTCCCAGAATCCTACACAAGCCTGGTCCTCAGGAAGAATTCCATGACTAGTTGCTGAAGAGACAAAAAACGTACATGGATTGGACGTGGGGCTCAAAGGGAAAGGAGATGTCCAAGATGCCTCTAGGCTTCCGGATTGTGCAATTGGGTGGTGCCACTGAGATACGAGCCGGTCTGGGTGGACTGGGGACAGGGTGACACATGATCAGGTTAGGGAAATGTGGAGTTGGGAAGTCAGTTCTTCCATTGCATTAGGTCTGGAGTTCACGTTTGGGTGGTGGATCTAGACTAAGGCACTGTCAGCACCTCCACGGTAACTTAAATCTAAGGGTAATTGAGATCCCCAGGGAAGTCTGCCCATGAGAAGAGAAGATGTAGGGCAGAGCCATCAGCAACGTCAACATCTAATGGGAAATCAAAAGAAAGATCCAGCAAAACAGGTGAGAAGCAGCATCCAAAAAAGGTAAGTGGGAAACCAGGGCTGGGTGACCCCACTGGAGAGCTGAGGAGAAAGAGAAGTGGGTGAGTGGGCTGGAGTGTGCTTTTAATCTTGGCATGAATGATATTTTAAAACACTTGGAGTTAGTTGCCAAAAGTGAAAAATCAGGGTATTTCTTTTGGAATATCTATTTCTAATTTCCCTGGAAAATCTGAGGACTGGCCCATTCAGGGCCTGAATTCCTGCATGCCTATAGTCAGATGCACTGAATTATCAGTTTACCCTCAACAATGGGGAAACAAAAGACCGAGACAGTCACCCATTTCTTTTCCTACTGCTTTCCCAGCCAGAGCAGAAAGCTGGATTGAAGTGGAGCAGCTGAAACATGAATGGGCGCCCATATGGGATGCCGGTGCCGCAGGTGGCAGCCTTACCCACTATGCCACAGTACTGGCTCCAGTCATGCATTTCTTAAGAAAATGGTAGAGCACACATTTCTTTCTTCATTTTCATCTTCTTTTTATTTATTTTTCTAAAGATTTATTATTTGGGGCCAGCGCTGTGGTGCAGGTTAATGCCCTGGCCTGAAGCACCGGCATCCCATATAGGCACTGGTTCCAGTCCCGGCTGCTCCACTTCTGATCCAGCTCCCTGCTATGGCCTGGGAAAGCAGTAGAAGATGGCCCAAGTACCTGGGCCCCTGCACCCACAAGGGAGACCCGGAAGAAGCTCCTGGCTCCTGGCTTCGGATCAGCAAAGCTCCGGCCATTGCAGTCATCTGGAGAGTGAACCAGAGGATGGAAGACCTCTCCCTCTCTGCTTCTCCTTCTCTCTTTGTGTAACTCTGACTTTCAAATAAATAAATAAATATTTTAAATAAATAAAATAAAAAAAGGTTATGGGGGTGGAGGCAGGTGTTTGCAGCCACTCAGACCCCGCTTGGGAGGCCTGCATCCCATATTGGAATGCCTGGGTTCAAGTCTTGGCTCTGCTTACATTTCCAGCTTCCTGTCAATGTGCAGCCTGGGAGGCTTGGATCCTTGGCACCCACATGGGATACCTGAACTGAGTTCCAGGCTCCTGGCTTTGGGCTGACCCAGCCCTGGCTGTTGCAGCTTGGGGGAACCAGTGGATGGAAGATCTTTCTCTGTCTCTCTCTCTCCGTCTTTCAAATCAGTAAAAAGAAAGTACAGAATTTAAAGATAATGGTATATCACTGTGTGATGAGGTTACCAAAAATTATGACTTCCGAGGACCCAGCACTGTGGCATGGCAAGTTAAGTCTGTGATGCTTGCATCCCACATGGATGTGGGGTCAAGTCCCAGTAGCTACACTTCTGATTCAGCTCTCTGCTAATGTGCCCATGAAAACAGTGAAGATGGACTAGCCTGGTCACTGTTGCCATTAGGAGAGTGATCCAGTGGAGAAAAGACCTGTCTGTCTCTCCCTCTTTCTCTATAATTCTGCCTTTCAAATAAATAAATCTTTTTAAACAAATTATGACTTCCCTATTGTTAGTAGATTCTCCCTTTGGCTTTCCTGGCTGGCACATTTGGAAGAAGCAAGTCAACATGTAGGAGAAGCCCCCACGCTGAGGGATAGCAGCAGCTTCTGGTAACAGCCAGTGAGTGAGTGAGGCTCACAGCACATGAGGAACTGAGTCCTGCCATCAGCCACAATAGGAGAAAGGCATCTCCCCGGAGGTGAGTCTTCAGAGGGGATCTCAGCCCTTGTGTAGCTTCATAAAAGATCTGGAAGCACGTTCTTCCTTTTGCCATTGCAGGCCCGTGCTGTCCTATACCTTCGGGCCACCCGCGCCATGCTTCCTGGCCTACATGCTCCTCCACGTGGCTGGCTCCTGATACTTGGTATGAATCCACATCTCTCTCTTTTGGATGGGGTCCTCACTCTCCTATGCTAAGGTATACCTGGATTATTGAACCATACAAATTATAAGGTAATAAATATGTGCTTTTTAGTATTGCATATAACATGAAATTTATCACCTTCGTTTCTAAAAAGATTTATTTATTTTGGAAGGCAGAGTTAAAGAGAGAGAGAGAGAGAGAGAGAGAGAGAGAGAGAGAGAGAGAGAATAGAGACCTTCCATCTGCTGGTTCACTCTCAAATGGCCACAATGGCCAGTGCTGAGCCATATGCCAGGAGTTTCATCTGGGTCTCCCACATGGAGACCACTTTCCAATTTCCAACCACTTGGACCACCTTCTGCTGCTTTTCCCAGGCCATTAGCAGGGATCTGGATTGGAAGTGGAGCAGCTGGGACCCAAACTGGCATCCACATGGGATGCTGGTATCATAGGTGGCGGCTTTACCTACTATAACACAACATTGGCCCCTCCACCTTACTTTTAAAAATTATTTATTTTCATTCTATTTTTGGAATAGACACATAGAGAGAGACAGAGACACAGATGAAGAAAGATCGTCCATCTACTGGTTCATTTCCCAGATGCCAACTACAATCAGAGCTGGGCTGGGCCAGGCCAAAGCCAGGAACCCTAAACTTAATCTGGATCTCCCACATGAATGACAGAGACTCAAGCATTTGTGAAATCATGTGCTACCTCCCAGGGTGCACAACAGCAGGAAGTGGAGTATCCAGGACTGGTACCAGGTATTCCAGTACAGGATGTGGGCCTCCCAAACAGCAACCTAGCAGCTTCTCCAAATGCCTGCCCCCACCATTTTAACTATCTTGAATAGTACACTTCAGAGAATGGTGTTTGGCCTGATGGTTAAGATCCAGGTTAAAATATCTTTCTCTTTTTTCAGGGCATATGGGTCTGAGGAACTGGCATGATGGTGCAGTGAGTTAAGCTGGGATTGCAATGCTGCACTGGCATCCTTGTTTGAGTCCTAGCTGCTCTACTTCTGTCTTTTTGTTTAAATATTTATTTTATTTATTTTAAAGACAATTACAGAGAGAGGCAGAGCGAGAAAGAGAGAGAGAGAGAGAGAGAGAGAGAGAGAGACAGACCTCTATTCCGCTGGTTCACTCCCCAAATAACTGCAATGGCCAGAGCTGAGCTGATCCAAAGTCAGGAGTCAGAAGCCTCCTCCAGGTCTCTCACGTAGGTGCAGGAGCCCAAGGACTTGAGCCATCTTCCACTGCCTTCCCAGGCTACAGCAGAGAGTTGGATCAGAAGAGGAGCAGCCGGGACATGAACCTGCGCCCATATGGGATGCTGGCGCTGCAGGCTGGGGTTTTAACCCGCTGTGCCACATTGCTGGTCCCTGCTCTACTTATTCAGCTTCCTGCTAGTGCACCTGGTAAGGCAGCAGATGATGGCCCCTCTCACCAATCTAGGAGACCCAGATGAAGCTCCTGGCTTCTGGCTTTGGCCTGGCCCAGCCCTGGCTATTGTGGTCACTTGGGGAGTGAACAAACAGACTGAAGATATCTCTCTCTCTCCCTCTCTAATTGCAATAAATAAATAAAACCTTTTTTTAAGTATATGAGTTTGAGTCCAGTTTCTTTCTAATGCCAATAGTGGGAGGTGGCAGGTGACACCTCAAGTAATTGCATCCTTGGCACTCACATGTGAGACTGGGACTGAATTCCAGGCTTCAGGCTTCAGGCTTCAACCTTGGCCCAGCTTTGGCTTTGGGAGGCATTTGATGAGGAGCTAGCAGATAGGAGCGCTCTCTCTCTCTCTCTCTCTCTCTCTCTCTCTCTCAATGTCTGTTTCTCATTCTGTCTCTTAAATTTAAAAATTATAATAAAAAGGAGTATATTTAAGTGTTTGCTGTCTTCACATTGTGCAATGAGCTCAAGGACTTCTCAGCTTGCAAGTGAAACTCTGTACTCATGAACTTCCTAGTTCTCCTCCCCAACTCCTGACAACCACCATCCCACTTTCTGCGTCTATGAATTTGACCATTTTAGATACCTCACATAAATAAAATCATACAGGATTTTTTATGAGTGACTTACTTCACTTGGCATGATATCCTCGGGGTGTATCATTCACATTGTAGTATGTGACAAGATTTTCTCGTTCTCCTGTGTGTACACATTTATACCACATTTTGCTGATGCATTTACTCATTGATGGACAGTTGGGTGGCTTCCACATTTTCTCTATTGTGAATAATTCTATTGTGAACATGAGTGTACAAATACCTCCCTGAAATACTGCTTTCCATACTTTTGAGCACACACCCCGACGAGGCACTGTTGCATCATCTCACAGCTCTATGCCTAATTTTTCAAGGAGCCATCACACTGTTTTCCATAGCAGCTGCACCCATTTTACATCCTCACTGACGGTGTATGATAGTTTCAGAGTTTCAGTTTCCACACATTCTTTTTTTTTTTTTTTTTTTTTTTGACAGGCAGAGTTAGACAGTGAGAGAGAGACAGAGAGAAAGGTCTTCTTTCCATTGGTTCACCCCCTAAATGGCCGCTGCGGCCGGCGCGGTGTGTCGATACAAAGCCAGGAGCCAGTTGCTTTCTCCCGGTCTCCCATGCGGGTGCAGGGCCCAAGCACTTGGGCCATCCTCCACTGCCTTCCCAGGCCACAGCAGAGAGCTGGACTGGAAGAGGGGCAACCGGGACAGAATCTGGTGCCCCAACAGGGACTAGAACCCGGGGTGCTGGCGCCGCAGGTGGAGGATTAGCCTAGTGAGCCACAGTGCCAGCCTTTGCCTAGAAGTTAATAGGCCCACATCCCATATCAGAGTGCTTAGGTTAGATACTTGCCTAGTTGTGTTTTTTTTGTTTTGTTTTGTTTTTAAGATTTTATTTATTTATTTAAGAGGTACAGTTACAGACAGTGAGAGGGAGAGACAGAGAGAAAGGTCTTCTTTCCATTGGTTTACTCCCCAAATGGCCATAATAGCCAGAACTGCACCAATCTGAAGCCAGGAGCCAGGAGCTTCTTCCCGGTCTCCCATGTGGGTCCAGAGGCCCAAGCACTTGGGCCATCCTCCACTGCCTTCCCAGGCCACAGCAGAGAGCTGGACTGGAAGAGGGGCAACCGGGACAGAATCTGGTGCCCCAACAGGGACTAGAACCCGGGGTGCTGGCGCCGCAGGTGGAGGATTAGCCTAGTGAGCCACAGTGCCAGCCTTTGCCTAGAAGTTAATAGGCCCACATCCCATATCAGAGTGCTTAGGTTAGATACTTGCCTAGTTGTGTTTTTTTTGTTTTGTTTTGTTTTTAAGATTTTATTTATTTATTTAAGAGGTACAGTTACAGACAGTGAGAGGGAGAGACAGAGAGAAAGGTCTTCTTTCCATTGGTTTACTCCCCAAATGGCCATAATAGCCAGAACTGCACCAATCTGAAGCCAGGAGCCAGGAGCTTCTTCCCGGTCTCCCATGTGGGTCCAGAGGCCCAAGGACTTGGGTCATCTTCTACTGCTTTCCCAGGCCACAGCAGAGAGATGGATTGAAAGAGGAGCAGCTGGGACTAGAATTGGCACCCATATGGGAAGCCAGTGCCACAGGCAGAGGATTAACCTACTGTGCCACGGCACCGGCCCTACCTAATTCTAATACTCCAATTCCAGCTTCCTGTTAATGTGGACCCTGGGAGGGGCTGGAAAGGCAATGGAAGATGACCCAAGTGTTTGGGTCCCTGCAACCCATGTGAGATACCTGGATGAGGCACCTGGATCCTTGCTTCGGCCTGGCTCAGCCCCAACCATTGCAGCCATCTGGGGAATGAACCAGCAGACAACAGATTCTCTTTGTCTCTCTCTCTCTCTCTCCCCCTCACTCCCTCATCCCCTCCCTCAAACTCTGACTTTTAAATAAATAAATCTTTAAAAATAATGTAGACCCTGGGAGGCAACAGTGATAGCTCAAAAGGTTGGGTTTCTGCTACCCACATGGGAGGACTTAGATTGGCTCCCAGCTTTGACTCAGCCCAGTCATGGCTCTTGTGGGCATTTTAGCAGTGAACCAACCAGTAGATGAGAACTCTAACTCTCTCTCCTTCTCTCTCTTCTCCTTTCTATATATCTCTCAAAGTTTTTTTAAAAAAATTAGGTGTCAGCTTTGTGGCACAGTGGGTTAAGTTGGTCAGCATCGTGGCACAGTAGGTTAAGCTGCTGACTGTGACAGTGGCATCCCATATGATCACCGGGTTAAGTCCCAGCTGCACCACTTCCTATTCAGCTCCCTGCTAACACACCTGGAAAAGCAGCAGAAGATGGCCCAAGTACATGACTCTCTCACCCACATGGGAGACCCAGATGGACTTGCAGGCTCCTGGCTCCAACTTGGCCCAGCTGCAGCCATTGCAGCCATTTGGGGAGTAAACCAGTGGATGGACAATCTCTCTCTCTGTAATTCTGCTTTTCAAACAAATACAATGAATTAAAAAAAAAATTTAAACCCAGTTAAAAAAAAACCTACAAAATTCATCAGTTAAACATGTGTGCAGGTGTATCTGTTTTCAAAAGGCAAGGAGTCAATGATCTAGAAATCGAAGATGTAGGATTTCCTCTGGAAGAGGGAAGCCAGGAAGCACAGAGGAGGAGCTCCAGCTATTGGTAACAATCACAATCTGTATTTGAAAGGTGAATTCATGGGTGTTCATGGAAATAATATTCTCTAACACTTACACATATATGACATATAGTATTCTTTGGAATGCATAAAATATAAACATGTACTAAAAGAAAAAAACAATGGATGATTTTCTACTTTTTACTTTAATAAATTATCTGGGGAAAAATGAAATAAATTATCTAAGAAATGCTTCTTGCTAAATTCATTTATGAACAACTATATGCATCTATTTAGACAAAATGATTTTTAAAAAAAGTATATTTTATTTCAGAGGTTGACTGGATCCCTGCTCATCTCAAAACCATGCAGCCAGGTCAAACCTTCCGGAAGGTGACTTCACCCTGAGCTTTTCTCTGAGTTGATGGCGTGAGTTCAACACAAAACTATTTTGGAAACCTAGGAACTTAAGTTTGAACCCCAGTTCTGTCATCAGTAATTGCCCTTCAGCAATACACATGACCTCTCTGAGACTCAGTTTTCCTGACACTAAAAGCATAGTGATATTTTCTTTGAATTTTTGTTGGGTGGGTTAAGAATAATGTACATGAAATGTCTGTTTCCTGGTGAGTCCTACATAAATTCCAGCACTTGTATCCTGATCTGCTGCCCCAATAGCACTCACATCTTTTTTTTTTTTTTTTTTTGACAGGCAGAGTGGACAGTGAAAGAGAGAAAGGTCTTCCTTTTTTGCCGTCGGTTAACCCTCCAATGGCCGCCACGCTGGCACGCCACGCTGATCTGAAGCCAGGAGCCAGGTGCTTCTCCTGGTCTCCCATGCAGGTATAGGGCCCAAGAACTTAGGCCATCCTCCACTGCCTTCCCGGGCCATAGCAGAGAGCTGGACTAGAAGAGGGGCAACCGGGATAGAATCCGGCACCCCGACCGGGACTAGAACCCGGTGTGCCAGTACCACAGGTGGAGGATTAACCTATTGAGCCGCGGCACCGGCCAATGCTCACACCTTGTTACAACGTAGTTTATGTTTACAAAGGATGGGGGAATTATAATATATTCATTATCCCATCTTAATAAAGTTGATTTATTAATAATAATTTACACATATAGAGTACTTGCTATGCCTTTTTGAAAAAAGAAAAAAGATTTATTTGTTTGAAAGGCAGAGTTAGAGAGAGAGAGAGAGGGAGAGACAGAGATCTTCCATCCCCTGGTTTACTCCCTAAATGGTCACAATGGGAAAAGCTGGGCCAGGCCAAAGCCAGGAGCCAGGAGCTTCTTTTGGGTCTCCTACATAGGTGCAGAGACCCAAGCACTTGAGCCATCTTCCACTGCTGTCCCAGGCACATTAGCAGGGAGCTGGATCACAAGTGGAGCAGCTGGGACATGAACTGGCATCCACATGGGATGCCAGCACTGGGGTGGCAGCTTTACCCACTATGTCACAGCACCACAATGATGGCCCCTGCTATGTTTTTTTTAATTAATTAATTAATTAATTTTTGACAGGCAGAGTAGACAGTGAGAGAGAGAGACAGAGAGAAAGGTCTTCCTTTGCTGTTGGTTCACCCTCCAATGGCCGCCACGGCTGGCATGCTGCGGCCAGCGCACCGCGCTGATCGGATGGCAGGAGCCAGGTACTTATCCTGGTCTTCCATGGGGTGCAGGGCCCAAGGACTTGGGCCATCCTCCACTGCACTCCCTGGCCACAGAAGAGAGCTGGCCTGGAAGAGGGGCAACCGGGACAGAATCCGGTGCCCCGACCAGGACTAGAATCTGGTGTGCCGGCGCCACAAGGCAGAGGATTAGCCTGTAAAGCCAGGGCTCCAGCCCCCTGCTATGTTTTAAAAACATTATGTGGCCAGTGCCGCGGCTCAATAGGCTAATATTCCGCCTGCGGCGCCAGCACCCCAGGTTCTAGTCCCGGTCGGGGCGCCGGATTCTGTCCTGGTTGCCCCTCTTCCAGGCCAGCTCTCTGCTGTGGCCCAGGAAGGCAGTGGAGGATTTCCCAAGTCCTTGGGCCCTGCACCCACATGGGAGACCAGAAGCACCTGGCTCCTGGCTTCAGATCAGTGTGGTGCGCCAGCCACAGTGCGCCGGCCGCAGCGGCCATTGGAGGGTGAACCAACGGTAAAGAAAGACCTTACTCTCTGTCTCTCTTACTGTCCACTCTGCCTGTCAAAAAAAAATTGTGTAATAGAAATGCTGAATTAATGAATGGTTTCAAACATGGATGTGAGCCGAGAAGAAATGGGTGACTATCAAAACAGCAGAACTCACGATACAGGAGCTGCTCTTAAAGTTAGGCTGGACCTGCTTCTTCCTGTTATATGCAGGGATGTTCAGGTTAGGCTTACAGACTTTGAAACTGTCTGGGTCATTCTGGTGGACAACCAGAATTTCCAGCCTCTTCCTGCCCTGACTTCGCAGTAACAAATGAAAAGAGAGAATTGGTGCCACCTGGAGGGCAGAGAGGGCATTGTTAAAAAAATCTTAGTTATTTTTAGTTGGAGAAGGGACTGGGATTGTGTCATAAAAATAATCCCAATCATTTAAAAATTAAATTTTTTGTTTTTTAGTTTTTATTAATATAGACAGAACAAAATTCATGTATTTCTTAGATAAAACTCTCAAGATAAAATTAAATTTTTATTGAAATAGTTGAAAACTCACGTGTGTAAGAAATAACAGAGTTCTTTTGCATCCATTGCCTAATTTCCCCCAACAGTACACACTGCAAAACTATAGTACACAGTGCAACAAAACAGAATCAAGAGTTCAGAAATATACATTTATTGTCAATGAATTTTCAGCAAGGGTGCCACAGAATTCAATAAGGGAAAGAAAAGTGTTTAGCACAGTGTGCTGGGAAAATTAGCATTCACAAACAAAAGAGTAAAGCTGGACTGTGACCTCATACCATATACAAAAACCAACTCAAAATGGATCAAAGATTTAAATCTAACAAGAAAAAATATAAAACTCTTTGAAAAGGGGGGGAGCCATTGTAATCCATAAGCTGTACTTTGGAAATTTATATTCATTAAATGAAAGTTTAAAAAAATTGGGACATAAAGAAAAAACTCTTTGAAAAAAGTAGGGGCAAATCTTTATGACCTCAGTTCAAGCAATGATATCTTAGACATGAAACCAAAAGCCCAAGCAAGAAAAGCGGAAAAAATGAACTTTATCAAAAGTAAAAACTTTTGTGTTTGAAAAGACTCTATCAAGAAAGAAAAAAGACAATTCACAAAGCAGGAGAAAATATTTATAAATTATTGTATCCAATAAGGGTCTAATATATAGAAGATATAAAGAAGTCTTACAACTTGAAAATGGGCAAAGGAGTTGAATAAACATTTTATCATAGAAGATATGCAAGTGGCCATTAAACACATGAAAAGATCTTCAACACCAGTAACCATCACAGAATTGTACATCAAAGCCTCTTCATACCCACTAGGATGCCTACAATCAAAAAAGACACTAACTGGCTGGCGCTGCGGCTCACTTGGTTAGTCCTCCGCCTGCGGTGCCAGCACCCCGGGTTCTAGTCTCAGCTGGGGCACCAGATTCTGTCCTGGTTGCTCCTCTTCCAGTCCAGCTCTCTGCTATGGCCCGGGAAGGCAGTGGAGGATGGCCCAAGTGCTTGGGCCCTGCACCCACATAGGGAGACTAGGAAGAAGCACCTGGCTCCTGGCTTCGGATCAGTGCAGCACGCCAGCCATAGTGGCCATTTGGGGGGTGAACCAATGGAAGGAAGACCTTTCTCTCTGTCTCTCCCTCCCTCTCTCTCTTTCTCTCTCACTGTCTAACTGTGCCTGTCAAAAAAAAAAAAAGACACAGTGTTGGCCAGGATGTGGAGAAATCGGGACCCTCACTTATTACTGTGGGAAAGTAAGTGGAGCACTTGCTTTGGCAAAAGTTAGGCAGTTCTCAAAAAGTTCAACGTAGTTGCCATATTACCTAGCAAGTCCACTTTGCTATACCCAAGGAAAAGGAAAACATGTATCTGCACAAAAACTTGGCACATGCATGTTCACAGCAGCACCATTCACAAGAGCCATAAAGTAGAAACAAGTCAAATGATTGTCAGCTGAGCAACAAACAAAATGTGGAGTAGCCATCATGATGAATTACTGATTGATGCTGCTACATGGCTGGATCTTGGAAACACATAGGTAAAGGAAAGAAGCCATATACAGAACAAGCTGCGTATTATTATGTTATTTATGTTAAATATCCAGAATATGAAAATATAGGCACAGAAAGTAGATTATTGGTGGCCAGTGGCTGGTGCACTAGGCCAAATGTGCACCCTTTAACTGCACACTTTAAAAAGGTGAGGGGTGAGCTTTTGGCTCAGAAGTTAACAAACCACTTGTTGGGCCACTGTTGTGTTAAACCACCACCTACAATGCGAGCAATTCATACAGGCACTGGTTCAAGTCCCAGTTGCTCCATTTCCCATTCAGCTTCCTGCCAGTGTACCTGGGAAGGCAGCAGAAGATGGCCCAAGTGTTTGGGCCCCTGCCACCCATGCAGGAGACCTGGATGGAGTTGCATGCTCCTGGTTTCAGCCTGGTCCAGCTCTGGCTGTTGAGGCCATCTGGGGAGTGAACCAGCAGACGGAAGACCTCACTCTCTTTCTCCCTGTCTCTCCCTCTCTGTAACTCTGCCTTTCACAAAAATAAATAAGTAAGTAAATAAATAAATATTTTTTAGAAAGAAACCTCTTGGAATTCCTGAATCTCTTATGTGCCTGGGTTCAAGTACTTGGGTCCCTGACACCAGTGTGGGAGACTGGTTTGAGTTCTGGGCTCATGGCTTTGGTCTGGCCCAGCCCCAGCTGCTGTGGGCATTTAGGGAATGAACCAGCAGATGAATAGCATTCTTTATCTCTCTCTCTCTCTCTTTTTTTCTTCGTTGTTTTTTTTTTGTAATGATCTTACTTCATTATTATCGTGGTTTAAATTTTTTTTTCAATTTATTTAAAAGGTAGAGTTAGAAAGATAGAGGGAAGATAAAAAGAGAGAAAGAGATCTTCCTTACGCTGGTTCACTCCCTAAATGGCTGCAACAGCCAGGGCTGTGCCAGGCAGAAGCCTGGAGCCCAGAGCTTTTCCAGGTTTCCCAGATGGGTGCAGGAGCTCAAGCCCTTGCGCCATCCTCCACTGTTTTCTTTTCTAGGCACATTAGTAGTGAGCTGGATCAGAAATGGAGCAGCTGAGACTCGAACTGGTTCCCATATGGTATGGCAGCAATGCAAACAGTGGCTTTACCCACTACACCACAACGGTGGTCCTCTGTCTTTTCAAATAAAATGAAAAATATTTTTAAATTTTAAAAAGTGAATTTTTGGGGCTGGTGTTGTAGTAAGCTGCTGCCTGAAATGGCAGAGACCCACATTAGCTCAGGTTCATGTGCCAGCTGCTCTACTTAAGATCCAATTCCCTACTAATGTGCATGGGAAGGCAGTGGAAGATAACCAAATGCTTGGGCACCTGCTACCCACAAGGGAGATCTGGATGAAGTTCCTGGCTCCTAGCTGCAGACTGGTCCAGACCCAACCATTATGGCCAATTGAGGAGTGAACCAGTAGATGGACAACTCTCTCTCTTTTTCCCTCCCTCTCTCTAACTGTGCCTCTCCAACAAATAAATAAATCTTTATTTTTTAAAACATGAATTTTGCCGGCACTGTGGCATAGCAAGCTGTCTGCAGTGCCTGCATCCCATGTGGGCACAAGTTCGAGACATGGCTGGTTTGAGACTTCTGATTCAGCTCTCTACTATGGCCTGGGAAAGCAGTAGAGGATGGCTCAGGTGGTTGGGCCCCTGCATGCATGTGAGGGACCCAGAAGAAGCTCCTGGCTCCTGGCTTTGGATTGGCACAGCTCAGGCCATTGAGGCCATTTGGGGAGTGAACCAGCAGATGGAAGAGCTTTCTCTCTCTCTGCCTCCCTGTGACGCTGTCTTTCAAATAAATAAACCTTCTTTTTAAAAAGGTGAATTTCAGGGTATGTGACTTATATTTCAATTTTTAAAAACTAATAGAGTCAATTTTAAAATATCATAACCAAGGGCCAATGTTGTAGCCGCAACAGGTTATACCACTACTTGCAACATAAGCATCCCATATTGGAATGACAGTTCAAGTCCCAGTTGCTCTGCTTCCAACCCAGCTCCTTGCACCTGGGAGGATGACACAAATATTTCGGTCCCTGCCACCCATGTAGGAGATCCAAATGGAGTTCCTGATTCCTGGCTTTAGCTTGGCTCAACGCTGCCCATGGTAGCCATTAGGAAAGTGAACCAGTGGATAGATCTCTCTCTTCCCTCCAGGTCTCTGTCACTCTGCCTTTAAATTAATCAATCTTCTAAAAATATTAAATATCAAAATCAGGATATTGAGATTAATATAATCTACCAATCTTATTTGGATTTGCCTACACTTTCAGTACTGTTTCTTAGCAATTATCAAGGAGAATTGTATATTACATTTAAAAATAATAAAGAGGTAGCACTGTGGCACAGCAGGTTAAGCAACGCTGCCATCCCATATGGGTGCCTGTTGGAATCCCGGTTGCTCCTCTTCTGATGCAGGATCTGTTAAAGTGTCTGGGAAAGCAGTGGAAGATGGCCCAAGTATCTGGACTCCTGCCATCCATATGGGAGACCTGGATGGAATTTCAGGCTCCCTTTGGCCTAGACCAGCTCTGGCTGTTGCAGCCATTGAGGGAGTCAATCAGTGGCTAGAAGATCTCTCTCTGTCTCTGTCTCTCTCTCTCTCTGTCTCTCCCTCTCTCTTCCTTTTCTTTTCTTTTCTTTTTTTTTTTAAGATTTATTTTTATTTATTTGAGAGGCAGAGTTCAGAGAGAGGTAGAGACAGAGATAGAGGTCTTCCTTCCACTGGTTTAATCTCTAAATGGCCACAATGGCCAGAGTTGGGCCATCCGAAGCCAGGAGCCAGGGGCTTCTTGCAGGTCTCAACGTGGGTGCACAGGCCCACTTTGCTTCCCGAGGCCATTTGCAGGTAGCTGGATCAGAAGTGGAGCAACTGCGACTGGAACCGGCACCCACATGGGATGCCAGCACTGCAGGCAGAGGCTTAACCTATTAGGCCACAACGCCGGCCCTGCCCCCAATTTCAAGGAAAAATAAGCCTTTAAAAATGATAATAATAATAAAAAATCCTACAATTATATAAGCACTTACTTAGCACTAAATCCACAATCCATAATTCTTATTCTCAGAAAGGCATTACAAAAATTGTCATTAGTATATAGCTTTATAAAATTAATATGATAGCATAAAGTGGTACTTTAAACCCAACACAATTCATCCACATTTCATCATCTTAACACAAAAATGTCAATCTCTGGGGTTCTTTTTTTTTAAACCATCAAGCATTGTTATTTCATTTTAATTTTGAACACTTTTGCACCTTACTCTTCTCTTTTAATATTTTAATTATTACAAGAAATCTGAACACTGCCTCCCACGCTATCAGAATGATCCCTTTTAAAGGGTGCAGAATATTTCCTCAATCAGTCCTGCTGGTTGCTCTCACTGCAAACTGCGGCAGCAGGCAACTTTTCTTCCTTCTCTGGGGCGAGTGCCTCCGGATCAGGGGCTGGGGTTACTGGTTAAAGATCTGGGTCGTCTTGTTAGCTCTGCACAATTTCACCCTGGCTCAAGATCTGCTCGCCCCTAACCCCAGCCTCTGCAAAGCTGGACCCTAAGGACCCTGCTGTCTCTCGGCCTCGCCCCTGCTTGGCTGTCACTCTCACCTCCTCCACCTGCTCCGCCCCACCCCACACTCCGAGGACCCCAACTCCCCGCGGTGCGAATGCAGTTTGCTCCCCGGGCGCGCGGGGCGCTTACCTCAGCCTCCCGGCGTCCGGCGTAGGTCGTGGTGGCTGAGGTGTCGTTTCCCCTTCCCGTCCCCTGTCACCCCGGTACTGGGGTGGGGGTGGGGGGGCACATCGAGCCGGGGAACACCCAAAGGAGCCAAAAAGCAACCCTGGAGTTCCATGCTGACCCCTGACTTTAAGTTCGAGCCCTGAAAGCGCATCAAGCGCACACCAGTTTGCACCGGGAGCGGACGTGACGGGGAGAGAGGGGCGGGTAGGAGTCCCAGCTGCAAAGCCGGGCCCCGTTCAATCATTCCACAGGGGCTTAGCAACTACCGTGCGCCGGCCTTCGCCGCTGCAGTGAATAAAATCAGAGGGTGCGGGACGGTGGTGCCGGCTGCGCAGGGCACTCGGGCAAGGGAAGGGGACCGACGTGAGGGGCGGCCCGGAGGCCTCCGCGGGGACCACAGTAACAACGGTTGTCAGTCACTGCGGGCCTGCGTGCTACGGACCTCACATTTAACGCACTCGGGCAGGGACTGCTCCGCCAACTCCCGTCGCACAAAGGAGGAAGGTGTGAGGCGCAGAGCCGTCGCGCCGGCGGGTCTCGGTCAAAGCCGGCCCGCCCCCCGCCCCGGCCCACTCCGCCCCGGCCGGGATAGGGTTAACGCCGGCCGCGACGGCGGCGGCCCGCAGATGCGCATGCGCAGGGCGCGGAGCGCGCCTGCGCAGGCCGCCGGGCGACGTGGCCGGCCGGAGCCCGGAAGTGGTCCGTGTGGAACTGCCGTCGGACCTTCGCTCCAAAGCGAGCCTGTCCAAGTTTTGGCTGCTGCGTGGCGTCTACCCCGGCACCACCATGTTGAAGAAGTTCGACAAAAAGGACGAGGAATCGGGTGAGCTAGCCGAGGCGGAGGCCTGAGAGAGGCCGGGCCTCCGCTCAAGCTCTTGGGACCCTTTTCTGGGAGTCCTCCCGGGCCTAGGTGCTGACCCTAAGGCCGACGAGGTCCCTTGGGGGCGGGGGCTTGTGCAGAGGTCTGCAATGGGCCATCCGCGGGCCTCTGCAGACCCCGAGTATCCTCTGCTACCCTTCCTTCCAACCCACGCTCGTAGGCTTGGGCAGCTTGGGCAGGTCCTGCCCCTCCGTGGGCCTCAGTTTCCCTGTTATGTCAGAAGAGGGCACTGGTCAGATGCTCTCCTTTTACTTGCTCCGTCCAAGGAATCGCCAGGCCTGCACTGGGGCTGGCTACGATGAGGCGTAGTCGTCAGAGACCCTGTCCTGACCCTTTCATTCATTGATACCACAAGCACACGTCCGGCGGGCACTGGACCGTGTCCTGGTACTGCAGGGAACAAGGGGACTGTCCTGCCTGCGCTGGGACTATTGGGATGGGAGTAGGCAGAGTGGAGAAGGCTGACAGCAGCCAGATAATCACAATACGGTTAATGATAAACGTAAGGTGCTTTGGAGGAAATGTGGTTGTGAGGCATAGGGAGTCAGTTAAATTGCATGAATGAGAGACACAGGACTATACCAGGGCTGCTGGTGATTGGCAGCTTAGAGTAGAGCGCCTGTCCCCTTGAGAGTAGGATCTCTAGACAGACTGTGGAGCCCTGGTTGCCATTCCTGAGGGGTTGGAACTCTACTAGATAAATAATAGGGACATCTCTCGCTTCCCTATCTCCTGGAGAGTTTTGAAATTCGGGGTAGCAACATGTCTTATCAATTCTTCTTTTGAATTTTATTGAAGGTATACAGATGTCATGCGTTTCATGTGTCTCCACTCTTCTTGACTGTAGGTGGAGGCTCCAACCCCTTCCAGCATCTTGAGAAGAGTGCCGTGCTCCAGGAGGCAAGTGTCATGTGCCCCTGTCTGTCCCATCATGGGGGTTCACCGTCCAGGCGGGCGACTCACTGTCATGGTCATAGTGCTGGTTTAACAGCAATAGGAGAGGAAACCTGTGTGTGGAAGGGCAGGGCAGCTCTGTTTGTTATGCTGCTGTTTTTGTTCTTGTTCATTTCTCTTTCTAGGTAACCATGTTTATAGTTCATCCCTAACTAGTATTAAGAGAGGATTTCAGGAATTATTATTAGATGAGTTAAAAAAATTCTTTCCTTATGAAAATGAGCTTGTCTCGGCAAGTGTGTTTATTGACCTTGGGACTTGTCAGACTTTGAATGTGCAGGTAATATCTGCTGTTGCTTCTTAGGCCCGTGTATTCAATGAAACTCCCATCAACCCTCGGAAATGTGCCCACATCCTCACCAAGATCCTTTACCTCATAAACCAGGTAATGGGGTGAGGTTGGGGGTGGATGATGTTGGGAGGGATGCACAGCTTGTTGTTACCATTAGGCTGTTTGACAGCCTCTGTGTGGTTGTAGCCAGTGGCCCAGCTCTGGGGCCCCTCAGTGTCCAACTCTGATGTGTTGTTTTTAGTGGAGCTTCTGCAGGTCTGAGGATCTGGCCTGGGCTGGTCCAGCAGGAAGTACCGTGTGGTCCCTCTGTTCCAAGCTGAGGTTTATTTATTTGTTTACTAGAAAAGCAGAGTGATAGAAACAGAGAGATAGAAAAATCTGCCACTGGCTTGGTTCACTCCCCAAATGCCTGCAACAGCCAGAGCTGGGCTAGGCTGACGTCAGGAGTCAGGAATTCCATGTGGGTCTCCCACGTGGGTAACAAATTAACAGAGAGCTGGATCAGAAGTGGAGCAGCCAGGTCCCGAACCTGCATACTCCAATAAGGGATGCCAGTATCTCAAGCAGTGACTTAATCCACTGCACCACAGTGCCAGCCCCTGAGACTTCTTTCTCGATTACTGCAGGGGGAGCACTTGGGGACCACTGAAGCCACTGAAGCCTTCTTCGCCATGACCAAACTCTTTCAGTCCAACGATGTAAGTGCCCCAACCCCAGCTTTCCTGGAGAGGTGCCAGATGGACGGGGAGTGGGAAGGCCAAGGGAAACTGGCCACACCCATCAGTGTGGGGTACATTTGTGTAGATTGGAGAATTCTTCTGACGTTGGCCCTTTCACTGAACCAGGACTGATAGGACTTTTCCCGTCTCCTCCCCAGCCCACACTGCGTCGGATGTGTTACCTGACCATCAAGGAGATGTCTTGCATCGCAGAAGATGTCATCATTGTCACCAGCAGGTGAGTCTGGAGCCTGTGCTTGGCTCCTCTGATGGTTTCCATTGACAGAGGCCATCTTCCTCCTGTGTGTCGGCAGTGAGATTTTCATTTGCATATTGCCAGCTGCCCTTTCCCTTTCTGTCTCCGTCACTGTTTAGTTAACGCTGGCTCCCCCATGGCAGCCCTCCAGAGTGAGCCTTTTCCCTTTGACTTCTCTGGCCTTGTTTTATACACAAATATTATTTCCCTAGTTACTGCTAGTCAACAGAGCCAGCCTGGAACTTTCTCAAAGACTTCAGTGAGTACACAGAAAACACTAGAAAAATAGGTGTAGAGAATGCAGGAGGTGAGTGAACAGGCTTGCGTCCTAAGTACTGGTTTCTGTAACAAGCTGAGTGATTCAGGATGTATGTGTAATTCCCTGCCCTTTAGAACTGGGATTCCATTTTCTTATTTCTTCTTGCCACAGTTTGGAAGGGATGTCAGACATTGTAGATTTGTTTAGAAAATACTGTGTATCAGTCCTTGTGTGTAGCTCTGGGGATATAGCAACAAACTTGACAGTTACGACCTGTACAGGGCCCTTGAATTTACAGAGAAATGGCCAGACCATCGAGATCTGTGTAATGCAGTTTATCCCAGGAAGTATTACAGAGTGGGAGGACAGACTAGAAGGGCACTCAGCTTGGATCTGGACTTGGGACAACCTCCCAAAACAAGAGTCCGAGGAGAACCTGAAGGACCAGTAAGCAGTTGCAGGACAAAAATGGAAGTGACAGGTAAAGAGTGCTCCAAGCTGATGAAAGAGCTCTAAGGCCTAGAGAGGAGAGAGCATGGCTTGTGGGGGCCTTTGTCTGTCTCCCGTTCTGCTTGCAGTCACTAGCAGTAGGAAGACATGGGAATGTTTTGGTGAAAACAGGGGAGTGACCTGGCCGATTTTGAGTTTTATAAAGATCCCACCAGGTGCTATGTGGAATTTGGAGGAGAACACAGAGGAGACCTGTGTGGTCATGCAGGCGAGTGTGGCGACAGGAACTGCAGAGGAATGGGCAGGGCCAAGTTCCACATGTGTTGACAGCACCTTCTCCCTTGCAGCCTGACAAAAGACATGACCGGGAAGGAGGACAACTACAGGGGCCCTGCCGTGCGAGCCCTCTGCCAGATCACTGACGTGAGTACTGCTGCCTTTGCCTGCTTCCTGGCCGCTTGGTCAAGGCGTTGGCCGGATCGTTTGCACACTTCAGGTTGTCCCCCATTTCACTGAGCCAGGAGGTGAGGGGGAGGTGGAAAAACTTTACTCCCACACTCCCCCCACACCTCACTGTCTGCATCATTAGTGTTGCTGAGGGTTCGTTACATTGCCTCCCACCATCTGCTTGTCCCCACAGAGCACCATGCTGCAGGCTATTGAGCGCTACATGAAACAGGCCATCGTGGACAAGGTGCCCAGCGTCTCCAGCTCTGCCCTGGTGTCTTCCCTGGTGTGTAGCTGCTGCTGAGTGCCTGCTGGGGATGGGGTGGAAAATTGAGGAAAATGTCAGAGTCAGTTTCCCTTAGGGAAAACAAACATGGTTTTGTGTTCTCAAGTCTGAGGGTCCTGCCCACCTTCTCAGTGAAGAGAGCCAGGGAACTCTGGGTTGATTGCGGAGGGGCCCAGGTGAATGGCCTTAATGTCCCTTGGGGTGAAAGGCTGTTGGAATTTGGATCTGGCAGGAAATCTGCCAGAACAGTGAGACTAGGAGTAGGTGTCATATTGAATTTGTTCACAATTTCAAGGCCAGACAGTGGTAAGGCCCTGAGCTGAATCTGAGGGAAGCTCGAGAGCCGAGCCCAGCAAGTGTGACGGGAAAAGCATCTCTCCTGCCTGCCCCTTAACGTGCCCTGTCGTCCACAGCACCTGCTGAAGTGCAGCTTTGATGTGGTCAAGCGCTGGGTGAACGAGGCCCAGGAGGCGGCATCCAGTGATAACATCATGGTCCAGGTGAGATGTGAGCAGGGAGTATTATTTAAAATACTTAGGCAGGGGCAGGCATTTGGCTTAGGCCTGTCCATAAACTAATGATAAAGGAAGTGTGGCATATATACATGATAGAATACTATTCAGCCATGTGGCTTTCACAACATAATGAATGAGTTGGAGACCATCACCCCAGTCCCAAAAAGACAAATACTGTGTTTTCTCTGATTTGTGGTGACTAATACACAGAATACCAAAAGAGGTATATGAGTGAAGTTGATATTTTGAGATTTGATTATTATTTATAGTCCCCGTCTATATTCCTGAGGAACAATGGCTTTTTTACTTACTACTTGTTGAATTCTTCATGTGGTGGGTATTATGCTTATGATTATAATGAAAATTGCACCTATGTCATTGCAAAAATTAAAAGTAAGGGGGCCAGCACTGTGGTGTAGCGGATAAAGCCGCCGCCTGCAGTGCTGGCATCCCATATGGGTGCTGGTTTGAGTCCTGGCTGCTCCATTTCCTGTCCAGCTCTCTGCTATGGCCTGGGAAAGCAGTAGAAGAGGGCCCTGGTCCTTGGGCCCCTGCACTCGTGTGGGAGACCCTGAAGAGGCTCCTGGCTCCTGGCTTTGGATTGGTGCAGCTCCAGGTTACAGCTGTCTGGGGAGTGAACCAGCAGATGAAGACCTCTTTCTCTCTCTCTCTGCCTCTGCCTCTCTGTAACTCTGCTTTTCAAATAAATAAGTAAATAAATCTTTTTTAAAAATGAAAAGGAAGTAAGGAGGAGGGTGGGAAATATTATGGATTTTTTTTTTTTTTAAGATTTATTTATTTACCTAATAGAGAGAGAGGGAGAGATAAAGAGAGGTCTTCCATCTGCTGGTTCACTCCCCATTTGGCCACAGTGGTTGGAGCTGGGCCAATCTGAAGCTAGGAGCCAGGAGCTTCTTTAGGTCTCCCACGTGGATGCAGGGGCCCATGCACTTGGGCTATATTACACTGGTTTCACAGGCTGTTAGCAGGGAGCTGGATGGCATCGTTACATCTGCCCCACTTCTGATCCAGTTCCTTGCTAATGGTCTGGGAAAAACAGTGGAAGATGGTCCACAAATGTTTGGACCCCTGCCATTCAAGTGGGAGGCCCAAATGAGGCCCAGTACCAGCCATTCCAGGCAACTAGGGAGTGAACCAGCAGATAGAAGGTATCTCCTTCTCTGCCTGTGTGTGTGTGTGTGTGTGTCTTCCTCTCTCTGTTACTCTGACTTTCAAAATAAGTAAGTAAATCTTAGAAAAAAGAAAAAACTGAGAAGGCTAAAAAACTCAAAGAGATATAGCGAGAGGCAGGGCCACACAGACAATGGACCTGAGCTTCCCGTTTCTATCTCCATGGCTGTTTCCTGTCCTCCAGTACCATGCGCTGGGGCTCCTGTATCATGTGCGTAAGAATGATCGCCTGGCCGTCAATAAGATGATCAGCAAGTTCACCCGGCATGGCCTGAAGTCTCCCTTTGCCTACTGCATGATGATCCGGGTGGCCAGCAAGCAGCTGGAAGAGGAGGATGGCAGGTAATGGCTCTGGTCTCTCACCAGCCAGATGATGCCTCATTCATCCTGCCTGCAGGACCGTCCTCAGCTTCTTGCCACCCTGTGTTCTTTCGTAGCCGTGACAGCCCTCTGTTTGACTTCATCGAGAGCTGCTTGCGCAACAAGCACGAGATGGTGGTGTATGAAGCTGCTTCAGCCATCGTCAATCTGCCCGGCTGCAGTGCCAAGGAGCTGGCCCCGGCTGTGTCAGGTCACTAGGTGTTCCTTCACTCAGCTGCACGCATTTTTTGTTTGTTAGGATCTAGGCTCTGGGTTGGGGTCAGGGGCAAGAAGAAAATGCCCTCATGTAGGCCATGATCTGGTGTGAAGTGGTCAGTACCCAGACAGTCCCTGCTCTGTGCTGGGTACTGCTGGAGCCTCTCACAGGTGTTACATTCTGGGGTGGGCTACTTTTAGTTCCATCTTGCCATTAAAGAGGCTTAAATGAAGTTCAGGTCCATTCTGGAGCCCTTTGGACTGGTCAGCCAAGGATGAAGACCTGGTGGAGGAACCTGGGATCTGTGAAGCCACTGTGTCCTGGCTGGGGCTTAGCTGTCCCAAGTGAGAGAAAGAAGTACAGGGATTGTCCTGAGCCTGGGCATTGGAGCCCTGTACCTGGGTTTGAATCCTGGCTCTGCCCTTTACCAGCTGGGTGAGTCTCAGTGGTCACCCATCCTTTCTTGGCCTCCTTTTTCCTCTGAAATGTAGATAATGCCCATGCCTATTGCATAGGGTTTTGGTAGACAGTAATCACGTGTGATCTGTACATGCTGCCTAGAGTGGTGCTCAGCACCATAGTGAATGCAGCCTGTGTTCTTTGCTGTTGTTAGGGGGAATTCAGCAGCCTGGAATTGTTTCAGGCTCAGTCATTGAGCCTTCACAGCCTCATCTGGGTAGACCCCGTGCTGGTTATTGGGATCTCATGTGATGTGGTTCCAAGTGGTTGGTGCTGGAACATGGTATGTTGAGAGGTTAGGAAAGGAGAGGCTGTGAGGAGTCGGAAACCTGGATTCAAAGAGAGAGAGAGAGACAAGAGAGTGTTCTAAACAAGGCATGACCAGTGACAGCAGAAAAAAACACGTAAAGAATTCGTTCAGTGAATCAGATATGCTTTCATTCTTATTATATCCTCCTTATTTTCAGAATAATGGAAAATGTAGCGTCTTCAAAATGAGTTATTTTAAGAAAAAAAATTCTTTGAAAAAATACAAAAGCCACATTAGAGACATGGATATTCCAGTCCAAGTGCAGAATTTAGCTCTGAGCTTCCTGGCAATAAGACAGAGGAAGGAAGTGGTGGTACCTGACCTAGATCTCAGCTAGTGGTAGAAAGTAAACCAGTTGTTGCTGAGAGGACTTTGTTTCCCACCCTCAGAGAAACAGGAGTGAGCAGTGGGGCTCTTCACAGTGCTGAGAACTCAGGCTGCAGGTGCAGCCAGTCCTGCATGCCAGTCCTGCTTCTGCTGCTTACTGGCCGATAACCTAAAGTTAACTTCAGGGGCTCTACCCCATTGTGCCTCGGTCTCTTTGTCTGTAAAATGGGGCTGATGGCAATCACTGATTTCCCATGATTGTGAGGATTTGGTGAGACTTGCCAGCTGCTCAACCTAGTGTGCCTGGGGATGTCAGCAGGAAATGAGCTAAGCAGAGGGTTTCAGTCTGAGCAGCCTTGGAGCCCTTGATGCCATGCTCTTCTCTGGGAGGCTTTTCCCCAGATTCTCCCAGCTGCCCAGCACTGAGGCAAACTAGCCTGTGGCATCTCTTTCCCCACAGTGCTCCAACTTTTCTGCAGCTCACCCAAGGCCGCTCTCCGGTATGCTGCTGTCCGCACCCTCAATAAGGTCAGAATCCGGGGATGGGAGTTGGGAGGGTTGGGGGAAGTGGGCCTGATTCAGCTGGAGGTGTTTCCTGGCCCCTGACTGGCTGGAAAGGGGGTACCCCAGTCACAGTTAATTATTCAGGATGATGAAGTTCATCCAAAGGTCAGGGCCAAACTCATCAAATGTAGTGACAGAATTGGGTCCTGCTCTCCTCTCTGTCCTCCCAAAACAGGTTGCCATGAAGCACCCATCAGCAGTGACAGCCTGCAATCTGGACCTGGAGAACCTGGTCACAGACTCAAATCGCAGCATTGCCACACTGGCCATCACCACCCTCCTCAAGACAGGTAGTGAGAGCAGTATCGACCGCCTCATGAAGCAGATCTCCTCCTTCATGTCAGAGATCTCCGATGAATTCAAGGTACCCAACACCCTGCTTGCTCTTGACCCTCAGAGTCATGACCCACATGACCCTCAGCAGCTGTGTACCTGCTGTCCAGAATCCTTGGGCCAGGATATATCTGAGGGGGCCAGGTCAGCCTGGAGGGCTCAGTGCAGGTGGTCACATCACCCATCAGGGGGCTTGACCCTGGGGGTTGTGCCCAGCTCTGCCTCCAGCCCTTCATCCACTTGTCCCTTGGTACTGCAGGAGCAATAGTACTCAGGTATTTATGGAATACTTGCTGTCTGTTGGTGGAGTTTCAGGTGAGGCAACAGAGCAATGAACATGATAGGTAACTGCTCTCGTGCAGCCTTTTTACTTGCAAGGGGAGATAGATGGTAAACAAGTGAGTGAGTGGATGGGACAATTTCAGGCATGGGCCGTACAGGTATACATAGGATACAGTAAATGTAGCAATGCAGCAGAAGTTGCTGTAGGGACGTGAACTGGAAGACCATTATGAGGGGTTGAGCCAGCCATGAGAACTTTGGGGCTAGCATAAGCAGTGAGGTCATAGTGGATGAAGCAAGACCCCATGTGGGGCATTACATGTCATGATTTAGGGTTTTGACTGTAAAGAAGACATTGGAGAGGTAGTTTTTAGTAGTACTTTTTAAATTTTTATTTTGAAACAACTCAGAGAAGTTTGCAAAGAAATGTACTAAAAAGTCCTGAACATCACACCATCAACCCCCTCTCCCAGTGCCAGCATCCCATGCAGCCACTGAAAGTTGTTATACAAGAAAATGACATAGGCACAATCCATGGAGCTTAGCCAGAATCCACAGTTACTGTGTGTGTGTGTGTGTGTGTGTGAAGCCATGT
Source organism: Lepus europaeus (assembly GCF_033115175.1). NCBI lineage: Eukaryota > Metazoa > Chordata > Mammalia > Lagomorpha > Leporidae > Lepus > Lepus europaeus. Next base: position 12,578,723 of record NC_084835.1, read on the forward strand.
GCAGTGTGGCACAAAGGTAGCCTTTCAAAACTGCTTCTGCAATCAAAGCACTCCACTGAACCATCAACAGAAGAATCTCCTGTGTTAGCTGTACAGCCACATGCATTTCTACCCACTGGCCCTAATCCCTGTTCTCAATTCCTCTAATTATGTTGTTTCACAGTGTTACATAAGTAGAGTCATGTAGTATGATCTAGAGCAGATAATAAGAATAATTAGTGTGGTGAGTTCTGCAGTGTGAATTATGCAAAGTAGGCAGAAGTTACCTCTACCTGGGTTCTCAGAATGCTTTGTAGGCTGAAATGACACAGTGAGTTTTTTTTTTTTTTTTATATTTATTTTTGTTTATTTGGAAGACAGTTACAGAGAGAGGTAGGGAGAGAAAGAGAGAGGTCTTCCATCTGCTGGTTCACTCCCTAAATGGCCACAGTGGCTGAGCTGAACTGATCTGAAGCCAGGAGCCTCTTCCTGATCTCCCATGCTGATGCAGGGGCCCAAGCACTTGGGCCATCCTCTGCTGCCTTCCCAGGCCATGGCAGAGAGCTGGATCAGAAGTGCAGCAGCCAGGACTTGAACTGGCCCCCATATGGAATGCCGGCACTGCAGGCCAAGGCTTTAACCTGCTATGCCACAGCACCGGCCCCTACAGTGAGATTTGTACATTGGAAAGATCCTTCTAGGGGCAGGCATTGTTGCAGCAATGGGGCACCGTGTTAAGCTGCCACTTGGGATGCCCACATGCACTATCAGGATGCCTGGGATTGAGTCCTAACTCTGCTTCGAATCTAGCTTCTAGTTGATGTGCGTTCTGGGAGGCAGCAGTTAATGGCCAAGTGCTTGGGTCCCTCCCACTTATGTTGGAGACCTAAATGGAGTTCTTGGCTCCTGACTACAACCTGACCCAACCTCAACCATTGCAGGCATTTGGAGCAGTGAACCAGCAGATGGAATATTCTTTCTCTCTCTCTTTTGCTCTGCCTTTCAAATAAAAGTAAGGCTTTTTTCTTTTTTTTTTTTTTTGACAGGCAGAGTGGACAGTGAGAGAAAGAGAGAGACAGGTCTTCCTTTAGCCATAGGTTCACCCTCCAATGGCCGCCGTGGCTGGCGTCCTGCAGCCAGCGCACCGCGCTGATCCGATAGCAGGAGCCAGGTGCTTTTCCTGGTCTCCCATGGGGTGCAGGGCCCAAGGACTTGGGCCATCCTCCACTGCACTCCCAGGCCATAGCGGAGAGCTGGCCTGGAAGAGGGGCAACTGGGACAGAATCCGGCGCCCCGACTGGGACTAGAACCCGGTGTGCCGGCACCGCAAGGCGGAGGATTAGCCTGTTGAGCCGCAGTGCCGGCCTAAAAGTAAGTTTTTAAAAAGTAGGCCGGCGCCGTGGCTTAACAGGCTAATCCTCCGCCTTGCGGCGCCGGCACACCGGGTTCTAGTCCTGGTCGGGGCGCCGGATTCTATCCCGGTTGCCCCTCTTCCAGGCCCTAGCTCTCCGCTGTGGCCCGGGAAGGCAGTGGAGGATGGCCCAAGTGCTTGGGCCCTGCACCCCATGGGAGACCAGGAGAAGCACCTGGCTCCTGGCTTCGGAGCAGTGAGATGTGCCGGCCACAGCGGCCACTGGAGGGTGAACCAACGGCAAAAAAAAGGAAGACCTTTCTCTCTGTCTCTCTCTCTCACTATCCACTCTGCCTATCAAAATAAATAAATAGAGTGCTAGTTTATTTAAAAAAAAAAAAAAAAGTAAAGAAAGATCCTTCGAGAGCAGTGTGGAGAGCTAACTGGGTGAGGAGACAGCTGCATGAATTCAGAAGGAGATGAAGGTGCGTGTATCAGGCCCAGGAGTGGGAAAGCAGGGATAGTGCGAGTTATTCAAGGAACAGAGCTGGTTGGCAGGGCGTAGTGTGAGAGCTGAGAGGGTGAATGCTGGCAAAGGTGAAGCCATTTCGATTTTGGGATGATGGTGGTGCTGTTGACCTGCCTGGCGAAGGAGGAGAGGATCAGGCCTCAGGAAAGGGGAAGGTGATGACTGACTGCAGCAGCACTGAGTTAGGGACTGCAGGCCTGGGGAAGGTGTCTGGTAGACAGTTGGAAATGCAGGTCTAGACCTCCAGGCAGGAGATAAGGTTTGGGGGTCGTTGGCATCCTGGTGAAAGCCATGAGGGAATGTAAGTTTGCTGAAGAAGAGGACTGAGGACAGAATAATGAAGCAGCAGGCTGGATGAAAGAGGAAACCAGGCCGGCGCTGCGGCTCACTAGGCTAATCCTCCACCTTGCGGCGCCGGCACACCGGGTTCTAGTCCCGGTCAGGGCACCGATCCTGTCCCGGTTGCCCCTCTTCCAGGCCAGCTCTCTGCTGTGGCCAGGGAGTGCAGTGGAGGATGGCCCAAGTCCTTGGGCCCTGCACCCCATGGGAGACCAGGAGAAGCACCTGGCTCCTGCCATCGGATCAGCGCGGTGCGCCGGCCGCAGTGCGCCTACCGCGGCAGCCATTGGAGGGTGAACCAACGGCAAAAGGAAGACCTTTCTCTCTGTCTCTCTCTCACTGTCCACTCTGCCTGTCCAAAAAAAAAAAAAAAAAAAAGAAAGAAAGAAAGAAAGAGGAAACCAGACAGGTGAAGGGTTGAATTGTGGAAGTGACTAGGGAAAGGGGCTGGACAAGTGAAGTGGAGGGGCCTAGAGACTCACTGTGAGGTCTGGGTAGAAAAGCAGAGTGTGTAACCAGAGTCTGACTCGGAGGCCATTGAGAGTGCCGTGTGTGCCATCTGCGCTGGGTGAGCCCAAGGATTACATGATCCTGAGCCTGAGGGTGAAGTTCCTTGCCCTTGTGTTGTGTCCAGGGTGTGGGTGGCCTGGTCTGAGATGGACTGAGCTGGCGTTTGAGAACGGAGTCACTCAGCCCTGGTGGCAGGGGCTGCTGCTCACACCTTTCTGTTTGACTCAGGTGGTGGTTGTCCAGGCCATCAGTGCCCTGTGTCAGAAATATCCTCGAAAACACGCTGTCCTCATGAACTTCCTGTTCACCATGCTGCGGGAAGAGGTAAGAGTAGGGGCATTTGGGACATGCCAGGTCTGGTTCAGGGAGTGACTGGCAGCTGACTGTAGGCTCGGCTCAGAGCCAACAGCCTCCTCTTCGTAGGTGTGCTTAGTCAGCCTGTTAACCAGCTAGCTTTCCTGGTGCCTGCAGCCCTTTAAACTCCTTGTAGACACACGATGTAAACACACACCAATTACTGGTGATTTCAGTAATAACTGCATGACTCACCAGCTCGCATGCAAAACACAGCAGATGCCCTGAGGTGATGCTTATGCAGAAGATGGGAAAACATGTGTTCTGTGCTGCTAGAGTCTAGCGCAGAAATATTCTGGCTCATTCCAGGAGCTCAAGGGGCATTTTCTTATAAAACTGTCCTAACAGTGCAACATTGTTTCTATTTTTGTTCCTGATAACTATTAATTCATTTATGTCACCTTTCTTTGGATGACTCAACAAAACTGGTTAATTTCACAGGAGCACAAGCAAATGTTCCAGGAGCAGGTTGAGCCCCCAGATACGTGGTACCCCTTCCCCCAGGCCCAGAGTGGGTATCTCTTATGAGTGGAATCATACAGTGTTTATCTATTTCTGACTGGCTGATTTTACTTAGCATAATGTCCTAAAGGTTTATCCATGTTGTGGCATATATCAGAATTTTCTCCCTTTTAAAGATTGAAGAATCATACTTGTGTATGGATAAACCACATTTTGTTTTTTCCATTCCTCTGTCAGTAAACATTTAGTGGGATAGGCATTTATCCTAGCGGTTATGACACTGGTTAGGATGCCCGCATCCCACATTTTGGAGAACTAGGATTCAGTTCCTAACTCCAGACCCTGGGAGGTGGCAGTGATGACTCAAGTAGTTGGATCCCTGCCACCATGTGGGAGATCGGGATTGTATTCCCACCTCCCAGCTTTAGCTCATGCTATGGCAGGCATTTGGGGGATGAACCAGCAGAAAGGGAGATCAGTCTGTCTTTCTGAAAATGTCTCTCTGCCTTTCAAATAAATAAATAATAAACTCTTAGGTTGCTACTTCCTTTTAGCTATTGTGAATGCTGTCATTGTGAGCATGAGTGTACAGATAGCTCTTTGGACCCTGCTTTTAATTTGTTTGGGTATATATGCAGAAAAGGAATGTTGTATCATATGGTAATCCATGTTTAATATTTTAAGGAGTCACCATTCTCTTTTCCATAATGGCTGTCCCACCTATTCTGTCTTTTGTCTTTCCTCTGAATTGGAAAGGATGGAAAGGAAAGTAGAACCTAAAATGTTTTTATTAAACTTTCAATTATTAGAACTGGACTGCTGGGGCCAGCATTGTGGCGCAGTGGGTTAAGCTGCCACCTGCAACATTGACATCTGTTATTAGCCTTGGTTCGAGTCCCTGTTGCTCTGCTTCTGATCCAGCTCCCTGCTAATGTGCCTGAGAAGGCAATAGAATATGGGGTCAAGTGCTTGGGCCCCTGCTACCCATGTCGGAGACCCAGATGGAGTTCAAGGCTCCTGGCTTCAGACTGGCCCAGCCCTGGCTCAGTGGCCATTGGGGTAGTAAACCAGCAGATGTAAGATCTCTGTCTTCCCTCTCTTTGTACCTCTGACTTTCAAATAAATACATCTTTAAAAAAATTTAAAAATAAGCTTCTGCAAGCTTTCAGTCCAAGCCTTTTGTTTTGCGTGGAAAAGAGGTAGAGCCCTAGGGAGCCAGGTGCTATGCCTCCAGTTCCTGTGTTTGCACCATTGTCACTGGTCCTGCTCAGCTCGACCCCTCCTGCTGCAGGGCGGCTTTGAGTACAAGCGCGCCATCGTGGACTGCATCATCAGCATCATTGAGGAGAACTCAGAGAGCAAGGAGACAGGGCTGTCACACCTGTGTGAGTTCATCGAGGACTGTGAGTTCACTGTGCTGGCCACTCGCATCCTGCATCTCCTGGGCCAGGAAGGGCCCAAGACCAACAACCCCTCCAAGTATATCCGCTTCATCTATAACCGCGTGGTCTTGGAGCATGAGGAGGTTCGGGCAGGTAGGTCTGAGCCAGATTTGACCTTGGGCTGTTAGTTTGTTTTAGTCAGTGTCCCAGCAAAACGGTTGAACCCCCAGTGGGGTCATTGAAAGCAGTGTTTTTCCCTCATAAGCTGCTCTTTGTAATATTTAGAAGGGCCTTAAATGTCATCTAGTTCAGTGGTTCTGTACCTCTATAAGTTGTTGATTTTTTTTTTTTTTAAGTTTCACTGTTTGTTAGTGTTGAGGGGTTTTTCTTCAATAAGTTTTGTTGAGATAAAATTCACATACCATAAAATTCATCTTTTTATGTAAGTGTACAATTCAGTGAACATCTGTCTTGTTCTTCACTTTTTAAAGTTTCTATTCTTGGTGTGGGCATTTGGCACAAAAGTTAAGAAGCTGCATGTGGGCCTGGCTTTGTGGCCCGGCAAGTTAACACATTGCTTGCAACATCAGAGTATGAGTTCGAGTCCCAGCTGCTCCACTTCTGATCTAACTCCCTGCTAAAGTATGTGGAAGGCAGTGGATAATGGTTCAAGTACCAGGGCTGCTGCCACTCATGTAGGAGAAGCAGATGGAGTTCCAGGCTTCTGGCTTCCACCTGGCACAATGCCAGGCTATTGTGGACATTTGAAGAGTGAACCAGTGGATGGAGCATCTTCTGTCTCTCTGCCTTTTCAACAAGTATAAATACATAAATCTAAAGGGTAGAATTCTTTTTTTATGCAGTTTTATTTGTTTGGAATGCAGAGTTAGAGAAAGAGAGGTCTTCCATCTGCTCATTCATTCCCCAAATCATCACAATGGCTGGGGCTGGGCCAGACTGAAGCCAGGATCCAAGAGCTTCCTCCTGGTTTCCCACATGGGTGCAGGGGCCCCAGCACCTGTGCCATCCTCTGCCACTTTCCCAGGTATACTACCAGGGAGCTGGACTGGAAATGGAGCAGTTGGAACTTGAACCGGTGCCCATATGGGATGCTGGCACTGTAGGCAGTGGCCCAACCTGCTATGCCACAACGCCAGCCCCGTGGATAGAATTTTTTTAAAAAGCTTCCTAGAGCCCTTGAATGGGAGCCACCAATCTGATTTGGCTCCCTTCTCCATTAACTAGACAGGGAAGTTGGGTTCTAGGTGGTGCTAAGATCCAGCCAAAACCACTCATTGTGTTTGTGGTGACTTTGGGCCTCCTGGCTTGAGACTGCTATTCTCTGGGTCTCTTCTGCCTGAATGAAAACCCACTGGAAATACTCAGGTGATAAGCTCTTGGCATATGTTGGGTAAATCATATTTGCTTCATAATTGCAGGTGCTGTGAGTGCTCTGGCCAAGTTTGGAGCCCAGAACGAGGAGATGTTACCCAGCATCTTGGTATTGCTGAAGAGGTGAGTGTAGGCCCAAGGATCCTGGTGTATGATAGTGTTCTCTCCAGCCCAGGTGACTTTCCTTTATCTCTTTCTGCTAAAAAGGAGGAGAAAAGTTATACAGCTGTTGATTGTAGCAAAATAGAAAAGGATAGAAGAGCATGGAAAATAGTATCATGCACAGCCCATCACCCAGATGTGACCAATGTTGAATTTGTATAATTTATATACCGTGCAATTCAGTATTCAAAATGTATGATTCATTGGTTTTTAATATATTCATGGAGTTGTAGAATCGTCACCACACTCTAAAACATGTTGGTTGCCCCAAAAAGAAACCCATCTTGTATCTGTTAGGTACTTCCCACTCCATCCACCCCTTCTGGTCCCAGGCAACAATGAATATTTTTATCATTTCAGATTTGCCTTTTCTGGACATTTCATATAAATGCAGTCATAACATATGTAGCCTTTCTGTTGGATTGGCTTCTTGCACGGTGTTCCTAAGGCTTATCCATACTATACAAGTGCAACAGTACTTTATTCCTGTATATTGCCGAATGTATTTCTTTGCATGGATATACCATCTTTTGTTTATCCACTTATCAGTTGACAGACATTTGAGTTATAAATACTCAAGTACAAGTTTTTCTATGTGTATATATTTTCCTGTCTCTTGGCCATATACCTGGGAGTAGAATTTATGGGTCATGTTCAATGTTTTTTACATGCTATTGAGTAAGCTGACTGGCTAGGCTTCTGGGAGAGGATATAGAGAGCATGAATATGCCCACCTCCTGGCCTGTCATTAGAGTTTCATGGGCCCCTCTGTGCTTTTTGATGCCACTGTTTTAAGATCTGCTTGGGTGCCACTTGTTCCCAGAGCTTTAAGACACCTGCTTCCTCCTTTCACCCACTGACGAAACCCTACATGGCCACGCCCACTAGGCCCCAGTCAGGAGCACTCTGTGTCCCTGCTGCAGGTGTGTGATGGACGATGACAATGAAGTAAGGGACCGAGCCACCTTCTATCTGAATGTCCTGGAGCAGAAGCAGAAGGCCCTCAATGCAGGCTACATCTTAAATGGTGAGTCTTTCCCTGGCTGTCTCTGAGCCCGCGCTTTACCGGAGCTGTGGACCTTCTCATCACTCCAGAGCAGATAGGGGAAAATGCCTGGACAGGGGAAGTCAGCGGCAAATCACTCTTGGCTGGTCTTTCATGGCAGCCTCCCCAGATCATACCAGTGTGGGTAGGAACAGCCCAGGGAATCGAACGGAAGTCATTGATAAAAACTTGTGTTTTCATAATACTTTACCTTTTGTCTGTCATTTTGTATCTGTGTTTACTCCTTTCACCAATCCTGTGGGAGAAAGGTGTCTGAGAATGCAGAGGCTCAGGAAGTTACGTGATTTTCTCAGGATCATATCACGCAGGATTTGTCATTGGAGGATCCTAGGCCTCAGTCTTTCTATAGGGGGTTCCTGGTGCACATTTTCTTGTGCCTTCCAGACAGAATGACCTCTGTTTCTCTGACCTCCAGGTCTGACTGTGTCCATCCCTGGTCTGGAGAGGGCTCTGCAGCAATACACTCTAGAACCATCGGAAAAACCTTTTGACCTCAAGTCTGTGCCCTTGGCCACCACGCCCATGGCAGAGCAGAGAACAGGTATGGCCTGCCACAGGCCCTCACATCCAGGCCTCTGTTCGAGGGATCTGCCTTGGTTGGTAAGCTAATAACCTAGCCAGGACAGATAGGGTTGTGTTGGGAGGGAATCCTTTCTACCTCCGGGCCCAGGGAATGGAGACACTCCAAGATGTTTGCTGTTCTTGTTTACAAGTTCTGAACCTCACACTCTGGGGAGGGTTTGGGTTTAAAATCCCTAAATAATGGCACTGGGCCTACACCCACACTGCCCCTGACTGGAGCCGTCAGTCACCATGTACATTTGCTCCTGCAGAGAGTACCCCCATCACAGCAGTCAAACAGCCTGAGAAAGTGGCAGCCACCCGACAGGAGATCTTCCAGGGTGAGTAATGGCTGGGTGGGCATAAGAGAGCTGGACTTGGTCTCTTCAGGGGAATTAAAAACAAGAACTGTTTTTATTGTGTTTCTCCTGAGTGCTGGGCCCCAGAGAGTGCTTTAGATCATCACATTTGACTCTTACTTAGAGGTTGCTAGGTCCTTTGGTATCTGAGGAATTAGAAGTTTAGAAAGTAGTTTGTCCGAGGTTGCACAGACAGAAAGTGGAGGGGCTGGAATTAACAATCAGCTCAGAACTGGCTCAGAGCTGCCATTGAACTGTGCTTCTGAGAGCTTAGATCCCTGGAGCCCAGGTGGTTCAGGATATCTGATGGAACACAACTAGGGTTCAGAGACACTGGTACGTTTTCTTGGTCCATGTTGTATTCATTCCTCATCAACTTGTAAGGTTTTGTTTAGGCTTCCATCTGTGCTTTTAGTCTTGTATTGTTCAGTTTTTCTTTCTGTTTTATTTGAAAGACAGAAAGACAAGCAGAGAACAAACAAAGAACAAACATCCTCTTATCTCCCCAAAAACCCTCAATGGCCAGGACTGAATAAGGAACCCTTACCTCAATCCATGAAGGTGGCAGGGACCCAAGTACTTTTTTTTTTTTTTTTTTTTTTTTTTTAAGATTTATTGACCGGCACTGTGGCTTACTAGGCTAATCCACTGCCTGCGGCGCCAGCACTCCAGGTTCTAGTCCTAGTTGGGGCGCCGGTTCTGTCCCGGTTGCTCCTCTTCCAGTCCAGCTCTCTGCTGTGACCCGAGAAGGCAGTGGAGGATGGCCCAAGTGCTTTGGGCCTTGCACCCGCATGGGAGACCAGGAGGAAGCACCTGGCTCCTGACTTCGGATTGGCGCAGCAGCACCAGCCATAGCGGCCATTAGGGGGGTAAACCAACAGAAGGAAGACCTTTCTCTCTCTCTCTCTCTCTCTCTCTCTCTCTCTCTCTCTCTCTCTCTCTCTCTCTCTCTCTCACTGTCTAACTCTGCCTGTGGGGGAAAAGATTCATTTATTTATTTGAAAGGCAGAGTTATAGAGGGAGGCAGAGGCAGAGAGAGAAGTCTTCGATCTGTTGGTTCACTCCCCAAATGGCCCCAACGGGCAAGCCTGGGCCAGACCAAAGCCAGGTATCAGGAGCTTCATCCAGGTCTTCCATGAGGATACAGGGGACCAAGTGCTTGGGCCATCTACTGCTTTCCCATTAGCAGGGAGCTGGATCAGAAGTGGAGCAGCAAGGCTTGAACTAGCACTCATATGGGATGCTGGTGCTGCAAATGGCAGCTTAACCTGCTATGCCATAGCGCTCCCCAGCCCTGCGATCCAAATACTTGAGCCATCACCTGCAGCCTCCCAGGATATGGCATTAGCAGGAAGCTAGAATGGAATGGGAAGCAGAGCCAGGACTCAGACTCCAGCACTCCAGTATGGGATGTGGACATTCCAAGTGGCATCTTGCCCACTGCACTACATGCCCTCCCCAGTTTTGCATTTTTTAAAAGGAGGGCTGTGTATGGAATTGCTAGACCTTTTTCTCCACTGAGTTCTTACTTTGAGAACTAACAAATGTCCCTCTTCGTGAAGCTCTCCTGTTCTAAGCTCACCACTTCACCCAGCTCTTCTCTTTCTGTCTCTCTCTGCCTTTCAAATAAAATTTTAAAAATAACGTGTCTGTAAATGGATTTAAGGCTAGGATATTGGGATCTCCCTGTCAATTTGTTGCTGGACAGAGGGGAGGAGATTATTCTTTGGAAATGGTACAACGTGAGCAAAGTAAGGGAAATAAGGCACAAATGTATTCAGATAATGGTGAGTAGCCACTCATATGTACACGTCCATCTGTCTCAGGTAGGGTGGAAGACCTTGAGGCTTGGTCATAGGTTTATTAGAAACCAGTTGGTCTGGGGATTGGAAGCTGAGTGAATGTGGCCTTGTGGGTTTCAGAGCAGTTGGCGGCAGTGCCAGAGTTCCATGGACTGGGGCCCCTGTTCAAGTCCTCGCCTGAGCCCGTGGCCCTCACTGAGTCAGAGACAGAGTATGTCATCCGCTGTACCAAACACACCTTCACTGACCACATGGTGTTTCAGGTGAGCAGGTGGGCTGATGCCCTGCTGGGGCTTGTACCCAGGGAGTGGTTCCCTTCCTGTTGGGTCCTGTAGGGTCATGGCACCCCAGCACTGGGAGCCAATTTAATAACACTATCAGTTCCCAGCAAACAAGGACCTCTTTACTAAGGACCTCTCTGGCTCCTGAGTGACAGCACAGAGACAGGGAAATTAGGGCATGGGGACTGGATGGGAGTCAGCTTGGCTCCCAGGGAAAAGTGGGACCTCCTGGTTCTCCCTCTGTAGCCTGGCTCGGATCTAGAGCAGTATCTAAGCTCTTCTCTCCTCCCTTGTGCAGTTTGACTGCACAAACACACTGAACGACCAGACCTTGGAGAATGTCACCGTGCAGATGGAGCCCACCGAGGCCTATGAGGTGCTCTGTTATGTGCCAGCCCGGAGCCTGCCCTACAACCAGCCTGGGACCTGCTACACACTGGTGGCACTGCCCAAGGAAGACCCCACAGCTGGTGAGACTCTCTCCAAATACCAGTCTGGCCTTTTGGAGCCCATGGGATGAGGTTGGGGTGGGCAGCTGAGCACCAGGTATTTGTCTAGTAGAGCTTTATCTCCTTGATTTCAGGCCTGAGAATAATAATGGCCAAGTGCCAGCTACTCTCATATACTATTTCATCCACATAGCAAATCTATGGGGATAAGGACTGCTCTCCCTGTTCATTTAGGTGAGGAAACTGAGGCTTGGGTTATGTGACCTAAGCTCACATGGCAGCAGAACGCAGGCTCTCTGATTACACCTTGTTGTCTCCCAGAGACAGGCATAAACACTCAGACATCTCATATCCATTCCTCCAGTGAAACCACGGTGTCTTTTTCCAGATGTGGGACAGTAGACCAGACGTGGCTGCTGTTGCATGGATGTAGACATCCTGCATTGTCTGTTTTATTCTCTCTTCCTCCCCTTGGACCCAGGACTTAACTTTCCTATCCTTCTACAAGGTGGTGCCCCCTGTCTATCTTGGGGGGGTTGGATGGCTACTAATAATGTAGCAGAGGCCTCAAGGTATACTGTGCCCATCTGCCCTGTGGAGGAGAAGAGCTGCCCCTGCAGACTGGGGATCTCCTGACCACACAGACTTTGTTTTCCACAGTGGCCTGCACGTTCAGCTGCATGATGAAGTTCACTGTCAAGGACTGCGACCCCACCACTGGGGAGACTGATGATGAAGGCTATGAGGATGAGTATGTGGTAAGAAGCCAGTCAAAGGAGGCTCAATTTTTTACTGAGGCTGCTCTTTCCAGAAGCTGACAACCAGAGTAAATCCTTTTCTTGCTGTTTATAGCTCTTCTTTCAAAGAACTTTTAACTTATAAATAGACATGCTCATGTATAAAAGAATACTTAAGAAACACAAAAGTGTAGTATAAAACAAAGTATAGACAGATTATAAATAATTTTTGGTAGGTGTACTTTTAGGGGTAGTTGTATAGTTGAGATCATTCAGTACATTATAGATCTTGCTCTTTTAACTAAAAGTCATAGTTTGTTTTCCATTAGCATTGCAAATACTTCATAAACACAATTTTTAATGGCTTTAAACTATCTCATTTTATAGATAGATCATAAGTCATCTGACCTTTTTGTTCCTTTAATGTTGGGCATTTAGGTTTCCAAATTCTCACTATTTGGGTTTCCACATTTTCAGTATTATTTATAATGGTACATTAAACACCCCTTTTGGTGTAAATTTTAATCTTTATTTCAGATTATTTCCTCAGGATAGATTACTAGAAGGAGATAACTGGGTGAAAGAATAAGCATGATTTTTAGATGACTCCTGTTATCAGATTGCTCTCTCGCTAAGTTGGATCCATTTTCTGTGCTGGGAGGTCCTCTGGTGCAGTAAAATAGCCCTTGAACCTCCTCCCAGAGCTTGGTTGGAACAGAGTACAGGCTCCTTCTGGAGTCTGAACGTGGGGTGGTTACTCAGTGCCATCTGCTTGGGGACGTGCATTTTTTTTTTTAATTCTTGATTTTATTTATTTATTTGAGAGGTTGAGTTATAGACAGAGGGGGAGACAGAGATGTTCCATCTCCTGGTTCACTCCCCAAATGGCTTCAAGGCTGGGCTGACCACAAACCAGGAGCCAAGAGCTTCTTCTGGGTCTCCCATGCGGGTACAGGGGCCCAAACACTTGGCCCACCTTCCACTACTTTCCCAGGCCATAAGCAGTAAGCTGGATTGGAAGTCAAGCAGTTGGGACACGAACCGATGCCCATATTGAATGCCGGCGCCATAGGCAGAGATTGGCCTACTACACCACAGCACTGGCCTGGGACAAACATTTATTTATTTATTTATTTAAGATTTACTTATTTATTTGAAAGTCAGAGTTACACATAGAGAGAGGAGGTGAGGCAGAGAGAGAGAGTTCTTCCATCTGCTGGTTCACTCCCCAATTGGCCACAACGGCCAGAGCTGCACCGATCTGAAGCCAGGAGTCAAGGACTTCTTCCAGGTCTCCCATGCACTTGCAGGGGCCCAAAGACTTGGGCCATCTTCTACTGCTTTCACAGACCATAGCAGAGAGCTGGATCAGAAATGGAGCAGCTGGGACTGAATCTGGTGCCACTTAGAAAGGATATTGTGATAATTAGAGTTATTACTGGGTCATACACTGGCCCCCCCCAGCAGAGACAGAACCCTTGCACCAGACCTGGATGGTGAGAAGCTGCCGAGAACAAGTGGATTACCCTTCTTTCACAAGTAGCTGGAAACTTGCTGTGAAATCCCCCTATTTAAAAATTTTGGCTTGATCATAATGATAGGATTAAGAGTCAAAGGGATCACATAAACAAGACTAGTGTCTGCTAATACTAACTGAGAGAATAAAAAAGGGAGAGAATGATCCAACATGGGAAGCGGGATACACAGCAGACTCATAGAATGGCAGATGTCCTAAACAGCACTCTGGCCTCAGAATCAGCCCTTAAGGCATTTGGATCTGGCTAAAGAGCCCATGAGAGTATTTTAAGCATAGAAAGCCAAGACACTCTGGCAAAAAAAAAAAAAAAACAACCTAAATGAAAGATCTCTGTGAGTGAGATCCCAGCGGAAAGAACGGGCCATCAAAGAAGGAGGTACCTTTCTCTGAAGGTAGGAGTGAACCTCCACTTTGACTATGACCTTGTCTAAATAAGATCGAAGTCAGCGAACTCAAAAGGCTTCCATAGCCTTGGCAACTCATGACAAGAGCCTAGGGAGATTACTGACGCCATAAACAAGAGTGTCAATTTGTTAAGTCAACAACAGGAGTCACTGTGCACTTAATCCTCATGTAGGACCTCTGTCCTTAATGTGTTGTTCATTGTAAATTAATGCTGCAACTAGTACTCAAACAGTATTTTACACTTTATGTTCTGTGTGGGTGCAAACTGTTGAAATCTTTACTTAATATATGCTAAATTGATCTTCTGCATAAAAAAAAAAAAAAAGGATATTGTGAGGCCAGTGTTGTGACATAGCAGGTAGGACTGCCACCTGCACCAACCAGCATCCCATGTGGGTGCCAGGAAAAGTTCCAGTTGCTCCACTTCCAAACTAGCTCCCTGCTAAAGGCCTGGGAAAAGCAGTAGGAGATGGCCCAAGTGCCTGGGACCCTGCTGTCCACACGGGAGACCTGGAAGAAGCTCCAGCCTCCTGGCTTTGGCCTGGCTGCTGCAGCCATCAGAAGAGTGAATCAGTAGAAGGAAGGTCTCTCTCTCTCTGTCTCCCTCTCTCATTGTAACTCTTTCAAAAAATAAGTAAATCTTTAAAAAAGGAAAAAGAAAGGATCTCACAGATGACAACTCCAGGGTGAAAAGTATTGGTAGATTGATACCTGATGTCGGGATGTTTTCCATGGTGGGGTTATAAGAACCTTGAGGACAGGTCTGCAGGCCTAGCACATCCTCAGAACCCAGCAAGCACTTTCTGAACAAGCTGCAGGAGGAGATGAATGGATGAGTTCAGAGCAGAGGTCCATGGGAGTATCCCCTGTGGGTACCTAATCTCCACCTCCATATCTCCAGCTAGAGGATCTAGAAGTCACTGTAGCTGATCACATCCAAAAAGTCATGAAACTGAACTTTGAAGCAGCCTGGGATGAGGTAGGGGATGAGTTTGAAAAGGAGGAAACATTCACCTTGTCTACCATCAAGACTCTCGAAGGTAAGATCCTGGGGATGCTCTTTCTGGCCTGCTTGCCTTGCAAGACCCTTGGGTGCTGTTAAAGTGCCCTTCCCTTTTTTCCTCTAAGGATCCAGGGCCATAGCTAGAACACATCAAATGCCACTTCACCAAAAGCCCTTCAGAGCACAGAGCGGGTGGTGGCACACAGGGGAGACAAGATAAATGGCTTAACAGTACTGGGATTTCTCTCTGCAGAGGCTGTGGGCAATATCGTGAAGTTCTTGGGAATGCACCCTTGTGAGAGATCAGACAAAGTACCGGATAACAAGAACACCCACACGTTGCTTCTGGCCGGTAAGCAGCATTTCCAAGTGGCAAGGGCATAGGTCGTTTACATGGGGGATGATTGGATCCTGGGCTAACGACTACACTGGGAACAGGAAGAGTCAAAATCCACAGCTTTAGAATTCACAAGGTATGCCAGGGGAAGGAGGGGCAGGGCAGGGCATCGTGGCAATGTTAAAACCACTGCTTGGGTTGCGCATGTTCCACATCAAGAGTGCTGCTCAGAGTTCCAGTATCTGTACTTCCAAACTAGCTGCCTGCTAATGCCTCCTAGGAGGCGGCAGATGATGGCTCAAGTGTTTGGCCTCTGTCACCCACATGGGAGACCCAAATGGAGTTCTGTACTCCTAGCCTTGGAAGTGAACCAGAGAATGAGATCTCTCCCACCCCCATCGCACACACTATGCCTTTCAAGAAGATGAAAAATAAACATACATTTAAAATTCACTAAGTATAAAGAGAGGACAGTGAATCCCCCTCCCAGCTTGCTGCCAGCTATCCAGTTGTCCTTCCAGCATCCAGTGTTACGGTTACAAACCATGCCTGTATATCCTCCAGTTACTTTATAGCCAGAAAAGCTAACATTTCCATTTCTTAATTCATTTTTATTTGTATAATTACATTATTCTGCAATTTGCTTGTCACTATACAGTGCATCTTGGAGATCTTTGCTGTCAATATATAGTTTCCTCATTTTTCTTTTAGTTACAATAAAATATATGTAACAAAATTTAACTTTTAAAAAGATTTTTGTTTATTTGAAAGGCAGAGAAGTAGAGAGAAGAGAGAGAGCTCTCCCATTTGCTGGTTCAGCCCCTAATGCTGGAAACTCTATCCTGGTCTCCCATGTCAGCGGCAGGGACCCAAGTATTTGAGCCATTGCCTCCCAAGGTGCACATTAGCAGGAAGCTGGAAAGGAGAGCAGAGCCAGGACTTGAACCCAGACACTCCAGCTTTGGATGCATCCAAAGTGTATCCAAGTGTCACCTTAGCCATATAGAACAGTTCAGTGAAATTATACATTGTTATGTAACCATCACTGCCATCCACCTCCAGAATCTTATCCCAAATCGAGTCCTTGTTTTTCTTGTTTATAGCTGTTTCATATCCTATCCCACAGTGTGGGTATACTATATTTTATGGAACAAGCATTATTGATAAACATTCAGATTTCCAATTTTCTGTTATTACAGACAGTGCTACTGTGTGCACACACTTTACCTGGCATGTATGCACTGAGGATATCTGTAGGATACATTTCTCAAATTTTCATTTCTCATTTTGATAAATCCCTAACTGCAACAAGCCATTCAGAAGGATTCTGAGCCTTTCCTTTCGGACAATACAGAATGTTATCAAACTCTGAGATCTTTGCCATTCTATCTGAAAAAAATGGTATCTTAGTGTAGTTTTGATTCACATTTGTTATATTTTGAATGAATTTAAACATCTTAAATATTGAAGAGTCATTTTCATTTCTGTTTTCTCTTAATTGTTTTCATATCTTTTGTCTAATTTTCCACTGGGTTGGTTTCTAATAGGTATGGGTATTTAAACAGTGTATCATTGGAAAATTTCAAACATATACAAAAATTGAACAGTATAACGAATCCTACATTCTCATCTTCCAGTAGAGCAACCAGCAGCACCTGTACCCACACTCACCCAGATTATTTTCATGCAGATTCCAGATAGAGCATTTTAGATGTAAATGATTCTGTATCTGTACATTTCTATGAGATTAGGACTCTGTATTTAACATAGCAAAGCAATACAGTTACACCAAAAACAGTTAACAAAAGGAAACAGGACTTGAGGGTTGGGAGGATGCTCTGCTTCAGTGCCTTGCTCACGGCTGACAGCCCCCAAGACCTCATTTCTGGCCACAATGAAGCAACCCAGTCTCCTGGGTCCTGCAGACATCTGCTTTGTGGTTTCCTCTGGGTAGGGCTGTCCCCCACTTCTGTGCTCCCAGATTCAAGCAGCACGTGAGAGCCTCTGTGACATCAGGTGTGAGCCTTCCATGGCCGTTAATTCACATGAGCTTGGCGGAAGCCGTTAGTATTATCACCCCTCTACTTTGTAGTTGAGATTTATTTATTTATTTATTTATTTTGACAGGCAGAGTGGACAGTGACAGAGAGAGAGAAAGGTCTTCCTTTGCCATTGGTTCACCCTCTAGTGGCTGCCGTGGCCGGCGCGCTACGGCCGGCGCACCGCGCTATCCAAAGGCAGGAGCCAGGTGCTTCTCCTGGTCTCCCGTGGGGTGCAGGGCCCAAGCACTTGGGCCATCCTCCACTGCACTCCCCAGGCCATAGCAGAGAGCTGGCCTGGAAGAGGGGCAACCGGGACAGAATCCGGCACACCAACCGGGACTGGAACCTGGTGTGCCGGTGCCGCTAGGTGGAGGATTAGCCTGTTGAGCCACAGCACTGGCCTGTAGTTGAGAATTCTGACGCTCAGGAACATAGATGATGTGCACAAGCCTCGGGGATCTCTGCTCACCCCTTACTGACTTCACCGCACCACAGCCGCCTTGATCGGCTGCTGCAAGTGTGACCCTCAGCTCGTTCCTGCAGTCCCATATGCCTCACCTACCTGCACTTCTCTCCCTTCTAGGTGTGTTCCGGGGTGGTCATGACATCCTGGTGCGCTCTCGGCTGCTGCTTTTGGACACAGTGACAATGCAGGTGACAGCCAGAAGTTCAGAGGAGCTCCCAGTAGACATCGTCTTGGCATCTGTGGGCTAAGGGACCTGCCTGCATAGGCCCTTTTCTAATCCTTTCCCCCCAACACTAAGAAGTCACACCTTCCCCATGAAACTGGTGAAAACCGCTTCACAAGCTTCTGTATAGAAACAATTAGGAATCATTTTGCAGGTTTTTTTTTAAATTCCACCCCACTCACAACTGCTGGGGGTAACTTTTTTTTTTTAACTAGGGGATGATTTTGACTTGTCCTAGGTCTCGCTGTCCTGAGAGCCAGGAAAAGAACGTTGCAAATGAATAAAATGTTGGTACCTGCTCTTGAATTTATCCCCAAAGAAACCATCTTATGCCTATAATAAATCAGCATGTATTTATTGAAAGACTACTTCTGCAGGCTCATGTGTAGCACATCACCCAGTCAGAGCATCTGCGCTGTCCCCTCTGCACCGCTTGGCCACTGTGCGCACAAGGCACAACCCTCTCCCGCTCATTCCCTGGCCCGGCGCCAAGCCCAGGGACCGGACCAGGTGCAGGTGTGCCTGGGGAATGCCAACAGCTAACTCACAACCACTCTGCTGTTAGATGGGAGCTGGGAGGGTCTGGGTCTGACGGGTGGGCCCTGGGTTTTCTGCTCCCAGTTCAGGGATGGAGAGAGGAAGGACAGACTTTGAGAGCGTCCTCCGTTAGCCACGGAGGAGGGGAGCCCGGGTTTATGTCCCAAGGGAGCAGGCTTTTAACTCAAGCCAGGTGGTTTTGCCACCTGTGGCAAGAAGACCTGTAATGCCTGTTTTTAGAAATCCTTCGGGATTCAGATGGAGGCGACCCCGGGAGGCCTCACTTCGGTGCCCACCAACGCTGGAGTGATTTGCGGGACCCCTTAAGTTCCCCACGGTGTGAGGCAGTTAGGACTGCGACGAGACTACCAGGGTTTCCTGATTTCACCCGTCATCGGCCTGCTGTCCCGGGGCGGGGACGTTAATGCCGCCGGGAACCGGCCAGGCTGGAGGAAAGCAGAGCTCCGAAAAAGCGGGGGTTCGGGCGGTTCCCGAGGCGGTCACTGCAGCTCGAGGAACTTCCGGGGAATTCGTCCTGCCCGGGAGGAGGCCCCGCCCGCCGCGATCCGAAGAACGCTGCGGGAGGACGCTCTGCTGGGGGCGGGGCCAGGCTACGCTCGGGGAGGGCGCCCCGCTGGGGGCGGGGCCAGGCTGCGCGCAGGGGGCGGGGCCTGGGCCCGCGCGCCCGCTATAAGAAACCGCGGCGACGCCGGGAGGGGGGCGCGCGGACGTTGGGAGGTGCGGTGAGGTGAGGTGAGGCAAGGCAACGCCGGCGCCCGTCGTGGTGCCGGGGCTGAGGGGAAGGGAGACCGCCTCGGTGGTCCGGGCCTGTGCGAGGCGAGGAAACGCGGGGCTGCCGGGACTGGGCCTGGGCCGAGGGGAGAGGTGGGAGTTGACGCGGGGCGGCCGAGCGGGCAGCGTCACCGGCGGCCGTGGGGCTGCCCGCTCCCCGAGCAGCGTCGCTGGCTTCCGGAGCGCAGGCGGCGGCCCGCAGGTGTGCGGGGCGGGCCTGTCGGACCTTGGCGGGCGGTGAGGAGCCCTGCCGTCGGGGCGGGAGGCCGCGCTCCGTTCGCCCGCCCGCGTCCTCCGGTTGGAGGGTGCTCGCCGGCGTGAGGCCCAGGCCCCAGCAGGCGGGGAGGCCCGGGGAGTGCGGGGACCGAAAGTCGCTCGGAGGAAGGAGCTGGCGGCTCCCGGAGTGCCCGGAGATACCTTCTCTTGCCGCTCGGGGACCCGTTTTCTTGCATTCAGGAACATTGCTGGAGCACCTGCTGAGGCTTTATTTAATAATGTCTTGCACGGAGCGAAGAGATCGGGTGGTGCTGGACAGGGCTGTGCGCCACCGTCGGTGCTCTGGGCAGCACTAAGCCTGCGGGGTCGGGAGAGGACGCTGCCTGTAAAGGAATGAGCCCTAACGTTTCTCCGTGTTTGGCCGTCAGAGGTTGTGAGAGGCCGTGCGGAACATGTGTGGGCGAACCTCCTGCCACTTGCCTCTGGACGTTCTCACCAGAGCTTGTGCCTATCGCGACCGGAGGGGCCGGCCCAGGCTCCCCGAGTGGAGAGAATCGGACAAGTATTGCCCCTCCTACAACAAGAGCCCGCAGTCCCACAGCCCCGTGCTCCTGTCTCGGCTGCACTTTGAGAAGGTAACCAACTGCTCCCCACCGGCTTCCGGCCCGGCATTGTGATGGCCATGTAGCTGGGATGAGCCTCTGGGATGACATTAAAAGCCAACCCTTAGTCATGTACTCTGACCTAGCCCACCGCCACCTGACCTTAGAGGATGACCCAGTCTTCCTTAACTCAATTTAAGTGGGTTTGGTATATAAAGCACTCTAGTCTTAATGCATGTGAAATGTATAAGAGCCTTATATTTGAATATTTCTTTGAGAGCAGGCTTCAAACCTAGCTGATGATCAGTGTCATTCAATTTGAGTACTTTTTTTTTCTTTTGAGTATATTAAAAAAATTTTCCATGCCCCTTACCACACCAGCTGAATTAAAATCTCCAAACCTAGGACAGACCAGCTGATCTAAAACCCTTCTGATTCTTCATGAACATTGAAAAGTTTGTATTGTTTCTGCATGTGTTTTTATTATTTTATATCTGTGTTTAACTGAAGCTAGAAACACATAATTGTTTTGGTTATCTGAAGTGTTGTTTTTTTTAAATAGTTCATTTATTTTGAAAGAGTTACAGAGGGAGAGAGGAGAGCTCTTCCATCCATTGGTTCACTCTCAGATGGCCAAAGCAGCCAACACTGGACCAGTCTGAGGCCAGGAGGTTCATCCCTGTCCCCTCTCCCACATGGGTGGCAGGGGGCCAACCACTTGGGCCATCGTTTGCTGCTTTCCCAGGCCATTATTAGCAGGGAGCTGGATCAGAAGTGGAGCAGCCAGGGCACAAACAGGTGGCTGCTTTACCCACCACACCACAATGCTGGCTGCTATTATCTAAAGTTTAATCATACTCATTGTGTATTAATCCCTTTAGTGTGGTATGACACATCACTTACAATCATATTTTAATTGTTTTATCTCTTGAAAGTGTGTGTGTGAGAAAGAGATAAAAATGCTTTGTTCCAGGAGGTAAGTTTGAAATGCCTTTGATCATATTTTTAAAAATCAGGATTGTTTACTTCCTGGAAACCTGTGGTACATACTTTTCCTTATTCTTTTAAAGCACTGAACTTTTAAAAAAAATTTTATTTATTATTAATTTATTCAGATATATAAATTTATATATTTGATATATATACAGGCAGAGAAAGGTCTTCAATCTGCTGATTCACTCCTCAGATGGCTTCAGTGGCTGGAGCTAGGCCATTCTGAAGCCACGAGTTTCTTGCACGTCTCCCACACAGGTGCAGGGGCCCAAGTGCTTGGGCCATCTTCCTCTACTTTTCCAAGCCGTAGCAAAGAGGTGGACCCGAAACTGGAGCAACCAGGACTTGAACTGGCACCCACATGGGGTGCCAGCAATGCAGGTGGTGGCTTTACCCACCATGCCACAGCGCCAGCCCCTGATACATACTTTTCAAAACTCAAATCATAAATGATAGAAAGGACTCATTCCCTTATTCCAGGGGTCACATTATTTTGAAAAAATACCAAATAACATTGATTTTTTTGGGCTTGAATGAAGCAATTTACTTGAAACAGTAAATTTTAAAAATTTTTTATTTATTTTTATTTATCTGAAAGAAAAACAGATATTCTCTCTGCTGATTAATTCTCCAAATGCCTACAATGACTTGGGCTGGGCAAGGCTGAAGCCAGGAGCCAGGAACTCACCCACAACTCCTGCATGGGTGCCGGAGACTCAAGTACTTGAGCCATCGCCTGCTGCCCTCCCATGGTGCACATTAACAGAAAGCTGAAATCCCAGCAGACATTCCAGTGTGGGATATGGACAGCCCAAGTGACATCCCAACTACTGTACCAAACACCTGCCCCAACACGAAATAGTTTATTCTTGGGGACGGTGTGGGCCACAGTGGTTAAGATGCAGCTTGGGACACCAGCATCCAGTATTGGAGTGCCTGGGTTTAGAGTCCCAGCTCTTCCATCCATTCCAGCCTCCTGCTAGTGCACACCCTGGGAACAGGCCTTGGCTCAAGTAGTTGTAAGTAATAGCATAACTCCTTGTACCACAAGAGTGATTGTGAAAGAAAGAAATTGGGGTGGATAGAGTGGTGCAGTAGGTTAAGCCACTGCCTGGGATCTTTTTAAATAAAATGGGGAAGAAATCAAGATAAAATAAACATCCTAAGCAATCTTGAAGGGGAAAAGATAAAACATGTTTCAAAGGAAGCCATAATTTCAAGTGAGGACACAGGCTTAAGTGCATATGTGAACCTTACTCTTTTTTAACCTTAATTGTCTTTATACCAGTTCTTTAGATTTATAGAATGAATGTTAACTGGAAAAAAAAGTTTAACAGATATAAAGATTGTGACTAACTGGTGATGGTCAGAGCTGGAACCTAAATCCAGATCACTGTCCCCATTTTAGTGAATGCATCTTTGAACCAGGAATGGGTTAGGCGGAACCTCTCACCCATACGGTCGTCCTCTGAATCACTGATACACGTTTACTGATGGAGTGCCGGACTGCACATCTCTACTAAGTGTAGTTAAGACTGCTAGGATTTCTTAGTTTTATAAATATTTGGTATTTCATTTTCCTCAAACCTTTAAATTATAAAGCAAAATTAGAACCAGCCGTTAATTCATCCAAATCATCAACGGCCAGCATGTATGTATAGATTGCAGCATTTGCATTTGAAACCACTGATTTGCAGATTACTTCCTCTTTGATTCACTCACCCATTGCCACCAGCTGTCCAGTTCAGAAGTCCTAAAATGGAGAGGAAAAGATGACTAATACTGAGCAGTATTTTGGCTTCTCAGCTACTTTCTATTTGTCCTCCATTTGGGTTTGGGTTGTAATTGTCCAGTGAACACATGATCTATAGACTTTGTGAGAGTGGGATTTCTCAACCTTGGCACTATTGAAATGTTTGAGAGGGTGATTGATCGTGTGGGTAGCTGTCTTATGCACTGTAGAATGTTTAGCAGTGTCCTTGGCTTCTACCCAGTAGATGCCAGTAGTATACCCCACTGCCGTTTCTGTGTCATGACTTTGGAAGATACCTTCTGATACTGCCAGAAGTCTCTGGGCAATGGGAAGGGATGTGTTGGAGTCAGCTCATATTGAGAACCTCAGATGTAGAGTATTGTTGTCTTTCATATTTCTTTTTTTTTTTTTTTAAATTTTTGACAGGCAGAGTGGATAGTGAGAGAGAGACAGAGAGAAAGGTCTTCCTTTTGCCGTTGGTTCACCCTCCAATGGCCGCCGCGGTAGCGCGCTGCGGCCAGCGCACCGCGCTGATCCGATGGCAGGAGCCAGGTGCTTCTCCTGGTCTCCCATGGGGTGCAGGGCCCAAGAACTTGGGCCATCCTCCACTGCACTCCCTGGCCACAGCAGAGAGCTGGCCTGGAAGAGGGGCAACCGGGACAGGATCGGTGCCCCGACCGGGACTAGAACCCGGTGTGCCGGCGCCACAAGGCGGAGGATTAGCCTAGTGAGCCGCGGCGCCGGCCGTCTTTCATATTTCTAACCAGAGTAATATAGTTGGCTGTAAGGTGGTGATGTCTCTCCTGTTCTCGTTTATGCTCTGGGTGGAGGGTTGTTGTGCTTGGAAGGCACATTTGATTGTGGAAAGGAGGATTTTTTTAAAATATTTTTTTATTTTAAAGATTTACTTATTTGTGGCCGGGCCACGGCTGCGTCTGCTTGCGGTGCAGGCACCCCGAGTTCTAGTCCCAGTCGGGGCGCTGGTTCCGTCCCGGTTGCTCCTCTTCCAGTTCAGCTCTCTGCTGTGGCCCGGGAGTGCAGTGGAGGATGGCCCAAGTCCTTGGGCCCTGCACCTGCATGGGAGACCAAGAGAAGCACCTGGCTCCTGGCTTGGGATCAGCGCAGTGCGCCGGCAGCAGTACGCCAGCCACATCGGCCATTGGAGGGTGAACCAATGGAAAAGGAAGAACCTTCTCTATCTCTCTCACTGTCCACTCTGCCTGTCCAAAAAAAAAAAAAACAAAAAACAAAAACAAAAAAAAACCTCATTTTCCTCATTTTAAAGAGTTAAGCAGAGAGAGAGAGTGAGATTGTCTTTTTTTTTTTTTTTTTTTTTCTTTGACAGGCAGAGTGGGATAGTGAGAGAGAGAGAGAGACAGAGAGAAAGGTCTTCCTTTGCCGTTGGTTCACCCTCCAGTGGCCGCTTCGGCCGGCGCATTGTGCTGATCCGAAGCCAGGAGCCAGGTGCTTCTCCTGGTCTCCCATGCGGGTGCAGGACCCAAGGACTTGGGCCATCCTCCACTGCCTTCCCGGGCCATAGCAGAGAGCTGGCCTGGAAGAGTGGCAACCGGGATAGAATCCAGCGCCCCAACCGGGACTAGAACCCGGTGTGCCGGCGCCGCAAGGTGGAGGATTAGCCTGTTAAGCCACAGCGCAGGCCACTCTTGCTCTTTCACACACAAGAAATCATTATTCTTAGATTTCCATATTTACAAAATCACTAACATGTTGAATATTTGTAACCTCCCAAATCAGTACTGCAGTTGCATGGCCCCTTTTGTGATGCAGCAGTTTGAGCTGTGACCTCCCACCCCAGTATCCCATGTTTGCTCGAGTCCCAGCTGCTCCCCTTTGCATCCACATCCCTGCTCATGCACCTGGGAAAGGAACAGAACATGGTCCAAGTGCTTGGACCATAGGAGACCCAGATAGAGTTCCAGGCTCCTGGCTTCAGCCTAGGCCACCCCTGGCAGTTACAAATAAAGTCTTGTTAGACCACAGCTGCATGTTTGTTCCCTGAAAAGTTCATATTGAAATCCTAACCTCAAGGTGATAGTATTATGGATGTGATTTGGTCATAAGCTTCAAGGCTTCATGAATGGGATTAGTGCACTTAAAAAAGAGAACCCATGTGAGGACTCAGTGAGAAAGTGCCCTCTGTGAACCAGAGGGTGGGTCCTTACCAGACACCGAATCTGTTGGTGCCTTTGTCTTGAACTTCCCAGCCTCCAGATCTGTGAGAAATACATTTCTTTGTTCTATAAACTACCCAGTCTATTGTATTTTATAGCAGTGCTAATGGACTGCTGCTATAAATGAGCCACCATGCTCATCCGTGTAAATGTTCTTTGCCCCTCTTCATGCTACCAACAGTGACAGAAGTTTCTTTTTAAAAAAAAAAAATTATATAAATATTTGAAAGACAGAGTTACAGAGAGTGGTGGAGACAGAGAGAGAGGTCCTCCATCCTCTGATTCAGTCCCATATGGCTGCAATGGCTGAAGCTGAGCCGATCCAAAGCCAGGAGCCAGGAGCTTCTTCTGCATTTCCCATATGCGTGTAGGGCCCCAAGCACTTGAACCATGGAGATTCCTGCTTTCCCAGGCGCATTAGCAGGGAGTTGGATTGGAAGTGGAGCAGTCAGGACTGGAACCGGTGCCCATATAGGAAGCTACTGCTGCAGGCCAAGACTTTAACCCACTGAGCCATAGCACTGGCCTCGACAGAAATTTCTTTTTTTTTTTTTAATTTTTGACAGGCAGAGTAGACAGTGAGAGACAGAGAGAAAGGTCTTCCTTTTGCCGTTGGTTCACCCTCCAATGGCCGCCGCGGTAGGCGCGCTGCGGCTGGCGCACCGCGCTGATCCGATGGCAGGAGCCAGGTGCTTCTCCTGGTCTCCCATGGGGTGCAGGGCCCAAGGACTTGGGCCATCCTCCACTGCACTCCCTGGCCACAGCAGAGAGCTGGCCTGGAAGAGGGGCAACCGGGACAGGATCGGTGCCCCGACCAGGACTAGAACCTGGTGTGCTGGCGCCGCAAGGTGGAGGATTAGCCTAGTGAGCCGCGGCTCCGGCCTTTTTTTTTTTTTTTTTTTTTTTTTTTTTTGACAGGCAGAGTGGACAGTGAGAGAGAGACAGAGAGAAAGGTCTTCCTTTGCTGTTGGTTCACCCTCCAATGGCCGCCGCGGCCGGCATGCTGCATCTGGCACACCGCGTTGATCCAAAGGCAGGAACCAGGTGCTTCTCCTGGTCTCCCATGGGGTGCAGGGCCCAAGGACTTGGGCCATCCTCCACTGTGCTCCCGGGCCACAGCAGAGAGCTGGCCTGGAAGAGGGGCAACCGGGACAGAATCCGGCGCCCTGACCGGGACTCGAACCTGGTGTGCCGGCGCCGCTAGGCGGAGGATTAGCCTGTTGAGCCACAGTGCTGGCCATCGACAGAAGTTTCTTGACCCTTTCTGTTTAATATGCTGCCACTTTCCTAAGTTTTTTTTTTTTTTTTTTAAAGATTTATTTGAAAAAGTGACAGGAAGAGACAGACAAAAAGATCTTCCTTACACTGGTTCTTTCCCCCAAATAGCTACAATGGCTAGGTCTGGGACTGACTGAAACCAGGAGCCTGTAACACGTTCTAGGTCTCCCACATGGATGTCAGGGGCCCAAGTGCTTGGGCCATATCCTCTGCTTTCCCAGGCAAAATCAGCAGGGAGCTGGACTGGAAGCAGAGCATCTGGGACTGAACCAGCACTGCAACACGGGATGCCAGCAATGAAGGTGGCAGCTTCACCTGCCGTACCACATGTCAGCTCCTCCGCTAAGATTTCATTCTATGTCTCTGAGTGCTTATTGGACGTAGTTTTTATTTTGTACCAGTGAGGAGTTAGGATGGAGAGCATGGTTGGTATGGTTTGTCTCCTCAATGTATTGGCCTTCAACTGGGAAAACTTGGCATCTGTAGCTAGGATCATCTAGAGCAAGGGTCAGAAAACTTGGGCCTTCCACTTGTTTTTGTAAATGAAATTTTAAGAAACCAGTAACCCCTTCATTTGTGTGTTAGCCATGACTGCTTTGCTATTGTAATGGTAGAATTGCAGTAGATACTGTAAGGTCTACAGAGCCTAAAATACTTTGTATCTGGATTTTGACAAAAAGGTTCACCAACCCCAGTCTAGAGGCATCCTCACTTATCTGGCAGTTGATGTTGGCTTTTAACTGGAACTTGTTTTTTTTTTGTTTTTTTTTTTTTAATTTATTTTTTTTTAAAGATTTGTTTATTTTAAAGGTTGTAACAGCCAGGGCTGTGCCAGGAATTTAATGTGTGTCTCCCACATGGGTGCAGGGTCCCCAGTACTTGGGATATCTTTAACTGCCTTCCCAGGCGCATCAGCAAGGAACTGAGTTAGAAGTGGAGCAGCGGGGACTCAAACTGGTCCCCATATGGGATGTCGGCAATTTAACCCGCCATACTATAAAGCTGGCCCCTCAACTGGAACTGTTGACCAGAGTATTTCCATGTTGCCTGAGCTTCTCACAGCATGGCTGTTTTAGGGTAGCTGATTATGTAAGGCAACTCATGGCACTAGAAGCAGCACCGACAAACAAGGAAGACTTAGCCTTAGGAACCATGCAGTGTCACTTGTGCCACATGCTGTTGCTTACAAGTGAGTTATAAGGCCGTTCAAATTCAAGGGGAGAGAACATAGACCTTCCCAACTCTCAAGAGAAGTGTCAAAGATTTTGCAGCCATTTTTCGAATTGCCACAGACTTCTCACTAGTATCAAAAATTCCTTGTGTGCTTGGGATCTTGGCCCAAACTGAACCCCTCTCCCAGTTTTGTTGTTGTTCACTAGTCCTATCATTATTTCACTCTTCAGGGATTGAAAATTTAATCATTTCTGTTTCACCATGCACATCCATTTACATCATAGGGTTTTTGTTTTTCCCTTCCTTTTGGATGTAACTTTTATTATCAGCTGCTATTAAACAGTTCCATCTTATCCTCACGCCAGGATCATTATAGTAGTAACCAAAGGGCGGACTCTGCTTATTGGTCCCTTCATAACCATAGTATACAGATAATGCGTCAATACATTTTGATCTGTAGATTTCATCAAATTCTCAAGGGGCTCATTACCCAAAAAATGTTTGACAACGTATATTGGGAATCCCCAGACCTTGCCTGTATTTGGAGACTCAAAGACTCAGCATACTGCACATATTGTAGCTAAGGCTTACTATACTGAGGGGACATAGTATCAGCAAGGGTAGAAGACACAAATAGGAGTTTGGGAAAATTCACGCACAGGCTTCCTCCTGTTCTCTTCTTCCTGTGAGAGGACACACCAAGCCTATTGCTTTGTCTAGCAATAATGAGACATGAGGTAGAAGTATACAGTGCTTCTGCCCATGGAAACCCCTTAGAGATTCAGGGCCCAAGGTTTTCATTGGGCAAAGGTTGGTCACAGAGGCACTCTGCCTAGCAAGTACTAAAATTCCAGACTCACAGAAAGAAAGCATGTGTTCAACATGAATGTCATTGTTTACACAAGCAGATTAGCAAGGGTAAACCACTCTTATCAGTTAGGGAAAGGTGGAAGCTCTGTCGAAAACCCAAGTTCTAGGCCAGCACCATGGCTCAACAGGCTAATCCTCCACTTTACGGCGCCAGCACACTGGGTTCTAGTCCCGGTCGGGGCGCCAGATTCTGTCCCAGTTGCTCCTCTTCCAGGCCAGCTTTCTGCTGTGGCCCGGGAGTGCTTGGGCCCTGCA
Organism: Lepus europaeus; assembly: GCF_033115175.1. Lineage (NCBI taxonomy): Eukaryota > Metazoa > Chordata > Mammalia > Lagomorpha > Leporidae > Lepus > Lepus europaeus. The sequence continues at coordinate 12,607,112 of NC_084835.1, forward strand.
CCCACATGGGAGACCAGGAGAAGCACCTGGCTCCTGCCTTCGGATCAGCATGGTGAGCCGGCCGCGGCGGCCATTAGAGGGTGAACCAACAGCAAAGGAAGACCTCTCTCTCTCTCTCACTGTCCACTCTGGCTGTCAAAAATTTAAAAAAAAAAATAAATAAAAAAAATTTAAAAAAGAAAACCCAAGTTCTAAAATACCGAGGGTCAGCTTTGTTAAGTAGGTCTGCTAAAATTGTGTAGCATCCTAAGGCCTACTACATTAACTCTTCTGCACAAAGTTACTTGTTTACACATTGCTGATACGTATAATGTTATGTGTAATGTTAGACATTCCTGATATGCCTTTTTGGTCATCTGATTTCATCTTCGCTCTCATCACTTCCCTGTCAGAACCCTCTTGTGGGCCGGCGCCGCGGCTCACTAGGCTAATCCTCCACCTTGCGGCGCCGGCACACCGGGTTCTAGTCCCGGTAGGGGCACCGGTCCTGTCCCGGATGCCCCTCTTCCAGGCCAGCTCTCTGCTGTGGCCCGGGAGCACAGTGGAGGATGGCCCAAGTCCTTGGGCCCTGCACCCCATGGGAGACCAGGAGAAGCACCTGGCTCCTGCCATCAGATCAGCGCGGTGCGCCGGCCGCAGCGCGCCAACTGCGGCGGCCATTGGAGGGTGAACCAACGGCAAAGGAAGACCTTTCTCTCTGTCTCTCTCTCTCTCACTGTCCACTCTGCCTGTAAAAAAAATAAATAAATAAAAATAAAAATAAAAAAAAAAAATAAAAAAAAAAAAAGAACCCTCTTGTGAGATACAGTTCAAGGATTGCCCCTCAGCCTCCTTGCGCCATCCCTGATCAGGAGCTGGTACTTCTTTATTCCATCTATTACAGATCATTCTTTTTTTTTGAAGATTCATTTACTTATTTGGAAGTAAGAGTTACAGAGAAAAGGAGAAGCAGAGAGAGAGAAAAAGAGAGAGGTGTTCCATCCACTGGTTCACTCCCCAGTTGGCCACAATGGCCAGAGCTGCACCGAGCCAAAGCCAGGAGGCAGGAGCTTCCTCAGGGTCTCCCATGTGGGTGCAGGGGACCAAAGATTTGGGCCATCTTCTACTGCTTCCTAGGCCATAGCAGAGAGTTGCATTGGAAGTGGAGCAGCCAGGACTGCAGGAGGTGGCTTTACATGCTATGCCACAGCTCCGGCCCCAGATCATTCTCCTTTGATACTCAAGAGTACCACGTATCTGGCCTTTGGCCTGTAGAATTTTTTTTGATTTATTTATTTATGTGAGAGAATTACAAAGAGAGGGAAAGACAGAGATCTGCCTTCCACTGATTCACTCCCCAAATGGCCGTTACAGCTGAGGCTGAACCAGGCCAAAGCCAGGAGCCAGGAATTTCATCCAGGTCTCCCACTTGGATACAGGGGCCCAAGCACTTGGGCCATCTTCCAGTGCTTTTACAGGTACATCAGCAGGGAGCTGGATTGGAAGTGAAGCAGCCAGGATTCGAACCTGCCCATATAGGGTGCTGGCGCTGTAGATGGTGGCTTAACCTGCTACACCACCGTGCCGGCCCCTGGCCCATAGAATCTTAGATTACTGCTTAATATTTTCAGGTCTGTGTGGTTAAAATGCATTACGTGGGGCCTGCGCTTTGGCGTAGTGGGTAAAGCTGCTGGCTGCAGTGCTGGCATCCCATATGGGCACCAGTTCAAGTCTCGGCTGCTCCACTTCCAATCCAGCTCTCTGCTATGGCCTAAGAAAGCAGAAGATGGCCCAAGTGCTTGAACCCCTGTACCCATGTGGGAGACCCTCAGGAGGCTCCTGGCTCCTGGCTTCAGATCAACACAGCTCCGGTCGTTGTGGCCAATTGGAGAGTGAACTAGCAGACAGAAAACTTCCCTCTCTATCTCTCTGTCTCTTTCTGCCTCTCCTCTCTCTGTGTAATTCTGACTTTCAAATAAATAAATGAATCTTTCAAAAAAAAGTGCAATCCCTTTGAGATTAGGCATTCCTGTATGGCCTCATAATCACCCTGTGTGTCCCTTGGTAATGGCATGGACCTCATTACCTGCCTCTTGAGAACTGAGACCACATGAAATGCAGGATCTAGTACTGTCTTCCATAGTAGCAACAGTTGCAGGTTTATAGGAACTAAACCTCTTTGTTCCCCATCCTACTCAAACAGAATGCCATACATTCTAGTAAATGCTAAGTGTTTTCAAGTAGACTTTTCCACTTTTAATAATTTGTACTTTTTGTATTTTAAAACTAAATTAATGCATAGGCTAATTTGGTTTTCTAAATTTCATTGTCTCACTAGATTCTAACCTTTTTCTGTGGCAGGATGCAGACTCATCTGAGCGTATCATTGCTCCCATGCGGTGGGGCTTAGTCCCATTTTGGTTCAAAGAAAATGATCCTTCCAAGTTACAGCTCAGCATGTTCAACTGTCGTAGTGATACCATGATGGAGAAAAAGTCATTCAAGGTAGTTGGCTAGGGGAAGGGTAGGAGGGAGGAAGGGAATACCATTATATTCTTAGAATTGAATCTATGAAGTACATTAAATCTATTCTCTTTGTATTATCATATTAACATTTAAAAGTATCAGAAAAAAAGAAAGGTAGGTGACTGATCTAGGGGAAAGGCACATCCTCTATTCTTTTTTCCATCAGAGCTGTTAGTACCTTCCATACCTGAGAATTAAAATAAGGTTCCAGTGTTTGCAGTTGTTAATGTTGATGCTGTGCTGTTTATTAGTGCCTTAAAACAAACCACCCCCGAACTTAGTGATTTAAAACAAAACCGTTATTATCGCTCATGTTTTGTGGATTGTCCAGGCTCAGTTGGGCACTTTTCACTTAAAGGGTCTCTTGTAGTTGTAATCAGATGGCAACTGGAGCTGAATGTCTAAGATGGCTTCTTCATCCACATCTGACCCTTTAGCTAGGATAGCTAGAACAACTGAAAGCCATTGCACATGCCTAGATTGGGCATGTCAGAGTAGTTAATGTGCCATGGCAACTCGCAACCCAGAGCTCATGATACAAGAGAGCTGAACAGAGGCTGCAAGGCTTTGACTTAGCATTGGCAAATCCTACAGCATCCCTTCTGCTCTGAGATGTGCTGTACAGAACCAGACCAAATTCAATATGGGAGGAGATGGACTAGGTAGGGGGTGAATACTGGAAAGTGTAGTTCATTGAGCATCCAACTTTGGAAACTAGCTACCACTAGGACTTACTTGTTAGAAAAGAGCTGATTGCATTTATATACATTATTTAATCTTTTTAATACATTTGTAATTGAGTGGTGACCTTAGGCATAAGAAAAGGAAATACAGAGAAATTAAATAACTACTCTAAGGTTAATCTTGAGATTTCTGCAAAGACATGTTAATAGCAGAAGTTTGTGTCACTCAAACTGTACCTTGCTCTTATTTCCCCGCAGGTCCCTCTGGGAAAGGGAAGGCGCTGTGTTGTTTTAGCAGATGGATTCTATGAGTGGCAGCGATATCGGTGCACACATCAGAGGCAACCATTCTTCATCTATTTCCCCCAAGTCAAGACAGAGAAGGTATCATCACTAACACTCACAGAATGTATTGGAAAGGTACAGGGGAGCAAATTAATCCAAAGAAGGACATTTTTTCCTTAACTCACATAGTTTGTTTTTTTTTCTTAATAACAGCATTACTGGGATAAAATTCATCAACTCACTGATAGATTACATTAAAGTTCTACTTCAGGTTGTGTAGCCATTGCCACTATCCAATTTTGGAACATCTTCATTACCCCAGAAAGAAACTCCATGCCCCTTCACCCTCCACTCTTTAATCCTCCCAGCTCTTGGCAACCACCAATCTGTTTCCTGTCTGTGAATTTGCATGTTTTGGACATTTTCTAAAAATAGCAGAAGCTTAACCCCCTGCACCACAGCACTGGCCCCTCTGCAAGAGCCTTTAACATATTAATTCTACATACTCTAAGTTCCCAGTCTTTAATATTTGACTTCGATTTCAACATCTAAGACATGTAATCTCTCGAGATTAGTTATGTCGATTTCTACATCTCTTGGCAATTGATTATTTTTTCCAGCTTGTGTGTCTTACAGTTTTATTGTGGCTAGACATAGTAAATAGGACAAAAACTGAGAAAAATAATACTTATAGGGGCTGGCACTGTGGCGCAGCTGGTTAACGCCCTGGCCTGAAGTGCCGGCATCCCATATGGGCACCAGTTCTAGTCCTGGCTGCTCCTCTTCTGATCCAGCTCTCTGCTATGGCCTGGGAAATCAGTGGAAAGTGGTCCAAGTCCTTGGGCCCCTGCACCCACGTGGGAGACAGGGAGAGAGCTCCTGGCTTTGGATTAGTGCAGCCCCGGCCGTTGCGGCCATCTGGGGAGTGGACCATCTGATGGAAGACTTCCCTCTCTCTTTGCCTCTCCTCTCTCTGTAACTCTTTCAAATAAATAAATAATTTTTTTTTTTTTTGACAGGCAGAGTAGACACAGAGAGAGAGATAGAGAGAAAGGTCTTCCTTTTGCCGTTGATTCACCCTCCAATGGCCGTCGCGGCCACCGCGGCCGGCACGCTGCGGCGGCACATCGCGCTGATCCGAAGCCATGAGCCAGGTACTTCTCCTGGTCTCCCATGTGGGTGCAGGGCCCAAAGACTTGGGCCATCCTCCACTGTACTCCCGGGCCACAGCAGAAAGCTGGCCTGGAAGAGGAGCAACCAGGACAGAATCCGGCGCCCCGACCAGGACTAGAACCTGGTGTGCTGGCACCGCAATACAGAGGGTTAGCCTATTGAGCCGTGGCCCCGGCCCTAAATAAATAAATCTTTTAAAAAATAATACTTACAGCTGGAAATTCTTCTAGTAGGCCAGTAATGTGTGAGAGTGAGCTAAGCATACCAGGAATTAAAGGAAATGTGGGGTTTCGTTGTTGATAAAATTACCTTTGCTTACTGCTGGCTTTCTGTTTTTCTGGGGATTACTAGTGTTTAGGGTGAGATTTTATTTATTTGAGAGGCAAAGCTACAGACAAAGGGAGAGACAGGAGACAGGTATTTCATCTGGAGGTTCACTCCCAAAATGGCCACAATGGCCATACCTGCGCTGATCCATAGCCAGAAGCCAAGAGCTTCTTCTAGGTCTCCCACACAGGCGCAAGGACCCAAGGACTTGGGCCATCTTCTACTGCTTTCCCAGACCATCAGCAGGGAGCTGGATCAAAAGTAGAGCAGCCAGGACTCGAACTGGTGCCCATATGGGATGCCAGCACTGCTGGCAGGTTTACCACCATGCCACAGCACCAGCCCCAAGGATTGATTTTCTAGAGTGTTTTTCTTGGTAGCTGCAGGACTTTGCTGTGAGGCTGAGCCGTGAAGAGGCTCGGCCTGCTCTGCCTGTGGACTGCTGTTGTTACTGGGTGCTTGATAGTCTGAAGATTCTTCTCTTTTGAATCTGTCTGTCGTGGGTAGACCTATGTTTCAAGCTTTCTACGTGATCCTGCACCTTCCTCAGAGCTTGGGGACTTTATTCTCTTTTTCCCCTAATTTTTATTTATTTATTTGAAAGAGACAGATACATCTTCCATCTGCTAATTCAGTCTCAAAATACCTCCAACAGCAGAAGTTTGGCCAGGTTAACACCAAGAATCTGGAACTGAATGTGGGTCCCCCACATGAGGGAAAAGAACCCAGATCCTTGGACAATCACCTGCTGCTTCTCGGGATGAGCATCATCAGGAGGCTGGAATCGACAGCAGAGCCAGTACCCCCACACTGCAGTATAGTACACAGGTGCCCCAGGTGGTGTGGTAACGGCTGCACCAAGTGCCGCCTCCAGGGAGTTTATCCTTTTCCTGTCTGTAGAGTTAGTAGGACTTGGCTTGTATCCTTGGGCTGATGGATCATTGCTCTTTGCATGACAGTTTGAGTCTTGTCTCTGAGGGTTGACGTCCTCAGACCAGGCTTCCTGCCTTTTCTGAAGCAGAGAACTGCCCTCCTCTATCCATGCAAAACAAGGAGGACTACCTCCCACCTCCTGCCCTGCTCGCATTCCTTCTTGTGACCATTTGTGTTAGCTGTACTCTGCTTCTAGCAATGTAATAATCATTTTAATTTGAATTCTTACTGGTTTCTATGAAGGCCCGGTGTTCCTTCTGTTGTCACCAATTAGCCAGTGTTTGTATCCCATCTCCTTTTGAAAGTCCCTGTCTTGCCTTAAATTTCAGGCTTATTGGTTGCCCAGAAACCTCAGTTCTGTAATAAACTTTTAAAAAGTTATGCTTTGATGACGAGTATGTTGTGCATCAGTTAAGACGCCACTTCAGATGCCCACATCCCCTGTCAGACTCCCATCTCTGCACCTGATTCTGCTAATGCATACTAGATAGAATACTGGCCCCCAGCTTCAGCCTGGTCCAGCCACGACTGTTGCAGGCATTTGGGGAGTGATCTACCTGTCTTTCTTTTTTTTTTTAACAGGAAGAGTTAGACAGAGAGAGAGAGAGAGAGAAAGGTCTTCCTTTTCCGTTGGTTCACTCCCCAAATGGCCGCCACAGCTGGTGCTGCGTCAATCCAAAGCCAGGAGCCAGGTGCTTCCTCCTGGTCTCCCATGCAGGTGTAGGACCCAGGGACCTGGGCCATCCTCCACTGCACTCCCGGGCCACAGCAGATAGCTGGACTGAAAGAGGAGCAACCAGGACAGAACCAGCACCCCAACCAGGACTAGAACCCGGAGTGCTGGCACCACTGGCGGAGGATTAGCCTAGTGAACCGTGGTGCCAGCCTCTTTCTCTTTATTTTTTCCTTCTTTCCTTCTTCCTTTCTTTCTTTCTCTGTTAATCTCTGTTTCTTTTTCCCTATATCTATCTATCTGCCAAGTTAGATAAAAAAGTTATGGTGTTGTAGATTATCAATATTTGTCCTAATTGTTAGGATAAAGTGACATACTTTGCAGCTTTCTATATTCTAGTTCTTGAATTGTATCTTGAATAGCAAGTAGGAGGTGGCATTGATGAGAAAGGGTGGGAAGGACATTTTGGGCAGAGGAAGTTGCTTATTAAGACACAGGGACATAGAAGTACATGACAGCTTCATTTACTGACAGTGTGGGTTCAAATTAGCAATGTGGGCTACAGTTAGAATCATGGGATAGACCAAGGAAGGCCTTAACACCCTGTGAAGGTGTTAAATTCTGAAAATATTATGGAGCCATGAATCTAGTTTCTCTGAGCACTCACCACCAAACCTCTTCCTTTTGGTGACCATTAAGAGGGGTTAATAGGTCATGGGCTGAATGACTTCTTTTCTTTCTTAAAGATTTATTTATGGGCCAGCGCTGTGGCATAGCAGGTAAAGCCACTGCTTGCAGTGCTGGCATCCCATATGGGCACCGATTTGAGTCCCCGCTGCTCTACTTCCAGTCCAGCTCTCTGCTACGGCCTGGGAAAGCAGTAGAAGATGGCCCAAGTGCTTGTGCCCCTAAACCCATGTGGGAGACCCAGAGGAGGCTCCTGGCTCCTGGCTTCGTATCAGCGCAGCTCCAGCCATTGCAGTCATCTGGGGAGTGAACCAGCAGATGGAAGACCTCTCTCTCTCTCTCTCTGCCTCTCCTTCTCTCTCTCTCTATAACTCTGACTTTCAAATAAATAAATAAATATTTTTTTAAAAAATTATTTATTTGAAAGGCAGAGAGAGATCAATCAATCTTCCATCTGCTGATTCACTCCCCAAATAGTCAAAATGGCAATGGCTGAGATGAGGCCAAAGCCAGGAGCCAGGAGCTTCATCCAGGTGTTCTATGTGAGTGCAGGGGCTCAAAGACTTGGGCCATCTTCCACTACTTTCCCAGGCATGTTAGTAGGGTGCTGGATTGGAAGTGGAGCAGCCAGAACTGCAGGCAGGGGCTTAACATTCTATGCTATGGTGCTGGCCCCGGGCTGAATGACTTCCAGAACGATTCCTGTGTTGTTGAGTCTACAGTAGTATCCAGGCTGCATTTGGAGAAGGACTGCTGCGTGCATCTTACCTGCCTGTGGTTTCTGCTTTCAGTCAGGCAGCATGGGTGCTGCGTACAGTTCTGAGGACTGGGAGCAAGTCTGGGACAACTGGAGGCTGCTGACAATGGCTGGGATCTTCGACTGCTGGGAGCCCCCAGAGGGAGGAGACCTCCTCTACTCCTATACCATCATCACAGTAGATTCCTGCCAAGGCTTGAATGACATCCACCCCAGGCAAGTCACAGTTCTCATCCCTGCAGCCTAAAGGAGTCAAGTAAAGTTTGTGCTTTCAGACTTTTTGAGAATAAGAAATTAAGGGCAGTTGTTACACAAAGTACAGGTAGAGTGAGTTTGGCTGTAAATGACATGTCATTCCTAAAAATTACTGCACTATGTGAAACTGTAAAAACTATGTAACTTGAGGCCGGCGCTATGGTGTAGCAGGTAAAGCTGCCGCCTGCAGTGCTGGTGTCCCATATGGGTGCCGGTTTGAGTCCTGGCTGCTCCACTTCCAATCGAGCTCTCTGCTACAGCCTGGGAAAGCAGTAGAAGATGGCCCAAGTTCTTGGGTCCCTGCACCCACATGGGAGACCCAGAAGAGACTCCTGACTCCTGGCTTCAGATCAGCACAGCTCCAGCCATTGCGGTCATCTGGGGAGTGAACTAGCAAATGGAAGACCTCCCTCTGTCTGCTTCTCTCTGCGCCTCTCTCTCTGCCTCTCTGTAACTCTGCCTTCTAAATAAATAAAATTTAATAAATAAAACTACATAACTTATGCAAGAGTGAGGTTAAGGAGACAACACTCAAAAAGTTTTGCCAGTGTCAAATTAAAAAATAGGGGAGTAGTCTGTAGCACGGCAGATCAAACCAGCACCTGCAACTCTGCATCCCATTTGGATGCTGGTTCAAATCTCAGCTGCCCCACTTCCAAGTGCCCCTGCTCGAGGAGAGGCAGCAGAAGGTTGGCCCCAGTATATGAACCCCTGCCACTCACGTGGGAGAACAGATGGAGTTTCTGGCTCCTGGCATCAGCCTGACCCTTCTGGACCATCACTGCCATTTGGAGAATGAACCAGTAGACAGAAGATCTCTTTCTGTCTCTACCTTCCAAGTAAATAAATCTTTAAAAAATAAAAATAAAAAAACAGGAACCTAATTCCTATTAAGAACCAGTTCTGTTCCTGTTATTAGGAAATATGCAAATGCCACACTTGACCTTGAATAAGACTTAAAGTTTGCTTGTGGAAGAGGTGTTAGAAGAACTACACTCAGAGCCGGCATTGTGGCTCAGTGGGTTAAGCTACCAACCTGTGATCCCATATGGGCGCTAGTTCAAGTCCTACCTGGTCCATTTCATTTCCAGCATCCCTGCTAATGTGCCTGGGAAAGCAGCAGTAGATGGTCCAAATACTTGGATCCCTGCCACCCACTTGGGCAGCCTGGATGGAATTCTCAGCTCCTGGCTTGGCCTGGCCCAGCACCAGCCATTGTGGCCATTTGGGGAGTGAACCAGCAGATTGAAGATTTTCTCTCCCTCTCGCCTCTCTCTCCTCTCACCTCTCACCTCTCCCTAACTCTGCCTTTCAAATAAATTAAATCGTTAAAAAAAAAAAAAGGCAGAACAATAACTCATGAGTTACTATGTAGTGTCAGGAGGGAGGTTATACACAGTTTGTGATCTTGAATTCTGAAGTCCTGAGGCATGTTTTTCAGTCTTTGAAAAAGTTGTTCCTTTGAAGCAAGTGTTTATAACAGTTGCCTGTGTAATCAAATTGAGCATTTGATCCAATATTTTGCTGCTTCTCTCAGTTAACGTCTGTATCATTGCTGTAAGTTCTTTCGGCAGCATTTTCTTCTGTCGGGCTTCTTCTGACAGGAGAAAGCTTTGCAAGTTGTAGCAACATACAAAACCACTACCTGCTACTAGTACTAAAAAGGGCTGGTGCTGTGGCATAGCAGGTAAAGCTGCCATCTGCAGTGCCAGCATCCCATATGGGCACCAGTTCGAGACCTGGCCACTCTACTTCCAATCCAACTCTCTGCTATGGCCTGGGAAAGCAGTGGATGATGGCCCAAGCCCTTGGGTCCCTGCACCCGCATGGAAGACTTCCTCCTGGCTTCGGATTGGCACAGCTACGGCCATTGCCACCATTTGGGGAATGAACCAGTGGATGGAAGACCTCTCTTTCTCTCTCTCCTCCTTTCTGTGTAACTCTTTCAAATAAATTAAAAAAAAAATGGAGCAACCAGGACTCAAATTGGTACCCATAAGAGATGCCGGCACCATGGCAACAGCTTTACCTACTGCGCCACAGCACTGGCTCCTAACCATCTTTCCATTGCCTCTGTTGTTTTAGGTCTGGTTGGTATTGGCTTCATGGCACTTTTTGACTTTGTTTCAACCATGGACGTTTTATTTTTGCAGCATGTCACTGATGTGGAATCCTTTATAAATGTTGCTGCTCAGGATAACCACATTCTCATTTTTCTTTCAAGATGCTGTATTGTTTCAAGCTCTTCAGTGTTTAAAACATTTCCGTTTTCATGTATTGCCTGCCATTTTTTGAACCAGGGGGCTTAAACATGTGTTATTTTACTATATATAGAAAAATTCACAAGTGCAAACGAAGAGTAAAACCCAGTTTTGTAGGATAATGTGCCATGAGTCAAGGTAGCTGTCAGCATTCAAGGTGGGTGCAGATGTACATTGTGTGTATTCCTACATGGCTCCGAGCAGCAGGGGGCAGTTGTCTGTGTCCATCCTCCTGGCTCTTACAGATGAAATTGTGCAAAGCAAGCACAGAATTTTTGTTATGCTCCAGTTGCTCTCTGATGTATCAGTCGCATTGGAACAAATATTTTTAAAACAAGCATTAGCAGAACTGACTGTACTTGTTTAACACCTTCACAGTTTTTGCTGCATAAGCATACTCTGAAGTGACTTTTTTGGTGTTCTACTGAAAAGAATGTAGTACTATACCTATCAGAATTACCCACTTTATTTAGCTTTCTCCTAAGCTGTATCTGGGAAAATATGCTTTCATGTGATACATGAAAGTTAGTTAGTTGCTAGTTAATCTGAAAATAAATTCCTCTATCTTAGATCATCTAAAACACTACTAATTTTAAAATGTACTGTTATTTTATCTGTTGTTAGGTAAAGCTCTGTGAATTATGGCCAATTAAACTATGAGGAGCTTCAAAAATTTCATGAAAAATGGAATTAAAAGATAAGTTTGTTTTTGTGAAAAAAGATTTTTGAAATTCATGCACACTTTTCTCCTACATATTTTGTTTCATTTTATTTTTTAAAAAAGATTTATTTATGAGTTTCCCATGTGGATGACAGTACTTGGACCATCTTCCACTGCTATCCCAGGTGCATTAGCAGGTAGCTGGATCAGAAACAGACCAGCTGAGACACAGGCAGTGACTTAACCTGCTATACCACTACACCAATCCCCATAGTACACGTTTTCTGTGAACCTTTAAATATTTCTGTTTTTCATCTACTTGTAAGGCAGAGTGACATACACCAAGACCCTCTATGTGCTGGTTGACTCCTCATATACATTAAACAGCTAGAGCTAGACCAGGCTGAAAAGGTACTCAGAACTCCATCTAGGTCTCTTACATGGGTGGCAGGGTCCCAAGCACTTGAGCCATCATCTTCTACCCAGAAACAGAAGCAGAGCAGCTAGGACTTTTAAAAAAAAAAAAATTTTTTTTATTTGAAAGGCAAAGTTACAGAGAGGCAGAGGTAGAGAAAGAGAGGTCTTCCATCTGCTGGTTCACTCCCCAGATGAAGCAGAAATAGAATGGAGCAGCTGAGATTTGAACCAGGGATTCTGACATGGAATGCAGTGTCCTAAGAAGGCAGCTCAACCTACTGTGCCACAATACCTTCCCTTAAAATATTTTTAAAATACATGTTTTATTTGTTGAATAGAATTAAACCATTCATATAGAAGTTCACACTTTTGTTTCCTGAAATCAGTTGTACCATACACTGATGAAGTATGTATCATGTTGTGCATTGGCATAGGACACAAAAGTGACAGTAGACATATAGTCTTTTCCCAACATCTTTGGTAGCCTCTGCTTTTCTAAGGCTTAGTTTCCTGTGTTCACAATAAGGTGACTAGTGGTTTCTTCCATTAAGCCTTTCACCAGTGGTTGAGGCTGGACATTGTTGGCAGACAAGTTTTCCAAATCTGTTTTATGTTTAATTGTAGTTTGTGCCATTATGGAAAATTGAACATTGGCTAGAGGATATACTGGAGCGTACTATACTAGATCCATACACAGCACTCACCCCTAACTACCTTTGCCACAAAACATTATAACATGGCTTTCCAAGTACTGAATCTAGCATCCTTACCAAGTCTTGTTCAGGGAACATATACATGGCAGGTGCAGATAAAGAGGGAGCTGCTCCTTGTGCTGATTTGAGCCATCAGCTGGCTCATATCTCTTCCTGCTTCTCTCCTTCCCCTCTCTCTACCTCTCCCAACCTCTATCTCCATTTCCCGCTAGGATGCCAGCTATATTGGACGGGGACGAAGCAGTCTCTAAATGGCTTGACTTTGGTGAGGTCTCAACTGAGGAAGCTCTGAAGTTAATCCATCCAACAGAGAACATCACCTTCCATCCAGTGTCTTCTGTGGTCAGCAACTCACGGAACAACACTCCCGAGTGTCTGGCTCCTCTCCACTTGGTGATGAAAAAGGTAGGGACCTGGGACTATTACAGTCCTTTCCAACTCTGTCAGGGTGGCCCCTGCTTGTAGGATCCGACCTTTTACAGTGGGAACTTTGTTGGTGAACCTGATAAGCCATTTGGAGGACTCCTTATCTAGAGGGTGAGGATGAGACAAAGGAGTTCTTTTTTTTTTTTTTTTGACAGAGTGGACAGTGAGAGAGAGAGAGAGACAGAGAGAAAGGTCTTCCTTTTCCGTTAGTTCACCCCACAATGGCCGCTGCGGCCAGTGCACTGCGCTGATCCAAAGCCAGGAGCCAGGTGCTTCTCCTTGTCTCCCATGGGGTGCAGGGCCCAAGGACTTGGGCCATCCTCCACTGCACTCCCTGGCCACAGCAGAGAGCTGGCCTAGAAGAGGAGTGACCGGGACAGAATCTGGCGCCCTGACTGGGACTAGACCCCGGGGTACCAGCACCGCAGCCAGAGGATTAGCCTATTGAGCCGCAGCGCCGGCCAAGACAAAGGAGCTCTTGACGGTATTGTATCTCTGCTCCTAACCAGCCATGATGTTGGATGGTAACTTTCGGTACCTCCGTTTTCCCAGCTGTATGTTGGAGGCATGCCAGTCCTCTGTCTCTTTAGAAGGGCTTGACAACGTTCTTGTCACAAACTAGTTTCTTAGAATTGGCAAGGATCTATAGGGTGTGATTTGAAGGGAGGGTGAACAGGCAAAAGGTCTGCAGTGGGGAGGCTGGCCCCCACGGACATTCTGGGGTAAGGGTTTAGGAGTAGGGGTTGTTGGCAGCTAGCACTGGTGGCTTGGAAGGATGTGAAATAGGACATGCTCACAGTGTTCCAAGAATAGGCATCAAATGATGCCTGAGCATGTCAGTGAGGGTGATTGCAAGAGCAGCCATCCCGTGCCTCAGTTTTCTTTGCTTTCCATGTCTGTAGTCGGTGTCTTTTTGTCTCAGTTTTCCTTTTGTTTCTTTTGTCTTAGTTTTCCACAAACTCCTGCAACTCTTAATATTTTTTTTTCATTACATGCCTAGACATGTGACTATGTTCCTTCTACACGAGCTATTGCCCTATTTCCACCATGGTCCTTACGTGGGGAAGTAGTGTTCTGGAGAGGTGTCAGTACACTGAGGACCCTTCAGTTCAGCGTGGAGGTACAGGTGTAAGGAAAGCCACGAGAGGGAGTAGCAGTGGACAGTTGTACAGACAGACCAAAGAGGAGACCATAAGCCAGCAAATCCCTGTCATGGTCGGTGGCTGTTGGAAGCTCTCGCACACCTGCAGCCTTACTTGCTAGCATTCTTCCTGAACTGCCTTCTTTGCTTGCTTTTTGGAACTGCTCCCTGCCCTTAAAGCACACTCCCTGCTGCCCACTCGTGTTGCAGGGCCCAGTTGGCGCTTGGCTGCATCTTCCAGCCCAGGGCCAGCAGCTGGTACCTCTTCCCCAGGTTCTTCCCTTTGAGTGGGCTTTTTCTAAAAGTTTAGCTGAGTCTTTTCCACTTTTCCTAGGAGATCAAGGCCAAAGGCAACAGCCAGAAGATGTTGCAGTGGCTGGCCTCAAATTCACCCAAAAAGGAAGAACCAAAAACACCTGAAAAGGAGGAATCGGAGGTGCCCCAGTGGTCCAGCCAGTTCCTACCAAAGGCCTCATTCCCCACCAAGAGAGGCAGAGCAGCAAAGTCCTCATTCCCCCTCAGGAGAGACGGTGCAGGGGCCCTGGAGCGATGGCTGAAGCAGGAGGAGGAGGAGCAGCCCGTGGCTAAGCGGCCTCATAGCCAGCACTAAATACTACTGCTGGTAACAGGTTCTTGCATTGTGTGCTTCTTTGTGTTAATTGATGGTTGTGGGCTCATGAGGAAGTGGCTAACCTGGCTGTGACGAGGCACCCCAGGGAGGCTGTTGGGCAGCTGCCATCACTGAACCTCTGGGCCCCCTGGGCTGCCTTTTCCTGCTAGGGCTAGCAGAGCCTTCCTCCAAGCAGGTCTCTTTCGGGGTGCTTAGCCCTCGTCTGGGGCCTCTAGCAGCAGGCTGTTCTCTGCTCAGCCTCTGGTCTCTCTCTGTGTTCTACAATTAAGTTCTTGAAATGTTTTTATCAGAATAAATTCTATTTGGTAAACCTCTACCTACATTATGGAAAATGATGCTGGCGGGCGAGCGGGTCGAGTTCCAGATCTTACCCAGTCTTCTGGCATAAGTCTTAAGGAATAGATTCTTTCACACATGGTACACTGGGGCTTGGTGAGGAATAAAACTAAAGAAGCTTTGGGTGCTGTGGCCCGGGAGAGCAGTGGAGGATGGCCCAAGTGCTTGGGCCCTGCACCCGCATGGGAGACCAGGAGAAGCACCTGGCTCCTGCCTTCGGATCAGCGTGGTGCGCTGGCTGCAGCAGCCATTGTGGGGTGAACCAACGGCAAAGGAAGACCTTTCTGTCTCTCTCACTGTCCACTCTGTCTGTCAAAAAATAAAAATAAAAAAGAAGCTTTGGGGAGGGTTCTTGTTGGGTCTCTTCTCTCTTAATACTTGGAAGTTGTCTGAATCCTTTAGCTGAAAACCAGCCCGAGTTGAGTGCCTGTCACACAGAGGCCAAGACCTCCTTGGCATAGGGAACAGGGGGCTGCATTCTGAGGACGAGGATCTGAGGCTGTGGGAGAAACTGCCCACCTGCTCCAGCCTGGCCAGAGCCCCAGCGACTGCTCTGCGGGCTCCCCTGTCTTTCCTCTGGACGCAGAGGCACTTTACGGCTAATTCGGTACTTATTTTCTCTTCTGTTGTCCCTCATCCCATCTGGACCATTAGTTCCATGAAATCAAGAACTGCCTTTTTGCCGTTTTCCCCCAGTGTTAATAATTGGTGTGCAAATATTTGTTACATGGGTCCAGCGCTGTGGCACAGCGAGTGAAGCTGCCATCTACAGCACTAGCATCCCATATGGGGCTGGTTCCAGTCCTGGCTGCCCCATTTCCCATCCAGCTCCCTGCTGATGGCCTGGGAAAGCAGTGGAAGGTACCCCAAGTCCCTGGGCCCTCACACCAACGTGGGAAACCCGGAAGGTGCCCCGGGCTCTGGCTTTGGCCTGGCCCAACCCCGCTCCTTGGGACCACTTGGGGAGTGAACCAGCAGATGGAAGACCTCTTTGTCTCTTCTCTCTCCTTCTCTAACTCTGCCTTTCAAATAAATAAATCTTTTCCAAAAAAAATTCTTTGTTCCATGGATTTGAACACTTCCTGTGTGCCCAGTCCTTTGCTACAGCAGGGTCTGACACGTTAATTGCCAGGCACCACAACACGCAATTAAGTACTTTTGTGTCCTGCAAAGTGGCCCAGAACTGTAGCAGCTGGGACTGCCCCGCAGTGCCGCTCCCGCACCCCTTCCGGCCCGGGGCCCGGGGCCGGGACTGCTGCCGCCGCCACCGAAAGGCTGGGGGCGGGGTGGGGGGCGGAGCGGAAGAGTCTGAACACCAGGCCGGTTCTGCTCTGGCCTCTTCGGGACGTCCAGGAAGAAGGGGTCCGCAAGACGCTGCCCCAGGCGCCCGGAAGGGAGCCGGCTGGACGACAGGGAGAGGACTGGGAGGCGCTGGGAACTGGGACCCTCAAGCCGCGCTGGCCACAGGTTCCCATGAAGCTGTGCTTGCGCGGGTACTGGCCCCAAGCCCTACGCAAATTAGGGATCGGAATTTCCGCCAATCAGAGTGAAGCTTCGACCCCGGGGCTGCTAATAGGCATGAGCTGCGCCGGTCTTGGGAGAGGTGGGGGGCTGGCAGCTCGCGGGGCCCAGCCGCCAATCTGGTCTGCATTCCGCTTTCCAGCGCCCTGTGTTCCCGGTGCAAGGGTGGGACAGGGTCGTGCTGGTGACGCACTGGAGCGCCGCCGTGAAGGCGGAGGCCTTCCGGTTTGGGGCCGGTTTGTGTAGGTTTGGTTGTTAAGTAATTTTTTTTAATTCAGATAAGTTTCTAGGAATGTTCAGTGCTGTAACTTGAGGTAGTTTCCTGTCACAGTGCACCCTGGGTGTTGTGTTTGCTTCAACTTCAGTAATGACAAAATTCTCTGCTTCTCATTGGCACCTCCTGCTGTTCCTTGGTTGCAGGTGAGCTTGGTGGGTTCTTTTCATGTCTGTAAAAGACACTGCATGGACGTGTATCCTTTCCATTTCAAGTTTTTGAACTGTCTTATAAACGTGATGTTAAGAGCATGTGTTGATATCTGAGAACTACGTTTTGTGTTGCACGCTTTCATAAATGGTTTTTATTGGGCATTTCATTCTCCATCTTTTTTTCTGAGTCATCAGCCTAATTGGCCATGGACACTTCAGGGGTTTCTAAATCCCTGTTTTCCCTACCTCTCCACCAGTACTTAATCCACCTGATGGAGCAGGAGAGCATCTTCTGTCCTTGGTTTGTAACTAAATCTCAGGGACCAGCTTGCCCTCACCTGCCTGTCTGGGTGTGGCCAGGTACAGCCAGGCCCGAATTCTCTGGTGCCAGTGAGGACAGCCCTAGAGTGTGGCTGTCTAGCCCCCTGGGCTCTCAGATGGCAGCCCTCCCTGTCCTTGGCAACCTCTGTCAGTGGCCAGGCTGGGCTCCAGGGCTTGTGGGCTTCCCTGCCCTGCAGCTTAGAGGCAGCTGAGGGCTCAGGGATGCATGGTTCTGATCACTGCAGGTGACTGCCCCAGTCCTGGCTCCAGTGCACCTGGATCCACTGCCACATGCTGCTGTTGTGTTTGAACCCCAGCTCTGCCTTGTGTTGGGACTGAAACAGACCCAGGCAAGGGACAAAGCTGGCTGAGAGCACACTCTTCAGAACAGGAAGTTGGGAAAACATGTGAGGGACTCCCATCCTGGGAGGAGTGGCTCAGCTTGGAGATTTTGGACAAGATCCTGCTGTTGCCAATAAGGGCATGGAGGACGGGTGTTTTGGTGGGAACTAGAGACTGTAGGAGAAGCCTCAGTCCCCAAGATTCCCACTTGAGCCTGCACATCCTCCCTCTGTCTCAGCCAGCGTGAGCAGGGAGGGATGCAAAGGGAAGAACCCCGTACCCCTGCAGAGTCAGAACATGCCAAATGATTGCATCCTCTCTGGGACTTGGTCTGGCTGTCTCTCAATCAAGAGGGTGGGTGCTCACACTCAAACACCGAGGAGCCCCGGGCAGCACATGCTGGTTATTCAGGGGAACCTAAGACCCACCCCTGTCCTGGTGTTCCTTGTGTGGACGTGGATCTCTGCTTGGTGTGCTTCCATCCTAGGGTTCCAAAAAGGAAAAGCTTGCTTTTAGGCTCTAGCAGGCAGCATTCCCAGTGGGCAACAGAAGCCACAGGACTGAAGGAACTGGGGCATCAGTGAAAGGGTTGGAAATCAAACTGCATAACACAGGTGGTTTTTTTTTTTTGACAGGCAGAGTGGACAGTGAGAGAGAGAGAGAGAGAGAAAGGTCTTCCTTTTTGCCGTTGGTTCACCCTCCAATGGCCGCCGCGGCTGGCGCGCTGCGGCCGGCGTACCGCACTGATCCAAAGGCAGGAGCCAGGTGCTTCTCCTGGTCTCCCATGGGGTGCAGGGCCCAAGCACTTGGGCCATCCTCCTCTGTACTCCCTGGCCACAGCAGAGAGCTGGCCTGGAAGAGGGGCAACCAGGACAGAATCCGGTGCCTCGACTGGGACTAGAACCCGGTGTGCTGGCGCCGCTAGGCGGAGGATTAGCCTGTTGAGCCACGGCACCGGCAGGTGGTTTCATTTTTTAAAAAATATTTTCATCTGCTTGAAAGGCAAAGTGACAGAGAGGGGTCTTCCAACCGCTGGTGCACTTCCCAAATGCCTACAACAGGCAGGTCTCCCACATGGGTGGCAGATACCCAATACTCCAGCCAGTATCCACTGCTTCCCAGGATACATCAGCAGGGAGGTGAATTGTAAATGGAGCAGCTGAACTCCAATGTGTGCTCCAATATGGGATGTGGATGTTATAAGCCATGGCTTAAACGGCTGTGCCACAGTGTCCACCTCAGGAGGTTTTAGAGGGCAGCCAGGTTGGGGCTGGGTCCAATCCCACATTTCTAGGCCCTAAGACACTAGAAGAATGGGGGCTGCAGGAGGAAAGAAGTTGGCAGAAAAGGGACCCCTTGGGAAGTGCACTGGGCAGAGCTCTCGAATCCTAGTGAGAAGTACAGACACTGCACCCCAGCAGGTGCACCCTGGGTTCCACTGGCTTATGGCTTCCTTTGGCTCAGTCTCCTCCAGGACACTGCCACGTGTGGCTTCTTGTCAAGTGGCTGGAAGGGTCCACATAGGAGACTGAGTTGAAGAATCACAAAGGTGGGGAACTGTAGACCGCATTCAGCTAAAACGTTGATTTTTGCCTGTGTGATATTATAATTGTGGAGAAATACACATAATATTTGCCATCTTAGCCACTTTTAATTGTACAATTCAATAGTGTTTGTTCACATGGCTGTGCAGTCTCTGGAATTTTTTCATCTTGCCAAACACCTAAGAAGCAGGTCCCATTTCCCCTCCGCTCAGCCCTTGACAACGGCCATTCTACTTACTTCGAAGGGTCAGAGAGAGCACTCCTGTCCACTGGTCCATTCCCCAGATGCCTGCAACATCTGAGACTGGCCAGAGCTAGGAGCCAGGAACTCAATCCGGGTCTCCCATGTGGGTAGCAAGGACCAAATTACTAGCGCCAACACCACTGCCTCCCAGGGTGCACTTCAGCAGGAAGCTACATCAGAAAGCAGCTGGGACTTGGATCAGGCACTCCACGCAGCATCTTAACCGCTACACCAAGCACCTGTCCCTTTTCATCTGCAGTTTGGACTCCTCCAGGTACCTCATGTAAAAGAAACCATGCAGTGGTTGGGGGTCCCAACCAGTAACTTAACCACTGTGCCAAACACTCAGCCCAGTGCTTCCGACATGGCCTAAGTTTGGCTGTGTTGCGATTCAGCAGATCAGCGGCAGAATCTGGGTAGCTGCGACCCCTCTTCAGGAGGGATTTGTGCCTTCTGGTTGGCCTGACAGCTGTGGGTGTGTGTTGGAGACACCTGGCCTTCTTCACACACACACACACCCCGCCCCCACACACCTTTTCTACCTAGGGATCTGGGGTGGCCAGGCAAAACTACATTTCCCAGGTCTCATTTACCTGTGTGCTTCCACAAGGCCGGTTCCTGCCAGACCAAGAAGGAAGCTGACCGCCTGCCTCACTGCCTTGGGAAGCAGCACCTTGCTTCGGTTTCTCTGACATAGGGGTCAGGCGTGTACCTGTTGAGCTCCGTGGCTGGAGCTCAGCTCCTGCGGACAGCAAGAGCAGACATGGGTTTCGATCTGTCCTCAGTGCCGGGAGGTGGTCAGCCTTTCTTGGGAGCCTCCCTGCTGAACACCTGCCCGTGGACTTGAAGCTCTACCAGTCAGGGCGATACAGCCCCCAGGAACGGCTTCCTCGGTGCGGTGGCGACGTGGGCCCATTCTCCATGGCAGAGCAAACCGCCGCATCCTGTACGTGCCTCCTGGGTCCTCTCTGGCTCTGCTTCTCTGTGTCAGCCCTGGCAACACTGGCCTCTGTCAGTCACCTGCTGTTCTCTCCATTCTCCAAACGTCTTCCGGGCGCCAGGGCTGTGCTAGTGCTGAATCGAAGCTGCTGCTTTCTGTCTCCTTCCACGCAGGACCTAGCACCTTTCCCTACCTCGGCGCGCCTGGCCTCAGGCTGGCCCAGCCAGTGGGTGCTATGAAAGACCATGGACAAGACCTTAACGTGTTCCACTGCCCCCATTCTGCACATGCCAGTAGTTGCCATGCCAAGAAGCAGGACCTCTTTGCTGTCTCCCACCTGGCAGGGCAGCTGCCCGGGGCAGGGGGTGTCAGGAGAGCGAGCCTGGTGACATGGAGAGTGCTCCCCGCAGGGATGAGGAGGGGTGCTGGGCAGCCTGGCCAGCCGCTGGGTGAGTCAAAGGCATCCTCCTTGGCTCCATTTACAGATGAGGAAACTGAGGTGTGAGGCGAGAACAGTCTTGCCCCAGACCAAAAGACCACAATGGACCTGGGCCCAGAATCTCCACCCCATCCGCGGGGTGGCGATGAGGTGGGGGGGGGGATGCAGAGTGCAGAGAGGCGCTGAGGCTGGGGCTGTGTCACAGGCGAGTTCTGTGCCCCCTCAGGGCACAGGCTCAGGGGCCCTCTTTGGTCAGCTGCAGCTGAGGCTCCCTGAGGTCAGATCCAGAGTCCTGGACCCTGCAGCCCAGAGTATGGCGTCCAGGCAGAAGAGCCTGACCTGGTTCTCCTGGCAGCCACTCAACATTGCCTTGTGACATCCCCTGCGAGGCTGAGATGAGGCCCACGCAGTCTCTTGCAGAGCACCTGCTCATGGGTGACGGTAGAGTCAACAAGGCTGCAGCCTGGGACACCCCTCAGGGACATGGAACCCACCCTATCTCCACCCCCCGGAGGTTTACATAAAGCCAGAGAGCCCCCCAATTCAAACGAGCCTGACAGCAGGTGTCAGAACACATGGCCGTCAGGCCCGAGCTTCAGGAATGGCTGCATCCAGAAGCTCTGTTTTGTTCTCGGGCACCTGTCCATTCCCCGGCTCCCGGGAAGCTCCTGGCCCCGGGCCCCTCCGTTTAGTGGCCTGGAGGAAAGGGCACCTGTTTCTCAGCAGTTCTGGGGAAAAGTCCCTGCAGTGACCCACTCTCCGTGGCCGAGTGGACTCCTGAGTGAACACTCACTCTGGTCCCACAGCAGACCCTGGGGCTGGAGAAGCCAGATCCTCAGAGCCCTGTGCTGTGGCCTGAGACTGGATGCCCAGAGGAACAAACAGTACAGTGCTGTTAGCAGAAGGGCAGGCCTGGTCTGCTTCGTTCTCAGGTGCTCAGGAAGCACGCCAGGCTCCTGGGGAGAAGTCGGCCAGCTGGGGGAGAGAGGGCAGCAGGCGGCAGGGAGGCAGCGGCTTCAGATCGAGAGGCCAGCGGTGCAGGCAGATGACGCCAACAGCGAGGGGTAATTCAGTGAGAAATGTGGAAAGGCAGTTAGGAATAAGGACAGCCTGCAGGGCACCTTGGGGCCCTGGAGTGCACCGGAATGTTCCCAAAGGACAGATGATCAACAGGGTGGGGGGCTTTGGTCTGGGGAAGGAGTTCTGGGAGTACGCAGAGAAGCAGGCATGAGGCTAAGTGGTCCCTGAGTGTCCAGTGAACACCCGGGCAGGAAGCAGTGGCCACTGACAGTGTGTGGTCAGAAGGCTGGCTGCGGCAAGTGGCGCTCCCCAAGTCTGTCTCTCTCAGAACCACTTGTGGAGCTGCTCACAAAGCCAATTCCCAGGCCCCAGCCCCAGAGTGCCGACAACTGGGGTGAGCCTAGTTGGGATTGGAACAAAGTCTCCAAGTGCTTCTGGTTTAGGGCTGGAAGATGTAATCTGAGGCATCACATTGGGCTGGTCAGTAGCACCATTCCCACAGAATCCTGTGTAGGCCAAGGCCTCTCGTACCCACTAGCTGCTGCTCCTACTGCCTCGCCCCAAAGAGCTTGGACTGGCTCAGCACCCGCAGGAAGATACCAGGCCCACTGCCGCCCCGTCAGAACTGCAAGCAGATGGGGCTGGCAGGAAACAGCCTGGCTCCAACCTAGGCCTCTCTCCTGGGTACCCAGAAGCCCTCAGACCCCAAATGGCCGCTGCCCAGTGTAGCTGTGCCTTCTTGCTGGTGTCTCCCGCCCCTGTCAGGCTCCAGGGTCCCAGCTGGCTCTCAAGCAGCTCTCTGGAAGCCCATCTCCAGGGCAAGGTTGTCCCCCACTGCTGCGGGCTTGGTGCCCAGCCGTGCATTGCCGAGAGGAAGCAGCCCCCAGCCGGGTGTGACGTCTGTCTGGAGGGCAGTGACCCCTTGCCCAGGTGGCTGAGAGGTCTGTCTTGGGACCACACTTAGGCCAGGGGCAGGTGAGGGGCACCAGCAAGCAGGCAGCCTTTCACCCAGACTTGCCCGGCCTGGACAAGAGCGACCCCACCAGGAGAGAACCTTCCCCTGCTCCCACTGACCCCAGGGCTGGCTGGCCGGCTGCAGAAGAGACCTCCGCCTAATGTCCACTGGAAAGACCACCAGCTCCTGTAATGGACGCCAGGGCGTCTCTGCCCATCTCAGACCAACAACCGAAAGCCAGCCAGAGGGTGAACGCGGGCTGGAGTGCGCGGAGAGGCCGAGGCCAACCGCCCTGCGCGCCGCGCCTCCCGAGGCCGCCCACACCCTGGCGTCCACCCCAGCGTCGGCCCGGGGCTGCCGGGACCTTCCGCATCGTCCCGCGAGCCCGCCCCTCGCCCCCCGGGTCCCACGTCACGCAGCACGCGGGGTGCGACCCCCCCAACACACACACTGCAAGAAAACGAGCGTGGCTCAAAGGTTCAGACAATTTATTGTGCCCCGCAAAAAGGCCCCCGGGGACGAGAGGCGCCGCGCAGCCCCGAGCCGCTGGCCACCGCCCGCCCGCCGCACCCGCAGGCGGGGGCGCAGGCAGCCGGGGCGCGCGCCGCCGCCCAGCGAGCCCGGCCCGGGCCGCCCAGCGCTTGCGCCCGAGCGGGAGGGCGGCGGCCGCGGCCATTGGCGCCCAGGGGCCGGTAACCATAACGACGGCCGTTGCCAAGGGCGAGAGCCAATGGGGGCGTCGCCAGGGCTGTTTCAAAAACCTAAAGCAAACAACGGAAAAAAAAAAAAAAACCGCTACGCCGGTGGGGGAGGGGAGGCCCGGGGCCGAGATGGAGCGGCCCGGGCCGGGCCGGGCTGCAGCGGCCGCTGGCGGGCTAGAGGGGCGCGCTCACTTGCGGCCCTTGGGCACTTTGGGGACGCTGGGCTTGGCCGCCTTCTTCACCTTCTTGCCCGCGGCGGCCGCCGCCTTCTTGGCCTTGCTGCCTTTGTCCTGCTTGGAGGCGGCGCCCTTCTTGTGCGAGCGCTTCTCCGGCTTGGCGCCCTTGGCGGGCTTCCTGTCCGCGCGCCGCGGGGCTGCGGCGCCCGCGGCCGCCTTCTTGGCCTTGTGCGCGGCGGGCGGCGGGGCCCCGGCCGCGGCCCCGCGCCGCTCCCCGCTGCCCTCCAGCTTCTTGCGGTTCAGCTTGAACGAGCCGTTGGCGCCCGTGCCCTTCACCTGCAGCAGCGTGTCGTTCTGCACCAGCGCCTTGATCGAGTACTTGAGGTAGGTGCGCCCGTTCTGCTGGTCGAACCACGGCACCTTCTTGGCCTCGGCGTAGATCCTGGCCAGCGACGAGCCGTTGCGCTCGCCCAGCCTGCGGATCGTCTCCACCACCAGCTGGCTGTACTTGCCCGGCTGGTTCTTCTTCTTGCTGTTCTTCCTCTTCTTCGACGGGGACAGCGCCGCCGAGCCGCCGGCCTTGGCCGCCTTCTTGGCCGCCCCCTCGGCGGTCGTGGGCGGCAGGGCCTCCTCTAGCTCCACGGACATGGTGGCGAGCGGGTTGGTGGCGGGCGGGGCGCGGAAGCCGGGGGGCCGCGCCGGGAAGAGGAAGGCGAGGGGCCGAGGGGGCGCCGGGGGGCTGGGGGCGCGCGGCGGCTCCAGGCGGGAGCGGCCGCGGCCGGGCCTGGGGCCGGGCGGCAGGGCTGGGGTGGGGGCCGGGCCGGGCCGGAGCGATGCGGAGCGGGGCGAGCCGGGGGGGGGGGGGGCGAGCCTGGGGCCGGGGTGAGGGTCCGAGCTGGGGCCGGAGAGGGTCGCCGAGCCGAAGATGGAAGGCGCCGAGCCGCTGCTGCTGCCGCTGGAGGAGCTCGCCAGGCGCGCGCGCTGCGCTCTGGCGACGAGGGCGCTCTGCTCCGCTTTTATAGCTCGCTGGCGGACCACGTTGAGAACAACAACAGCCTGGTCCGGAGCCAGCGCCAACTTGTGCTTCTTCGAGCCCCTTTCTCGGCCACTGGCTTCCCGGACTGCGCCTCCACGGCCCCGTGATGCGCTCGGCGGTGCGCCCCGGACGGGGCCCGAGCCCACGGCGCCCGGCAGAGGCGTCCTGCGCCCAGGGAGGGCTCGGCAGAAGGGGACGGAGCGGCGCACCCCGGGCTGCGGGAGCGCGCGAGGAGGGGGGCACCCCTTTTGGGAGCGAATAGCACAGGCCCCGGGCGAGGCCGCACCGACACGAGCTTTGCAGGCGGCAGCCAAGAGTGTGCCACGGGCACCCAAGCCCTGGCCCGGCCCAGGGGCCCCAGGCCTGGCCGCAGGACGAGCTTTAATTTGTCCCAACTAACACAGGGCACGCCCTCACGCGGTCGGCCGGGGCAGCGAGGAGCGCCCAGGACGTCCCCGAGGGGGTCTCCGCCCGACCCACAGGGGACGGAGGGTGGGAGGCGTCCTCTCGCCCCTGCCTGCAACTCTTCTTGTGCTCTGGGGACCTGGGCACCACACGGGGCGCAACGGGACGACGGCCCGGGCTCCTGCGGGGACGTGGTCTGGACGCACCCCTCCAGCCGACGCTCCCAGTGATTCGCAACGTAGACGCTGCGGGGCTCCCCAGAGCCACGCGACAGCGGGGGGTGGCGGGCGGGCCAGGGCGTGGTGGAGACCCCCCACCCAGGAGTTCCCGGGAGACGGGGGTGGGGATGGGGGGGAGAGCTGATCTCCCATCCGGGAAGGAACCTGTGGAGGGAGCTCAGCGGAGGGGCGCAGGGGCGTGGGTCCTGTGCAGGGGCTTCCCTCGCGTTGGGGCGCCGCTGTCTTGGGGCAACCGGCGAATTCCTCCAGGGGAAGCTCCTGCAAGTCTGCGGTCCCAAGCTCTGTCGAGTCCCGCTTGGGGGGTGCAGAAGGTGCCCCAAAAGGTCAAAAACGCCTAGGTAAGGCAGAGAGTGGGGGAGACGCTGGAGAGGGCAATGAGTGATCTGGAGTGCAGGCCGTGGACGCCGCAGACCCCAGCACGCAGAAGGCCATGAGGAGCGCAGCACGCCAGCCACCTGGGGTGCCAAGGGCGAAAGAGGGGCATTTTCATGTGAGGAAAGCTGGGAGCCCTGAGATCCGAAGGTTGGGGGTGGGTGCGTGTGTTGGAGCCCTGTCAGGCCTGGTTCTCTGGCTGACCCCTGTCACAGACCCCTCCCATTCTGCACGCTTGACAAACTGGTAAGGAAGGCCCTGGAGATGAGGGAGCCGAGGCTGGTGGGGAAAGCTGAGGCTGGACAGATTGAGCCTCTTGTGGGGCTGGGGGTGGGTGTCAGGGTCTTAAAGCCAGGAATGAACTTCAGGCCCCAGGGTGATAGGTGCACAGAGAAGAGAAGGTGGGTGACAGCCCAGACCCCTGCAAAGGAAGGCCCGCCAAGTGGACAGCCTTGAGGGCCTTGGACCACAGACCCAAGACCATCTCATCCCCATTTCCTGTACCCTGGGGAACAGGTTTCTGAAAGGCCACCCCACTGCCCACCCCTGCCCGCGGAGCCAAAGTGGTGTAAGTGGCCCAGTCTGGGAGGGCTCCCCAGAACAGCACCTCCCAGGGACGCAAGGGGGGTGTGGCCACTCTGGGGCGGGCCTGGGCCAGCACACATAGAGATGGGATGGGAAGAGGGAGACCCAGAAGAGAGCCCCCTGGGAACTAGGTGGGCTCTGTGCCAGGCAGAGGGCGTGGGAAGAGGGTGCCGCCCTGATGGAGTCCAGCAGCGGTAGCCAGGGTGCACGGGGCTCCTGGAGCAGGGAAGGGCAGGTGCTCGGTGGGCACAGGAGGAAGAGTCAGAGAGCAAGGAGGGAGCCAGGTGTCCTGGGGGAAGCTGACGAGGAGAGAGTTTCAAGAAAGAAGGGCTGGTCACATGGCCCCTGGCTCTCACAGAGGTGGCAGAGCTGGACAGGCACCGGGTATCGATCGGGCCACCAAAGCCTAGCCAAGGCCCCCGCAAGTCCATGTGACTGAGGGAAAAAATGCAGACCAGGTTTCACGTTTCCCCATGGGACATGTGAGGGTTTGTCGAGGAGGCAGGGGCCTGCACCCAACACCCCCAGCACCTGCTCAGTGAGGGGCAGGAGGGCTCTCCTGCCCTGGGGACAAGGCCTGGCCATGACTGGCGGAGGGGGCACAGGCAGGTGGCCCGAAGCATGAAGGAGGACACAGGAGATGGGGCTCCGCACAGCTCCAAGTGCCGGTGTGCTTTTGCCCAGAGGTTAATGCTTGTGGAGCAGGGCTCAGCTTGGGAAGGTGGGTGGCACCCTCTGCTCTCAGTATACAGAGGAGGCACTGAGGCCTGTGGGAGGAGGTTTGTGGCTTTGCCCAGCTGGACAGGAGTCTGCCCTTCAAGGATGCCTCCCAACCGGCACTGCTGCTGTCCCTCCCCCACCAAGGAACCCCGGGGCTCCATGTAGCCATGTAGCCAACAATGGCAAAACAAAGGTGTGGGGGGCATGGGAAGTGGCCGCCTGGCAGATGGGGCCCTGGGCCTGCTCTGCATAGCGTCTGGCTGCCTGGCTGTCGCTGGGTCCTCTGCCCCAAGGCGAGCTTGTCCAGTCCTGGGGCTCCAGACGCTATGCACTGTCCTGCCCAGGGGGCTGCCTCTGCCGGTGCCCGCTCCTGTCCTGTCCCTGCCGTGGGCAGCAGTGCAAGGTGTCCAGCACGTAACAAATCTTCCCAGGCAGACGAATCAATTAATTCACAAGCTTTTATTGGTATTCCGCTCTCGGGCAAGGTTCCCCGGTCCCAACAGAGGCTGGGAGGGCTCCTTTTATAGATACAGGGCTTGGGGGTTAAAGGTTGAGGCGGGTCTGATCCTCATTGGTTGACCTTTAGGCACCTGTGGGGACCTTGACAAGGACTTTTCTTCCCCAGAAGTGCGGGTAGGGACTCTCCATTCCCGGAAGTATAGGCCTTCCCTCCTTGTGGATCCCAAAGCTACCAATATCCTCACCTAACTCCTTTTGGTTTTCATTTTTTGTTTAAAATATTTATTGAAAAGAGAATTTCCATCTGCTGGTTCACTCCTCAAATGCCCTCAACAGCTGGAACTGGGCCAGGCTGCAGCCAGTGGCCAAGCCTCCCACAGTACAGGGTAGCAGCTCCACTCCCACTCCGTACTCATATATGATATGCGGGGTCTCCACCTCTGTGCCTGACGCTCACCCCCAGGCTGACCCTCTGTTTGCTTGGTTGCTCCTTGGCTTGCTGGGCCTCTGCACCCTCTACAAGCCACTGGGTGATCCAGTCCCTTTCTCAACTGCCCACCCTCCATTTGTAAAGTTCCCCAGAAGGGGGCTCCAGGTGTGGAGCTGGGATGCCCAGTCTCAGTTTCCCAACTTGTGCAAGGGCTGGATGTATGGAGTTTGAGTGACACTTCAGCGCTGATTCTGAGCACCTGAGCAGAGGAAGCCGGCCCGCAGACAACCCGGGGCCCAGCCTGGCTGGAGGAAAGCCTGGCAGGGTGGGAAGTCCAGGACTGGGATGCCCAAGCTTTGGGCTCTGAACTGGCTCCTGAGCCTCTGTGGGCCTCAGTGTTGCCATCGGCAGAAGGGGCGTATGCACAGGAGCACGGGTGGCCTGGGCGGGTGGAGGGGGGGTAGTGGAGGGCTGAGGGGAGGAGGAAATGGGGCCCCAGGTCCTGCTGCCAGCCCCCCAGTTCTGAGGAGGGAAGCTGGCCGGAGGGTTAACATTTGGGAAGGGCTAAAGTGCTTTAAACCAAAGCCTTGGCTCCAGCCTAGGCCGGAGCCCAGGTTTGGGATGAACAGGTCAGTAGGGGCCCATGCACTGTTTTTCAGCCTTGAAGGGGAAACAAAGGGGAACACGGCTAGAGGGTGTGGGGCAGGCTGCCTTTAAGATGCAAATGTGGATCCTGAAGCCCTGAATGGGGACTTTGTTGGGGGCTTGGCCCCTCCTGCCCCCCCTCCCGTGGCTGGGCTGGGCTCGGCTGTGGGCCCCCGGAAGCTAGGGAGTGCACCTGGCATCAAAGGTTACCACCACAAGTTGCAGTCTAGCTGCTGACCGGGGCCCCCATCAAAGCTGCAGCCCCGAAGGGTCCTGATGTGTTTGAGGCTGTGCCTCTGCTGGCCATCAGCCTCCTGCCAGGGTTCCACCTTGGGGACCAGGAGAGACCCACGCCCAAGATTGCGGGGCCCAGGAACTGAACCAGCTGCAGTCTCCAAGTGGGATTTAATAGCTCCCTCTGTGATAACAGAACAATCAAAATGGCTACAGAATGGTTAAAGAGAGCAAGAATCCTATTCTGGAGATCTTACTGTGGGGAGCAGTTTCCAGGAATCTGACACGAGCTTGCGAAAGCTGAGAAAGGGGCCACTTGCAGGTCTGAGAAGTTTGCCACCATGCCCTCAACTCTTCCTATCACTCCGGAGAATGCTCGGCCACACAGACCCACGCGGTAGGAAAACGCCAGACCTTGGCGGGGAGTTGGTGCCGCCGCCTTCTGTCTCTAGCAAATCTATTCTGCATCCAAATAAAACTGCTTTTCACCTGCTCTCTGATTTCTTGGTTCAGCAGCTGCGCTGGGGCCTGGGAGGAAGGGGAGGGGGAGGTTCCCCACTCCAGGCTGGCAGCTGGGCAGCGGCTTTCCCCTCATCTATTTTTTTTTTTTTTTTTTGACAGGCAGAGTGGACAGTGAGAGAGAGAGAGACAGGGAGAAACTTCTTCCTTTTCCGTTGGTTCACCCCTCAATGGCCATTCCAGCAGCGCGCTGCGGCCAGCGTACCTCGCTGATCCGAAGCCAGGAGCCAGGTGCTTCTTCTGGTCTCCCATGTGGGTGCAGGACCCAAGGACCTGGGCCATCCTTCATTGCACTCCCAGGCCACAGCAGAGAGCTGGACTGGAAGAGGGGCAACCGGGCCAGAATCCGGCACCTCGGGACTAGAACCTGGGGTGCCAGCGCCGCAGGTGGAGGATTAGCCTAGTGAACTGCAGTGCCGGCCCCCCTCATCTATTTAAAATACCTTTAAAAACTGGATCCTTTTTATTTTTAAAAAATTGCTCGGTGTACAGCTATGCTGATTATATTTTTTAATCTATTTTTGTCTCATACTACATTGTGATCACTTAATCTAAATTTATGTCTCTGATCTCAATTGTTTTTTTCCAAACTTATCTTGTTTTAATTAAACGATTTTAATTGGCACACTTGTACATGTTTGTGGGGCACAGTGTGAGTGTGTATTCATCAGAAAAGGGTGATTGGCATAGCCATCACCTCAGGATATTGGAAATACTTCTAAAAGTTATTTTCAATTTTAATTGAAACACAGAAATCTTCCATCCCCCGGTTCACCCCCAAAATGCCCAAAACATCATGGCTGGGCCAGCCTGAAGCCAGGAACCAGGAACCCAGTGGGTGCCAGAAACCCAAACACCTGAGCTATGGCCACTGCCTCCCAGGGTCGGCGCTGGTAGAAGCTGAAAGTGAAGCGGAGCCTGGACTCGAACCTGGGCACTCAGATGTGGGATGTGGATGTCCCAAGTGGAGTCTTAACCACTGCTCCAAATGCCCAGCTCCACTTTACTCTTTTGAGTGACTGCCTGGCAGCTGGGGCGCTGCCCCCTTGATGGATGTGTCATGCCCATGCCACGCCCATGTGAGCCTGGGCTCTCTTCCCTATCCCAGTTGCCTGGGGCGGGGTGGGGCATTTCAAGTTACTGCCCTGAGCAGCCTGGCTCCCTCTCCTAGGGTTCCTGCCCCCCAGGCTCGAGCAAACCCCAGCCCTCTGGGCTAGGACGCCCACTGGGCTTCCCAGGGCTCTGGAGAGCCCGGGCTCCATGCTCCTGCCTGCCTCTGGCCAGTCTGCTGAATCCGCCGCCCCCACCCCCCACCCCGTACCCAGCCGCCTTGCCCTCTGCTTCCTGGGGCTCCAGCCCGGGTGCCCAGAGGGAACCATAGCCCCTCCCAGGCAGGAGAGACTCTAGTCTTGACTTTCCACTTGGGTCTGTGCTGGGAAAGCTCCATGTTCCCCTGGGTGGGGACATCGAGAAGAGAGCAGCCGTGGGGTGCTCATTTAGGGGCTGGCCCAGAGCCTTCTTCTAAGTAACAGAGTCTCCCCCCAACGCCCTCCTCAGAGAGAGGCCCCGCTGCTGGCCCGGCCTCCATTCCTGCCCTGGAAGCCCCTTGCTGAGGGGCTTTTCCCCCAAGTTTGGCTTTGCAGCAGATTCCTCATGTGAACACGCCCCCCATCTGCAGAATGGGGCAGGCGGTGGGGGGATGCATAGGATGAGGTCAGGGTCCCCAGGCTCCAGGGCATAACCTGACAAACACAGCAAACATCCTCCAAGACCTGCCTTGTGCATTGGTGCCAGAGGCCTCAATTTGGGGAGACAATGTGTGGGATTGGGGTGGGAGCGGGCCAGGGAAGCCAGGGCCAAGGCTGTGCTGCGTCCCCCACCCCGGGAGCTGCCTCCCAGCATTCCCAGCACTTTTGCTTATTCTCACGTCTTTCTGAAATGATGTCCCTGTACGCCTGGTCACCCCCACTGGATCGTGGCTCACCTACTGCTGCAAAAAGGGCCTGGCACATAGTAGGCCCTCAATAAATATTTGTTGAATGAATGAGAAGAGACCCGCCCAGGAGCTGCCTCTGTGAGACTCCAGGTGCCTCATTTCTGCCCCATACCCAGTACCCGCGCCTGTCCGCTGTAAGGGATCCTGAATTCCAACCCGCACCACCGCCGTCCGGCTTCTAGTCAAGAGCGAGTTCGCAGCCACCCCAATTTCCTGGGCAACCTGAAACCTGCTCTACTGTCCCCGTGCCGCCGGGGTGGGGGCGTGGGAGGGGAATACCACTGGCCACCTCGCCATCTTTCCTCCCACGCTCCCTGGCTGGCCCACCCTTTGTCCCCTCTCCCCCCTTACAATGGAGAGGCAGCCAGGCCATGCTTGCAAAGGCAAAGCAGAGCTGGCTGCCCCTTGCAGGGTCCTCTGTTACCTGCTGACCTCTTCGACTATCTCCCAGGCTCGCCTCCATGCCCGCCTCCTTGCTGCTGCCACCCCGGCACCCAAGCCCCGTCCCGCCCCACCGCCTCCTCCCTCCCCCCTCCCCTGATTTCCTTTTCTCATGAGCTACAGCATCCTTTACTTATCTGCCTCCCTCCCCCAAGGCCTTGTCTATCTTGTGCAGCAATCATTGGCACACAGATGTAGGTTTGTGAAAGGAAAAAGAAAAAACAAAATGTCAACCCACAAAACCAGCACCTGGTGTAAGTAGCACTCATTAAAATGTCTGTGATGGCCCTTCAACCAGCTCATTCTCCAGACGTGCGTTCCCCATTGGAAAAAAGGCTGCACTCCAGAGAAGAGGCGGGGTCTGTGCAGGACCCTGGGTCACACTCCACGTCTAAGTCCCAGCCCAGCACCCTCGCCCCAACCCGGTCCCGGGCATCTGGCCAGTCCGTGGAAGCCAGGGACTGGGGGACGTTTGCAGTGGGAGGAGGCACCGAGGCCCAGGGGAGGCCACAGGGTGGCAATGTGGAGCCCTCCCTGGGACAGCTGTTAGGAGCTTGTCCATCTTGGCAAGGGCCTTGGAACCCAGTCACGTCCACTTCCCCACTGCTTCCCCCTGCCCGTCCCCTAGCAGGATCACAGCGCTGCCAGTGGGTCCTTCTGCCACCTGCTCTTCACTGAGGCCAAAGCTTTCTCAGAGCTTATGGGGCCTGTCCTGCTGCTGCCCAGGGCTGCAGACCCTGCCTGCTTGATTACCCCACTTTCTAGCTTGCTGCTCTTGCCCCGCCCCGCTGCCCCGTTTCTGTCCCCACACAGCCCCACTAGACAGGTGGGGCCTGTGTGCTGCTGGCCCCTCTCTTCAGAGACCTTTGCCGGCCCATTCCTTGTTGCCCCTTAGCCCAATGGCAGACGCCCCTCCCCTGATAAGCCCATCTGAAGTAGGGGTCCCCTGCCCCCCCCCCCCCCCCGTCAGCCTTCCTCCTTTCTTCTCCCCGAACTCCTTGTTATTTTTTGCATTCATATGTGAGTCTCTCTGGCCCCCACCAAGTCCCCTGCGTCTGGCCAACAAACACTTGTTTGAATCATGGAAATACGGAGTCCCCACTCAAACAGGGACGTTGGGCCTACGGCCCTGCCACCTAGCCACCTGCGGACAGCGGGTCCCCACGCCGCCAGCTGCCCGGGCTTGGAGCAGGGGCTCCGCCCGGGCGAGGACACAGGCTCAGGCTTCGGAGGCTGAGGGATCTAACTTGTGGAGCCGCGGGAGACGGGCGCTATCTCTGGGTCCGAGCAGCAGCGCTGCCCAGCACCAGCCTCCCATGCCCAGTAGCCTTGAGAGCGCTGCCCACGCGTGCCTTCCCTCGGCGCCCACGGACAGGGCTCTGCCGCCAGCGCGGCCGTTAGGCGTTGGGCGCGCGCGCCGCCCGGCCCCGCCCTCGTCTCCATAGAAACTCGGGACGCCTGCGCGCGGGGCGGGGCGGGGCGGAGAGAGCCGGAGAGGCCCAGACCCGCACTGCATGGCGACCCTGCCCTGCTCCAGGACGGGGTGGGCGCCTCCTTTAGCAACGGGGGCACGACTGACCCACGGCCCAGAGAGTTTGTGCCCTGGGCCGTGGTTTGCTAGCAGCCCGGGAGCTGCAGACCTGCTTGTCCTGCCGCTCTGGGCGCAGTTGAGCTCCGTGTTTGCCGTGGGTGGGGCCCTTAGGGACGGCGAGGGGGAGGCTGTGAGCGCAGGGGGACAGAAGCCCTAGGAGGACCTTTCTGCTCCGCGGACTGCCCCCGTCTCAGATCGGGGCCAGCTCCTCACAGAAGCTCCGCCCGGGCACTCTGCTGTCTTTGATATGCCTGCACCTGCTGGCTCCCTCCCTCCATCAGCTCCCCAGCCCAGGCCACATTTGTGCCTCCCTGTAAGGGGCGGGGCAGGGGTGGGGGAACAGCTGCTGGCTTCTTTCCCAAGATCCCCTGCACAGATTTTTATTTATGTAATTGTTTTATTTGAAAGGGGAGAGAGAGAGATCCCATATGCTGGTACACACCCCAAACGGCTGCAACAGTAGAGGCTGGGCCAGGTCAAAGCTAGGAGCCTGGAACTCCAGCCAGGAGTGGCAGGGACCCGAGTACGTGGACCGTCACTGGCTGCCTGCGCTCAGAGCCTCCCCCCTCAGCATGTGCTTTAGCAATAAGCTAAACTTGGAGCCAAGATTTCACCCCAGGTGCTCAAGTGTGCAATGCAATTAATGCAGTTGTGTCTTTATCAGGAGTCCGAGTAGAAGATGTCAAAGGTTAAGAATTGTCTATATACAGGGGCCTGCCAAACAAAGCTGATGACACCTGAGGCCACCTAGCGGAGCTGGCTTCTAGAGTGGCCTTTCTGAAAAATTGGGGTCCAGCATTGTGGCATGGTGGGTAAAGCCACCGCTTGTGCCACTGGCATCCCACATGAGCACTAGTTTGAGTCCTGGCTGCTCCACTTCCAATCCAGCTCCCTGCTAGTGCACCTGGGGAAGCAACAGGAGATGGCCCAAGTGCTTGGGCCCGTGCACTCATGTGGGAGACCTGTAAGATGCTCCTGGCTTCCATCTGGCCCAGCCCCACCCATTGCAGCCAGTAGGGGAGTCAATCAGCCAGTAGAAGGTCTCTTGCTCTCTCTGTCACTCTGCACTTAAAATAAGCCTTCAAAAAATTTTTGAGAGTTCTCATCCACCAGCTCATTCTCCAGTTGCCCACAAAATGACCAGGATTGGGCCAACTGAAGCCAGGAGCCAGGAATCAAATCCTAGTCTCCCACACGGGTGGCAGGAAAACAACTACTTGAGCCATCACTGTTGCCTTCCAGGGCGTCCATTAGCAGGAACCTGAAGCCGGGAGCAGAGCTGAACTTGAAACCTGGCACTCTCACATGCCACTTGACCTCCAGGGTGGCCATCTTCTACTACTTTCCCTGGCCATAACAGAGTTGAATTGGAAGAGGAGCAGCCAGGACTTGAACCGGCACTTCAGGCCAGGGCATTAACCCAGTGTGCCACAGCGCCGGCCCCCACAAGATGATCTTAAGAGGCAGGAAATCGGTATTTTTCCTATATAATCTCTTGCACACATATGTGTGCGTCTATATTTAAACAATAGACTCTAAAAAATTCAGATTAAAGAATAAAACACTGTGGCAAGTAAAACAACACTTTTGCAGCCCTGATTGGCCGGCAGACTGGAGCCACGGTGGACTTCAGTGCACTTGCAACATCATGCCGCTTGTGACCTTGGCAAGGCTTGCTTATTTATTTATTTATTTATTTATTTCACATGGGATGCCGGCACTGCAGCCGGCGGCTTTACCCGCTATGCCACAGCACCAGCCCCAGGGCTCCATTTATTTAAACACTGCTGGGCGCCCCATCTCTGCATGTGGCAGAGCCGCGAGGGCCAGAGACTTCCGCCCTGTTAGCAGGGCTGTGTGCCCTGCAGGGCGGGCCCCTGCCTGGCTCCCTGAGACGTAGCGGCTGCTTCGGGAAGATGTTTTGCCAAACCAGTCAGCCCTGGTTCTCTTGGCCGCTCCCCACTGCGCGCAACTGCCAGTCCTGCCACCAGGGTGCGCCCGTCTCCTGGACCGCTCCCCGGAGGCTCCTGGGGCGCCCCGGAGGCCGGAGCGCTGGGGAAGGAAGCAGAACTCACTGGCTCCCGGCTGCTGCCACAAGCCTCCTCGAACCCAGCCCGAGATTCTCAGACTCGGGGCTCCAGCCACGCTGGCTTCCTCCTCGCCTGGTTTCCGGGCTCACCAGCCACCTGCCGCATCACCAGCTTGGCACGCACTGCGGGCACAGCCGTGCGAAGCCAAGGAGCGGCTGCCTCCTCCAGGCCTAGGTGTTGGCTTCCCAAAGGGACAGGAGAGCCACAGCTTCCTCCAGGGACCCTGCAGCGTGCAAGGAGGGCGCCGCGGAGCAGCTCTGCCGGCTGCAGGTCTGATCAGGAAAGGAGAAGGGGCGTCTCTCTCCCCACACAGAACAGGAACGGACGCGCACCTTGGTTTTTCTTCCCCAGTATGGGTGCTGGACGCAGTAATTCCGGACTCCTTTCCTACTTCCTTTTTTTTTTTTTTTTTTTAAGATTTATTTATTTGAAAGGCAGAGTTAGAGAGATTCTATCCGCTGGTTCACTCCCCAAATGGCAGCAACAGCCAAGGCTGGGCCAGGCCAAAGCCAAGAGCCAGAAGCTTCATCCGGGCCATCATCCGCTGCTTTCCCAGGCCAATTAGGAAGGAGCTGGATTGGAAGTGGAGCAGCTGGGACTCAAACCAGCACCCACACGGGATTCCCGCACTGCAGGTGGCAGCTTAACCTTCTGTGTCACAGCGCCGCCCCCTTTCCTACATCTCTAAGAAGCCCTGGACTCAAGGTCTGTGCTAGTACCCAGAGGCATGGTTCTCCCGTCCCTGGGTGAGCTTTTAAATATACGAAGCTGGGGCCGGTTCTGTAGCCCAGCAGGTAAAGCTGTCACCTGCATTGCTGGCATCCCATATGGGCACCGGTTCAAGTCCCGGCTGCTCCACTTCCTATCTAGTGCTTTGCTATGGCCTGGGAAAGCAGTAGAAGATGGCTCAAGTCCTTGGGCCCCTGCACCCACATAGGAGACCCGGAAGAAGCTCCTGGCTTCGGATCAGTGGAGCTCAGTCATCTGGGGAGCGGACCACCAGATGGAAGTCCTCTCTGTCTCTGTCTCTGCCTCTCTGTAACTCTGCCTTTCAAATAAATAAATCTTTTTAAAAACTTAAAAATACCCAGCTTGGGGCCCACGCTGTGGGTTTTAAGTTGCAGCTTGCAATGCTGCATCCCTTTTCAGAGCCACAGCTGGAATCTCAGCTTCTCTGCTTCTGATCCAACTTCCTGCTTATATGCCTGGAAGACAGCAGAAGATGCCCCTGCCACCCTTGGGAGACCAGGGTGGAGTTTTGGGCTCCTGGTTGCAGCCTGGCCCAGACCTGGCTGTTGTGGTCCTTCGTGGAGTGAACCAGTGGATCTGTCTCTCCCTCTCTCTGAATTCTGCCTTTCAAAAAAAGAAATAAGGGGCCGATGCTGTGGCATAGCGGGTAAAGCCACCTCCTGCAGTGCCGGCATCCCATGTGACAGCACCAGTTCAAGCCCCAGCTGCTCCTCTTCTGATCCAATTCTCTGCTAATGTCCTGGGAAAGTAGCAGAAGATGGCACAAGTGCTTGGGCCCCTGCTCCTGTATGGGAGACCTGGAAAAAACTCCTGGCTCCTGGCTTCAGACCTGCCCAGCTCTGGCCATTGTGGCCATTAAGGGAGTGAACCAGCGGATGGAAGACCTCTCTCTCTGCCTTTGCCTCTCTGTAACTGTGCCTTTCAAACAAATAAATAAATCCTAAAAAAAAAAAATTTTTTTTTAAAGACAAGGCTTGGGGCCAGCACTGTGGCACAGTGGGTTAAAGTCCTGGCCTGCAGTGCCAGCATCCCATATGGACGCCGGTTCAAGTCCTGGCTGCTCATCTTCCAATCCAGCTCTCTGCTAACGGTCTGAGAATGCAGTAGAAGATGGCCCAAGTGCTTGGGCCCCTGCACCCACATGGGAGACCAGGAGGAAGCACCTGGCTCCTGGCTTCGGATCAGCTCAGCTCCCGCCGTTGCAGCCATTTGAGGAGTGAACCAGCAGATGGAAGACCTCTCTGTCTCTACCTTCCCCTGTAACTGTCTTTTAAATAAATAAAATATTAAACAAAGACGAGGATTGTGGTGCGCCTTGCAGCGCATCAGGTTAAGTGCCGCTTGGGACACTCAGAGTGCCTGGGGTCGAACCATCTGCTGCTTTACTCTCCAATGGCTGCAATGGCCGGGCTGGTCAGGCTGAAGCCAGGAGCCAGGAACTTCATCCGGGTCTCCCATGTGGGTGCAGGAGCCAGAGGGCGTGGGCCATCCTCCGCTGTTTTCCCAGGCCATAACAGAGAGCTGGATCAGAAGAGTAGCTGGGACTCGAACCGGTGTCCACATGGTAAGCCGGCATTGCAGATGGCGACTTAACCCACTGTGCCACAGCACCGACCCCTAAATCTCTACTTATCTGAGAGGCAGACAAGTATCTCTCCCCCGCCCCTCTCTCTCTCTGTGATTTTTCAAATGAATAATTTTTTTAAAAAGTTTAGCTGAGCTAAAACTCTCGTTTACCCACAAAGTGGTGCTGTTTCTTTAACTGTCGGTAGATACGCCCACCTTCCCAGAGTGCACCTGTCCCATCCGGGCCCCAAGCCCAGCTGCCTATCAGATTGAGGTACCGCCCCTGCCTTATAAATAGAGGCGGAAGTCGGAGAGACGCTCTCTCAGCGCGCCATGGGCCGGCGCTGCTCGCTTTGCTCTTTCCGAGGCTCTCGTTTGCTCACCGCCGACCCGGCTCGGACGGACCTCTTCCATTCTCGCTCAGAGGTACTATTTTCAGGTTTTTCGCTATTTTTTTTTAAAATTTATTTATTTAAAAGCATAGTTAGGGCGAGGTCTTGTATCCGTTGGTTCACTCCCCACATGGCCGCTGGGGCTGGGCCAGGCCGAAGCCGGAGCCAGGAGCTTCCCCGTAGGCCGTCCTACCCTGCTCTGCCCGGGCCATTGGCAGGGAGCCGGGTCGGAAGCGGAGCAGCTGGGACTGCAGTCCACGCTTGGGTGAAAGGCGGCGTCGCGGGCAGCGACAGCTTCACCTGCGCCGCCCGCCGGCCCCCCGTTCGCAGGTTTTTCTTCCTGGTGTTGACGACCACCCTTGGGCCCGCTCCAGTTGGGTATGCCGCTGGGGCAGCCCCCACCAGCACCTGTGGTTGTGTTTTATCCCCTCACTGTCAGCTAATTCCGTTCCTGTTCGCATTGAAGACTCGCCTCTGCTTGGTGTTCGGGAGACCAGACCCTGGCTTGGAAATTGCCCACGTCGTATCCAGGTCTCCTGTGTGGGTGGGTGGCAGGGACCCAACGACTGGAGCCGTGCCCGTGGCCTCGCAGGGTGCACATGGGTGGGACGGAGCAGCCAGGAGCCCACCTACTCCAGCGTGGAACGTGGGTGTCTTCGCCGCAGGGCACAACATAAGCACCAAGGCCTGAGTGTTTTTTGTTTATTTTTACTTGTTTGAAAGGCAGAGAGAGAAGCATCTGCCATCTCCTGTTTGACTTCCCGATGTGCACGACAGCCCGGGTTGGGCCGGGCCAAAGCCGAGAGCCAGGAACCCAGCCCAGGCCTCCTGTGGGGGCGGCACACCTCCGTGGGCTTTGCCGGGGTGCCCACCAGAAGGAGTGTGTATCGGAGGTGGGGCGGGGACGCTTGTCTCCGGCACTCTGACATGGGGTGTGGACGGCCCAAGCAGCAGCTCACCCCACTTTGTCACAGCGTCCACCCCAGATTTTTTTTTTTTTAACTCTGACTCTGCTGATGAGTGGAGGCGGCACTACAGCCTTGGGGCACACCGAGACAGTGCCTTGGCAGCTCAGTTCCCTGCAGCCAGCCAGAGAGGGAAGCTGGGATGCTGGCGGGGACCCCAGCACCCTAGTTTCTGGCCTGGCGGGGGAGCCACGGAAATCCCTGGGCCCTAGGGGTCGGTGTGTCTGCCCAGCTGCTGAGTCTGCCTCTGGCGGCAGGGCTGGGCGGAGCTGCTGGCAGGTGTTCTGAAAGCCGCAGGATCAAGGAAAGTGGTTTCAGCCTGCCGCTGCTTCCCGCACCTGGGCGCCCTCCTAACTCAGCCGGCTCAGACGCCCGAAGCACAAGGCTGAGTGCTCGGGACTCGGCAGCCGGGGTTCCGTTCCTCTGCCTTGGATCTCTGTGGCTGGGAGCGGTGCCATCGCGGGCCACCAGGACTCCCGGGGAAGGGGCACGTTTGCCAGACAGCTGCAGAAGCCGCTGGGGTTTTGTGTGAAGAAGCCTCATTTTGAGGTTCCTTTCCTTCAGGCACTGATGTGTCTTTGAGTCAGTAGACTTTTTCATTTCAGAAAATCATGAAGTTGACCATTTGAACTGTTTTAAATGTACAGTTCCATAGCATCGAGTGCATGCAGGGTTGTGCAGCCCCCACCGCTGTTTATTTCCAGAGATGGGACAGTCTGAGGTGGGCATCCCAGGCGGTACGCGCCCCTCAAGTCAGTTTCTGGATATGCTGTGAGATAAGGCTCCAGCTTCCTTCTCCTGCATATGAACATGCAGTTCTCCCAACGTGAACTGATGGAAAGACTGTTGTTCCCGGGCCGGTGCTGGGGCACAGCAGGCAAAGCCGACACCTGCAATGCTGGGCATCCCATATGGGCGCTGGTTTGAGTCCTGGCTGCTCTATTTCCAATCATGCTACCTGCCAGTGTGCCTGGAAAAGCAATGGAGAATGGACCAAGTGTTTGGACCCCTGCCACCCACGTGGGAGACCCAAATGAAGCCCCTGGCTCTTGTCTTTGGCCGGGCCCAGTGCTGGCTGTTGTGGCCATCTGGAGAGTGAACCAGAAGATGGAGGATCTCTCTGTTTCCCCCTCTCTAATACTCTTTTTTTTTTTCTTTTTTAAAAATTGACCTTAGTTCTTCTTATTTTTTTTAATTTATTTTTTAAAGATTTATTTATTTGAAAGTCAGTTACACAGAAAGAGGAGAGGCATAGAGAGGTCTTCGATCCTATGGTTCACTCTCTAATTGGCCTCAATGGCTAGAGTTGTGCTGATCCAAAGCCAGAAGCAGGTACAGGGGCCCAAGGACTTGGGCCATCTTCTGCTTTCCCAGGTTATAGCAGAGAGCTGGATTGGAAGTGGAGCAGCTGGGTCTCAAACCAGCACCCATATGGGATGCTGGCGCTTCAGGCCAGGGTGTTAACATGCTGCGCCACAGTGCTGGCCCCTCTCTTTGTTACTCTTTCAAAGTATATAAATAAATCTTGGGAAAAAAAGAAAACACCGTGCTTTTCCCATTGAATGGTCTTGGCGTTCTTGTTAAAAATCAATTGACGGGGCCGGCGCTGTGGCTTAACAGGCTAATCCTCCACCTTGCGGTGCCGGCACACCGGGTTCTAGTCCCGGTTGGGGCACCGGATTCTATCCCGGTTGCCCCTCTTCCAGGCCAGCTCTCTGCTATGGCCCGGGAAGGCAGTGGAGGATGGCCCAAGTGCTTGGGCCCTGCACCCGCATGGGAGACCAGGAAAAGCACCTGGCTCCTGGCTTCGGATCAACGAGATGCGCCGGCCGCAGTGGCCATTGGAGGGTGAACCAGCGGCAAAAAGGAAGACCTTTCTCTCTGTCTCTCTCTCTCTCACTATCCACTCTATCAAAAAAAGAAAAAAAAATCAATTGACCAGAGATGTGAGGGTTTGTTTTCCGCTCCCCATTCAGTTTGATTGGTTTGTCTTTTAGAAACAGTGACACAGCCCTTTGATTACTATCGCTTTGCAGTAAGTCTAGAATTAGGAAGTGCAAGTCCCCCAACCTTATTTATTTTTGAAAATTTTTAAAGATGTATTTGAGAGGCAGAGTTACAGAGAGAGGGAGGGGAACAGATCTATTCTCTGGTTCACTCCCCAGATTTCTGCAATGGCCATGGCTGGCACAGGCTGAAGCCAAGAGCCAGGAATTCCACCAGGGTCTCCCATGTGGGTAACAGGGCCCAGGCACATGGGTCATTTTCTGCTGCTTTCCCAGGTGCGTCAGCAGGGGACTGGTCCTGAGTGGAGCACCTGGGACTCAAACCAGAATCCATATGGGATGGCGGTATCACAGGTAGTGACTTAACCCTCTGTCCAAAGCGCTGGTCCTGTTGTCAAGAGTGTATTGGCTGCTACTCAGGGTCCCCTGATTTTCCATATGACTTTTAGGATGAATTTTCCTATTTATGCAAGAAATGCTGCTGGGATTTTCATAGGGATTGCCTGGAATCTGAAAGTTGTTTTGGGTGGAACAGACATTTTAACAATGCTAAGCCTTCCAATATGTAAATACAGGACTGTCTTTGCATTTGTTTAGGTTGTCTTTAATTTCTTTGGACCATACTCTTGTTAGCTTCCACTGTACGAGTCTTTGGGCTCCTTAGTTATATGTATCCCTGAGTATTTTTTTGATGATGCTGTTGCCAATGGAATTTTTCTTAATTCAGTTTTGGAATGCTCATTGTTTGTGTATAGAAATGCCATTCGTTTCTGTATATGGATTTTGCTTCCTGCATCTTTGCTGAATAGTTCATTATCTTCAGCAGTTTGCTGTTTGGTTGGTTCTTCACAGTGTCCTATGTGTAACATGTCATCTATAAAGATATTTTTTATCTTTTTCTTGCCTGCCTGAACTTTTTTTTTTATTTGACAGATAGAGTTAGACAGTGAGAGAGACAGAAAGGTCTTCATTCCATTGGTTCACCCCTGAAATGGCCGCTATGTCCGGCGCTGTACCAATCCAAAGCCAGGAGCTGGGTGCTTCCTCCTAGTCTCCCATGCGGGTGCAGGGCCCAAGCACTTGGCCATCTTCCACTGCCTTCCTGGGCCACAGAGAGTTGGACTGGAGGAGGAGCAACTGGGACTAGAACCAGGCGCCCATATGGGATGCTGGTGCTGCAGGCTGAGGATTAACCAAATGAGCCACAGCGCCGGCCCCGCCTACCTGTACTTTCAAGAACTTGCAGGACTGTATGGAAAGCAGGCCTCTTTGTCTTGTTCCTGATCTCGGATGCACAGCTTTTTACTTTCATCATTTGGAGTTTTTATGTATGGCCTCTATCAAGCTGAGGAAGTCCCCTTCTGTGACTGGCATACTGAGTGGTGTTTTGTTGTATTGTTGTTGGTAGTTTTGGCCGTGAAAGGGTATTGAATTTTGTTATGCGTTTTCTGCCGTGAGGCTACCATGTATCCCCACTTTGATTCTCGTAGCCCATTCCCTGGATTGGTTTGTGTTGAGCCATCCTTGCATTCCAGAAAGCCCAGCCACGGAATTGGTGACTTGGTAGAATTTTGGTGCTCTCCAAGACACTGTGAATTACTGTCAGAGTTGGAGTACCTATGCTGCAGCAAGGAATGACAGGTGACTAGCTTCCCTGGCCTCCACAACTCTTTTTTTTTTTTTTTTTTTTTGACAGGCAGAGTGGATAGTGAGAGAGAGAGAGACAGAGAGAAAGGTCTTCCTTTTTGCCGCTGGTTCACCCTCCAATGGCCGCTGTGGCCGGCGCATCTCGTTGATCCGAAGCCAGGAGCCAGGTGCTTTTCCTGGTCTCCCATGCGGGTGCAGGGCCCAAGCACTTGGGCCATCCTCCACTGCCTTCCCGGGCCATAGCAGAGAGCTGGCCTGGAAGAGGGGCAACCGGGATAGAATCTGGTGCCCAAACTGGGACTAGAACTCGGTGTGCCAGCGCCACAAGGCGGAGGATTAGCCTGTTAAGCCACAGCGCCGGCCTTTTTTTTTTTTTTTTTTTTTAATATTTATTTATTTGAAGCGCAGAGTTATAGAGTCAGAGGCATAGAGTGAGAGATCTTCCATCCACTGGTTCACTCCCCAAATGGCTACAATGGGTGGCCCATTGTAGCCCATCCGATGCCAGGAGCTTCTTCCGGGTCCCCACGGGGATACAGGGGACCAAATTCTTGGGCCATATTGTGCTGCTTCCCCAGACCATAGCAGAGAGCTAGGTGGTAAGCAGAGCAGCCAGGACTTAAACCGGTGCCCATACTGGATGCCAGCACCATAGGCGGTGGCTTTACCCTCTCTGCCACAGTGCCGGCCCTAGGTAACTTTTTTTTTTTTTTTTAAAGATTTGTTTTTTATTTGAAAGTCAGATAACAGAGAGGCAGAGGCAGAGAGAGAGGGGTCTTCAATTCACTGGTTCAGTCCCCAGATGGCTGCAATGGCCAGAACTGCGCCAGTCTGAAGCCAGGAGCCAGGAGTTTCCTCTGGGCACTGCAGGTGGCAGCTTTACCTGGTATGCCACAGCGCCGGCCCTCATTGACTCTTCAGGTAGCCACGACAGGGAGATCTGGGCCAGGCTGAAGCCAGGAACTCTGTCTTGGTCTCCCAAATGGGTGGCAGCAGCCCAAACACTTGGACATCTTTTGCTGCCTTACCAGGTACATGAGCAGGGTGCAAAATTGGAAGTAGAGCAGCTTGGAGTCCAGTGGGTGCTCTGACATGGGATGCTAGCATCAGGAGTGGTAGCTTAACTCCTGTGCCAGGACACTGGCCTCTTTCCAATTTTTTATATGTTTTTTAAAATAT
This sequence comes from Lepus europaeus, assembly GCF_033115175.1. Lineage (NCBI taxonomy): Eukaryota > Metazoa > Chordata > Mammalia > Lagomorpha > Leporidae > Lepus > Lepus europaeus. The sequence continues at coordinate 12,650,872 of NC_084835.1, forward strand.
TTATTTATTTATTTGAAAGTTTAACAGAGACAGGTGTTCACTCCGTAAATGGCCAATGGTTCACTCCCTAAATTGCCGCATACCACAATGCCAGACCCTCTTTTTCCAGTTTTTAAAAGGAAATCTAGAAAGCTGGGTTTTGTGTGATAGTTTCCCGTGTAAAAAACAGTGGTTGAAGGGCCGGTGCTGTGGCATACCAGGTAAAGTCGCCATCTGCAGTGCCAGTGTCTTATATGGGCACCAATTCAAGTCCCAGTTGGTCTACTTCTGATCCAGCTCTCTGCTTATGGCCTGGGAAAGCTGTAGAAGATGGCCCAACAGCTTGTGCTCCTGTACTCGCGTGGGAGACCCTGAAGAAGCTCCTGACTCCTGGCTTTGGATTGGTCCAGGAAGGGCAGTACAACTCCGGCTGTTGCAGCCAACAGGGGAGTGAGCCAAGGGGTGGAAGACCTCTCTGCTTCTGCCTCTGCCTCTCTGTAACTCTGCCTTTCAAATAAATAATAAATCTTTAAAAAAAAAAAAACAACAGTGGTTACATGTAGGCAGAGTGGGTTCAGCAGTGTGTGCAGGGCTGCAGCTTGGTGGCAGTGGTAGGACGCTCAGAGTAACCACTGGTGATGTGTATTCAGCATTTTAAATGCCAAACCTCCAGTGTCTTAGGAAGCAGCAGTGGGCTGTACATATTCCAAAGTACAGTCCCTAAAATAGTTTTTATCAGCTAAACTCTGGCTGCCATCAGAATCAACTGGAGGGTTTTTTTTTTTTTTTTTTTTTTTAAGATTTATTTATTTATTTGAAAGGTAGAGTTACAGAGAGGCAGAGAGAGATAGAGAGGTCTTCCATCTGCTGGTTCACTCCCCAGATGGCCGTAGCGGCCGGAGCTGTGCCAGTCTGAAGCCAGGAGCTTCTTCCAGGTCTCCCACGTGGTTGCAGGGGCCGAAGGGCTTAGGCCATCTCTGCTGCTTTCCCAGGCCACAGCAGAGAGCTGGATCGGAAGTGGAGCAGCTGGGATTCGAATCAGCGCCCATATGGGATGCTGGCACTGCAGGTGGTGGCTTTACCCACTATGCCACTGCACTGGCCCCCTGGACAGGTTTTAAGAGGCTATCTAGGCCCCACCACAGGTCTCTAAGTCCAGTAAAGCAGCAGAGGCCCAGGCTCCCAGGTGACTGACACCCAGCCTGGCTCGGTAGACAAGACGTCTCCTGGCCAGTTGCAGGTGGCTGATGAACTCTGGATCAGTTTTCTTCTCTACAGAGGCTGTACCTCAGCAGGCTGACAAGAATTAAAATGAGTCATGAGAGGGGAACCTAGGGCACAGGAAAGAAAAGTTAGAGTGAGAATGACAGGGAGCGAACAGGTAGACAGGCTACAAGCTGCCTTGTGAACCCCCTGAAGTTCAGTGTTGAAGGCCCAGCACCTGTACCCCAGCACAGAACTGTCGTCGGAGATAGGGCCACTGAGTTTGTGATAAAGGTGAAGGGAGGTCTGTGGGTGTCTGCTAATGTGACACCTGGGAGCCTGGGACAGACACAAGGGGAAGACGTGAGGAGAGGCCTAAGAAACAGCTCTGTTGACACCCACCCTGGCTCCCAAATGGTGAGAAAACAAATTTCTGCTGTTGAAGCACCATGCGGTCTAGTGTTTTTTACAGTAGTCCTGGCACAGGATCCAATCACAGGACGAGTCAATGAAAAAGTGGGATCTGGAAGTGGTTTGGGACTTGGTCATGGTCAGTGTTAGGTTCAGGTTAATGACCATCAGAGTTACAGGGAAGGTAAGAGCCAGGGTCAAGATGAGGACAAGATCATGTAAGTGTTAGATGGGTTGAAGTGTGGATGACAGTTTGTGTCCCAAGGATGATTACGAGTAGGGTGGAGGTACAGGTCAAGGTCAGATAGCAGCTTCAGGACTACAGCAGCTATTTCAAGGTCAGGAAAACTGACATAGTCAAGGCAAAAATGTATTACAGGATAGAGGTCAGATTTAAAGTCAAGTTCAGAATGAAACCAACCATAATCACAATGAGCAAGGTTAGGGTCTGGGTCCGTTCAGAGTCAGTGGCAAGGAAAATCCAAAGTTCAGTGTCACTTCACTCTTGGGCCTTTAAAGGTAAGGGTGGCTCAAGGTCAGGCTGAATCTTAATGTGCAACGTGGCAGAATGCTGGTCAGCACCGCGGAGAAGACTAAGGCCAAAGTCACAAGGACAAGGCTGGGGTCAGGGTGAAGGTTATTTTAAGGCCAAAGCAGCTCAAGGGGCTGGCATTGTGGCACAGTGGGTTAAAGCCCTGGCCTGCAGTGCTAGCATCTCATGTGGGTATCAGTTTGAGTCCTGGCTGCTCTACTTCCTATTTGGCTCTCTGCTATGGCCTGAGAAAGCAGTAGAAGATGGCCCAAGTGCTTGGGCCCCTGCACCCACGTGGGAGACCAGGAAGAAGCTCCTGGCTCCTGGCTTCGGATCAGCTCAGCTCCAGCCGTTGTGGCCAGTTGGGGAGTGAACCAGCGGATGGACAACCTCTCTCTGTCTCTCTTTCTCTCTGGCTTTACCTCTTTCTGTAACTCTCAAATAAAATACATCTTTGAAAAACAAAATAACAAAGCAGCTCAAAAACAGGACTATCATCTTATGACAGGATGACTAACAAGGTCAGGTTCAAGATCAAGAATAAACTTAGGGCCTGACACAGCCAGGATAATGCTCAGGCTGTTTCAGATTCAAGGCCACGAAAAACATCAGTGTGTTGGGTTCAGTACTGTAGTTCAAGTTAGTCCTGTCGATTGGATGCAGTTTAGCCCCCAAGGGCTCCTGTGGTGCAGACTCGGTCCTTAATGTGGTGACGTTGGGAGCAAGAGGTGGACCTTGAGTAGCTGTAGCCTCGAAGGCCACTGAGGTTCTTGTGGACCTCGGGTTAGTTCTTACAGGAGGGTTAGGAAGAGAGTAAGCGTGGCCTGGCCTCTCCTTACCCTGGCTTCTTACCTGGTCCTGTTCTCTCCCTCTAGCATGTGCACCTGCCATTGTGATGCCATCTGCCAGGATGTCCTCACCAGAGCCAAACCAGTGCTGACACCGTGCTCTTGAACCTCCGAAACGGTGAGCAGAGTAGACCTCTGTTCTTGAGAAAGTCACCCAGTTTTCAGGCATCTGGTTTTAGTAATGAAAAATGGACTAATACAGCTTGTATGGCAAGTTAGAAAATGAGGGCAAAACATGGTCAGGAGAATGCTGAGGGTGAGGACAGGGGTGTCCTCATTAGGGCCAGAATCAATTTCCAAGGCAGAATAATGTTTGTTTTAGGATGTCAGGATTAAGGTTCAGGATCATGGTTAACTCTTGTTCAAGACACAGAGATCAGATGCTCATGACTCAGGTCCATGTCAGGACACGTGTGGATCTGTCTCAGATGAGGGCCAAGGAGTGAGTGAGTGTCAATCAGTGTGAGAAGTTGCCAAGATGTTCAGAGTTAGGATAAGGGTCAACTTCAAGATGATGATCAAGTTCAAGGCTGTAGTCAGCATGCCGGCCTCAGGTCAGTCTCAAGGTGAAGATCATTAGTTGGCATTTAGTTTTAAAGTGTGAACAATAACGAGAGATGGATATAGATCTTCCATCCATTGGTTCATTCCCCAAATGACTACAATGGCCAAGGCTGGGCCAGGGCAAAGCCAGGAGTCTGGAGCTTCTTCCAGGTCTCCCATATGGGAGGGGCCCAAGCACTTGGGTCATCTTCTGCTGCTTCCCAGGCCATCAGTGGGGAGCTGGATCGGAAGTGGAGCAGCTGGCATATGAATTGGCACCCATATGAAGTGGCACTTTATTGGGTACACATAATGCTGGCCTGTGATGCTTAGTTTCAAATTCATGTCAAAGTCAAAATTGGGGAAATTCATGATTAGAAAGACAATCACAGGGTTAGACCTTGAATCATTTAGAATTTAAAAAAAATATATTTATTTTATTTATTTGAAAGAGTTACAGAGGCAGAGAGATAGAGAAGTCTTCCATCAGCTGGTTCACTCCTCAGTTGGCTGCAACAGCCATAGCTGTGCGGCTCTGAAGCCAGGAGCCAGGAGCTTCTTCTGGTCTCCCACGTGGGTGCAGGGGCCAAAGGACTTGGGCCATCTTCTGCTGCTTTCCCAGGCCATAGCAGAGAGCTGGATCAGAAGAGGAGCAACTGGGATTAGAACCGGCACCCATATAGGATGCTGGTGCTTCAGGCCAGGGTGTTAACCCACTGCGCCACAGCACTGGCCCCGAATCATTTAAAAAAAATTTTTTTTTGACAGGCAGAGTGGACAGTGAGAGAGAGAGACAGAGAGAAAGGTCTTCCTTTGCCGTTGGTTCACCCTCCATTGGCTGCCGCGGCTGGCACACTGTGGCTGGTGCACCGCACTGATCTAAAGCCAGGAGCCAGGTGCTTCTCCTGGTCTCCCATGTGGGCGCAGGGCCCAAGGACTTGGGCCATCCTCCACTGTACTCCCCGGCCACAGCAGAGAGCTGGACTGGAAGAGGGGCAACCGGGACAGGATCTGGCGCCCCAACCAGGACTAGAACCTGGTGTCCCGGCGCCGCAGGCGGAGGATTAGCCTAGTGAGCCGCGGCGCCGGCCTCATTTAAAATTAAAGTCAATTTTGTTAAAAAATTTTTTTCCTTAAATTATTTATTTAAAAGGCAGAGTTAGGGGGAGAGACAGAGATCTTCTGTCAGCTGTGTCACACCCCAGATGGCCAGGAGACAGGAGATTCTTCTGTGTCTCCCATGTGGGTGGCAGGGCCCAAGCAATTGGGCCATCCTCTGCAGAGAGCTGGATAGGAAGTGGAGCAGCCTAGACTTGAACCAGTGCCAGATGGGATGCAGGCACTGCAGACGGCGGCTTTACCCGCTGCACCACAGGGCCAGCCCCTCAAGTCACTTTTGAGGCTAAGATGAAGTCAAAGGTATCTCAAAGCCAGGGAAGATTAAGATCAGAGTCATGGTAAAAATTGAGTTCAAGGTAAAGCGCAGTGACCAGAGCCGTGACGAGTGGGTAAAGCTCTGCCTGCAGTGGGTGCCAGTTCAAATCCTGGCTGCTCCTCTTCTAATCCAGCTCCCTGCTATGGCCTGGGAAAGCAATGGAAGATGGCCCAAGTCCTTGGGCCCCTGCACCCACGTGGGAGACCTGGAAGAAGCTCCTGCCTCTTGGCTTTCAATCCATTCAGCTCCGGCCGTTGCAGCCATCTAGGGAGTGAACCAGTGGATGGAAGACCTGTCTCTCTCTGCCTCTGCCTTTCTGTAACTCTGCCTTAAAAATAAAATAAATCTTTTTTAAAAAAGTGTAAGTTGGCCGGCGCCGTGGCTTAACAGGCTAATCCTCCACCTTGTGGTGCCGGCGGCACACCGGGTTCTAGTCCCGGTTGGGGCGCCGGATTCTATCCCGGTTGTCCCTCTTCCAGGCCAGCTCTCTGCTATGGCCCGGGAAGGCAGTGGAGGATGGCCCAAGTGCTTGGGCCCTGCACCCACATGGGAGACCAGGAGAAGCACCTGGCTCCTGGCTTCGGATCAGCACGATGCGCCGGCCGCAGCGGCCATTGGAGGGTGAACCAGCGGCAAAAAGGAAGATCTTTCTCTCTCTCTCTCTCTCTCTCTCACTATCCACTTTGCCTGTCAAAAAAAAAAAAAAGTAGTAAGTTAACAAAATTTAGGAGACATGGTCAGAGTCATGCTGAGATTCAATTTCAGGGTCAAAGTTGTTAGATGAGGTGGAAGATCATGGTGTAGATGAAGTTTTTTATTTTTTTAAACATGCTTAATGTGTATTTTCATCTGCTTGAAATGAAGAGCAATGGAAACACGGAGAGAGTGTGGGTAGGGAAGAGAATGACGCCCGCAGTTGCCAGGGCTGGGTTAGGCCAAAGGCAGAAGGCACATCCCATCTGGCTGCAAGGGCCTAAGCACTTGAGTCACTGCTGCCTCCTAGGAGGCATTAGCAGGAAGCTGCACTGGGGGCAGAGTTGCTGGGACCAGTATGGGATGCAGGTGTCCCAAGCAGCTTAACCCACTGTACCACAGTGCACACCCCTCCCCTCGAGAAAAATTGACAACAGACATCACCCCCCTCCAAAAGTGTTTTTTTCCACTTGATTTGAAAGGCAGACAGAGAAAGATCTTCTATTTGCCGGTTCACTCGCCCAGTGCTGCCAGGAGCCTGGAACTCCGTGGAGGTGTTCCCCATGAATGGCAGGGGCCTAGTACTGGGGCCGTCCCTCACCTGCTGCCTGCCAGGCTGTGCATTGACAGAAAGCTGGATTGAAAGCAGAAGAGCCAGGACTTGAACTAGATTCTCTGAAACGCGTGTGAGCATCCCACGTGGCGACTCTAACCACTGTACCAAATGCCCGCCCCTGTATGAAGTTCCAAGTCAGGATTAAACAAGGACAGGTTCAGGAGAGTGACCAAAAGGAGTTTCAAGGTTAATGTGATGTCCATGAAGATTTCCAGAGTCCTGATGGAGAGCTGGTTCAGTATCAAGGTCAGGTTCGTGTTAAGGTAAGAGTCAGGTGAAGCCATGGTCTTGGAGTGTGTGTGGTAGAGCATCAGGGTCTAGATCAGAATCAGTGACTCAGAGTGAACATAAATGCCCCCATAGACATGGGCTCAAAACAAGCTTACAGAGTTAGAGCCAGTTAAGGATGAGACTAAGCGTTAGTACTGAAAAGAACTCGTACTAAATGCAAGCAGGCTCCCCTGCTGCCATCTGACACCAGTAACCCCACATGGCATGGTGGTATAAAGCGGGAGGCGCGTGGCACGGTCTCGCTGCGAGATGCATGGTGGGATACGAGGCGCATCCTGCTGCACGCTATTGGCAGGCATGCGAGATGCACAGCCCTAGACTGAGTCATCTCAAAGGTCGACTCTGAGAACTAGTTCCTGTGAAGTGACAGCAGCTTAAGCAGTGGCACGTTAATTTCAATGCACGTTCTTAACGTGAAGAGGAATTAGAAGGAATCCGAGGAAGAGTTTAGATGAGAATCCCTCTTAGTACGACGACTCGGGTATTCCCAAAACCAACAACTCCTAGCTTCCAGGGGCAAAGCAAAGTGAGTAAGCCCGGCAGCACGGTGCACGCTGGGCAGAGGGCCTTTGCCTCACTCAGGAGGACCGCGGAAACACATCTGGACTCCTGTTGCTTCCAAAAAGTAGCTTTACTGCTTCTCAGCAACTGAGCTGCGAAGAATGCAACCGCAGCTACACAGACTTACCTCAGTTCACGTCCTCGCTCTGAGGACGAACACGCTCCGAAGAACTCAAACGCAGTCCTAGAGCTGTCAAAAGCAGGGCTCATTATCATGGCTGACTTAACTTCCAAGTCATGACAAGGGTCAGATTCAAGGTCATTTAAACAGGAATCATGTTAGGATGATTACCAGTGACAGTACGGGGGTGAAGATCACGGATGAGGCAAGTTTAAGGCCAAGGTTAAAACCATAGTCAAACATGGTAATGATTGAGATCAGGGTCACTTAGAAGGTTTTCTTCAAGGTCACTTCTAAGTTAAGGCAGGTCCCTTTTAAAGTGATCATCGGTGTTAGCATGAGGGTAGACATCAGAAGTTACGTCCATTTTAATGTCTCACTCTAAGTCAGGACCAGAGGAACGGTACCCTGATTCATGGCTCTGGGCATTAGTGGGCCCTAAGCTGGAGAGGACTCTGCTCCCCTAGAGACCAGTAGCAGCCGGTGCAGTCCAGCGTGAAACTTGGCAGTGGAAAGCACCGAGGCGGTGCAGTTGTAGGTGTGCGTGGTCGCCTGCGGGGCAATGCTCACATGGGAGGTGTGGCCGCGAGGCATGAGCAAAGCCACTGAGGCACCTCAGGGAGGTGGAAAAGGAGACGGCCACAGCAGAGGAGAACCCAGGGTCTGAGCAGTGAGGCACTTCTGCAAAGCCTCCGAGTTGGCTTGCATGTGTCAGAACACAGGGCTTTGCTGCCGAAAAACACAGAAATATGTGGTATCTAAGTGTTAGCAACCAACTCAAGGAAGACACGCAGGGGCGAGTGTCTGGCGCAGCACTTGGGACGCCCATGCCCTGTGTCGGAGTCACTGTGGTTGTCTGGGTCTGCTTGTGACTTCAGCTTCCTGCTTAGTGTGCATGCTGGGAGGCAGCAGGTGATGGCCCCACCTCTGGGTCCCTGGTACCCATGTGGAAGATCAGGGCTGGGTTATTGGCTCTGAGCTTTGGGCCTGGGCGGCTGTTGCTGCCTTGAGAGGTCTGCTTTTTAAATAATGAAGACAGACACCACGGGGCTATGGTTATAGCTACTCCTACAGGCTGTGCCTGGCCTGTGGGGCACCAGCAGTTCGCTGCTGCTCCATCCAGGGTTCCCACGTCTCATTACTAACACTGAACTAGGCACAGGTGTCAGGACTGGCCGCCTCGGAGAAGCCTGTGTGTCCCGCAGCACCCCGTGCCTGGGAAAGCACTTGCTCTCTGAGCCAAGGCTCTGGCAGAAAGAAGGCAGAGGCAGATGGTCTTGTTCTGGTTAAATTTTATTGGCATCACGTTCATCTCTTTACAGAAGAACTCGGCCCACACCCTAGAATGTAGACCTTTGGAAAAGGGGGAAGTGCTCTGTTACGCAAGCTACAACGCAGGGGCAGGTCCTAGGAGGGGGACAGAACTGTCAGGTTCCAACCAAAGAAACAGGTGCATTAATGATGGGCAGTCGTAGGGTGACGGGGAGGAGAGGAGAGGCTAAGAGGTCTGCTAACCTAAGGACACCACAACCCTGAAAAGAACGCCTTCTAGAACAAAGGTAGAATCACCAGGACAGACGTTAGGGTTTCCCTTCCCTCCTGCAGCAGGATGCTTATTTAACAGGGGCGTTGTGAAGGGTGGAGCAAGAAAGGAAACGAGAAAAAAAGGGAAAATGAAAACTCCAATTTTTGCAGTAACAGCTGTTTATCCATTGCACACACCACTGTATTAGGCAAATCAACCTTTCGGAAAATTTAGACACAGAAGGGCTCGAGACAGTTTCCCCCGGAGAGATGAAGAGCGTTCTGGCTCTCCAGTCCTTGATAAAGGCGCCATCATTCGTGCATCTACTGTACAGAACACTGCCACGATTGGATGTCCAAGTCCCAAGGTGCTGACGCTCTGTAATCCAGACAGGGTTCAACCCTCCATCTCACACACCTGCATTACAGGACTTAACACATAATCCAAGAATTTCTTACACTAATTTATACATTTTTAATTGGTTGCATATATTAACATGTACTATAAGATTTTTTTCTAAGAAGCATTACATAATAAATGGATACTGTAAAAAGATCTGATTAGTTAAAAGTAACAAGCATTAACAGATACATACAAAACTCAGCCTGATGAGACTGGGTGTGAGCCTGTAACGAAGCGCGGGGCACCAGCCTTCCCAAGGGGCAGCCTTCAAGGAGGGGGCGGGGTATAGGGTAAAAAGACCACAAGACCGTTAAAAAAATCAGATAACTAGTTGGACAGATTAACTGTAAACAGTTCTCTCTCTCCAGTGGACACAAAGAATAGCTTCCAATGCTGACTCCACGTGAGAACACGCTGTGCGGCCGGCCTGTCCTGCAGCCACACACGAGGGCTCATGTGGGCGGGCAGGCCCCTAGGAGCTGCCCCAGGCATGGGCTGGAGTTTGCCTGCTCGCATCAGATCTGTGTGTGTGTGTGTGAGAGAGAGAGATGTGTTGGGCGTGACTGTCTGGAGGGTTTCTTTTGGCAGCTGGAGGTGAGAGATGACTCTGTTTGGTTTAGGAGAGGAGAGGGGCTTGTGTCTGAAGGCCTAAGTGTGTTCTTGTTGTGAAGACTCTGTGCTCTACTCTCACTGCCTCTTCAGCAGCTGCAGCTTTCTGCGGAGGTCTTGGCCCGGTCGTTCTTGTCCAGTTTGATGGGTTCCGGAAATTCATTGTACAGTTCCACCTCCGTTTCCTGGGCAGAGAGAGGAAGGGGTTGATTACTTAGGGCCCTTTCTGCACAGGAGTCAGCCCAGGGAGGTGAGGAGGGAGCAGGGGGCAGTGGAGGGGGCTCTGAGTGGCAACTGCCAAGTGAGTGTGAAGAGGGAGACTGGGGCGGGAGCAGCGCAGGCTTCCCGTATGGTCTGCATTGTGTCTAACTCGCCAGGCAACCCTGGTGGATGTGCTGAGGCTGGGCGCCGGCTGCCCCTTTTGCTCCCGGAACCCCTCTGCACCTTGCCTTCTTGCACTCAGCTTTCAGACTGATGCCCTGTGGCTATCATTTCTTTTTCTTACAAAGGCGTAACAGACTTGGATGTCCCGAACGCCGCCGGCTGAGCGGCATGGCTGCGTGTGGGGTGGGTGCACAGTAAGTGGACCATGGCGCTGCAGCAGAGCTCTCGCTGAGTGAGCAGGTTTCCACTGAGGAGCAGCTTGCTAGTCTGGGGTGCAGAAAATGCGCCCTGTCAACACCACGCACCAGTGTGAGTGGAGGTAGAGCTGGGAGTGTTTCTATTCGTGACAAATTCTCTACAAGAAATGACTGCATGCACAGTAGCCATGGCAGTAGCAAGCCTCTAGAGCAGTTTTAAAACCCCCACGCCCGAAGTTGTACAGTTCCCGGGCTTTCTGTGTATTTGCAAAGCTGGCAACCATCACTACAGAAGCCAGAACATCAGTACTCCTCAGTGGTCACTTCCCCAGCCCAGTGCACCATCTACCTCAAGTCGCATAGCTTTACCTACTCTAGACATTTAACTTAAAAAAACTTTTTTAGAAGCTTATTTGAAAGAGTTGGGGCTGGCATCCCATAGGGACACCAACTGGGAGTCCCGGCTGCTCCTCTTCCTCTGCTGTGGCCTGGGAAAGCAGTGCAAGATGCCCCACATGCTTGGGTCCCTGCACCCATGTGGGAGACCCAGAAGGTCCTGGCTATCTGGGGAGTGAACCAGTGGATGGAAGACCTTTAACTCTGCTCTTTCACTTTCCAGGCAGCCGAAAAGGCTGGGGCTGGGTCAAGTCACCGCTAGGAGTTTATCTAGGTCTCCCGTGTGGGTGCAGGGGCCCAAGTACTTGGTAGTCCATTTTCCACTGTTTTTGCCTGTTAGGCCACAATGCTGGACTCTGATTTAAATTTTTAGTTATCTGACAGACAAAAAAATTGAGGCAGAGAGAGAGACAGATCCTATCTTCTGGTTTACTCCTCACATGCCCAAATTGGCTGGGCAGGATCACAGTGGGAGTGCACTCCAGAGCTCCCACATGGGGGCAGGAACCCAGTTACGTGAGCCCTCACCACTTCCCACTGGTGGCAGAAAACCAAAGTAGTCAGGTCCAGAGCTGGCTTTTGAGCCCAGGAACTCCCACACACCACACCAGGTGAAGTGCCTAGCCTTGAAAACCTCTAAGTATTAATTATTTCTCATGAAGCAGAATCCTGTGAGACAGGCTCCTGAGCTTCCCTGAGCACGCACGCTACAGCAGGCACCGGCTGCTGTATTCCTTGTTACTGCTGGACCCCATGGCAGGGGTTGGGGAACCCAGTTTTTTCTGTTTACTCATCAGCTGATGGACATACACACTGTTTCCGCTATTACAGTGACAACCATGACCTAGTCACCCAGTACCTCAGAATAGCCAAACACTGAAAATCTTACTGTAGGCTATGAAACAAGACCTAAACCAAAAGCTGTGAAAAAGAAATGTTTGTGTCTCCAGTTCTTACGTCCAGTGAATACGCACAGCGAGGGTCGGTGTCCTGGCCACGAAGAGGGCTCTCAGGAAAACCCGACTCTGCCAGCACCTTCAGCCTGGATTCCAAAACTGAGCCAACAGCATGTGTGCCGTCCCAGCCCCGTGCAGGGACCCTAGCCCAGCAGCCTGAGCGCACCAGTACAAGAGCAGAGACGCAGTTCCAGTCCAGCTCGCAACAAGGTTTTATTTGGGGATGAATATAAACGAGACTGAAACTACTACTTTAAATGGAAACTGTCCCCCAAAGAGCCAAGAAAACCAGAAACAAGAGTGAGTGAGGGACAGTCTGTCTGTTGCACTACAGAGGCGGCCTGGGCCCCAGAACACGGCCGTGGCCGGCACAGAAGGAGGAGACCAGAAATAGATACCAACATCCACAAACACTGAGGACAGCAAAGGTCACGTTGTGATTCGTTTATGTAACAGGGACTATTAATATCTGAAACAAGCAGTTCTCTACCTCCGAGAAGAGAGCCGAGGCAACGTGTAACCTCCAAAACAACGTACCTGCCTAGAGACTCCCTCGATTCTTAACAGTCGGCTGGCGTATGTAACTGTTTATCCTTATTTCACTGTTAGTATGCCAGGAACCCACAAGAATGGCCGGGTGTCCAGCCAAGTGCTACGTACTGGGCCTCGGCAGCAGACAAACACCAAATGGCCAAGGGAGGGACTCGTCACCACCCAGGTGACAATGACTGGCAGTGGACATGGATGCCTGCTGGTAGAGAGAGAGAAAACCCACATTGTGGGTGAGCACTGAAGTACCGCTCCCCTTGGAAAAGCACTACGATAGCACCTCTTACTAACAGGACATCCGATCATCTAACCCAAGGGACTAGCACGATAACAGGGACACAGTCACCGAAAACAGAAACTGACAGTAATGCCAGGGAACAGGTGGAGAAATTTCTTAACACACATTTGGATTCTCATGCAATTACATGAACATTATGGAAAATGCAAGTTATTAACCAAGGTGTGGGGATGGGTTCAAAAGGCCCCAGGGTGCCCTGATCTTCATTACTACAGAGCTGGCTGCGTCTTGAGTGAAGAGCTCCTCAGTGGGCAGGAGTGCAGCCCTCAGCAATGCCCAGATTCTCCAGTCCTGGAACAACCCAGGAAGGACAATCTCCCTACCCACGCAGCTGGTGGTGTGGCACAGTGGGTTAAGTTGCCACCTGGGACAGCAGCCAAGCATGGACTGAGTGCTTGGGCCCCCGCACCAGTGTGGCAGATCCAGAGACATTCCAGGCTCTTGGCTCACCCCAGCCATGGCAACCATTTGGGGAGTGAACCAGCGCGTGGAAGACTACCTTTCAAAAATGCTTTTTTAAGAAGTTACCCAGCAGCTATGAATAAAGTTTTCCCGCCTTTTCTTACAGGGAAGGTGACGGAGGCTCATATTGGCAGCAGAGTGAACTAAAGTTCATCTCCTCAAAAACCAGCAGCAGGGGCTGGTACCATGGTTAAAGCACCAGCCTGTGGGTGCCGGTTCGAGTCCCCATTCCTCCACTTCCGATGCAGCTCCCTGCTAATGTGTCTTGGAAAACATTGGAAGACGGCCCAGGAAGAAGCTTCGGATCAGCTCAGCTCAGCTCTGGCCTTTGTCTCTTGTCTCTACCTCTCTCTTTCAAATAAAATAAAATAAATCTTCAGCAGCCCAATCGGGAGCCTCCTAGCAAGAATGGCGTCAGACAAAAGCTTCTAGAAATGAAAGGGCAGTGAAGCCTAAGTAGAACCCAGATAAACACAGAGGTTCTGCTGGCTACACAGCAGAGAGTTGACTGGAAAAGATGGAGGCCAGGCAGGGCTGGGCCAGGGGCACCCACCAGCTGCTGCGCACCCACCTGTTTAAGTGCGTTCCGTGCAATTGTCTGGAAGGCCTGCTCCACGTTGATGGCCTCCTTGGCACTGGTTTCGAAGTAGGGAATGTTGTTTTTGCTGTAGCACCAGGCCTGTGCCCTCTTTGTGGCCACCTAGAATAGGAAGCATGGCATGTAACATTCTGTCCCCAACCTGCAGCCATTTTTCAAGGACTGAGACAATGACTAAAGCACTTAGGAAGGGAAGATCGATGGTTAGAACTAACACTAGTTAGAACTAAGAACCATGCCTAACATCCAACAGAGCCCTCCAAATTGCCCCACCTTTAGCACTTACTTGTCTGTTTTCGAGGTCAATCTTATTTCCCAACACAACAAAGGGGAAGTTTTCCGGATCCCGGGGACTGGCCTGGATGAGAAACTCATCTCTCCAGCTATCAAGCGTTTTGAAAGTGTTGGGGGCGGTCACGTCGAATACCAGAACGCAGCAGTCCGCACCTCTGTAGAAGGCTACACCGAGAGACTGGAACCGTTCCTGTCCTGCTGTGTCCCAGATCTACAGAGACAAAACAGTCACTCCTTGGGAGATGCTGGGCAGAGCAGCAAACGCGCGTGTCTGTGTTTTGCCAGATAATGGCCGGGACTATAGGGCTACCCACAAAGACAAGTGACTTCTGAACCAGAGCACCCCCGCAACCCCAACTGTGTGTCTATTGGGGGGGGTCACATTTGAGTGCAAACACTAGGGTGCTAGAAACATTTTGTCACATAAACAGGTAAAAAATTTTTAAGAACTTACTTGAAAGAATTACAGATAGAGGGACACATACACACACACACACACACACAGATCATCCATCCACTGGTTCACTCCCCAGATGGACAGGCTGGAGACAGGAGCTTCATTGAGGTCTCCCACAGGGTGGCAGGGCCAAAACACTTAAGCCATCTTCCGCTGCTTTTCCCAGGCCATCAGGCAAGAGCTGGATTGAAGTGGAGTGGCTGGGACGTGTACTGGTACCCATGTGGAATGCTGACATCACATTCACCTGCTATGCCACAATGTCATTTCCCATGGACAGAGACGTAAAATTCAAACTTAAGATTCACAGATTCTAGGAACCTTCAGGAGTTGGAGGCGATTACTTGAAAGGTACATGTTTCATGTATGAAAAGTTCAGTATGTTTTATTTATATAGTGCAATTTAAAAAAAACTAGGACTCAGCATTGTGGTCCAGATTAAGCCACTACTTGTGATGATGGCACCCTGTATGAGAATGCCAGTTCAAGTCCCAGCTGCTCCACTACTGATCCAGTTCCCTGCTAATGCACCAGGCAAAGCAGCAGATGATGGCCTGGGTAACTGCAGCCCTGCCACCTAAATGGGAGAACTGGATGTATGTCTTGGCTCTTGACGTAGCTCAGCCCTGGCTATTTTGGCCATCTGGGGAGTGAACCAGTAGATGAAAATTTCTGTCACTCTGCCTTTCAAATAAAAAAACCAGTAAGTGTTAAAACAACAGGGGCCGGTGCTGTGGCGCAGAAGGTAAAGCCACCACCTGCAGTGCCAGCATCACATACAGCAGCCAGTTCAAGTCCTGTCTGCTCCATTTCCAATTCAGCTCTCTGCTATGGCCTAGGGAAGCAGAAGATGGCCCAAGTGCTTGGACCCCTGCACCCACGTGGGAGACCCAGAAGAAGCTCCTGGTTTCAGATTGGCCCAGCTCTGGTTTTTGCGGTCATTTGGGGAGTGAACCAGCAGATAAAAGACCTCTCTCTAACTCTGCCTTTCAAATAAACAACAACAAAACACCCTGTTAGAGGTCAAGAAAAAAGTTACAAGAACATAAATAATGGAGTAAAACTGATATAGGTAAAACTGGCCAAAGACCAGCACCTTGCTTGGTACCATGTTAGGCTCCAGAGAAGCCTAGATTTCCTCACCGCTACAGATCCTTCATGGTGTAAGGATGAAGTGTAATAAAGACAAAGTAGTCCTTTTTTTTTTTTTTTTTTGGACAGGCACAGTGGACAGTGAGAGAGAGAAAGGTCTTCCTTTTCTGTTGGTTCACCCCCGAATAGCTACTATGACTGGCGCACCACGCTGATCCGAAGCCAAGAGCCAGGTGCTTCTGGTCTCCCATGGGGTGCAGGGCCCAAGCACTTGGGCCATCCTCCACTGCACTCCCTGGCCACAGCAGAGAGCTGGCCTGGAAGAGGGGCAACCGGGATAGAATCCGGCGCCCTGACTTGGACTAGAACCTGGTGTGCTGGTGCCGCAGGCAGAGGATTAGCCTGTTGAGCCATGGCACCGGCCATACAAATGTCCTTTTTATTTATTTGGAAGGCAGAGTGGCAGAGAGAGGGAGAGACAGAAAAGGAAAGATATTTTCTCTTCACTGTCTCACTGCCTAGATGGCCACAAGGGCAGGGGCTGGGCCAGGCCAAAGCCAAGAGCTTGGAACTCCCAGCTGGTTTTCCACGTGTGCGGGTGGCAGGGGCCCAGGCACTTGCTCTGCTTTTCCAGGCTCAGCAGCATGGAGCTGGATGACAAGTGGGACTGCCAGGACTCAAACTAGTGCTCTCATACATCTGCTTAACCAGCGGTACCATAATGGCAGCACTTAAATTATTCTACCTCCCTCTGAGTGGGACTACATACTCCCCTGGCCAACAGTAACAGCATATAAGAATGCTGGGAATACCTGCTGCTTCACTTCTGTATTTTTTTTTTTTAAAGATTTATTTGAGAGGCAGAGTACAGAGAGAGTTCGTCCACCTACTTTGCTACACTTCAGTCCCAGCTAAGGCACCTAGAAAGGCAGCAGATGATGGCCAAAGTCCTTGGGCCCTGCACCCACGTTGGGGAACTGGAAGCAGCTCCTGGCTTCGGCCTGGCTCAGCCCTGGCTGTTGTGGCCATCTGGGGAGTAAACTAGTAGATGGAAGACCTACCCCTCCTTCTCTCTCTCTCTCTCTGCCTTTCAAATAAATAAATCTTAAGATTTATTTGAAAAGCATAATTAGAGAGGTGTCAAGATCTGTCTGCTGGTTTACTCCCCAGATGGTCACTACAGCCAGAGCTGGACCAGGCTGAAGTCAGGAGCCAGGAGCTTCTTCTGGGTCTCCCAGGCAGGTGCAAGACCATCTTTTGTAGCTTTCCCAGGCCATGAGCAGGGAGCTGGATCGCAAGTGGAGCAGCCAGTACACAAATGGCATCCCTGTGGGATATATGCAGGCCTCGCAGCAGGCAACTTTACCCACTATACCACAGCACTGGTCCCCCAAGAGGAAATTTAGAGGACTCTGTTGCTGTTAGTGAACTAAATGGTTATTTGGAATTCCGTTACAAAAGATGACAACCAAGTCACATTAAAAAGCTGGAAAATTGAAAAATGTTTCAAAACTGTGTCTTACATAAAAGGCAGAGAAAAGAGGAACACAGCTCCCACTTACTGGTTCACTCCCAAATGCCCTGAGGAGTGGGCACTGGGCCAGGGCCCAACAAGGAAATGGGTGCAGCTCAGGTCTTCCCGTGGGTGGCAGAGTAACAATTCTTTGAGCCATCACTGCTGCCCCCTTGGGTCTGCGCTGGCAAGATGACAGTCAGGACCTGGAGCCAGGAGTCAAACCCAGGCAGCGTGGATGTGCAACAGGGGTACCTTAACCAGCAGGCCAGATGCCTACTTCCTGATGTGACTAACAGTAACACTGCCATTTTAATTTCAGTTTCTCTTCCTTCTTCCAGTAAATGACTCCTGAAGAAACGTCAAATACTTCTACCCTCTACTATCTTCAAGTTCATTTCCAAAAGCTATTTATACACACACACATACATACATACAGGATAGTCCCTGTCTTAACAATAGTTTGACTTACATTCCATACCATCCTGAAGTCAGAAATTTATGCATACAATCACTCCCATTTTGGGGGCCGGTGCTGTAGCGCAGCGGGTAAAGCCACTGTCTGTGGTGCCGGCATCACATACGGGCACCAGTTCGAGACCCGACTACTGCATTTCTGATCCAGCTCTCTGCTCTGGGCTGGGAAAGCAGTGGAGGATGGCCCAAGTCCTTGGGTCCCTGCAGCCATGTGGGAGACCTGGAAGAAGTTCCTGGCTCCTAGCTTTGGATCAGCTCAGCTCCAGCCGTTGTGGCCATCTGGGGAGTGAATCAGCTGATGGAAGACCTGTGTCTCTCTCTGCCTCTCCTCCTCTGTGTAACCCTGACTTTCAAATAAGTAAATATTTTTTTAAAAAATCACTCCCATTTTCAGTGCAGTATTCATGAATTACATGAGATATTAAACACTTAAGATTTGTGAGACCAGGGTTATGGCGTACGGGTTAAACTGCTGCCTGTTGGGGCCGGCGCCGTGGTGTAGTGGGTAAAGTGGCCATAAAGTATATGAGCGAAAGTACAGAGGATGCTGGTTTACAAGACCACATTCCACACTGGAGTGCTTGGGTTCACCTCCTGCTTGTGGCTTCTGGTTCCAGCTTCCTGTATGCAGATCTTTGGAGGTAGCATGGATGCCTCAAGTTGGGTCCCTGGCACTCACAGTGGGAGAGCTAGACTGAGGTTTCTTTTTTTTTTTTTAAGGATTTTTTTCTTTTTTTATATTTCAAAGAGTGGCAGAGAGAGAGAGACAGACAGACGGACAGTCTTCCATCTGCTGGTTCACTCCCGATGGCTGCAGTGATCCAAGGCCAGGAACCAGGATCCTCCTCCAGGTCTCCCATGTGGGTGCAGAGGCCCAAGGACATGGGCCATTTTCTGCTGCTTCTGCAGGACCATTAGCAAGGAACTGGATAGGAGTGGAGCAGCTGGGACTTGAACTGGCACCCACATGGGATATTGGCACTTCAGGCAGAAGCTTTACCCGCTACAGCACAGCACCAGCACTGGCCCCTGGACTGAGTTTTTGTCTGCTGGCTTTGGCCTGGCCCATCCCTGGCTAGTGGAGAACAGACTAGTGGACAACTGCTCTTTCAGATTCTCAAGAGAAACAAATAAAATACATGGGAGAAGCCTGGGCAGGGGAGACAGCACTTAAGATGCTGTTTGGGATACCCGCATTTCCTATGGGGTCCCTGGGTTTGAATCCTAGATCTGCCCCCAAGTCCAGCTTGGGAGGCAGCAGCTGATGGCTCAAGTGGATAGGAGAATGAACCAGGAGAGGTAGATCTCTGTCTCTCAATTTTAAGAGATACAGTAGGATGTGCACAGATTATATGTAAATACTATTCCATTTTATGTAAGGGACAAGATCAGCAGCAGATTTTATTATCTACAGGGATCCTGGAACCATCCCCCATGGACGCTGAGGAAGATTCAGTCAGTGTGGGAGTTCTGTCCTCTTAGTATTACGGTCACAATTGTAAGACAGGTACGTACATACGACCAAAGCGCACTTCCCACCGCAGCCCTCGAGGTTCACCCTGTAGAACTCGGGCACCCCTAGGTCTGTGGAGGGTGAGTGTCCTAGGGACTGCTACGTTGACTGTTGCTTTTGGAACCTGTGCTGCCTGGATCACTGAAAGGTCGGCTGTAGTCAATGCTGTTCCTTCAAATTTGGCTTTCTCCACTGGCAGCCTCTCCCCAGAACCTATTTTAAATTTTCCATTATTATTCATATAGACTTCTATTTATCCCTCTTTAGAATCTGGGCTTCCTAAAACTGGATTGGTGCCACAACAGTTCTGGAAACGACTTGACAAACCTCATCTTTAATCTCTCTCTTCCCTCTGAGACGGATTAAAAGTAGGTCTCTCCTACTCAATGAATCTTGTTTTTACCTTAGCCAGCATCCCATGAGTGCCAGTTTGAGTCTTTCAAATAAAAACTATTTTTTAGAGATCTTAATTCCCGAGTTGCAGATTTCTGCTTATGTCTTTCCTCCCCAGATCGCTGTAGCTTGTTTCCTCGGCAGATTTAAGGCTGTCTTATTTTCTTGAGGTGAATTGACAGAACATTGTTCACACATGATCTATACACCGCGCATCAATACGTTCCTTCCTTCCCTTTTACTTTTTTTTGCTGTGAAGCTTACAGTATAACTACAGGCACTAGACTGACACAGCTCCGGAACGGATTCATCACGTGTCACTGGAACACAGCCTCCTGACTCCTTTACATATAAACAAAATACTCAGAAAAAGTAGGAAGCCTCCTGGTCACAATGCCTTGTTTTCTTTTTGAGCACCTGCTGCTAAAAGCTTTTGAAAATTCCTCAAGAAGTACAGTGACAAAGCCTTTGTCCAGGCAGTGGCTTTCACATACCTCCAGTCTCTGAAACCAGCGGGGGAAAGCCCAAGACCCAGTTCGTCCACTTTCCAGACGTCACTTAGACCCCCTGGGTCTCCAGCCACGGTCTCTTCAGGAGTGAAGCAGTCGAGGGTCCCAGCGTCCTGGGCATGTTGGGACTGACCGTAATGACCCTGACCCAGCAGGGGTTGGGCCCTGACCTCCAACCCCCTAGCCTGCATGGCTACTAAGCCAGGGTTCAGTCCGGCAGACTTGAAGTCCCCTGTTAACTGGGGGCAGCTTGGAGTTCTCTAGGTCATGTCCTCTCCCAGAACCCTGCAGTCGCTGTATGCCCTTCTGTTGCTACTGAAGACCGTGTTAGTCTAACTGCTGTTCCTTTTAGGTCATCTGGCTTTTCTCTATAGTTGCTTTCAGGATTTTATCTTTTGCTCTTCTGCAGTTTTATGTTTTGTTTAGTAAATCTGCTCAATTCTTAAAGGTGACCACTTTCTTGAGCTGTTTAATCTGCAGCTTAGCTGTTCACTTAGTTTATTTCTATATAATTTTTTCACTTCTTCAAGATCTACTTCTCCATATCCTCATTTTTTTTAGTGTCCCTTTCCATTGTGGTTTCTGTTCCTTTTTGAAATGTTTCTAATCATTGCAAACATTACCTGTGTCCATCATTTCCTCATGTGCTTCTAAGTGTCCCCATGGTTGCCTGTATGTTACTTTTGTTTCTGCCAGGATTGACAGGGGTTTGTGTCAGATTACTTATTAAAGATCTGTTTATTTGAAAGAGTTACAAAATGAGAGGTACAGGACAGATCTTCTGTTGTTTCACTCCCCAGATGGCCAAAATGGCCAGGGCTGGGCCAGGCCGAAGCCAGGGGCTTCTTGTGGGTCTCCCATGTAGTGCAGGGGCCCAGGCACTTGAGTCATCTTCTGTTGCTTTTTCCAGGCCGTCAGCAGGGAGCTGGATCAGAAGCAGAGCAGCTGGGACCCGAACCAGTGCCCATACAGGATGCCAGTGTCAAAGGTGGCAGCTTGACCAGCTACACCACCACGCTAACCCCTCCTGTTAGATTCTTTGCCACGTGGAGTAGAAACTTAGAATCCACACGTGTGGATCGCAGGACTGAGATTTTCCAGCAATGAAGCAAAAAAATCCCAGTCCACACTTCAGTCACAGTTCCCCCACCTCCTTAGCCTGCTTTCATTTCCTTCCCAAGTCCTAGACTGCGTGTGTGCACGCGCGTACGTGTGTGTGCAAGGAGCTTCCCAACGCCAGTGCCTCTACCCTGTGTACACACCCTGCCCCTACATAACTGATAAAATCCCCTTCTGTCTACAAACTCCAGCGCACCATGGCAGGAGCCTCCGAACTTCCCATTGCCTCCAGTTCCCTTTGTCTTGTAAGCTGGGAACTCCTTTTCTCTCAAGCTGGACCAACCAATTGGCTGGCTTATTTAATTATTTATGCTTATTTATTCACTTATATTTACTTGTTTATATTTCAAAGAGAGAGGGGGAGACACAGAAGTATCTTCCACCTGTTGGTTCACTCAGCAAATATCCACAACAAATAGGGCTAGGCCAGGCAGAAGCCAGGCATCAGGGTCTCCCACACGGGTGGCAGGAACTCAAGCTGGGCCATCCTCTGCTGCCTCCCAGGCACACTAGCAGGGAGCTAGATTGGAAGTAGAGTAGCCAGGACTCAAACCAGAAACTCCGATATGGAATGGCCGTCCCAGCTTAAGTCACTATGCCACAATGCTTGCTTTCTGCAAGTTGCCTTACTTAAGTTTTAGTTATATTTTTTTCTTCCAAATATTTATTTTATTTATTTGAAAGGCAGAGTTACACAGAGAGAGGAGAGGCAGAGAGGTCTTCCATCTACTGGTTTACTCCCCAGATGGCCGCAACGGCAGGAGCTGCACTGATCCTAAGCCAGGAGCCAGGAGCCTCCTCAGGGTCTCCCAAGTGGGTGCAGGGGCCCAAGGACTTACGCCATCCCCCACTGCCCTCCCAGGCTACAGCAGAGAGCTGGATCGGAAGAGAAACAGCCGGGACTAGAACCGGTGCCCATATGGGATGCCGGCACTTCAGGCCAGAGCTTTAACCTGCTGTGCCTCAGCGCCGGCCCCAAGTTTTAGTTATATTTTTAAGCTCTTTCAGTGTACGTGTGATTGAAGTGGGGAACAACTGTCATGGAAAAAGGAGTTTCAAAATGCAAGCTCTGGGACTGGTGCTGTGGCATAGGGATAAAGCTGCCACCTGCTGTGCCAGCATCACATATGGGCGCCGCTTCGAGTCCTTGCTGCTCCACTTCCAATCCAGTTCTCTGCTATGGCCTGGGAAAGCAGTAGAAGATGGCCCAAGTCCTTCGGCCCCCAAACCCCTGTGGGAGACCAGGAAGAAGCTCCTGGCTCCTGGCTTCAGATCAGTGCAGCTCCGGCTGTTGCAGCCAACTGAGGAGTAAACCAGTGGTTGGAGGACCCCCCTCCTCTCTCTCTCTGCCTCTCCTTCTCTGTGTAACTCTGACTTTCAAATAAATAAATAAATTTTAAAATCAAAATGCAACCTCTGAGCTAAAGCAAGGGCACAAGCAGGAAACGGTGAGCAGTAGCTCTTCCTGCCATTTTTTTCTGTGGCCATAATGGTACATGTGAATGTCCTGGATCAACTCTGAAGAACATCAAAAGTGATGGAAAAAGAGGCAAACGCCAGGTTCTCATAAGGCTACACTCCAAAGTCACGGTCAGTTTCTAACTATGATGATGGCATGTACACACAAAGAGATCCTCCATCTTTTGGTTTGTTCCTCAAATGCCTACTACAGCTGGGGCTAGGACAGGCCAAAGTCAGGAGCCCAGAACAATCTGGGTCTTTCATGTAGACAGCAGGGATCCCAGGACCTGAGACATCACCTGCAACCTCCCAGGAGCCGCATTACCAGGAAGCTGAAATCGGAGAGCTGTGTGAACGCTGGTGCTCCCAAGCAGTGTCTTAACTTCTGTGTCAACGTCCCTGCTCGGCCCTAGCCAAGATTGGATGTGTAACTCAAAGACTGAAACAGCTGACAGCATGACCACACAGGCAATCAGGATGAAAATACAGCACAGGGGCAATCCTGAGATTCTTTTCCAAAGGATATTAAGCATATTTAAAAATAAAATACCTTAACAGAAGAGGGGAAAAACACCCAGAAGTGAACAGTTTGCAACCAGAGTGAAGGCTTTCAGAAAGTCAAACAGGGGTGGGGTAAGCCGCAGCGTGGGACACTGGCATCCCGTACCAGACTGCAGGTTTCAAGTCTGAGTCCTGAGTACTGCCCTTCTGACCTGGGAAAGCAGTGGATGATGCCCCAAGTGCTTGGGTCCCTGCCACCTTCATGGGCAACGCCATGGCCCAGTCCCAGACATTGTGGGCATCTGGGGTGTGAGTCCGCTGTTCTCGCCCCCATCACTCTGCTTTCCCGATCTATTCATCTGTCTGCCTGCTTAGCTGAAAAGCTGTACAAAGGGATTTGTTCAGAAAGATTCAAGGGCAACCCTTGCAGCATTAGGCTGATACACGAAAAAACCAGCCGAGCTTCTGAGAAACACAGCTTGTGGGGTCAGACAGGCCAGATTAAACTTAGAAAAATAAGGCAACAACTTTCATGAGTCCTTTAACACAGAAGGGATGCAAAAATTTCTGACTTAAAACACTGGACAAGTATATTAGAAAAGGGACAAGTTATAAATTCTAGACACAAAACAAGGACCTGCAGGTGGCCAAACTTAGCAAAAACCAAGACCAAAACAAAGAGCAACAGCAACATCCCAGGAAGTTCACTTAAATTTGAATTCTGGAAAGGTAAAAGCCCCTGCGATGCTGGCGTCCCATGTGCACAGCGTGGTTCATGTTCTAGGTGCTCCACTTAGGAACCAACTCCCTGGTAATGGCCTTGGAAAAGCAGTGGAGATGGCCCAAGTGCTTGGGCCCTTGCACCCACGTGGGAGACCTGGAAGAAGCTCCTGGCTCTGGTCTGGCCCAGCCCTGGAAGATCTCTCTCTTTGAGTCTTCTTCTAACTCTGCCTTTCAAATAAATAAATAAATCCTTAAAAAATTCAATTTCACAAAAAACATGAAATACTTTTGGAATGTATTACCATGCAATATTTGGGACATACTTACACTAAAAAAGTAGTTTATCTGAAACTGAAATTTAATTGGATGTCTTGTATTTTTTTTTAAAGCTTTATTTTATTTGAAAGGCACAGTTGGGGGGGTGGGGGGGATGCAGATCTTCCATACGCTGGTTCATTCAAATGGCTGCAATGGCCAGGGCTTGTCCAGACTGAAGCCAAGAGTTTCTTCCAAGTTTCCCATGTGGGTGCGAGAAATCCAAACACTTGGGCCATCTTTGTGGCTGCTTTCCCAAGTGCATTAGCAGGGAAATGGAGCAGCTAGACTTGAACTGGCGCCCACAAGGGATGCTAGTGTTAGAGACAGTGGCTTTACCAGTTACAGCATCTTGTCTTTTATCTCACAGTCCTCGCTCTTACCAGTTATCCATGAATACAATAGTGGGATTTGAAGACCAAGAAAGGAAAATTGCTAGGCATGAAAAAAGGATGTAAACTAAACTGGCAAAGCCTGGTTGGCACAGTGAGAAAGTGTGCTTACCTGCATCGTAACTAGCCTGTCATCCACCATCACCTCCTTGGTCAGAAAGTCGGCTCCTATTGTGGCTTTGTACTGGTTACTGAATTTCTTGTTCACGTACTGGTTCATGAGTGATGTCTTACCAACTCTGAAATTGGAGAAAAACCACGGTATAAATTCAAATGAAAGAATGAAGCCAACTTCAACATTTGCAGTTTTGGAAAAAGGAATCTGCCTGTGTCGAAGGAGAACAAACAGCCCTCAAAGCAAAGGCCGGTGGCAATCACCCATCGAGACCTTCCCCTGGGATAAAACACGGGTCCAGATGCGGTCTGATGCTTAACAACCTTTTGTCAGTTTGGTAGAGGCAACTCAGATGGCAAAACCTAGTATTATTTCTCTCCTTCCAGGAGGATGCCAGCCCTCGCTTCTAAAAGGAGCTTCAGTATTAAGATCATTTCACTCTTCCAAAAATATCACTGCTGTCTTGGGTGTTTCTCCATTTAGCGGTTGTCATTCAGTTGGATGAAGTAATACAAGGCGGAAGCAACTGGCTCTGAGCAGACACACGCTGCTCAGCCAAGCTGCTGCCTTACAGCTTCAAGTCTGAAGCAGAGGAAGAGCCAGCAAGTCACCAAGTCAGCATCCACCTAAAGTATGTTCTTCCAATGATGTTTTTCAGCAAGAAAACACTGTTACCGCTTCCTCACACAGCCGGGAGCAGTGCTCACCAGCCCACACCGCCTCAGCCAGCACTGTCAGAAGAGGGGAGGCGGAATCTGTAATGGAACAAGGTCTGGTGATTCGTTTTAGACAAGTATGGGTAAGGCAAGCCTAGGAACACCTTTCCATGGAGACAGCAGGCGGGGACAGGGCAGTGACCACGCACCTTGGCCCTACCTTACTGGCCTCTGACATGGCAAGCGGTAGCTTATATAAAAGGTTCCTTGGTGATTTAACTAATAAGCCAGCCACACCAGAAACGTCACCAGCTTTTTAAAGGAGTGGCAGGGAGCTTTGACATAAAGAGGCATACCTGCGTTTACCCTTGTTTAAATACGGGCATCTTCAGTGAGACAAGGGATCAGAGGTCACTGGATGCCATTTCTGCAAAGCTCCCAGACACTGAAGTTAGTTACCTGGTGAGCAGCACACCTAGAACCAGGGGCTCAGGCTTTCACGCACAGATCTGAGTCAAACACACCAAAAGGAGGCAGTGGGCACAAAACCACAGATGCAAAGCAAGATGCCAAATCTATGGAAGCAGGACTCCCTGCCTGCCAACTCTGGAGTTCCATGAAAACGATGCTCTTTGTAGAGCTCAAGTAGTCATCCTCCCCGAAATCATGATGAAATCAGAGAACAAGCGGTTACAGAAGATGCCCCGAATCACAGGGCCTGACGCCCCGTGTGGTAGCACAGAGGGTTGAGCTCCAAGCCAGTCTTAGTTCCAATTCAGGAGAAACACTTACCCAGAATCTCCCAAGATGATCACCTTCAGCAACACTTTCTTCCTAGAGGTCATCTTTCAAACTAAATGAGGAAAGGAGAAAGCACCGTGAGTATGATGACGGTAACAAGAAGCCCCTCCTATGGCCCAAGTGTTTGGGCCCCTGCACCCGCATGGGAGACCAGGAGGAAGCACCTGGCTCCTGGCTTCGGATCGGTGTAGCTCTGGCTGTGGCAGCCACTTAGGGGGTGAACCAACAGAAGGAAGACCTTTCTCTCTCTAACTCTGTCAAAAAAAAAAAAAAAAAAAAAAGCAAGCCCCTCCTTTGGCGCGGACAGCACAGGTGCTAGGCCATCCTTGCCTCTTTTCCCAGCACCCAGAGGGCCCAGGAAAGCACACTCCCAGTTAGGAGAGGTCAAGGCTGGAAGCTGCAGGGCAGGATGTCTTCTGTTTGCCTGGCTACTGGATCAGCATTTGGACTAATGCTCCAAACTGACTCAACAGCCTGCTCCTTGCTTCATTCAAGTCCCTGTGGGAATGTTGAGAACCACTTTCATCCTCGCCTTTGCTCTCCATCCCATTACCTTGCTTTATTTTTCTTCAGAGCAATCATTTTTATGTACTGTATTTGTCATTTGTCTACCTTCTCTTTTGCAATAATTTCCATGAAGACAGTTTTTTTTTTTAAATGATGGGGATGGTGGGGGGGTGGGGGTGGGAGAGGCAAGGAAGGGGAGGGAGATGTAGAGCAAGAGATCCTCCACCCCTGGTTCACTACATAGACAGGTGTTTGGGCCACCATCCACTGCCTTCCCAGGTGTATTAGCAGGAAGTGGAATCGGGAGCAGAGGCGCCAAGACTTCAGGCAGGCACTTGAACCCACTGTGACTGAATGCCCACCCCAAAGACAGTTTGGTTCCACATTGCACACTTGGTGTCAAGCAGAGAACTGCTGTCAGCTGTTGTGATGGCATGTGAGTGCTGCTCCACTCTGCAGCTCGAGGGACCACCTTTTTTCCGGAAGACCTTTCAGGCAGGCTCACTGCCTCTGAGCAGGTAATATGGCGATGCCTATCTGGGCTCAGTTCTCTTCCAGCACTTGCCACGCCATGCTCAATGTACTTGTCGAGGCCCTCTGTCTTAACTACCTCTCAGCTGACCCAGCGACCTTTAGGGAAGGAGTGGGTCTCAGAAGCACTGCTTGTTCCTCTCAGCACCGACCACCCAGCTTCTTCAACATTGAGACTGAAGCCGTCTACAGTGAAAACGACTTGAGCACGCTAATGCTGAACCCAGACTGCTGGGATTTTTACTCTGGCTTTGCCAACGGACTTTAGGCGAGTTATGTAATTTTTCTGCTGGGGAGGAATAGCGACGTAAGACTGTTTCTGTCCTAATGATGTGGTGGAGACTGAATGAGCAACACGCTCAAGTCAGTGACTAGAATGCACTAAGCGGTTAGTCCACACTGACCGCTACTGTTACAATGGGAGCCAAATGCAGAAATGAATAAATAACTGAACAGAGTCCAGAAGGGAATGAGAGAAGCAGAGGATGGTCCAGGACGAGGTAATTAAGCCACACCCTCTTTGCAACTCTCCTTGTTCAACTGCACGCAAGACCACAACTAAAAGGAAACATTTGAATTGACTACCGTGCCACAGGGCGTGACCAGATGGAGAACCCCATGCTCCTCAAAGTGCCCTGCAAGGACAGTGGGCGTGGGCGTGGGGCTCGGCCCCACCCCCCACCCCTCGGGAGCAAGGCCCCCTGCCCATGCTGGGACTGTGAGGACCCTGCATCCCAGCACAACAGCAGCTGTCTAGAAAGCTCCTACTAGCTAGTGCTGGTTAGAAGGCAGTGGGGGAGCACTGGAGTTCCAATAGCTGGCTTCCTTCAGTCTCCTGTTTTGTTAGTTTGTCTTATTCATCAATGGGGTTAATTCCCCAAACTATCCATTATATGCAGAGAGCACTGGGCCCTACCTTCCTTCTCAGGGGCTACCTTGACTGACCAAACATTCAAAGTCTCAACTAAGGTCTAGTATTACATTTCAAGCCAAAAATCACATTATGACAGCTGGGGCAAGGTTCAAACCCAAAGAAAGGACACAGAAGGGATGAGGAGGCTGGCGTTGTTGTACAGGGTAAGCTGCTGCCTGTGATGCTGGCATCTCATATGGACAGTGATTCAAGTTCCTACTGTTCCACTTCCCATCCAGCTCCCTGCTAATGCGCCTGGGAAAGAAGCAGAGGATGGGCCAAGCGCTTGGGCCACAGTACCCACGTGGGAGACCTGGAAGAAACTCCTGGCTTCCCGCTTTGGCCTGGTCCTGGCCCGGGCAGTGTGGTCATTTGAGGAGTGAACCAACAGATGGAAGATAGCTCTGTAACTCTTTCAAATAAATAAATCTTCAAAAAAAGAATATAACGCATATATAATGCAAAAAGACAAGATAAATCTTCCATCTACTTGTTCACTTCCCAAATGGCTGCCAATAGCCAGGGCTGGGCCAGGCTGAAGCCAGTAGCTTTTTCTGGGTCTTCCCTTGGGTGCAGGGACCCAAGCCTTGGGCCATTCTCCACAGCTTTCTCAGGCACATTAGCAGGAAGCAGGATGGGAGGTGGAGCAGCCAGGTCTTGAACTAGTACCTATGTCAGATGCCAGTGCACTGGCGGTGTCTTTACCCACTATGCCAAAGTGCTAGCCCTGCAAAAACATTCTTAACGAAAATTTATTAAAGTCAGTAATCCAAACAGATTTGGATAACATGATTTGTTAATAAGCTTTTCATGACTAAACCAATGTTACTTAATACTATTTTAAAAAATGAAAAGAAATACACTTTTGCGTCCATGTTTCCACACAACAGGTTTCATGTTGCTTTTCTGAGCCCTGTGTTTCTGGCCCACGGAGGCCTCCAGGCAGTGCCCATGTGGCCACCTTACATGGGATGCAGAGTACGACAACCCAGAGTTGCTTCCTTCATTTTTAGCCCCCGTCACAGTAATCCCAGACACCACCGAAGGACAAAGCCCGGAAGCCACCTAAATCAGCACTACAGCAGGCACACATCCTCAGCATACAACTTGGCATTTTGTTCTTCCTACATTATCACTCATCTTTGTTTCTAGTGCTTGTTTTCCATTACAATCTTAAAGTCTAATGTTCCTTTGAGTGAATTAAGCATTCAAACAGCCATTCTTGTTCTTTATTTAATGTATCAAAAATACAGAAAAACTGTCTATAATGAATAGAAAAAAATTTCTTCCAATTAATCTACCTGTTAATGCACCTGGGAAGCAGTCGAGGATGGCTCAACTGCCCCTGCCACCAATGTAGGAGACTTAGATGGAGTTCAGGCGTCTGGCTTTGGCCTGGCCCAGCCTAAGATGTATTTGTGGAGTAAAACAGTGGATGGAAAACCATTCTGTCTCTCCCCCTCTGTCACTCTGTTCTTCAAATAAATATAAAGAAATCATATATATATATATATATATATATATATATATATATTTTTTTTTAAATAGGGAGGTGTTTGGCCTAGCAGTTAAGAAGCTGGTTAAGATAACTGTGTTCCATACCAGAGAGCCAGGGTGGAAACCTCTCTGCTCCTGACTGCAGTTTGTTAATGCAGACCCTGGGAGGCTACGGTGATGGCTCAGGTGACTGGGTTCCTGAAACCCACACAGATCTGGATTGAGTTCCTGGCTCTCAGTTTCAGGTCCCAAATCAGGACACGGTAGGCATTTGGTGAACCAGTGATGGGAGCTCTCTCTGCCTCTCAAATAAATAAATAAATATTTTTGAGAACTTACACAAAACGCTAACATGGACTTACTTCCTTGGGATACAGCAATATCTGGGGGATGAAGTGGGGAGATCTCCCCAGGCTGCGACTCCTAAGACTGTCACTGCAGCACCCTGCTGATAAGCACTGGCAGAGGGTCACAGATGGCAGGCAGGGTAGCAGTGCCAGCTCTTGCACAGGACCAGAGCCAAGGGCTCAGGCACAGGGAGACTGGGTGGCCTCACATGGACGCAGAGCCCTCCTTCCCCAGGTAGCCAGTATCCCTTCTGCAGCTCCTCAGGCTCCCCACGAGAAATTTGTTTTTTAAAGATTTATTTATTTATTTGAAAGTCAGAGACCCAGAGAAAGTTCCTAGCTCCTGGCTTCAGATTGGCTCAGCTCCAGCCACTGCTGCTGTTTGGGGGAGTTCACTGGCAGATGGAGGATTTCTCTCTGTAACTCTGCCTTTCAAATGAAATCAATAATAATAATAAAATACCCAATGCCTACTCAGTGGAGGTGAAGACTATGCTGCCGCTGCTGCACTTGGTCTGAAAGCAAAGTGTCTGTGAAGCCATCAATGTAAAATGCAGAGGACAATACTGAAACAGGAATTTACCACATCCAGGGTCACAGAGCACAAGTGGCAGAACTGGAATTACCACTTAGTCACCACACCGTTCTGCAACACCAGCTCCTACCACAAAGACTGTAATTCACAGAGGAATACACCTCAGGTTTGGAAACCACTCATGTCTGTACCACTGTTTCCATTTATATGTTGTATCTGATATAAAGCTACAATGATGACAGATTATATGAACAAGTATTCAAAGCTCACAAGGCTGAAACCATTAAATTAGTTAATATTCCATAACTCAGTAACTTTTTAAAAACATTTATTTATTTGAAATGCAGAGTAATGGGAAAGCAAGACGGAGAGAGAGAGGGATCCATCTTCCATCCTCTGACTCTGACTCTGCCCCAAACGGCTGCAACAGTCATGGCTGGGCCAGGCCAACCCAAGAGCCTGGAACCTCACCTGGGTCTCCCACAGGGGTGGCAGAGGCCCAAAGACCTGGGCCTTCCTCTGTTGTTTTCCTAGGGGCATCAGGGAGCAGGATCTGAATTCAAGCAGCTGGGACTGGAACCGGCACCCATATGGGATGCTGGTGTCAGGGGTGGGTGGCTCAACACCAATCCCCTGCTTGATGTTTCCAAGCTGCTCATCTAGAACAGTGGGGCCCTAACCAGAAAGTTGACTCTTCTTTTTTCCCTGGACCCTTCCCAGGGTCCAGAAAATTCAAGAAAGTACAAAAAGAAGACAAAAAGCTGCTGATAATCCTATCTACTGGCAGCAGTCAGTATTAGTATCAGAGTATATGTCTTTCCATTTTCCCTCAAATGGTTCAGATTAGGCTGTATATTAACTTTCCACCCTATTTTTCTACATTAAATAAGCATATGGATATTCTCAGTCCTTCCCTTGTTAAGAGTACAGGTGTTGGGGCCGGCACTGTGGTGCAGTGGGTTAATGCCCTGGCCTGAAGTGCCAGCATCCCATGTGGACGCCAGTTCAAGACCTGGCTGCTCCACTTCCGATCCAGCTCTCTGCTATGGCCTGGGATAGCAGTGGGGGATGGCTCAAGTCCTTGGGGCCCTGCACCCATGTGGGAGACCCAGAGTAGGCTCCTGGCTTCAGATCAGCGCAGCTCCAGCCATTGCAGCCAAATGGGGAGTGAACCAGCGGAAGGAAGAGCTCTCTCTGTCTCTACTAATCTCTGTAACTGTGTCTTTCACATAAATTACATTTTTTTTTTAAAAGAGTGCAGGTGTCTTTAATTATGAGATGAGCCTATGCATACATGAGTACTTCATAAAGTTTGTGGAAAATGAAATTAAAAGGTAAGTTGGGTGGGGTGGTTGGTGTAGCAGCTGGGACACCACATGTGACACCTGCATCCTATGCCGCAGTGCCTGGTTTCAGTCCCAGCTCCTCAGCTTCTGATCCCGTTTCCTGGTGATGTGCACCCCAGGCGGCAGCAAATGCTGCTTCAAGAACTTGGTCAGTGCACCCACGTGGGAGACCTGGATCGAGTCCTGTCTTTGACCTGGTCCTGTCCTGGCTGTTGTGGGCATGTGGGGAGTGAACCCGCAGAAGGGAGATTTCTCTCCATCTCAGTCTTCTGAACAAAACAAAAAATCAAAATCATAGATGCTTATTTTTGTGAAAAAATTTTTTTGAAATCCATGAAGTTTTTAAAAAAATTCATGGAAAATGATTTTTATGAAAAAAACTGAATGGTTTTCAAAATTTCTTGCAGTGAAAGAAAGCATCACGGGAACACAGATTTGGGCAGGATTTAAGTACATTCAAAAGGACCACTGTAGACGTTAGCCAGTATGCAGTATTAATAAATCCCATCCTGTTTTCTTCCAAGACTACAGGCTGTGTACATGACCATTAAAGTCAGTCATTCTGCCCTCAAAACAGACAGAGGTCACAGCACAGAGTGAGGGAGGCAGGCAACAGTTGCTCATAAGGTTCTGACAAAGCTCATGAGCAAGAGACCAGAATGCGTTCCAAATCACAAAATACAACTGCCCTGGTCTCCCAGCTGAACAGAAGAGTCTGCTGTGTACAAAGAAACTTGCCAGTGAAGAATCCAATCAGGGCCTCTTACGGTGGAACAGTACAGCCCTCGAAACAATGACCATTACTGAACTTACTGAACGTGCTCTGGGCCAGACACTCAGCACTTGACTGAGGCAATAATTTAATTCTCACAACAAAGCCTGTAAGGTAGACACTAAAAATCCCCATTCAACAGATGAAACAACAGACAAACATTCAAGTGTGAAGCTGGAGCCTAGAAGTCATTACAAAAGCTTGTATCTCAGAGGGCTGCACTGTGGCGTAACTGGTGTTGCCCACAACCCTTATGGGTGCCAGTCTGAGTCCCGGTTGCTCCACTTCTCATCCAGGTCTCTTGCTGTGGGATGGGAAAGCAGATGACCCAAGTGCATGGGCCCTGCACCCATATGGGAGACCTGGAGGAAACTCCTAGCCCCTGGCTTTGGATAGGGGCAAACTCCAACTGTTGCAGCCATTTGGGGAGTAAACCAGTGGATGGGAGACCTCTCTCTCTCTCTGCCTCTGCCTCTCTGTTAACTCTGGCTTTCAAATAAATAAATAAATCTTTAAAAAGGAAACTCAAAAAACAAACTTACATCTCAGCCAATACACTGGGTTTATTATCACCAAGACCAAAAAGGCACTCTGTGCTTCAAAATCATTCAAAGGCTGAGAGGCAGAAAAGACACAGAAGCACGGACAACTGAGGCTGAGCAATGGTGTCTGGGAGTGTAACTCTGTTCCCACTCCTTCTGTACATATTACAAATTTCTATGGTAACAAATTTTACAATCTGTGTATTAATAAAATAACTGGTTAGAAAAATCTAGCAAATACCTTCTAAAAAGGTGTAAATGAAAGATCATGTTATGGTTCTGACAAGCACAGGTAGCTTGGAATTGAACTGGCTAGGTGCTGTCATTTGTTTAAAGATCTACTCTTGTTCTGACCTTCCTTTTTCTATTTTAGGCGGGAATCCAGATTGATCTTTTCTCTCCATTCTCTCTCAGACTGATCTTAGAAGCAGCTACTTTTTTTTCCTAAGATTTATTTATTTGACAGGCAGAGTTGCAGAGAGGCAGAGGAGGTGGGGGGGGGGGGAGAGGAGAAGAGAGGAGAGAGAGAGAGAGGTAGAGGTCTTCCACCCACTGGTTCACTCCCTAGATGATAGCAATGGCCGGAGCTGCGCCGATCTGACGCCAGGAGCTTCTTCCGGGTCTCCCACATGGGTGCAGGGACCATAGCACTTGGGCCATCTTCCACTGCTTTCCCAGGCCATTAGCAGAGAGCTCAATTGAAGTGGAGCAGCTGGGACTCGAACTGGCACCCATATGGGATGCTCGAACTATAGGCAGTGGCTTTACCCGCTATGCCACAGTGCCGGCCCCTGAAGGGAACTCTATTAGTGAATTGTGGTCCTCTAACAGAGTTCCATTTCTACCCAAGTGATTCTATGAGGTTATAAAAAATAATTCTTTGAGATGCTGAAATTTACAGGACTTGAAATACACAGTTCATTAATAATGCACAACGGGGCCAGCGCTGTGGTGCAGCAGGTTAACACCCTGGCCTGAAGTGCCAGCATCCCATATGGGTGGCGGTTTGAGACCTGGCTGCTTCACTTCCGATCCAGCTCTCTGCTATGGCCTGGGAAAGCAGAAGATGGCCCAAGTCCTTAAGCCCCTGCACCCGGGTGGGAGACCCGGAGGAAGCTCCTGGCTCCTGGCTTCGGATCAGCACAGCTCCGGCCATTGCGGCCAACTGGGGAGTGATCCATGGGATGGAAGACCTTTCTGACTCTCTCTGCTTCTCCTCTGTGTAACTCTTTCAAATAAATAAATAAATCTTTTTAAAAAATGCATAACTTGTATGTGATTTTATTTATTTGAAAGTCAGATGCATGCGTGAGAGGGAGAAAGAGAGAGAAAATGAATACGAATCTCCCATCTGTTCTTGGCAATGGCCAGGGCTCACATCAAACTGCTCTCTGGATCTGACCCTTTACAGACTTTCCCATGTTAGTCCCTTAACATTTTTACCACGCCTTCTGGGAACTTCTCTGGAGTTTGTTAAGTGACCAATAACAAGTAAAACTTCCTGACTGGTTATTTTTGATATGCTGAATGTTTTCCTTAGGCATTACACCTATAGCTGTCTGGTCTTTCTTTTGAAAATGTTCACTACCGGGGCCCACATGTGGGACACCCAGAAGAAGCTCCTGGCTTTGGATCGACCCAGCTCCAGCCATTGAGACCATTTGAGGAGTGAACCAGTGGACGGAGGATCTCTCTCTCTGCCTCTGTAACTCTGCCTTTCAAATAAATAAACAAATCTTAAAAAAGAAAATGTTCCCTATCTCTGTAGGTGTTATTCTCTCCCTGCAGCACTATATTTATGCTGCCCTGTGTCATGATGATGTCATCTGGCCTACAGACAGCAAACCTTTAGAAGGTGGGTCTGGCCATCTGTTATCTTTGGGATTGCCTTTTGTTTCTGGTGAATGCTGACATTCTCAATTTAGCACAGACATGTAGATTTAAGTCATAAAATCCTAGCACGAATGAGCTTTCCTTTAATTAATGTGGATGTTAGGATGTAACTGAACACAGCTTTATCTTCAGAAACAGATGTGGCTACCAGATTACCCCGTGACTGCCAGTGTTAGAGGACAGGGCACTATGATCAAATTTACCAGAGCTGATCCTTTTCTTAAGCCTTGGAAATCTCCATAAAATACTGCATCAAAGCAGCTGAATGTGAATTTCAACTAAATGTTCCTTATCTGTCCTTGAGCCTGTTGGTGCAGCAGCTCCTGAACTGTCCAAGGAGCAAACTGCTTCAGCAAGTCAAGAAATTCTGTAGGCTTTGTTCAGCCTCACTACAGGCTCCCTCTTTTGCCAGATTCTACTCCAGATCTGAAACACAGCGTCACCCCACCAGTAATATCTCTCTCTGCTTTCACGGAGCTTTTCGTAGACCATCTTTATGTTGAGCCACCTCACACTTAACATGTCTAACATCAAGGCAAGCAGCCTGTGCCACAAGGCAGAATTATTGGCATATGCAGTGTTTGCCCAACCAGCTAGGGCTCAAATGGCAGTTTCCGCCTTTGAATTCCAAGCTTCAACAAAGAAAAGGGAGGTGGTAACTTTTCTGAAGCCACTCAAACCAGTCATCTGCAGGGCCCAGTTCTGAACTCAGGCAGTGAAGCTCCAGAGCTCCTGCTCTTCAAGTTAGGTGTTTCTGTAACAGTCATTCTCCAACGCTCAGGTGTTGTTCACTGGGTGTCTGTCCGGCTAAACGCTATTTGTAGTTCTGCTTTAAGGAACTAGAATCAAAGCTCCTCAACGTAGGAAAGCTCAGATCCTCAGAGATGGCCAAATTGTTATAGTGAACACAGGAAAGAACAATGGCCAGAAAGTGCCTACCCTCCACACAGGAGGCAGCGCAGCAGTGGTGCCCGAGTTGAAGTCCCAGCTATGGTTCTAGTTCCAGAGTCCGCTGATGTGCAACCTGGGAGGCATCAGGAGACAGCTCAAGTACCTGAGTCCCTGTCGCCCATGTGGAAGACCCAAATGGACACCTAGCTCCTGGCATCTGCCTCCTGATTTGCCTGCAGTTGCTGTGGGCATTTGGGGAATGAATCAGCAACTGGAAGATCTCTCTCTCTCCAAATGTAAAAATAAATTAAAATTTTTTTAGTTCCATCAGACCAGAGAACATCCTCCTTAGAATTCTATGCAACTTCATAAAGAATTCACGTTCCATTCTCAAGTACACATTTTTTTTTTTTTAAGATTCATTTTATTTATTTGAAAGACAGAGTTACAGAGAGAGGTAGCGACAGAGAGAGAGAGGTCTTCCATCCGCTGGTTCACTCCCCAGGTGGCCGCAACAGCTGGAGCTGCACCTATCTGAAGCAAGGAGCCAGGAGCCTCTTCCAGGTCTCCCACATGGGCACGCTGGCCCCTCAAGTGTGCATTCTTATAAGAACCGTGATGTTGGGGTCGGAGCTGTAGCGCAATGGGTTAAAGCCCTGGCCTGAAGCTCCGGCATCCCATATGGGCGCCGGTTCTGGTCCCGGCTGTGGCCTGGGAAAGCAGTGGAAGATGCCTGGGTGCCTGGGCCCGAAAGAAGCTCCTGGCTCCTGGCTTCAGATCAGCTCAGCTCTGGCCATTGCAGCCATTTGGGGAGTGAACCAGCAGATGGAGGACCTCTCTCTGTGTCTCTGCTTCTCTAACTCTTTCAAATAAATAAAATAAATTTAAAAAAAAAAAAAGCTGTGATGTTCAGAAACAATGAACAGTGTGAAAAGATAATCTGCAAAATGAGAAATAATTAAAACATAGGAAATTCCACTCATAGCAAGGTAACAATTTAAAAACAGGAAAAAACTTGAATAAACACTTCAAAAGAAGAGAAAGAAATGGATTATTAATGAAAAAATACTTAACATTAATTATCAGGGAAATGTAAAGTAAAACCTAGCACCTCACACGTGCTAGAATGGCTATTACCAAAAAGTCTAAGTATAACAAGTGTTGGAGCGAATTAAGAAAATGGAATGTTACGGAAAACAGTAGGAAGTTTTTTTAAAAAATTAAAAATAGAAATACCAGATGACCCAGCAGTTCTGCTACAGCATATATGTCCAAATATATGGTACATATACTTCCATGTTCATGGCAGCATTCTTCACTATAGGCATAGAATTAACCTAACTATCCATCGGTGGATGAATGAATAAATAAAATAGGGAACATCGTCACAATGGAATACTATTCAGCCTTTAGAAAGAAGGAAATCCTGGCTGACGCCGCGGCTCACTAGGCTAATCCTCCGCCTTGCGGCGCCGGCACACCGGGTTCTACTCCCGGTCCGGGCACCGGATTCTGTCCCGGTTGCCCCTCTTCCAGGCCAGCTCTCTGCTGTGGCCAGGGAGTGCAGTGGAGGATGACCCAAGTGCTTGGGCCCTGCACCCCATGGGAGACCAGGAGAAGCACCTGGCTCCTGCCATCGGATCAGCGCGGTGCGCCGGCTGCAGCGCGCCAACCGCGGCGGCCATTGGAGGGTGAACCAACGGCAAAGGAAGACCTTTCTCTCTGTCTCTCTCTCACTGTCCACTCTGCCTGTCAAAAAAAAAAAAAAAAAAAAAAAGAAAGAAAGAAGGAAATCCTGCTATTTGCAACAACATGGATACACCTAGAGGGCAGGCACACAAGGACAGTGATCTCACATAAATGTGGAAGCTAAAGAAGTGGAAGTCATTTGCGTGGGCGTCCCAAGAGACGGTCTACCACTGCATGGGATGCTGCCTCCTGCAGCCCTTTCCAGACTGCCACCGCTCAGATCTGTCCACTGGGCTGCCGTCTACCTCATCCTGCCTCTCCACCTGTTTTCAACCCTCAGCTCCTAGGATAATCTCTGTTGAACTACAAGACTCAAACCCAGCAGCTTCTGACTAAACTAGCAGTAAGTCTCTGGGCTGACCGGACATCAGTTCAGAACAAGGGCTGGGCTGCTTAGATTTTAAATCAAATCTAAATGGCAATACTCAGTGTGGTGACATGGTGTTTGGTACCAGGCATGAAGGTGTGCAGCAAGAGAGGGTTATCAGGGCAAGCCAGACCCACATGTTATCAAAAGAAAAAGAGAACTATTTCATACCCACCATGATAATGACATACTGTGTATATTTTGATAAATGTGGAAAAATCAGAACCCTTATATGCTGCTTGTAGGAATACAAAATGTTACTGTCATTCAACATTCTGGCAGTGCCTCAAAAAGTTAAACATATGACATAGCGATCCAATTAATAAGTTTACACATGAGAAGGGAACTGAAATGTTTGTTCACACAAAAACTGGCACACCAATACTCACAACAGCATTATCCATACTGGCCACAAAGTGGAAACAATCCGTGTCCACCAATGTGTGGCTGGACAAGAAGCTATGAGGAAGCAGTAATCTGCGCACGCACAGGACTGAAGAGGCTGGAAGGGGAGAGCAGGTAACAGACCCTACGCTGTTCCGCAGAAAGGACAGCCTCCTCCCCTCCCGTTAGCTGTGCTGAGACCCACTTCCCCAGATTTCCTCATTCCTGCCGAGAGCTCTCCCCACCCTGGGCAGTACAGCGACAGCCGTGACCACACCCACCTCTGCCCTGTAAGAGCTCCCTGCGTGCTGGCAGACCTGTCCCTCCCGGTGTCGTGGGTTCTCCACCTCTCGCTCTGTCGCTGACACTATCTGAACTGGAATGACCTTCCTTCCGTCCTCACGCATCACCTCTGCTCATCTACTCACCAACCAGTCTTCCTCGGCCCCATTCAAGGGACACCTCTTAAAACGAAGAAACACCTGCGTCCCGAGTTGGTCCCTTAGTCCCTTTGGGCTGCCGTAACAACATACCTTACTGTAAACTATAAACAAAAGAGATGTATTGCTCAAGGTCCTGGAGGGTAACAGTCAGGCTCAAGGTGCCAGCAGAGTCTGGGTCTGGTGAGGGCCATGCCTCACAGACAGGGCGAGGCAGCTCCCTTCCACTTCCTCCCTAAGTATATGAATCCCACTCAAGGCAGAGTCCTCATGACTTACACACTCCCCTAAGGCACTATCTACGACCACATGGTATTCGGGTCCACACTGAATTTTAAGGGGATACTAGCATACAAACAACAGCAGCTCCTCTATACAAGTATAAATAAAAATCAAGGGCAGGCATTTGGCTTAGCAGCTAAAACACAGGTTAGGGCACCCACACCCCATATCAGAGTAACTGGGTTCAAGTCCCAGTTCTGCTCCTGATTCTAGCTTCTTGCTAAGGCACACTTCTCTCTAAAACTCTTTAAAATAAATAAATAAATCTTAATAAAAAAAAAAAACTTATTTGAAAGGCAGAGCAGGGGGAAGGATGGTGAGAGAGAGAGGAAGGCGGGGGGGGGGGGGATGGAGGAAGGGAGGGAGGGAGAGAGAGAGAGAGAGAGAGACATAGAGAGATCATCCATCTGTTGGTTCACTCCTCAAATGCCTTCAATAGTCAGGTCTGGGCCAGGCTGAAGCCAGGACCCAGGAATTCCATCATGGTCTCCCATATTGGTACCAGGGGCCAAAGCACTTGGGCCATCTTCCACTGCTTTCCAAGAAATTAGAAGGAAATTGGATTGGGGCTGGCCTCTTCCTGTGGTGCCTGCCGAGTCCCAGCTACTCCATTTCTGATCCAGACATGGTGGCCTCAGGAAGCAGTGGAAGATGGCCCAAGTGCTTGGGGCCCTGCAACCACATGGGAGACCCAGAAGAAGCTCCTGGCTCCTGGCTTTGGATCATCCCAGCTCTAGCTGTTGCATCCATTTGGGGAATTAACCAGTGGACGGAAGATCTCTCAGTTTCTGTCTCTCTATAATTCTGCCTCACAAATAAAATAAATAAATCTTTTTTAAAAAGAGAGAGAGGCCGACGCCGCTGCTCACTTGGCTAATCCTCCGCCTGTGGCGCCAGCACCCCGGGGTTCTAGTCCTGGTTGGGACGCCAGATTCTGTCCTGATTGCTCCTCTTCCAGTCCAGCTCTCTGCTGTGGCCCGGGAAGGCAGTGGAGGATGGCCCAAGTGCTTGGGCCCTGCACCTGCATGGGAGACTAGGAGGAAGCACCTGGCTCCTGGCTTCGGATCGGCACGGCGCGCCGGCCGCCAGTGCGCTGGCCGTAGCGGCCACTTGGGGGGTGAACTAACGGAAAAAGGAAGACTTCTCTCTCTGTCTCTCTCTCTCTAACTCTGCCTGTCAAAAAAAAAAATAAATAAAAAATAAAGAGAGAGAGACTTATCCTCTTTTTTAATTAATTAATTTATTTATTTTTGACAGGCAGAGTGGACAGTGAGAGAGACAGAGAGAAAGGTCTCCCTTTTCCGTTGGTTCATCCCCCAACAGCCGCTACAGCCAGTGCACTGCGGCCGGCACGCTGTGCTGATCCAAAGCCAGAAGCCAGGTGCCTCTGCTGGTCTCCCATGCAGGTGCAGGGCCCAAACACTTGGGCCATCCTCCACTGCACTCCTGGGCCACAACAGAGAGCTGGACTGGAAGAGGGGCAGCCAGGACAGAATCCGGCGCCCCCACTGGGACTAGGACCCGGAGTGCCAGCGCCGCAGGCAGAGGATTAGCCTATTGAGCCGCGGCACCGGTCCTTACTCTCTTTAAAAAAAAAATAATAATAAGGATGCTGGATCAGAAATGGACCAGCTGGGACTCAAAGCAGCACTCTGATAAGGGAAGCCACACCACAAGAGGTGGATTAAACCATTGTGCCACAAGGCCAGCCTGGGTAACTGTAACAAGCACACATGCCTCACACCAAACCTTCTCCAAGTACGCAGGTGGGTTTACAGTAACACATTTAACAGGCTCCTATGCTGGAAGACAAGAAGGCACTCAGTACTCTTTCAGATTTGTGTCATCCTTCATGACGTGGTGGGGGAAGAGTGTGGTAAGAGTCCAGACAGTTAAAAAGAAAAGGTCTGTAATGAAAAATAAATCACACGGCTTGTTTGGTTTACTGTGCTGGTGAGAAAATTCCCAAAGAATAGAACATCAGTCAATATTCTTCCCAATTCCTGGAGATGAGTTAGCGAAAACACTTAGAAACGTTCACACAGCAATTTCTACATGTGGCCTAGAATAACCTAACCCATTATGTTACGCTCAACACTGTCAACACTGCCAGGAGTATTTCCTATCTGGGTTTTCAAATTTATTAGCATAAAGTTACAGAAATCATTCTTGGAAGATCTCTGTCTCTATCTGCTGGTTCACTTTCCAAATGGCTCTAAGAGCTAGTACTGGGCCAGGCCAAAGCTAGGTCTCCCACACGGGTGGTAGGGGCCCAAACACTCGGGCCATCTTCCACTGCTTGCCCCAGGCCATTAGGTGGATCTGAATTAGAGCAACCGGGACTCGAACAGGCACCCATGTAAGATGCTAGCATTGTAAGCAGTGGCTCAACCTACTATGCCACAAGGCTGGCTCCTAAAATTTATCACTCTTTTTAAAAAATGATTTATTTATTTGAAATGCAGAGAGGGATAGACAGGGAGATCTTCCATCTGCTGGTACGTTCCCCAGAAGGCTGCAACGACCAGGGCTGTGCCACAGTGAAGCCAGGAGCTTTTTCTGGGTCTCTGACATAGGAGCAGGGCTCCAAGGACCTGGGCCATCCTCTGCTGCTTTCCCATGTGCATTGTCAGGGAGCTGGATCAGAAGTGGAGCAGCCAGGACTCGATCCAGAGCCCATACAGGATTATGGCATCACAAGCTTTACCCACTCTGCCACAATGCCGGCCCCAAATTTATCATTCTTAACCATTTTTTTAAAAAAGAGATTTATTTGAAAGGCAGAGCTACAAAGAATAAAAGGAAAAGAGAGAGATCTATCTGCTGGTTCACTCTCCAAGTGGCCCCAACACCTGGGACTGAGCCAGGCAAAAGCCAAGAGCCTGGAACTCCATCCTGATCTTCCACATGGGTAGCAGAGGCCCAGGTATTTGGGCCATCTTCCACTGGTTTCCCAGGCACATTAGCAGAGAGCTGGATTGGAAACAGAGCAGCCGGGACTCAAACTAGTGTTCATAAGGGATTTCAGCTTCACAGGCAGAGGCAGCTTAACCTGCTGTGCCAAAATGCTGCTCCCTTTTCTTTTTTTCTTTTTCTTTTCTTTTTTTTTAAGACAGGCAGAGTTAGACAGTGAGAGAGAGAGAGAGACAGAGAGAAAGGTCTTCCATTGGTTCTCCCCCGAAATGGCCGCTACAGCTGGTGTGCTGCGATTACCAGAAGCCAGGAGCCAGGTGCTTTTTTTTGGTCTCCCATGCGGGTGCAGGTGCCCAAGCACTTGGGTCATCCTCCACTGCCGTCCCAGGCCACAGCAGAGAGCTGGACTGGAAGAGGAGCAACCAGGACTAGAACCTGGTGCCCATATGCGATGCTGGTGCCGCAGGCGGAGGATTAACCAAGTGAGCCACAGCACCGGCCCCTGGTCCCTTTTCTTAACCATTTTATAGTGTACAATTCACTGGCATTAAGTAGCACGAGATGTATTTTTATTCTACAACAAATTTAAATGTTTACTTTAAGGTAACTCACAAAACAAAGGTCTGAGTAGTGCCAAGTCCAGAAAGGACCCTGCGAAGGCAGATGCTGCCCCATC
Source organism: Lepus europaeus (assembly GCF_033115175.1). NCBI lineage: Eukaryota > Metazoa > Chordata > Mammalia > Lagomorpha > Leporidae > Lepus > Lepus europaeus. The sequence continues at coordinate 12,693,397 of NC_084835.1, forward strand.
CTGCATGGGAGGCACAGCAACACCATCTGCTGACCTGGGTGACGCCACAGGGCGGCGGGCACGGACACAAAGGAAAACACTAAATGCCCCTGCCTCTCAGCAATGCCTAAAACAGACCATCAATTTAGTAATCGAATTCTATACAAATAATTCATGTTCTGATAATTTTACTATAACGCCAACTATTTTTAATAGTTAACAGCTGTTGCTGTAGTGTATACATGCCTTATATTTTCAGAGAAGGAATCCATTTTATAGAACTAAGTATTAAAGACCTAAATAAAGGACTCCTAGCTTTGAGGTCATGCCAGTTTGGGGAGAGAGGCCTTGATCTGTAAGACCTACTCAAGGATGATGACCTTAGAATTATAACAGATTAATTTTCCAAGCACCTACACTGGGCCAACCATTAGGGAAGCGAAGAGAGCAACCACAGTGTTCTGCCTGCTTCACGTTAGGCATAAGGAGACACTGGGTAAGCAGAGGAGATGACGACAGACATGAGACTTCTGAAACTTTAAAATAATCAGATTGTATTACTCTGCAATCAATGGAGACTTTTAACACGAAGAAAGGGGTTGAAGGTGACCAGGCATCTAACCCACCCTGGAAACTGCTTTCCAAAGAAAGAGGACGTCTATAGCTGCATCTTCAACCAGTACAGACGTCTTCTGGGGAATGAAAAGTCCGAATTCTAATATTTAAAATTGAAGATTTAAACACAAGGTAAGAAGTCTCAGAAACATCTGTGTTTCCTTGTTATACATCCACTTAGGTAATGCATTTGGAGGCTGGCAAAGTCTGACCCTGGGTTCTCTACAAGCTCTTTACGTAGGGCAGCCGTTTTACACAGTGCTACGACACCACTTGGGACACCCACAGCCTGTCCTGGGGTAGCTGGCTTCAGGTCCTTTCTCTTGATTATGTGCAGCCTGGGAAGCAGAACTGGTGGCTAAGGTGGTCAGGTCTGCATAAAGAAAGCCTTGTAAACAACCCAACGCTGTACATAGAGCCACATCTTCTGTGCCGTCACTGCCGTGCTGGCATTAGAGAATGACATGATTTGCCGGGCTCCCTCTGAAGTAGGCAGGCATACAGGTTAAAATTGATCAGATTTGTGAACTGGAAGACCACGCCTTCGCCACGCCCCTGTGTGACCTCATGCCCCTACCTGGCCACACCTGGGTGCCCATCAGCCAATCAGGTTAATTAACCACTCCCCTTTGGAAGTGGGTTAAAAGCGGGGACATGGTGTGGTCCGGCCTGCTCCCCCCCCCCCCCCCCCCCCCGGCCTCTTGCTAGGAGGGGGCTTGCTGTAGCCCCGTGCCTCCACGGCACATGGCCTTCGGGCCATGTGCTCTAGACTTCCTGGCCCAGATACAGGCCTAGATGCTCTTCCACGTGGCTGGTTCCTGGCGCTCCGTATGAACCCCTATTTACCTCTCTCTCTTAAATAAAGCTCTCACTCTCCTCCTATGCATCTTTCTCACTAAATAAAAGCTTAAAACATACCATGCTGCCTCGTTTATCTGTGCCGGTATTTAGAATTCTTCTCTAAATATTAGGCAAGAACCCTTTTGGGCTTATTAATATTGGGAATTTAGTAATAAGCCCATGGTGAAATCATAAGGCACCCCAAATTCCGGTAGCACAAGTGGCACCCTGGATAGCATTTCTAGGGAACTTCAAGGGGCCACATTTTAGTGTAAATTTTAGGCGGTCTTCTCCGATTTCACCTCTACAAAGAGGACTAGGCCAGAGAAAACTTCATGATTATAACTAAGTCAGGCTAACCTATAGGCTGGAGTACTGATCTGAAGGTCTCCTTAGCCAAAAACCTTTCATGTCCACATTTCTCCTCTGTTACGGCAGCTAGACCCACTACTTCACTTCCACACAAAGTCTTCATTAACAAAAGATAAATGTTAGATAAATGAACTGACTTTTTTGCCTGTTTGAGTACATCTGGGTGCTCACAAACCAGATACTCTACAGGGTAGGAAGCAGAATTAGAGAGAGACAGAGAGAGATGTATTCAAAGATCAATACAAGGATGCTGATGGACAAACTCTTGTTAGGCAGGAAGTTAGGTAAGAGCTTCTGTGTGTGACAGGCCTAAAGAGAAGCCGTCTATGTCCAGCATCTGCATCTGCATCTCAAAGTCATCCCGATAACATTTTGGGGGCAGCCCAGTATTCGTATCCTGCCCTGCTCCCTTCTACCCATAACCTGCCAGGTAGGGAGGTCCCGCACTTTGCCTAACAAACCTTCCACAATCTCCCAGATGCAGCCCAGTATCTGCATTTCAAACACCCTGCTGCGGATCCCAATTCTCTAGGGGACCTTCCTCTAAACTCAGGACAGCGCCAGCTAGCCTTCCTCCCGTCTGGTACCTTCAGGGGAAAACTCAGATAGGAGCTTCTTAAAATTTACATGCATAAAATCCTTTGTTTCGGGAGATGTGTCAAGACAAAGATCCATCTCCTTAAAAACTCCCCGCCTCAACCAGACTGTGTGCTCAGCCCTCTGCCTCTCCGCTGAGCCGCCCGCCTGGCCTGGTCAGGTGTAATCTCTCCACTCAACCATGTAGCCTTGCTCCCCGCCCCCAAGTCCGAGCGACTGGGTGTTCTCTCTCAGGTTCTATCTGGAGGGGTGCCCATCTGTCCTTACGGATGTCCCTTCCCTAATAAACCTTGCTATTTTGCCTCCCACTGCTGTCTTACGCCTGAATTCTTTCTTGCGCGAAGACAAGAACCCTGTCATTCACCAGTAACACCCTTTCAGAAACTTTTTTAAAATAAAATCTGTGTATTTAAAAGGCAGAGTTACAGAAGGGAAAGTAAGGGGTGGGGGGAGAAAGAGAATTATCTTCCATCTGGTGGTTCACTCCCCAAATGGCTGCGATGGCCAGAGGTGGGCAAGGCTGAAGCCAGGAGCTTCTTCTGGGTCTCCCATGTGGGCTCATGGGCCCAAGCACTTGGGCCATCATCTGCTGCTTTCCCTGGTACATTAGCAGGAAGCTAGATTGGAAGTAGAGCAGCTGGGACTTGAACCAGCACCCATATGGGATGCCGGAGTCACAGGTGGCAGCTTTACTGGCTACACCATAATGCCAGCCCCAAAACACTGACTCTTAACTAATGCTGAATGTATTAAGGCTCCCCAGAGAAACAGAACAGGTGATTTTATGTAAGTGTTTTGTTTTTTTTTTTTTTTTTTGCAGGCAGAGTGGACAGTGAGAGAGAGAGACAGAGAGAAAGGTCTTCCTTTGCCGTTGGTTCACCCTCCAATGGCCGCTGCGGTTGGCGCGCTGCGGCCGGCGCACTGCACTGATCCGATGGTAGGAGCCAGGTGCTTCTCCTGGTCTCCCATGCGGGTGCAGGGCCCAAGCACTTGGGCCATCCTCCACTGCACTCCCTGGCCACAGCAGAGAGCTGGCCTGGAAGAGGGACAACCGGGACAGAATCCGGCACCCCGGCCGGGACTAGAACCTGGTGTGCCGGCGCCGCTAGGCGGAGGATTAGCCTATTGAGCCGTGGCGCCGGTGGTAAGTGGTTTTAAAAATACACTTATTTATGTGAAAGAGAGCTCCCACCTAGGGGTTCACTCCCCACATACTCACAACAGCTGGGGCGTAGAAGGGCTAAAGCCAGGAGCTGGGGACTCAATCTGTGTCTCCCATGGGGGCGAAAGGATACCATCAAGCTACTGCCTCCTCCCAAAATGCACACTGAGAGTAAGGTGGGATCTGTATCACAGCCAGGACTCAAGCCCAGGTACTCCAGTGTGGGATGCTGGTGTCCCAAGCAGAGTCAACCACTAGTCCAAATACCGTCTATTAACGATCTTATCACAAGGAATTTACCCAAATGACTATTCAGGCAGAGCGGTCCCACAATCTGCTGTCCAAAGTCTGACAGCCAGAAGAGCCAGTAGTGCAAGTTCAGTACAAGTTCAGAGTCCAAAGGCAAGAGAACACTGATGCCTCAGCTCAGACTATCAGGAAAAAACGTGAATTCTTTCTTGCTCAACCTTTGGCGCTGTCCAGGTCTCCACTGCGCAAGGCCTGCTCACTTGAGGAAGAGCAAATGCTCATCTCGAAACCAAGCCCCAACTCGCGTTAATGTAGACGCTAGATACCATTAAGATCCTCGTCTTACTCAGTCCCTCAGCCTCCCGACCTCAGCTTGACTTTCCTTGCCCTGCTGTTAGGATTGCAAACAAAGCTGTTATCCAGACTAGCCCACAGCACTGAGGAGCAGCAGCTCTCTTCAAAGGGCTCCCGATCAGCAGACTCCTCAGATCATTCATGTCTCCTGCAGAGACTTTTTTTAAAGGCAGAGTTACATAGAGACAGAGATAGATAGATCGATCGATAGATTGATCGATTTTTTCCATCAGCTGGTTCACGTCCCAAATGGCCACAATGGCCAGGGCTGGGCCAGGGGGGAAGCCAGGAGTCTGGAGCTTCTTCCAGGTCTCCCACCTGGGTGTGTTAGGTAGGAAGTTAGAAATTAGCCTATGTCTGTGAGAGGGGCCTGGGAAGAACAGTTATCTGCAAAAGCCCAGAAGTGTACCGGGGAAGCAGCCCAGCATTTTGCACTACAAAGCCCTGCCTACACTGCAGTAACTTCACAGGTGGTCTCAGCCTTCCCCTCCCAGGGAAGCCCCCCAGGAGAACCCTCTCTCCTCAGTACCAAGCCTTCCCCCAAGGGGAAGCTCCTCTGGTGGCACCAGAGGGCGACCCAGTCTGACGGCACTAAGTAGTGAAACTCTGGGAGGAATTTTACCCAATTCACACTCAGCAAACTTTTTGTCCTGGAGGAGGACAAGGACGGGAATGAAAAATGGCAGGAAGAACTGGACCCCTTTCCCTCAGAAGCCCTGGTCTGAATATCTTAGCTCTCAGTTCTTTCCTGAAACACTCACAGCCTGTGAGGTGTACTCTCTCCATCAAAATGTTAGGGAAGAAGTTAGAAATTAGCCTATGTGTGTGTGAGGGAGGCCTGTGGAAACAGACACCCTCAAAAGCCCAACATCTGTACTTCAAAGTCCTGCCCAGACTCTGAAAACCTTCAAGGTGATCCCAAACTTTTCCCATGGGAAAGCTCTCTCCTGAGCACCAAATGGGCTACCTGGCCTGATAAACATCCTTCCTCCAAGGCAGGCACCCTAGGGGAAGCCCCTAGGCCCACAGCCAGCAAGACTCTCCCTGTCTGATAACAAACTTGGGAAGAAATTCTTCATATTACCCTTTGTCCTAGAGGAGGAGGAGGGGAAGGAGAAACCAGGACCCTTTTCCCTTCTAACAAAGGCTGCACTCAAGCTCTCCGCTCTCTGCTGAGCCCCCCCCCCCGCCCCGCCCACCGCCGCCTGCGGGGTGTACTCTCTCCATCCAACCCTGTAACCTTGCTTTCTCTCCCCCCCCCCCCCCGCGAGGTGTACTCTCTCCATCCAACCCTGTAACCTTGCTTTCTCTCCCCCCCCCCCTTGCCTGCGAGGTGTACCCTCTCCATCCAACCCTGTAACCTTGCTTTCCCGCAGTCTGAGTGACTGGGCACTCTCTCCCTGTCCCTTCCATTCGGACGGATGCCCTGTCCCCAATAAAACCGTGCTACTTTGCTCTCTCTCTCATGCCTGAATTCTTTCTTGCACGAAGACAAGACCCCCAGGACTTTTCTCTGGTGACAGAACCATGCGATCTTGCTTTCCCCAGACAGAGTCACTGGGTGCTCTCTCTCAGATCCTACCTGGAGAGGCCCCCACTGTTCTGACAGACGCCCTACCCCACTAAACCTTGCTACTCTGCTCACCACTCCCCTGTCACACATCTGAATTCTTTCTTGTGTGAGGACAACAACCTATGCCACCTACCTCCAGTAACAGGTGAAGGACACCACGCACTCGTGATGTAGGCAGGCACGCAGGCTAACATTGATTAGGTTTGTGAGCTGGAACACCACGCCTTCACCACACCCCTGTGTGACCTCACACTCCTACCTGGCCACACCTGAGCACTCACTGGCCATCAGGTTAATTAACCACTCCCCTTTGAAGTGGATTAAAAGCCTGGGACGCGGTGTGCCCACCCCTTCTTTTCTTTGGCTTTTTGCCAGTACAGGCGCGTGGCCCATGCTTCCTGGCCTAGATGCTCCTCCACATGGCTGGTTGCTGGTACTTGGTATGAATCCAGATATATCCCTCTCTTTTAGATAAAGCCCTCACTCCCCTATGCATTTCTCTCACTGAATAAAAGCTTAAAAATGTACCAAGCTGCCTTGTTCATTTATGACGATATTCAAAATTCTTCTCTGAATATTAGGCAAGAAGCCACACAGGCTTATCAATACTGGGAATTAATAAGCACACGGTGATATCACATGGCACCCCAAATTCCAGTTTCACTTGGGCCATTTTCTACTGCTTTCCCAGGCATATTAGCAGGGAGGTAGATCAGAAGTTGAGCAGCAGGGACTCGAACCAGTGCCCATATGGGATGCCCACATCTCAGGTGGAGGTTTAACCTCCTACACCACAGCGCTGGCCCCTACAGGTAACATCTTGATGTCCAGTTTGTCTTGAGAGATCTTTTCCAGTAACCCAGGGTCACGAGCAACAAGTAACCTGCATACAACCCCTAGACTGATGGGAACCCACTCTGCAATCAAATCCCCCTAAAGGACATGATCTAGCCAATCAAAGGAGAGCCACAGCACGCACACCAACCAGGGACTGCAACATGAATCCAGCATGCTCCCCTCAACCCCAACTTCAATCTACAGCAAGTTTTACTTCTAATCCTTTGAGGAACCAAAGAATTAACTGGTAGCTGATGGGACAAAGACATAAGCCTCAGCCATTCTCCAGAAGAGAGATAATATTGGAATTTATTCCTTGCCCTTGAATCTCAATTCAGTCTCATATTTTATTGTCTTTGTACCTCACCCACACATTCTTGCCTATGAGACCCAGTGGCCACATGAAAGACTAGTGTGTAGGAATTCACCTCTACCTGCTGCCCTCTTCCCCCACCCTCCTGCAGACTTATTTTCTCTGAATAAATTCGGTCTGGCTATAGATTCCTATTCTGCCTCCTCTCTGTTCTATGCCTCTTTTCCTAACATTTTCGTGTCCTGTTTGAGAAGGCACCAATCTGCACTCTTTTCCTAACAACAGCTACCTGGTTTTTTGCTCTATGCTTTGCAGTAATTATCTACTTTCTTTCACCAGCCCGCTGTCAGGAATTGACTTGTTACACCAGGTGAATGGACCTAGTTTTGGGGGTGTTCCATAACAAGCTCATCAAAAACACCATCACCCACACATCCAAAGAATAATCCAAAGATAATCAAATTATCTGGACAGCTGAGGCACAAAGTTGACACAAAAAAATCAGTCGACACATAGGGACAGATATGAAAACCTCACAGAAGTCAGCTGAGGCTTCAGGTAACACAGGGTACTGTGATGCACAAGCACAAACATGAAAACAAGTGCTGAAGCCACGCCCCTATCTCTGATGCCTTTGATGTAGACTTTATCCCACCCCAGTACCTCTCCCTCAACTTGCAGTTCCTCTGTAAAAGAGAAACACTCATAAATTAAGGGAGTGATGCAAGGGTAAAGACAAGCCAAGACCCTGAATCAAGACTCAAATTGCTCCTATAGTTAACATCTAAATGCAGCCTCTATTCTGAGAGCTTTGCAGGAATACACAGGCCCTGGTCAAAGGTGATGCCCAATCTAATCATAGACCTGGACAGAATGGAGCCCACTTTTACTATTATCAGAGACCAATCAAAGGAAAGCCACACTCTAGGTAATCAACCAGAGGCCCACACAGGAGCTCAACATGCACTGCTGAACCCCCACTTTAAACTGTAAGATTTACTGCCTTTAATCCCTCCAGAGTCTGCAAAGTGAGACAGAACTGCCTGACTCCTTGCTCTGTGCATTGCAAGTAAGCTCCTAATCCTTTCCACCATCCCAGCGTCAACGACCTGCTGGTGTGGGGCAAGCACGTGCTGTTTGAGGTTCTACAGCAGTTCCTCCAACTGATGTGGGGGGACCAGACAGGAAAATTATGTAGAACAGCCGAGCTGGAACTTCTGCCAGTCCTACATCATAGCTCTCTCACCTTATCTGTCAATTTAATATGCCCACCTTCCTAGAATATCCCTGTGTCTCCTCTGGGACCAGGAAGGAGACGCCACAATGGCCATGTGGAGGTGCCGTGACAATCCCAGACAGCTTCATGCACACTAACCTCCACCTACACCCTACGTTGTGTGTTCAGTTTTTAAGTCCCCACCCTGAATCTCACCAAAGAGGCTGACAATATGGAAGGGTCCCTTCTTCTGCTCCTGACCATGCTTAAGGACCCCTCTACTGCCTCCTTCCCCCTCCTCTCCACACAGGAAGCTCTCTGGTCGCTCATGAGGAGTACTGCTCCATGTGGGGTGGCCCATACTCACAAATCAATGTATATTCATTTTGTTTTAAATAAATCCTGTCCTCACTGTGCACTGTATTGATGCCTCTGTTTTGAATTCTCTCTGTGGGGAGAAGAACTTGAAATAAAGATTAAGATACACAGGTATGAGGCAGCCAAACTTGGGGAGTATTCTGTAACAGTGTTGAAGAACAGAAAGTCAAAAGTTTCACAAGAATTTGCTTCTATTTCAAAAATTACACCACAAAGTAGGTTCAAAGGGAACCAAGTTTAAAAACCATTGTTGAGGGCCACTGTGGCAAAGCAGGTAAACCCACTGCACGCAGCGTCAGCATCCCATATGGGCACTGGTTTGAATCTCTATTGCTCCTCTTTTGACAGAGCTCATGCACCTGGGACAGCAGCAGCAGATGGTCCAAGTGTTCGGGCACCTCCACCCACGTGGGAGACCTGGAGGAGGCTCCTGGCTTTGGATTGAATCGGTGCGACTCTGGCCACTGTGGACATCTGGGGAGTGGACCAGCAGATGGAAGATCTCTCTCTCTCCCCCATCTGTGGCTCTTAAATTAAAAAAGATGTATTTACTTATTTGAAGGACAGAGTTACAAAGAGGGAGGGAGAAACAGAGAGATTCTCCTTCGCTGGATCACTCCCTAGATGGCAGCAACAGGTGGGGCAGGCCAGGCCAAAGCCAGGAGCTTCATCCGTCTCCTACATGGGTGCAGGAGTCCAAGGAATAGGGGGACCATCTTCCACGGCTTCCCCAGGCACATTAGCAGGGAGCTGAATGGGAAGTGGAGCAGCTAGGACTCGAACTGATACCCATATTTGGGACACCAGCATTGCAAGTAGAGGCTTAACTTACTACACCACCACAACGCCCCCCGGGTTTTTTGTTTCTTTTTTCCTATGCCTATTATTACCTACTTTTGAAAGGCAGAATGAGAGCAAGAAATAGCCCATCCACTGGCATACTCCCCCGTACAGTCAGGGCTGGGCCAGTTGGAAGCCAGGAACTCCATCCAGATCTCCCACAAGGGTAGCAGGAGCTCAAGCTCTTGAGCCATCATCTGTAGCCTCCCAGGATGCATCAGCAGGAGGCTGGACTGAGGCAGAATAGTGAGGACTCAACCAGCACTCTGATTTAGAATGCAGAAGTCCCAGCTGGTGGCCTAACGTGTGCCACACTGCCCGCGCCAGGACTAACATTCCTCATACCTATGTTAGGCTCTTTTCACAACACTGAATGCTATGCACATAATATGAGACATTAAGACAGGATTTACTTTGATCTTCTTGGACAGCACATTTACTTTAGTATTCAAGAGCTCAGGTTCCCTGCAACTACTCAACAACCTAATCTAATTACGAAACCACATTTCCTGATTGGAGGTCAGGAGTTCAATCGGCTGATACACTGTGGATTTTTTTGGAGTAGGAATTTTAAAAAAAAGATACTGATCTTTATGTCTGTATTTGTAAAACAAAGGAGCTGCAAACTGAAGATTCACTGACCTTTAAGACAGACGGAAAGTGAGATACAGTACAGCACATCCTTACCCTAACACCAAAATAAAATATTCAGAGGATGCTCACTTGATCAGACATCACAGATGTATTCCAAGGGTAAAATGCTCACAGAGAGATGGCCCCAGAGAATTTGGTGGAATTCCCCCAAAATTAAAGAGGATATAAGCTCCCAGTCCCTCACAGATACAAGTCAGCTACTTGGGAAAGCCTCCTGGAATACAGAAAACCCAATCTGAGGAAATATGGAAGTCACAAGTATGCTTCTTGGACGGCAGCCCATATGCCATGGACAGCCGTCCACACAGCATGGACAGCCTCTGGCTGTCCTGCCCGCTGCGCTCTTGCAAGCATCTGGCACAGTCAGTGGTTCAAATGCCACCCTGTGTTGTATCTCCTTTATAATTCTTCAAAGGATTTACCTGAACTCACTGTCTCTCCCCCTCTCTGTAACTATTTGCAAGAATGAGATACATATCTTCCACTCACTGTTTCACTCACCAAATGCCCACAACAGCTGGCCAGGCAGGAGCCAGGAGCTCAGAACTCAATCTGGTTGGACTATAGTCTGCAAAGATTTAAACACACAGGAGGGGTAGGTTCTGAGATCTATGGCACAGCAGGGAGCTCCTAGTCTATATTAATGTATCTTTCAAAAGAGCTCAGAGTCCATTGTCAGTGTAGAACAAGGAGACCCAGAAGTCCACGGGCCCTGGAATCATGATGTGCAGGATCAGCCCGATGTGAACTTAAACAGCTGTAGAAGGGAGCAGGAAGTCCAGACTCCTGTGTATTGGGCATGCCCAGTCAGAGGCCTTGGTTCTGCAGAGGACAGAAGTGGGCCGGGTACCTGGGGGTGCCCCTCTGGGAGGCATTCAGGTCAACAGGACACCTGGAAGCACCCTAGCCTTCCAAATGCTCCTGTGCAAGAGCATGGGGTGAGCTGAAAGGAAGGCTCGAGGCCACCTAGAGTGGACGGTCCTCCGGCCCCCACCTGAGGAAGCTGCAGGGATGGGGCCCTCTGCCCACCCTGCTGATTCCTTTCTTCCATGTTCATGGGGGAGGAGAGATGGTTCTTAGTGATTGATTCCGTCTTCCAACTCTGCTGGTAGAGTGGATGCTCCCCCAAGACAATCCCAACTCTTGCTGTCCATCCTCCTGTTATGTGTGCTCCAGTCTGAACAAGTAGTCAGGCAGTGCTTGCAAAGCACAGAAAAGGTAAAAGGAATGGGCCGGAAGGTAAAAACACTGCTTACAACCCAGCATCCCATATGGGTGCCTGTTTATGTCCCAGCTGCTCCATTTCTGATCCAGCTCCCTGCTAATGTGCCTAGGAAAACAAAAGATGGCCCAAGTCCTTGCTAGGGACTTCACCATTTAGATGGGAGACATGAATGGAGTTCCAGGCTCCTGGCTTCCACCTGGCCCAGTCACGGCCCTTGGGGGAGTGAAGCAGCAGATGGAAGATCTCCCTCCCCTTCTCTGTATAATTGTGTCTTTCAAATAAATATATAAACTTTAAAAAAAAAGTTTGGGGCTGGCACTGTAGCACAACGGGTAAAGCTGACACCTACAGTGCCAGCAGCCCACATGGGTGTTGGCTCAAGTCCCAGCTGCTCCACTTCTGATGCAGCTCTCTGCTATGGCCAGGGAAAGCAGTAAAAGATGGACCAAGTCCTTAGGCCCCTGCACCCGTGTAGAAGACCTGGAGGAAGCTCTTGGCTCCTGGCTTTGGATTGGCCCAATTCTGGCCATTACGGCCATTTGGGGAGTGGACCAGAGGATGGAAGATATGTCTGTGTGTGTGTGCACATGTGTGTCTCCATCTGCCTCTCTACTAACTCTGCCTTTCAAATAAATAACTAAATCCTTAAAAAAAAAAAAAAAAAAAAAGTTGGGGCTGGCACTGTGGAATAGTGGGTAAAGCCTCCGCCTGCAGTGTTGTCATCCCATACGGGTGTCAGTTCGGTTCCAGTCCCAGCTGCTCCAGCTCTCTACTATGGCCTGGGAAAGCAGAAGAAGATGGCCGAAGTACTTGGGCACCTGCACCCGTGTGTGAGACCAGGAAGAAGCTCCTGGTTCCTGGCTTCAGAACGGATGAGCTCAGTTCCAGCTGATGCAGCCATTTGGGGATTGAACCAGCAAATGGAATACCTCTCTGTCTCTCTCTCTACCTCTGTAACTCTGCCTTTCAAATAAATAAATAATTTTTTAAAAGTTACATGGAAAAGTGACTTCAGAAAATTACCAAGGTTAACCCCAACCAGTCCCAGCAGTCCTGAAGGGCTAAGGCTCCAAACAGTACACGAGGCAGAAATGCAGACTCTGTGTCTGACACGGCCAGACACACACGTCACCTAGACACACTAGGTCCTGCTGGCATATAGCCACTCTACCCTGAGGCCGACACACACGGACAAAGTCCTGAACCAGACCAGACTAAGCATCACAGACGGCCTAGGTATGGCCCCCAGGAGTATCAGGGTTCTTCTGTGCATGCTGCTGAGCTTCCTGACTGTGATGTTTTCTCCTTTTGGTAGCCGAGACACAGAGCCTTGTCTCTGGTCCGCCCAAGAGCCAAGGGGTACTCAGCAGTGGGCCAGAAGTCCTGGGTGGGGAGTGTCAGAGGGAGGATTTATGGCCAGAAACTACTGTCTGGAGGGCTGGGAGAGCTTATGGGAAGCGGGTCTTTCCTAAGGCAAGTTCTAGAGTGCCAGTTTCCAGGTATTTCTAAGTAAAGCAGTGATTGTGTAGTTTGAGAGCCCAATGGGCTTCCTCAGGAGCCAAAGTATCTAGAATGACCTATGGCACTTGCGCATGGACTGGCTTCACTGTGTGCACCATCTTGAATGTGCAGTGACTTGGCCTGCTAGTGATCATGGGCAGGGACAGGGCGCCAGGCTTGTCATTCCCCTCCGCTCCCCAGTATGCATTTCCTTTATACCCAGCAATGCAATGCACAGGCAACTAGTGTTGCTGTCTCTTAAACTTATAACTGGCTCCAAACCTTTCAGGGCAGGCCCCAGTTTCTCTTACTCTCAAGACCCTCCCCTTCCTGTCCCCATGCAAGCTCTTTTCAACCCCTGCCTGCTTGAGCGTTTCCACTTTGAGCTCCCTGGTTTGCAGTACATTCCACATCACCTCCAGGCCTCTCCCTGGTTTGCAGTACATTCCACATCACCTCCAGGCCTCTGCATGTGCCTTCCTCTCCGTAAAGCCGACACATGCAGGGCACCCAGCTGAGCTCCCTGGTTTGCAGTACATTCCACATCACCTCCAGGCCTCTCCCTGGTTTGCAGTACATACCACATCACCTCCAGGCCTCTCCCTGGTTTGCAGTACATTCCACATCACCTCCAGGCCTCTCCCTGGTTTGCAGTACATTCCACATCACCTCCAGGCCTCTGCATGTGCTTTCCTCCCCGTAAAGCCGACACATGCAGGGCACCCAGCTGAGCTCCCCTGGGCTCCCAGAGATGCATCAGACATAGATCGTGCCGTGAGGACCTTTAAGTCCAGCTGGGGATGTGATATAGAGACCTAACGCCTACAGAGCAGGCTCACCTGTTCACAGGTACAGAGGAAGGACAAGCATAGAGCACTGCCTGACCCACCGGCTACTGAAGCTGAAAGGACAGCTTCTAAAGGAGGTGGGTCTGGCAGACCTCTGCGGGGTGTGGCTGACACATATGGAGAGGAGGCCTTTCAAGGCAATGAGAGGCCAGCCAGTGGTAGGAACACACAGCTCAGAGACAGAACCATGTCAGGAAATGGTGGGGAGACTGCCCCCTTATTCCCAAGGCAAACCACCCCACCCACTCCCACTGGTGCATTTTACTCTGGGTCTCCTAACTGAAACATATGGCCCTGTAACTGATAATGGAACATTCTCCTAATCAGACATTAGGTAGCTCTGACAGCAGCTCCTTCTCATCTACTTCATTAGTCCAAGCTGCAGTAGGAGAGCTTAACCCACTGACACTCTTCTTTCCTTTTCTGCATATGTCCTATTAGTCTTCCTTGGTGGTTATCTAGGGATTACAATTAATAGCTTAAATTTACAAACTAGTTTGGGCGATTACAATTTCATCTTAACAGTATGCAAATATTCTGTTCCTATACAACAAGTAAGGATACTCCTAAGTTTTCATAGAAAAATGGGATTTACAGTTAAGTTAATTTTGGTGCAAAAGGATTTGAAATCTATGCATAGATTTTTCATACCACATCTTCAGACACACCTCATGTTTGTGCTACCTTCTGCAGTACCTTCATCTGTCTTTCCCCTTTTACACTGCTACTGTCGCAGATGACATATTTATAAGTCAAGTGCTCACTAAGACAAATCCCTTTATGCTTTTGTCTTTTCCAGACAAACAAAATAATAGTAAAACCGGCTTTTGTAACTACGTCTGCGGCTCCTTTTACCAGTGTTCCCAACTTCTTTTTCTGGCATCAAGGGTCTAGTGTCTTCATTTCAGCCTGAGAAACTTCTGTCTATCCCGAAATATCTCAATTTCTCTTTCCCTCATGGAGGAGAGTTTGCTAGCTACAGAATTATTAGCTAGTAGTGTTTCTTCCTTCCGACTCTGGACACGTCATCCTACGTCTTCTAGCCTCCGTGAGCTCTAGAGGAATCGGCCATCAGGACCTTACTAAGGACACTTCACACAGACAGTCCACAGCTTAGGACAGCTCAACTTAGGCTTCTTGATTTTACAACAGGACAGAAGAGGTACAAAGGCAGCAGGTTTGGATTTTTAATCAGATCTGAATTTTTATCTTTTCTCCATACAGCAACATGCATTATGACACTCTTGGGATGCTAGGCAGCAGCAGTGAGCCACAGCTGTCAGTTGGCCACGAGATCACAAGGGGGAAACAAGAGGCACACTACAGTGGACCGGGTTGCTAAGGTGGAATGGTTAGTAGGTGAAGTGCGTTAAATGTATTTTTTACACTATTTTCGACTTACAGCAGGTTTTTTGGGCTATGAGGTGAGGAGCATCTGTGTATCACAAGTCAATTATCTTTCTCACTTCACAATTTGACTACAGTGTGTCTCATAGCTGATCTCTGAACTCCCTGGAGTTCTTTCAGCTTACTGGACTGTATAAATTTATGTTTTTCATGAGATGTGGGATATTTCAGTTATTAATTCTTCCCAAAAAAACTTTTGTTCCTTTCTCTACTCTTCCGGAATTCCTATAAGATATATGTTGGCTCACAGGCACTTCAGGCTGTTAATTTTTCTTCACTCTTTTTTCTATCCCCAGACTAAATAACTTCAATGGTTGTAAGACAGAATAGAGACAGGACATACAAAAATCAAGCCTCTCCCAAATCCACATGTAATCATTCCCAGCTCCCAGGCAATGAGAAACAAAGTGCACCAAAATCCTTAGCACAAAAGACCCTGTACTGCCTATTAAGACTCCCCAGCCAACATGCACATGCTCAGAACAGAACAGCTCAACCCATACATCACCTTCCTGGGGAGATGGCAGTGAGCAACACTGCCATTTGGAGTGTGTTCTTTGCAAAAGAAGCAACCACACCTGCCAAGAACACTTAGCCAGGTCAAATCAAAGAGCCACGTGCTGAGGGGGATGGACTACAGAAGCAGACAGTGCGGCTAACCCTCTCCAACCCAATAAAAACTCCAGTTCAGCCTCTACTGGGGAGCAAGTCGAGGCCCTGCTATATCCCTTGTACTGGAGCATAAGCCACCAAAACACCTTGTTTGAGTTGAATGCAGAGTTCTTGACAAGTTCTATTTGCAAGTGAACCAAAGAACATCCATTTTACCCTCAAGTCCGTAGTTAGGCTTCCTGAAGTTTATTACTTGCAGTCAGCCTCAATATGAGATAGAAAATTTCAGAAATAAGCAAACTGTAAGTTTTAAACTGTACTGAGTAGCATTTTAAAATCTTTTGCCATTCCACATACCCAGAACATCAACCATCTTTCTGTCTAGTGTGTCTACACTTACACACTAATTGCCCACACTAATCATTCAGTAGCTGCTTTGGTTATCACATCTACTGCTTCAGGTATTACTGATCGCATGTGTTCAAGTAAACCTTATTTTAGGTACTAATGGTCCCAAAGTATAAGAGGAGTGATGCTGGCAATGCAGACATGCCAAAAAGAAACCATAAAAGTGCTCACTTTAAGATGATGAAAAGAGGGGCCAGGCTGTGGCATAGCTAGTAAAGCCATGGCCTGAGGTGCTGGCAACCCAAGTGGGCACCAGTTTGAATTCCAGCAACTCCACTTTCAATCCAGCTCCTCACTAATGTACTTGGGAAGGCAGTGGAGGCTGGTCCAGGTGCTTGGGCCCCTGTACCCATGTGGGAGACCTGGAAGCAACTCCTGACTTCAGACTGGCCCAGCTCCAGCCACTGCAGCCACTTGGGGAATGAACCAGCAGATGAAAAGTATCTCTCTCTCTTTCCACCTCCACCATCCATCTCTAACTCTGCCTTTCAAGTAAACTAATCTAAAAAAAAAAAAAAAAAAAAAGATGAAAAGAAATCCTATGGTGAGGTTGCTAAGATCTGTAAGAATCAATCTTCTGTGAAATTGTGGAGGAGAAAGGAATTCATGCTAGTTATGCTGTTGTACTTCAACAGTTGTAGCCACAGCACAGGATCAAGAGTTAAGACGGAAAGGGTCAGAGCCAATGCTGTGGCGCAGCAGGTACAGTCGCCGCCTGCAGAGCCAGCATCCCATATGGGTGCCGGTTCAAGAATTGACGCCTCCACTTCTGATCCAGCTCTCTGCTATAGCTGGGAAAGGAATAGAAGATGAAGATGGCCCAAGTCCTTGGGTCCCTGCACCCATGTGGGAAACCGGGAAGAGGCTCCGGGCTCCTGGCTACAGACAGGTGCAGCTCCAGCCATTGCAGCCAACTGGGGAGTAAACCAGCAGATGGAAGACCTCTCTCTCTGCCTCTGCCTATGTAACTCTGCTTTTAAAATAAATCAATAAATCTTTAAGATAAAAAAGGGCATTAAATTTGCAGGGAGCAGACAGGAACAGAAAATGAGTTGACTGATGGCAGCATGCCTTGCCAGAGAGCACTGTATACAGCCATGCATGGCTTAACAATGGGCTATGTTCTAAAAAGTGCACAGTTAGGCAATTCTGTCATTGTGCAAACATCATAGATCACAGTGACACAAACAAGGATGCCTGCGCAGTCACTGGGCGATACAATTTTATGGGACTATTCTTGTACATGCAGTCCACTGGTCAAAATATTGTTCTGTGGCACAAGGCTATATACGGTTCAGTGCTATCCACAATCTCAGGCATCCCCTGGGGAACTCGGAATATATCCCCTACTCTGCCCTACATTTTTCTTTTTGGTTCTTTTTTGTTCAGAGACTATATTCCTGATCTTGACCCCGTTAGCTCACTGAACATTCTGAAGCTGGTTGATTCAGTATCTTTGATCAGTAATTCCAGTATCTGAGCTTCCTAGGGGATGGTTTCTGTTAACTTGTATGGCTGGTAATGTTTGCTGAGAAATGGGCATTTTAAGTATAATGTGATCCGAGCATCCTTTCTTTACAGACAGCTGATTCTTGGTCATTAAGAACCACAATAGTTAGTATCTCAGTACAGCGCTCACACAGGACAGCAGCCTTGCCTTCTTGGACTTCCCGAGTGTCCATTAGGTTCCAGGGGTTCAAAATAGTCGATTCCAGTTCTCTTTCCTGCTGAACATGGTACAGGAATCCACCTTCAGATATCCCTTCTCCATCAGTTTGACTAACAATCATGCCCAACCTGTAGTCTTTTAATTTAATGAAGATCAGTGACCCAGTCCAATTTTTAGAACTTAACAGAAAGCTCATTCAGAGCCTGAATCACTGCTAATTCTCTCAGTAGAAAGGCCAGGGTATGTGCACAATCTATTGGGCAGACAGGTTTGATCTGGTCACTGTTATGCAAAAGGATCTGTTGAGTCATCCACATAAACCCTTCTGCAAACCTCCCGTAAACAGAGAACACTACCACAGGAAAGGATCCGGTGAGTGGCTAAAGTAAAAATAGTTTAATAGAAAAGCAGATGTGAGACATAAAACTAGTGGATTCTGGGTTGCAGCACTGTTCAAAACAGAAGAGAAATGTAGTAGTAAGAGGTGGTAGAGGGGCTGGTGCTGTGGCATAGTGGGTTAAGCCTCCACCTGCGGTGCAGGCATCCCATATGGGCCCTGGTTTGTGTCTGGGTTGCTCCTCTTAAAATCTAGCTCTCTGCTCACGGCCCAGGAAAGCAGTGGAAGGTGGCCCAAATGCATGGGCCCCTGCACCTGCACAGTTCACCCAGAATAAGCTCCTGGCTTCTGATACCTTGGGGAGTGAACTAGCAGATGAAAGACTTCTCTCTCTTAAATAAATAAAATCTTAAAAAAAAAAAATGGTAGACAAAAAACATGAAATATAACTTACATTAAAGGCCTTTATTCTGGAAGCCAGTATCCAGTGCTCTGAAGCACTTTTTTTTTTTGACAGGCAGAGTGGACAGTGAGAGAGAGAGACAGAAAGGTCTTCCTTTTTTTTTTTCCGTTGGTTCAACCCCCAGTGGCCGCTGTGGCCGGCGTGCTGCAATGATCTGAAGCCAGGAGCCAGGTGCTTCTCCTGGTCTCCCATGCAGGTGCAGGGCCCAAGCACTTGGGCCATCCTCCACTGCACTCCCGGGCCACGGCAGAGACCTGGCCTGGAAGAGGAGCAACCGGGACAGAATCCGGCACCCCGACCAGGACTAGAACCCAGTGTGCCGGCGCCGCTAGGCGGAGGATTAGCCTATTGAGCTGTGGCGCCCGTCTGAAGCACTTCTAAATCACTGTACGAAGCACACATCAGAACTTTAATAATTGGCTGAAATATTTATCTTGCTTTGTTTTATTGAAAGCATCTTTCTGGAAACATAAACAAGAAAGGATAAAAAGAACGATCCACACAGATAAAGTATTTAGCTTTCACTGCAGCAATCTTCTCTAGGCTGCCATTTAAAAAAATATTTTATTTATCCATTTTTATTTGTTTGAAAGGCAGAGAGACAGATAGATCAATCTTCCATCAGCTGGTTCACTCCCCAAATGGCAGGACTGGATAGCTAGAGCTGGGCCAGGCCAAAGCCAAGAGCCTAGAAATCCATCCAGGTCTCCCACACCAGTGGCAGAGGTCCAAGCATTTGGACCATCTTTTGCTGCTCTCCCAGGCACATTAGCAGGAAGTTAGATCAGAAGTGAAGCAGCTGGGACTCAAAATGGCACACATATGGGATGCCAGTGCTCACAGGCAGTGGCTTAACCCACCGTGCCACAAAGCTGTGCCACTAAATCTTTAAAAATCATTTTTTGAAGATTTATTTATTTTAAATAGTTACAAAGAGGGGAGGGGGCGTCTTCCACACACTGGTTCACTCCCCAATTGGCAGCAATGGCTGGAGCTATGCCGATCCGAAGCCAGGAGCCAAGAGCCTCCATTGCTTTCCCAGGCCATAGTGGAGCTGGATCGGAAGTGGAGCAGCCGGGACTTGAACTGGTGCCCATATGGGTTGCCAGCACTGCAGGTGGCAGCTTTACCCACTACACCACAGTGCTGGCCCCTTCTCAGTAATTATTTTTTATCAGTAGTATAAGGCAGGACTTACAGTGCCTGGAAGCTAATGCTTTAACAGCTAGCGATCTCAATAAAAGAAGGTCTTCAAAAACAGCAAGAACTATCAGCAACTGACCAGTCAGTGGCTTTGCACCTGAATATGATCACTGGTGAACAACAACAAAGGAAGCTGAGAACTTGTATCCTGCAGCACCAGGGGCATGGTTAGTCCTGTCATTCAGCGACTCTGCTGTGCTTGCGCCTGCTCCCTCGTCTGTGCAAAGCCTGTACAGAAGGCTCTCCTGGTTTTACAGCCACAGCCACCATCTGTGTAAATATGACCCCATCATGTCTCGGCTGTTTTAATTAACAGTTTAATCCTTTCGACCACAATTTCCCTCAGCTATCACTGTTTGTCACTCTTCTATATATGGAATGATGATCATGACAAAAATGGGATTAATGTGAAAAATGAGCACCACAAAACCTTTTGCTTTTAACTAGCCACATCCCAGTCCTTCCTAACTGGGCTCTTGAACAACAACGTACTCGAGTATCACAAAGCCCAACTGCGATCATTGGTGTGCTGCTTGCTTTCCTGCTGCTTTCAGTGCCAATTCTTTCCCCTCATTTTCAGGCCATGCACCGTCTCAAATCATCTCCCAAGAATGGCTGCCTTCCTAGACAGCCTGTTTCCCAGTTCTGCCACACTGACACAGCGCAAAGTCCCAAGTGTGCTTTCCCTCCCCTCTCCACGTGTCCCTCTTAGTCAAGAAAACCTGAATGGAGAAAAGAACTCTGTCCCTAGTTCAATCTACAATACAGATTCTAGGGCGTGGGTGTGGGTGTTTTGTTCCTTAAATGACCCATCTATCAATTTGGATTACCAGGTGCTAATTCCAGTCTCACTACTCCGGATACTAAGCATGTCCTATTGTCTGTCTCCTCATTCGACAATGGCAAATCAAATGCCACTTAGCTTGAATTTGAGAAGGTTAAGCAAAATAACAGCTAAGCTCTATAAAAAGAGTCTGTTTCAATACAAACCTGGTTCCAGGTATTCAGTTTCCAAGAGGAGGGAAAACCCAAAAGCAGTTTACAAAGAAGCTAAGTGCTCTGCAAAGCAGTTCTGGTTAAGGGGACTTCGGTCTCCAGAATCAGCAGTGTCTTGAATACGATGCTCCCACTGTTCTCAAGCTTTCTAAACTCAGGTACCAAACCAAAAGTTGGAGAGTCTTTAACAGGAGTCCAGAATGATGTTGTCTTTTTCTTTTCTTCTCAAAGAAACTAGAAAGCAGACAGCTAGTAAAACAGTTACATAAGAACTATTTTCAACAGCTCAAAGTTGTTGCTATCAATCTAGATTATCTCAGGCATTTAATCAGTAAAACAGAATGCCCATAAACTGCTAGAGAAACCCACAAGGAGCTGCCTGGCTAACTACTTTCTTCCTCCACTCCATACTCCACCTCCCTTTAACCCATTGTTAAAGACACTGCTGAGGAAGCACAGCAATTATATTCCAGTCTAATCTCTCAACATGATTTCTTCAGGCAAATTACAACACCAAAATCATTCCTCATCGATGACTGGGGTACCTTCTGCCTTACTCAACTTCATAGTTGTGAGGTTCAAGGGAGAGAATGCTCTGCCCAATCCAGCATTATGGAAGGAAGCATTACCCTGTTAAACAAATTCTTTGACATGGCATTGCGTGCCTGCCTTCCTCACTAGGAACTGGCTCCCATATATGTGAGGATACGTCCAGAAGTTTGTGGGAAACTGTAATTAAAAGTAGAAGTATATTACTGCGCAAAAAAGTTATTTCTAACAATGGGAAATGTGAAGAAAGTATGCACAGATTTGAAAAACTGCACGAAAATAAACACCTTTCGTTTCCATTTTTCAACAAACCCTCTGAACTGCCCCACACAGTCACTCACACATTGGAGATACTACAATCCCTGCCTCCATTCATTTGCTGAGGCCATTTTCCCTCCCAGTATGATGGTTTTTCCCTCAGTATTAATTTTCCAAAAATCCACTAAGCACCTCCCTAACCAACCTAATCTTCTAGCAACTCTAGCATTTTAAAAAAATATTTATTTGTTTGAAAGTCAGAGTTACACACAGAGAGAAGGAGAGGCAGAGAGAGAGAGAGGTCTTCCATCTGCTGGTTCACTCCCCAATTGGCCCTGACAGTCAGAGCTGCGCCAATCCGAAACCAGGAGCCAGAAGCTTCTTCCAGGTCTCCCATGTGGGTGCAGGGGCCCAAGGACTTGGGCCATCTTCCACTGCTTTCCCAGGCCACAGCAGAGAGCTGGACCATAAGTGAAGCAGCCACAACTTGAAGTGGTGCCCAAATGGGATGCCGGCACTGCTGGCGGTGGCTTTCCCCACTACGCCACAGCACCGGCCCCAGCTCTAGCATTTTCTTCAAGCTACTTTTTAAAAGATTTTATCTGAAAGCCAGAGAGAGACATACAGAAAGGGGTCTTCAATTTGCTGATTCACTTCCCAAATGCCCCCGACAGCTGGGGCTGGGCTGGAGACCCGACCATGCCCAAGCCAGAAGCCCCCAACTCAATCCAGGTCTCTCACATGGACAGGCGTCCACATACTTCAGCCATCAACTCAATCCAGGTCTCTCACATGGACAGGCGTCCACATACTTCAGCCATCCACTACTGCCCCCACAGTGCACCAGAGCAGGAAGCTAGACTTGGAAGTAGAGCCAGGCTCAAACCCAGACATTCCCAAGAAGAATACAGGTGTCTCAAGCCGTGTCTTAGCCACTGCACCAAATGCCAACCCCAAAACTACTTTTACGATTCTCATCTGCCCTTTTCTACAATCATTTCTAAGCCCCCAAGGCCCTTATTTTACATTCCTCAGCTGCCAGCAAGTTTCCTTATAGCAGACAATAAAAATCTGTCAACTGAACACAGATCATATAGTTTATCCTTCAACAGAAATGGAAAATTTTTAAACAAAAGTTTAATATTTCAAGATCTGTTCTAGAATAATGATTCATTATCCCTTTAAAGGGCTTTCTGCTGTGAGAAGCAATGTCATATAATAGTATTTCAACCAAATTGAGCCCTAAAGTGAAAAAATTCAAGGTCACTCAGCCAATATCTGAATGGTCAATGAGAGCACACAAAATAGTCTCACACATAGCACAAACCTGAGATGACCTAACATTCTAAGGACTCACTTTATCAAAGCAAAAATTAAATAAATATATCTGATATGCCTAGATTTATCCTTCACAGGTTATTATTATTATTATTATTTTGGAGGAATTCTACCATCAGGAACAGATCCAGATTATAAGAGCAAACTAATCAACAAGGGCAACTATGTATGGACAACTGCTCACTCACTACACTGAAGCCACTCAGCTTTTCTAATCCCAATGGATGTAAATAGCATTTAAAAGAGGCAATTGCGGCCAGCGCCATAGCTCACTTGGCTAGTCCTCCACCTGCGGTGCCGGTACCCCGGGTTCTAGTCCAGGTTGGGGCGCCGGATTCTGTCCTGGTTGCTCCTCTTCCAGTCCAGCTCTCTGCTGTGGCCCAGAAAGGCAGTGGAGGATGGCCCAAGTGCTTGGGCCCTGCACCCGCGTGGTAGACCAGGAGGAAGCACCTGGCTCCTGGCTTCGGATTGGCTCAGTGTGCCAGCCATAGTGGCCATTTGATGGTTGAACCAATGGAAGGAAAATCTTTCTCTCTCTCTCTAACTCTGCCTATCAAAAAAAAAAAAAAAAAAAAGGCAATTGAAAACTATCACATATTTTACTCCAAGTATAATTTCTGCAATTCCCTCAAGACTTGCCTTCACTATTAAGGAAACAAACTGTACTACAGGGCCACAAAGAAATAAGCAGGGCTGGCTCTGTGATGTAGCAGGTAAAGCCACTACCACCTACATGGCAGACAAGGACAGAGCTCATGGTTTAGGGCCGGCCCAGACCTAGCTGCTGTGGCCATCTGAAATCTGTCTCTCTATCTGAGCTTTAATAAATAAACCGGGGGTGGGGGGTGGGGGCAGACTTCTAGAGAGGTTAAAATAAAGACAGAAAATAACAAGAGTCAGTAACAAAGTAGATTATCTGTAACTCACTTACTGCCGGAAGGAGCCTAAACAGATACAACTTTGACCAGCAAGACTTTTAGCCTAGAGGTTAAGATGTCCCTTGGGTGTGGGATGGGCCGTGTCTGTGAGCAATTAAGTTGTAGCTGGGAAACCCACATCCCATATGGGAGCACCTGGTACAAGTCCTGGCTGCTTTGCTTCCTATCTAGCTTCCTGCTATCCTGCTAATGTGCACCCTGGCAGCAGGAAAATGGATCAAGTAATTGAGTCATTCACCAGGGAGACCTGGAGTAAGAATTTTGGGCTCCTAGCTTTGGCCCCACCTAGCCCTGGCTGTAACTAGCGTTTAGGGAGTACAGTAACAGATGGAGGATCTCCCTCCATCTTTCAAATAAAATGAAATTTTTAAATATACATTTTTTAAAAATGCCAGTTAAGATCCTGGAACCATGCCCCACACTGATCTGCCTGAGTTCGATGCCTAACTTTGGCTCCTAACTTCAGTTTCCTGCTTTGCAGACCCTGGGAGGCAGTAGTGATCACGGCAAGGGAAACTGGGTCCCTGCTGCTCACACAGCTCCAAGCTTGGCCTGCCCAACCATTTTTGGCATCTGGCGAGTGACCAGCAGATGGAAACTCTGCCTCTGCACCTCTCAAAAAATTAATTAAAAATTAATTAAAATAAAAAGTTTAAGGCCGGCGCCGTGGCTCAACAGGCTAATCCTCCGCCTTGCGGCACCGGCACACCGGGTTCGAGTCCCAGTCGGGTCACTGGATTCTGTCCCAGTTGCCCCTCTTCCAGGCCAGCTCTCTGCTGTGGCCCGGGAGTGCAGTGGAGGATGGCCCAAGTGCTTGGGCCCTGCACCCGCATGGGAGACCAGGAGCAGCACCTGGCTCATGCCTTCAGATCAGCACGGTGCACTGGCCGCAGCGCACCTGCAGCGGCCATTGGAGGGCAAAGGAAGACCTTTCTCTCTGTTTCTGTCTCTCTCTCACTGTCCATTCTGCCTGTCAGAAAAAATAAATAAAAATAAAATAAAATAAAAAGTTTACAGTAGGGGCTGGCGCTGTGGTACAGCAGGTTAAAGCCCCAGCCTGCAGCACCAGCATCCCATATAGGCGCTGCTTCGAGTCCCGGCTGCTCCATTTCCTATCCAGTTCTCTGCTATGGCCTGAGAAAGCAGTAGAAGATGGCCCAAGTCCTTGGGCCCCTGCACCCACGTGGGAAACCCAGAAGAAGCTACTGGCTTCTGATCAACTCAGCTCTGGCCATTGCGGTCATTTAGGGAGTGAACTAGCACATGGAAGACCAATATCTCTCCTTCTCTCTCTGGCTCTACCTCTTTCAAACAAATAAATCTAAAAAAGAAAAATTAAATGTTCTTTAAAAAAAATGTGTATGCGAGGGAAGTGCATGGAAAACATAGTAAGAAACTTTGTGAAGATTTAAAAATATTTTGCACCAAAATAAACTTATTTTTATTTTATTTTTCCACAAAATCTTTCAAAGTTCAAGGAGGTCATAGGAGTGGGCCCTAATTCAATATAACTGATGTCTCTGAGGAAAGGAAAACAGGACCCTGACACAGGGAAGAAAAGGCAGCCGCCAACAAGCCAAACGGAGGGTTCTGAAGAAAGTACGCCTGCCAATACATTAGTCTCAAACTTTTAGCCCCAGACTAAGAGAAAACAGGTTTCGGATGGGTAGCCCATTCAGGGGATGCTATTTGTTGAAGCAGTCCTAGCAAATGAACACAGACACATACCCTAAAACTCAGCCTTTCTACCCAACACACACATGAGCTATCGCATAATGGAAGGCTACTGATAAATGGACTTTGAAAAAATCTATTTGAGGCCGGCACCATGGCTCAACAGGCTAATCCTCCACCTAGCGGCGCCGGCACACCGGGTTCGAGTCCCGTTCGGGGTGCTGGTTCATCCTCCAATGGCCGCCGCGGCCGGTGCGCTGCAGCCCGCGCACCGCGCTGATCCGAAGGCAGGAGCCAGGTGTTTCTCCTGGTCTCCCATGGGGTGCAGGGCCCAAGCACTTGGGCCATCCTCCACTGCACTCCCAGGCCATAGCAGAGAGCTGGTCTGGAAGAGGGGCAACCGGGACAGAATCCAGCGCCCCGACCGGGACTCGAACCCAGTGTGCCGGCGCCGCTAGGTGGAGGATTAGCCTGTTGAGCCGCGGCACGGCCTAGGGTATTCTTACATAAGGGAAAGAGCAGGACGGTGCATCAGTAAAACCACTGAGCTGGGTTTCCACAGAGTAAATTCGCATCCTGGTCAGGCCACTGGGCACCCAGTCTCAGCTAATCTTAGGCAGAGTCAGTCGCTGTGAGCACCAAATGAAACCATGTGTTTGTTAAGTGGAAGCACTACACAAATACTTAAAAGCAGCTGGAGAAAAATGTTGTAGAGGAAGGTTTCTACCCAGTGTTTCAACAACCATCAAACTGAATGGTATAGGTTAGACGATTCAAGCGTGGCTCTTAACCTGTGGGTTGCTCAGGTGGCCCAGACTTCTATAGAGGTCCCCAGATATCTGGAAGCACAAACTAACTAAATACCATAGGGAAGAGACACTGTTATTCATAAAGTACATGCTGGGTTTTTTACAGGCTAATTCATGGTTTTGTCATTAAGTACCGTCAAATAACTCAAACTAAAAAGTTTATCAAATAAAAGAGCAGCTGTTAAATCATCTGGGGTGCCAGTGCTGTGGCTCAGCAGGTTAAAGCCAGGGCCTGCAGTGCTGGCACCTCATGTGGACACCAGTTCGAGTCCTAGCTGCTCCACTTCCAATCCAGCTCCCTGCTAATGTGCCTGGGAAAGTAGTGGAAGACAGCCCAAGTGCTTGGGCCCCTGCACCCATGTGGGAGACCCAGTAGAAGCTCCTGGCTCCTAGTTTTGGCCTGGGCCATCCCTGGCTGCTGCGGCCTTTTGGGGAGTGAACCAGCAGATGGAAGAAATAAATCTTTAAAAAAAAAATCATTTGGGACATCTGTATCCCTTTTAGAGTTCCTGGGTTTCAGTCCCAGTTCTGCTCCCAGTTCCAGCTTTCTGCTAACGTGCACGCTGGATAGCAGCCAGTAACGGCTTAAGTACAGGAGGAGATCCAGACAGAACTCCTGGCTTCAGCCCGGCCTGGCCCCGGCTGTCGTACACATCTGACAAAATTTGAGGTGTGATGGGGCCAGCGCTGTGGCGCAGTGGGTTAACACCCTGGCCTGAAGCGCCGGCATCCCATATGGGTGCCAGGTTCTAGTCCCGGTTGCTCCTGTTCCAGTCCGGCTCTCTGCTCTGGCCCAGGAAGGCAGTGGAGGATGGCCCAAGTGCTTGAGCCCTGCATTCGCGTAGGAGACCAGGAGGAAGCGCCTGGCTCCTGGCTTTGGATCGGCGCAGCGCAATGACCGCAGCGGCCAACTGGGGAGTGAACCAGTGGATGGAAGACCTCTATCTCTCTGGCTCTGCCTCATTCTGTAACTCTGTCTTTCAAATAAATAAAATAAATCTTAAAAAAAAAGTTTTTTTTAAATTTGAGGTGTGAACCAGCAGATGGAAAAATCTATCTCTCTGCCTTTCAACAGCAAAAAGTAAATGGAAATCAACTTTTTTATTATATTTACAAAGACTGGAAAATAGTAGCACAGCTATTTACTTCACTCAGTAATTTTTAAAATACTCCTGAACTGAGATGGCTAAGCTCCCTGAACACCAACAGGAAGCAGCACACCGGCTTCACTTAAAGGTTGATGGCAAACAGAAGAGAGACCGTCCTTCACTCTCTGGGACCAGCCACACAAACAAGACCATGTGAGCGCCAAGCAAGGCCACAGGATTCCTCACACACGCCCAGGGCCTCAGGCTGCCCATCATATGCTTCCTTAGATTTGCTCTGTCCCAACAGCAGGAAGTTCAAGGAAATGCATAACACAATCAGGCATCCTGATTGCCACAGCAATGGTGACATCACCAACACAGAGAGCCCCAGGCAGGACTCCTGGCCTCACGCTCTTACGTCTTCAGGCAAACCAACTGCCTGTCACAACTGGAACCAACTCACAAGCTTTCTTCTTCCCTCAGTGAGACATTTTATAAGTAGCTTTTCTCAAAGCTGGTTTTGAAATTACAATGTGGAATACTAAAACTGAAACCAGTCAGGCATTGCTAAAAAGCCTGTTTTGATTTCACCCCTATCATGTCTTCCTTTCACTCACAAATCACATATCACCCTTAAGAGTTAAAAAAAAAAAAGTTTTAAAAACAAAAATGGAAACCATTTTTCTGTATTTAATGCTGCATGTGTGAAGGCAAAAACAGAACACAGGGAAAACAGGACAGCAAACTACTGAACAGACCAACACGCTGCAAAATATTTTGCAACAAATTACAAAGAAAAATAGAGATCTATTAGATGGCATTAACAGATGTGTGTTTAATAACACATAGGAATGGATGCCTGAGAATACAACGGCAACTTTATCTGGGAGATAGGAATTAGCAGAAAGCCAATAGCCAAAACAGGGTGGGGGAGGAGCACCTCATTTCTAGAGCTTCAGTCAGCATCAGATGACATCAGTGCCAACGGGAACCACAGTTTGCAGCCTTAATCGGCAAGACTCCTCCTCCTCAAGTCCCTAGGAACACCTTGACTGCAGCTCCCAGTCCAGTGTCTACAATCTCCCAGTCCAATGTCTGGTCAACTCTATCTCAGCCACAGGAGTATTTATTAAATTATATGGAGAGTCAGATAATTTATCATTGGGAAACTGGTTAAATATCTATATGCCAAACCTCAGAGAGAAACAGTGCACAAGATGATTGTCATACATGTGTGAAGTGGATTTGTTAAATCTGTGCATGGAAAGGTAAACGCTAAACATAAGAGCAAAAAAGCTCAAATTTCCTTGAACGCTCATTAAAACCTAATCAACCAAAACATCTGCTTCGCTAGGTGGTAGGGCAGAGAGCGGACTGCAAGC
Source organism: Lepus europaeus (assembly GCF_033115175.1). Lineage (NCBI taxonomy): Eukaryota > Metazoa > Chordata > Mammalia > Lagomorpha > Leporidae > Lepus > Lepus europaeus. The sequence goes on from NC_084835.1 coordinate 12,722,080, forward strand.
CACCCTTCACAATAAAGTACTGCTCTTTGATTGTGGATTTTTTTTTTTTTTTCTTGACAGGCAGAGTGGACAGTGAGAGAGAGAGAGACAGAAAGGTCTTCCCTTGCCGTTGGTTCACCCTCCAATGGCCGCCGCGGTAGCGCGCTGCGGCCGGCGCACCGCGCTGTTCCGATGGCAGGAGCCAGGTGCTTCTCCTGGTCTCCCATGGGGTGCAGAGCCCAAACCCTTGGGCCATCCTCCACTGCACTCCCTGGCCACAGCAGAGAGCTGGCCTGGAAGAGGGGCAACCGGGACAGGATCGGTGCCCCGACCGGGACTAGAACCCGGTGTGCCGGCGCCGCAAGGCGGAGGATTAGCCTGTTGAGCCACGGCGCCGGCCTGATTGTGGATTTTGAAGTCTTATGTAGAGTAGGCACAGAAAGAACAAGGAAAAATAATGCCAAAGTGTTTGCTAACAATAACCCAGAGGGACATGCTAATAAAACTTTTTAGGGTGCCTTCCCGTCCACTCCACCCTATTTGTTAACTTTGGTAGTTCCAGCACAAACAGAAAAGCCACTTCCTACTCTCCCCTTTAAACACACGGGAAGCAGGGTGGCATGGGGCTCTGATGTAGAATGGGTACATCAATGACTGCTAGGTGCTGTATTAAGCCTCCTTGTGAACTAAGGAAAAACTCCACTGTGTCAAAAGTGCCTGTGCTTAAAGTCACTGCAGTGCAATGTAATGACACTACCACGGACTTTCGTGAAAGTGAACAAAAAAGGTCACGAGAGCAAACGAGAGACAAGTTTAATGTTGAAGGTTACTCTTCAAAAGACATGATAAATTCAAAAACATAACACTACCTTCTACAGCCTTTCAAAAGCAAACCATACAAACGCTACTGTTAAAATGAACCATCTCAGGGCCGGTGCTGTGGTGCAGCACATAAAGCTGCTGCCTGCAGTGCCAGCAACCCACATGGGCGCCGGTCCAAGTCCCCCCAGCTCCACTTCTGATCTAGCTCCCTGCTGATGGCCTGGGAAACCAGTGGAGGATGTCCCAAGTGCTTAGGCCCCTGCACCCACATGGGAGATCTGGAAGAAGCTCCTGGTTCCTGGCTTTTGATCAGCCTAGCTCCAGTCACTAGGGGAGTGAACCAGTGGATAGAAGATCTCTCCATCTGTAACTCTGCCTTTCGAATAAATAAATCTTTAAAAATAAAGTTTGGGGGACAAGCAGTATTGTGGTGTACTGGGTTAAGCCTCTGCTTAGGACACCCACATCCCATAATGGAGTGCCTGGTTCATCTGCCTCAAACTCTGCTTCTGATTCAGCTTCCTCTTAATGTACCTGACAGGCAGCAGAGAACAGCTGATGTACTGAGTCCCTGCCATAGGAGGTGCAGGTGGATTTCCCAGCTCCTAGCTTTAGCTTAGCCCAGACCTGGCTTCAGCAGGTAGTGACCCAACGAACGGAAGATGAACCTCTGTCTTTGTCACTGCGCCATTTAAATATGTTTTTAAAAATTTCATTTATTTGGGCTGGCGCCGTGGCTTAACAGGCTAATCCTCCGCCTTGTGGCGCCGGCACACCGGGTTCTAGTCCAGGTTGGGGCGCCGGACTCTATCCCGGAGGCCCCTCTTCCAGGCCAGCTCTCTGCTATGGCCCGGGAAGGCAGTGGAGGATGACCCAAGTGCTTGGGCCCTGCACCCGCATGGGAGACCAGGAGAAGCACCTGGCTCCTGGCTTTGGATCAGCGCGATGAGCCGGCCGCAGCGGCCATTGGAGGGTGAACCAGCGGCAAAAAGGAAGACCTTTCTCTCTGTCTCTCTCTCACTATCCACTCTGCCTGTCAAAAAAAAAAAAAATTTTTTTTTTTTTTCATTTATTTGAAAGGCAGAGTTACAGAGAGAGACAGATCTTAGATCTGCTGGTTCATTCCCCAAATAGCAGCACTGGCTGGAGGTTGGCCAGGCTGAAGCCAGGAGCCAGGAGCTTCTGGGTCTCCCACATGGGTGCAGGGTACCAAGCACCTGGGCCATCTTCCACTGCTTTCCCAGGTGCATTACCAGGAAGCTAGATCAGATGTGGAGCAGCCAGGACTTGAATCAGTACTCATGGTATGCTGGAGTCAAAGGTGGCGGCTTAACCCACTGTGTCACACAATGAGAAGTCCATCATTCCACCTTTCAAATAAATCAAACTTCTTTTTAAAAAACAAACGTCTTAAATTTAGCTAGAACACTAGACTGCGTGGATCACAAGTCCATATGCAGAAATGAGAACTCTCTTCCCAAAAGCCTCAAGTTCTACTGCCAAGTGACTCCACAGCAGAATTCCATTTAAAAGTCCTTGAGAACCAGAACCTTGCCCACCCACCTGTGTCAATGTCTGGCAATATGCTGATACAGGGTGGATACTCAAAACATTTGATGAATGAATGAAAAAGTGCTTATCCTTACTCTCCATTTTATTTATTTGACAGGTCAAGTTATGGACAGTGAGAGAGACAGAGAGAAAGGTCCTCCTTCCGTTGGTTCACCCCCCAAATGGCCACCACGGTTGGCGCTGGGCCGATCCCAAGCCAGGAGCCTCTTGCGGGTCTCCCATGCGGGTGCAGGGGCCCAAGCACTTGGGCCACCCTTCACTGCCCTCCCGGGCCACAGCAGAGAGAACTGGACTGGAAGAGGAGCAACTGGGACTAGAAGCCGGAGCCCATATGGAATGCTGGCGTCGCAGGTGGAGGATTAACCAAGTGAGCCACAGCGCAGGCCCCCCTTACTCTCCTCTAAACTCAAAACGTTGTACTAGGCTACAGCACTTACCACTCACCTAAATATATCAGGCTGGGGAGCGAAGTTTAAAAAAAAAAAAAAAAAAAAGGACAAATTAGAATCCTTGGAGGTGGTGAGCACTACCGTTTAGCTTGGACTGTATCTTCAGGAGAGCTAATCCTAACTCGCTTTCCAGTTCTTAGACTCCAATCTGAACAAACCCTTCCAAGTCTGAAGGGAGAAACACACTAAGAGGAGACTTTATTAATCCATGGAGAGAAGTCATGCGTCTCATCAGCTGCTTGTCACAAGGAAGAGACAAGAGCCTGTTCTTTTGGGATCCAAAGATGCAGTATTTTCAACAGAAAAGAATCAATGAGATGGACACCCACCGACTAAGGTCCTAAGAGAGGTTTACATGGCAGGTTTGACACCTAATCAACCGAAGATACAGGTAACAAAATTTTTCGAACCTCAGGTAAGTATACTGCCAGAATTCAAAGGCTCCTAATTTAATGACACAATCTTAACTAGTCTCAACTGCAACAGAATGTGACCTAAGGTAGGCTAAGGCTACCAGACACGTGTTCAAACGGCATCGCCAGCAAAGAGGTGGAGGGAGACAGAGCAGACACCAGGTGGCAAAAAGGAAAAATCGCAAACTTTCGGGGCACTGGACCGCGCTGCCACTCTCTAACGGAGGAGAGCCTTAAGGGCCCTGAAGGCCCGGGCTTCGACCTCTGCTCGGCAACCTGCTGGCCCCATGATCTCCAACAACCCACCTAGCGTCTGTGTTCTTCGAGCTTCCTGACCCTCACCGCGGCGGTCGTGATTCAGAGGGCCGCTCAGGGGCCAGGGCCGCGGCTCAGCGCGTCAAGAGCTGCCTCCACCCGAGCGCCAGTCCCGTGCCACCGCGCCTGGGAACGCAGATGACCACCCAAGCACCTGCGCCCCTGCCACCCCCGGAGGAGACCAGGACGGAGCTCCTGGCTCCTGGCCTCACCCCAGCTGCTGCAGGCATCTGGGGAGCGAACCAGACGATGGAAGCTGGTGCGCTCTCCCCCTCCGCCACTCTTTCAAATAAATAAATTTTTTAAAAAAGACTGAGAGAATTAAACATAACCCGTGCCAAGGCCGTGCCACCCAGCCCAACACACGGTCAACGCTCAGATGTCCGCCGTTGTATTCCACAACCCCACTCCACCGCCCGCCGGGAGACAGGCTAAACTGAGCAACCGGCCGGCCGGACACCGCCGCAATCCAACAGTTCTACTGCCAACCACCGCCTTTTCGCCGGCAAGTTTTCAAACTTTCGGCATTTACGTGACAGCTCCGGACGCGTCCTGGAGCCAGAGGCGTCTCACATGCACCCGAGTGTCAGCGAGCCCCGCGCACGGGGCCTGACTCAAGGCCTGACTCAGTGGCCGCCAGGGCACCTGCCCCTCTGCCAGGGGCGCACGGAGCAGGGCCCGGCCCCGGCGCCCGCCCCCAGGCCCGCGCGGTCCGCGGCGCCGGCCCAGCGTCCCGGGACACGGCCGCGGGCGGGGTCCGCTCCGACACCGGCCAGTGCGCCGCTCCAGGAACTCTACCGGCCGCGGGGCCGCCGCGCCGCAGGACGCCTTCCCGGCCTCCAGTCTGGGCGCAAACCAGTAAACAAGGAGTCCGCGAACGGCGGTCCGGGGTCGGCAGCCCAGCCAGAGGTCACACCCGGCGACCTCTGACCTCTCCCCGGCCGGGCGCGGCCCGGGCCAGCTCCTGGGGGACTAAGCAACTTCGACATCGCCCGCGAGGCCCGGCCCGGGACCGGGCCTGCCCCAGGCAGGGAGGACGAGAGGCCCTGGCGACTGCCGGGGCTGAGGAGGGGGATGGGGCCAGGCAGCCGGCCGGGCTGGGCCCGCTGCTTACCGCGACCGCTGCGCTGGGAGCTCCGGGCCGGGCGCGTCGCGAAGGCTCCGGACGACGAGGAGACGCAACGGCGGACAAGGGCACACAAGTCCGAGTTCCGGTCCACAGCACGCTCGGGCGCCTCCAAGCCTCCAAGCCCGCCGCTGCCGCCGCCGCCGCCTCGGGCTTTATGGCCAAGACTCCGGCCCCGCTCCCACTTCCGCCACTGCCGCCGCCCCGAGCGGAAGTACCTGTCACGAGACACTCGACGCCCTGGTGCGGGGGCGGAGCCCCGCCTCAACCTTGCGTCACGTTCCGGCCGCCCTGGGGCCGAGCCTGGAGTACGTGGTGCGAACATGTCTGCTCCCTTCTGGTTGTCGCCATCTTCGAGGCCCGTGCAGGGAGCAGGACGACGCCAGGCTCGACCCACAAACGGATTTCTCAGCCGTCCCTCGTTACCCCGAAATAAAGAGTGCCGGGGAAAGAGGGCGAGGACAAACTAGCCCTTACAGTAGCGTCTTTGTCCAGAAGACACTGAACCAGCCGAGTAGTCCTGTCGCGCTGGGCGCCCTAGGTTAACAAAGCCAGGGCTGGAGAACGCGGAGTAGTGAGACAAGCTGCTGTGCTAAGACAGGCAGTCACGTTTACTGAGCACCTACTCAGCACGTGTGCTACACTTTTTATCTCTTGGTTCACTCCCCAAATGCCCACAAAGGCCAGGGCTGAAAGCCAGGACGCCGTCCTCAGGGACACAATCCATGCCTCCCATGTGGTGGCAAGAACCCAGCCATTGAAGCCATCACCTCTGCCTCCAGGGTCTTCATTGGCAGCAAGCTGCAGCCAGGAATGGAACTCTGGTACTGATACAGGAGGTGGTATCTTTTTTTAAAAAGTCTATTTATTTGAAGGGCAGAGAGAGAGAGAGATGTCTTCCATCCACTGGTTCCCTCCCCAAATGGTTGCAACAGCCAGGTCTGAGGCAGAGTGAGGCTGGCAGCCAGGAGCCCATCCTGGTCTCTCACATTAGTGGCAAGAGCCCCAGTACTTGCACCATCTTCCACTGTCTGCACAGGAAGCTGGATGGAAGCAGGGCAGTTGGGATTCAAATCAGCACTCTGATAGCAGATGCTGGCAATACAAGCAAAAGGTGGCTTAACCAAATACACAACGACACCAACTCTCGGATATGGGCATCGCAACTACAGGCTAAACTGTTCCCTGTGCTACACCTTTGAGTTGTCTGCATTTGTCTTCACTTTAACCATTTAATGAAAATCATCACCATGTCAATGGGAAAAGGCTGTGTAAAAAGGTTAATGTAAGGTGTAGTCATGGCAGAATATGGCTGACCCAGAACAGGGAGACAAACCCAGTGACCTTACTGAGTCTTGGGAAGTGTTTCAAAGTGGTGAAGTGCCAGTATGAATTTATGTACTCATAACAATACATTTTTATTTATCACTACACAGTGAAAATGTATTGACCTGAAAAGGTGGGCTGTAGGTAAGCAGGGGAGAGATGGACAAATTTCTTACAGATAAGAGATTACTTTCTTTAGAACATGATTGATTACAAACATCATTTCCAAAAAGAGGATATTGATTAATTTTAATGTTTATTTGCATTTACTGGAAAGGCAGAGCATTAGAAAGAAAGATTAAAAGGGAGAGATCTTCCATCTACTGGTTCATTCTCAAATGCCCACAGCAGCTGGGCTGAAGCCAGGAGCAGAGAACTTCATGCAGGTCTCCCACATGGGTAGCAGAGCCTCAAGCACTTAAGCCATCTTCTGTTGCCTCCCAGAATGTATTAGCAGGAAACTGGATCAGAAGCGGAGTAGCTGGGACTCAAACCAGCACTCTGATATGTGATGTAGCATCCCAAGCAGCTGTATAACCCTGTAGCACCACAATGTCCACCCCTGATTAATTTTTAAAAGGAGATTTCTGGTGGCTGGCATTGTGGTGTAGCAAGTAAAGCCGCCGCTTGCAGTGCCAGTATCCCATATGGGTGCTGGTTTGAGTCCTAGCTGCTCCATTTCTGATCCAGCTCTCTGCTATGGCCTGGGAAAGCAGTAGAATATGGCCTAAGTCCTTGGGCCCCTGCACGCACATGGGAGACCCGGAAGAAGCTCCTGGCTCCTGGCTTCAGATCAGCTCAGCTCTGGCCGTTGGGGAGTGAACCAGCAAAGGGAAGACCTCTCTCTCCCCCTCTCTCTGCCTCTGCCTCTCTGTAACTCTGACTTTCAAATAAGTAAATAAATCTCTCTCTCTCTAAAAAAAAAAAAAAAAAAAAAAAAAAAAAAAAAAGGAAATTTCTGGGAATACATGAGATAGATGAGGAATGTATAGTTAAAGAACAAAGAATTATGCAAGGTTGTCCCAGATGGCTAAGACAAAACACAGTCTGTGTGCACATCACCCAAGTCAAACTGACCCAGTGAGTAAGATTAAAAGCCTTGTCCAAACACTCCTCTGTAGGAGTTTTTCTTGCATACTTCGCAGGCTTTTTAGAGTCAGCTTATTCTCGCTGTTTTACAAAGAAGGAACCAAGATCCAGCGCTGAAAGTCAGTCAAGCTAGCTCACATAATAAATGGTTAAGCCAGGTTATGAACCAAGGTCTGTATGATGTCAACGTGTGTGTAACCTTTCTACTAGACTGCAAATGACTGCACCAATTATCCAGCTGAGCGATAGTGACACAGAAGCAAATTAGACATTATCAGATTGCTTTACCTGGTGGAAAACATAATCCGAGAAAAAGTAAAAGAGCTAAAGGCTCCCTGAACTTACTATTACAAGAGACACAATAAAGATAGATTTTGACATAGGTCCCACAAGTGTGGCTCAGCCTCCAGATACCAGTCCCATCTGAACATATCAAGATCCACTCAGAAATTTTTATCTCCATCTTCAACAATACCCTCTTAGAATATTTTTCTTATTTGATTCATGAAAACTCCATTGGTTCCACTGTTCCATCCAAACAGCTTTGGAATCATTCTTAACTCCTGTAGCAGGTTGAACAGTGACCACAGAAAATGTATGTCCCATATCTCAGAAGCTGTATGTGACTTTATTTGGGAAAAGGGTTTTGGTGGGTGTAAAGATCTCAAGATGAGATCATTCTGGATTATTGAGGTGGGCCTAAATCCAGTGACAGGCATCCTTATAAGAGACCTAGAGAAGAGACTCAGAGAAAAATTACGTGTAGATGGGGTCAGAGGAGATTTAGTAGTGAAAAACCCAAGAATGCCAACAGCTGGAAGAGGGAGAAGAAAGAAAAATCAAAGCTTGATAAAGGCTTGTAGTCTCCAGAATGTGAGAGAACACATTTCTGTAGTCTTCTTTTTTAAAAAAGATTTTTATTTTTATTTATTTGAAAGACAGTTACAGTTCACTCCCCAAATGGCTGCAACAGCCAGAACTGAGCAAATCCGAAGTCGGGAGCCAGGAGCTTCTTCTGGGTCTCCCACAAGGGTGCAGGGGCCCAAGGACTTGGGCCATCTTCTACTGCTTTCCCAGGCAATAGTAGAGAGCTAGATAGGAAGTGGAGCAGCCAGGACTAGAACCAGTGCCCATATGGGATGCCGGCACTTCAGGCTGGGGCTTTAACCCGCTGTACCACAATTCCGACCCCTGTAGTTTTCTTTTTTAAAGATTTATTCTAGGCTGGCGCCGCAGCTCAATAAGCTAATCCTCCACCTTGCGGTGCCGGCACACCAGGTTCTAGTCCAGGTCGGGGCGCTGGATTCTGTCCCGGTTGCCCCTCTTCCAGGCCAGCTCTCTGCTGTGGCCCAGGAGTGCAGTGGAGGATGGCCCAAGTGCTTGGGCCCTGCACCCCATGGGAGACCAGGAGAAGCACCTGGCTCCTGCCTTCGGATCAGCGCGGTGCACAGGCCGCAGCGCACCAGCCACAGCAGCCATTGGAGGGTGAACCAACGGCAAAGGAAGACCTTTCTCTCTGTCTCTCTCTCTCACTGTCCACTCTGCCTGTCAAAAAAAAAAAAAAAAAGATTTATTCTATCTATTTAAAAGGAAGAGTTGGTGAGGGGGGTAGATACATCTTCCATCTGCAGGTTCACGCCCCAAAAGGCCTCAATCAATGGCCAGGCTGGGCCAGAATGAAGCCAGCAGCCTAGAATTTCTTCTGGTCTCCCACTTGGGTGGGAGGGGCCCAAGCACTTGGCCCATCTTCTGCTGCTTTCCCAAGCACTTTATCAGGGAGCTGGATGGGAAGTGGAGCAGCCAAGACTTGAACTAGCGCCCATATGGGATGCTGGCATTGTAGATGGTGGCTTAACCCACTGCACCACAATGCTAGCCCTGTAGTTTTGTTGTTGTTTTTTTTTTTTTAAGATAAATCTAATTAGATATTCAGATACACAAAATACCTATACTCTATAATCCAAGACAATGGATTGTTATCAGGGTTTTAAATTTATATCTCACATACTACAGTGTTTTCTTTATTCATTTTTTATCCCTTCTTAGGTTGTTCTAGCATGCATGCTCCATCAATTCATGTGAGGCTTTTAGGTTACATGTACATGCACACACAATGACAAGTACACATAAAATTTCACACATGTACACTTCTACTCTCAAATGCCTTTTTACTGTTAATTTTAAAATTAGTTCATGCATTAATTTCTACAAACAATACAAGAAAAAGAAGAAAACAAATTTTGACAAACAAGGCAGACATGAAATACGTTGGATGCCTAACCTCTTGATTGTACTCCACTGCTGGAAAGCTCCACAACAGAACCTCCTGTGTCAGCTACTGCTGGTGTCATTATCAGTTCTCTGAGGAAGCTGCAAATGCTGCTAGCAATGTAATTAAAGGTTCATAGATGACTGCCAGCGTTACAGGCTTGCATCGTCACGTCTTAAAAGTCAGTAAGAGATGGTGTAGATGTCCAGATAGCCAATCTTCTTCTTCTTCTTCTTCTTTTTTTTTTTAACAGGCAGAGTGGACAGTGAGAGAGAGAGAGACAGAGAGAAAGGTCTTCCTTTGCCATTGGTTCACTCTCCAATGGCCGCTGTGGCCGGTGCACTGTGGCCAGCGCACCGCGCTGATCCGAAACCAGGAGCCAGGTGCTTCTCCTGGTCTCCCATGCGGGTGCAGGGCCCAAGGATTTGGGCCACAGCAGAGAGCTGTCCTGGAAGAGGAGCAACTGGGACAGGATCCAGCGCCCCGACAGGGACTAGAACCTGGTGTGCCGGCGCCGCAGGCAGAGGATTAGCCTAGTGAGCCACGGCGCTGGCCCAGATATCCAATCTTCTGAAGATGATAAACCAGAGAACAATCTGCATGCTAAGTATTCTAAGCGTCCTTTACTATTCTCACAACTTGGCAAGAGGTAAAATCTGAACCAGCAGTTCTTAGGAACCCAGCCCCACTCTGGCCCACCACAGACCTGGGATCTCACTCCACCCCCAGCTTAGAACCTCCACTCTTCTCAGATGGCTCTGCACTTGGGTAGCTTGAGAGTTACTGGGAAACCAAGGGCTGCAAAAAATCCTAGCCCAGGCTAGGTAAGGGGTGGAAGTACCGCATTTATATACTTTTTAAAAAGACTTACTTATTTATTTGAAAGGCAGAGTTACAGAGAAGCAGAGGCAGAGAGAGAGAGAGAGAGAGAGAGAGAGAGAGAGAGAGAGAGACTCCCATCTGCTGGTTCAATCCTAAATGGCCAGGGCTAGGCCAGGCCAGGCTCTTCTTCTGAGTCTCCTACATGGGTGCAGGGGCCCAAGTACTTGGATCATCTTCGGCTGCTTTCCCAGGCACAGGAACAGAGAACTGGATCAGAAGTGAGGCAGGGGCTGGCGCTCTGGTGCACAGGTTAAAGCCCCAGGCTGCAATGCTGGCATCACATATGGGTGCCGCTTTGAGTCCTGGCTGCTCCACTTCTGATCCAGCTCTCTGCTATGGCCTGGAAAAGCAGTAGAAGATGGCCCAGGTTCTTGGATCCCTGCACTCATGTGAGGGACCTGGAAGAAGCTCCTGGCTCCTGGCTTCGGATTGGAGCAGCTCTGGCCATTGCAGTCATTTGGGGAGTGAACCAGTGGATGGAAGACCTCTCTCTCTCTCTCTGTAACTCTTTCAAATAAATAAAATAAATCTTTAAAAGAAATAAAGAATAAAAATAAATAAAAATAAAAAAGCAGTGAGGCAGCTGGGACTTGAACCAGTGCCTGTTTGGGATGGCAGTGTCACAGGCAGCAGGTTTACCAGCTACGCCACAGTGCCAGCCCACATTTCTGTACTTCTAAAGCCACCAAATTTATGACAAATTGTTACAGAAGTCCTAGGAAATTAATTCAGCTCTCTTCTCTCGTATCCTTCATCCACGGCCTTCAAAACACATCTAGAACATAATCACTTCTTAATAACTTCACCAACACAACTTGATCTGAATGGCCAATATTTCTGATCAGGATTTATTGCAACAATTTATTGATTTATTTCCTAGTCTCATTCTTTGTTTTTATTTTTTTAAGATTTTACTTATTTACTTGAGAGGCAGTTACAGACAGAGAGAAGGAGAGACAGACAGAAAGGTCCTACATCCACTGGTTCACTCCCCAGATAGCAGCAATGGCCAGAACTGTACTGATCTGAAGCGAAGAGTCAGGAGCTTCTTCCAGGTCTCCTGCACAGGTGCAGGGGCCCAAACACTTGGGCTATTTTCTACTGCTTACACCTTACACAGGCCATAGCAGAGAGCTGGATCAGAAGAGGAGCAGCTGGACACAAACCAGTGCCCATATGGGATTCTGGTGCCACAGAGAGAGGTTTAGTCCACTGTGCCATGGCGTTGGCTCTCTCACTCTTTGTTGTTGTTGGTTTGTTTTTTTGTTTTTAGGATTTATTTATTTGAAAGGCACAGTTACAGAGAGGCAGGGGCAGAGAGAGAGAGAGAGAGAGAGAGAGAGAATGGTCTTGCATCGTTGGTTCACTCCCCAAATGGCCACAACGGTCCTCCACACAGGTGCAGGGGCTCAAGATCTTGGGCCACCTCCTACTGCTTTCCCAGGCCATAGCAGAGCTGGATCAGAAGTGAGCAGCCAGGACTCAAACCGGCACCCATATGGGATGTTGGCACTTAGGTGGCGGCTTTACCCGCTACACCATAGCACCAGCCCCATCACTCTTTGTTTTTAATGTTTACTCATTTATGGTCATCTGTTTGAAAGGTGGAGTGATAGAGGCAGAGGGAAATCTTCCATCTGCTGGTTCACTCCCTAAATGACAGCAAAAACCAAGTCTGGGCCAGGCAGGAGCCAGGAGCCAGGAACACCACGTGGGAGCACATGGGCGGCAGGGATCCAAGTATCTGGGCTACTTTCTGCTTCTTCCTAGGCATATTAGCTGGAAGCTGGATCAGAAGCAGAGTAGGAACAAACACATACTCTGAAATGGGATGTCAGCATTGCAAGCAGCAGCTTCACCTGTTATACCAAAATGTCAGCCCCTGCCTATTTTTTAAACTATTTTTAACTTTTAACCAGGAGACTATTAACTATAAAATATTTCAATTTTGAAAACAATTCCGTAAGTGGTCACTGGGATGCAGATGGTAAAATGGTGATCTGAACAGTGATGGAAGGTTAGGAGAGAGGTGATATTAGACACAGGTGGTCATTTGAACAGAGACCTAGTGACACAGGGAGCCAACTTGTTGAGAACACCTGAACAAGAGATGTTACAGGTGGAATGAAGAGGAAGGGCAAAACTATGCAGAAACAAGGTGTCCCGTTTAAGGAACAACCCAGAGGCCAATGTGGTTGGAGGCGAATGAACAAGGAAGTGAGTGGAAAGACGTGAGGTGGGAGTATTAGCAGGAAGCTGAATCACAAATGGAAAGAGGTCGGTGCTGTGGCATAGCCGGTGAAGCTGCCACCTGCAGTGCCGGCATCCCATATGGGCATGGGTTTGAGTCCTGACTGCTCCACTTCCGATCCAGCTCTCTGCTATGGCCTGGGAAAGCAGTAGAAGAAGGTCCAAGTCCTTGGGCCCCTGCATCCACATGGGAGACCCAGAAGTAGCTTGTGGCTCCTGGCTTCTTTGGGCCTTCCAAGTGAGTAAAGAATGGCGGCAGCCTTGTGGAACTTGAGGCAGTGACAGAAAATAAAGCATGTAAATAAGTGAAATCTATGTTGTATCAGAGAGTGAACCGTGTGATGAGGGATGTGGGATGGGGAATGCCCTGCCTTCTGGTCTCACTCCCCCACAGTAACGCCTCCCACCACGCTGGCCCTCTTCCTGCCCCCTCACTGGGGACCTCCACCCTTCTAGTTCCTCTGTCCGGAACAGTCCCTTCTCCTTGCCACCCCCGGCAAAGCTTGCTACCTGGCTGGATTCTCCTTACCCATCTCAGTTTCAGCTCGATCCACAGGGCAGGGAAGCCCTCCTGGATAATCCTGTCAAATGCCATTTTCCAGTTACTCTAAAAAAATAATTTTTAAATTTTCCACTGACACTTGCTAACTGTGCATATTTACGGAGTGCTGTGTGATAACCCAATACATGAACACAACGTGTCATGATCAAGTCAGGGCGGAGAGCATTTCTATCTCTTCAACCATTTATTATATCTTTGTGGTGGGAAACATCAAATTGGTCTCTTCCAATTCTTTATGAAATACACAGTAATCAGCCTGCTGTGCCATAGAGAATGGTAAATTATCCTCCCTGACTAGCCATCCATGCATTTCTGGGCACCCACTACCAGCCCTGCCCCACCTTCCCCATACTCTGTTCCTCGTTAGCTCATGCCTGTCGCAGTGACGTTTCTCCCTATCCCCACTCCCAGAAGTGAGCCTGTGTGTTTCTGCATTTATACATCTTACACTTCCCTGTAGAAGCACCTCATCTGATTTGCTGTTACAATGCTGATACCTGGACAGGATCTGGACCACAATGGGGACTCAGCATTTATTGAACTACTGATACATTCATTGCTCTTGTACCTTGTCCTCACCTTTTTACCTAAAGAACTCCCATTTTTCCCTGAAGATTTGTCTAGCAAGCAGCACTGAGCAGACGTGACATTGCAGCACTGAGTTAAGCAAGGTAATGCTGGCTGCTATGTAACAAACAGGCCTCCTAAAGGAATTGTATCTCAGACGAAGCAGAAGCAGGACATATTGATCCAGGCATGGGTTTTTCCTACCAGTGGCAGCACCATTCCCAGGGATCCTATCAGTGCCTACAGACGCTGGTGGCATGGCAACAGCGCTGTGGAGATGGCACGCCCTTGCTGTGGAGGTGACACACACGGATCAGCTCACATTCCTGTGAGAGGAGCGAGCTGTAGGACCACACCTAGATGCAAGAGGGGTGGGAACAGGCCATCCGTGTGCGCAGCCCCTGGCCAGCTGCGAGAGGGGGAGTAAGTTCTGGTGCACAGCTTTCTGCCTCTGCCACAAGTACACTGTGAGACATGCTAGATGAAGGAAGCAAAGGAGCCAGAGTGAGCCAGGAGAGACCTCATGTAGCCCATGAGACAGGGTATAGTCAAGGAGGGCCTCCCAGAGGAGGCAGTGCTGCGGTGACTCATGACAGCTGAGTCAGCATCTGCTGGGTAAAGGAAGGGGATGGTTACTGCCTTCAGACGGACAGCGTGCACAGAGGTCTGCAGCAAACAGCACGTCCTCACTCACTCCAGAAACCATAGACATATGCACTGCTGAGGGATAGTGCTGGGGAAAGGAAACTGGCATGGTGAAGAGGCCGAGCAGCGTGACCACGTCACAGGGTCCTTGAATGTGCATGTCGACACAGGCTTCTCCCATCTTCCTGGTCTTGGCTCTCGAGATCAAACACTGAGCATAAAGACTGCACAGACGTGAACTGCAAGGACGTGTGCTGCTAGCAGGGCAAGAACAGGCCCAGGAGCACAGGGCGCCAGCAGAACCTGCCCTACCACAATCACTCATCCCTCCGCCTCCAACCCCCACGAGCAGCCAAAGTGCAAGAAGAAGTGAGAAGGAAGTCACTGCCGCTGGAGAGCAGCGGGTGTTTCCCCTTCCTCACTACTGTCAACTGAGGGGATTCTGAAAGACTCTGAGGGGTGCTACGTGCAGGGGAGAAGAGCATCTCGTTTTTGAAGGCAGCCGATGAGGTGCTCCTGCCCTCTGCCCCTAGAGCATCAGTGAGGAGGGGAGGAAGAGAGGGGGCTGCAGGGCAGCACCTGCACACCGCCTGGGGGAGGCTAAAGTGTGGGGTTTTCCCAGAGTCCAGGCATCGGTCCACAGGGCACTGGGGTTAAGCCACTGTATCAGTTCTCTATTGCTGTAAAATGAAACACTCTAAAACTCAGTGTCATAAAACAACAGTCACTTGTTATATCAAGATTTCTCTTGGCCAGGAGCTCAGATAGAGCATGGCGTGACTGATCTCTAATCCACGTTATCTGGGGCTTCCTCAACTGAAAGAGTCAGGGCTGGGGCTGACACCTGCTGCGAAGGTGGCTCACCCATACAGCTGGCAGCTGTATCACTTCAGTGTCCTCCTAAGAGGGCTGCTGACTTCTCCCTGGGAGAACAATCCACAGGGCCAATGCAGAAGCTCTTAGCGCCTAACAGCACCCAGCCCAGGAAGTCACACACTGCCGTGTCTACAGCTCAGCTGGGATGAGTTCAAGAAGAGACTACACATGCAGATGTAAACCAGAGGGTAAGGATCACTGGGACCAACTGTGACAATGGAGACCACGTCCACAGGGTGAGTTTCTTAGCCAGGAGGGCTGGAGAGTGGAAGGGGAGATCTTGAGAGGAGATGTGAGAGTGGGAACACTTCAAACCCAAGGCCGATCACCCTCATTATGGCTCTGAGCTATGGGAACCCTATGTATTTTTTTTCTATACTTCTTCCTAGTGTACTTGAAAGATACAAAAAGAGACGAGAGAGAGAATCTTCCATCTGCTGGTTCACACTCCAAATGCCCACAATAGTCAGGACTGGACCAGCTTGAAGAGCCTGGAACTCCATCCAGGTCTCCCACATGGTTGGCAGGGGCCCAAGCACTTGAAGCATCATAGAGTGGCCTCTCAGAATGCAATAGCAGGGAACTGGATTGGAAGTGGAGATGCTTGGATTCAAACCAACACACTGACATGGAATACAGGTGTCCCAAGTGGCAGCAAAACCCGCTGTGCCACAATGCGTGCCCCAAGCCCCCAGGGTTCTGTAGGTGACTCCTGTATGCACTGTGCAGGTCTGCAGGCTGCACACAGGATGCTGGTGAGCAGTAAAGCACAGTCAGAGAGGCAGCAGTGACACTGTGCTGCTACTAAAAGATCACCCTTCCCCAACTGCCCTCTAATGTCACCTTGGTCATAAATCAGATGGCTGTGCATTTATCGGTCTATTTTTAGACTCCATCCTGTTCCATTGATCTAGCTGCCTATTCTTATGTCAATACCACATTGTATAATATACTTACATAGTAATAACTAATACATAGTAGTGTTAAGTCCTCCATCCTTCTTCCTCTGCCAGACTGCTTTGGATATTGTTAGATTCTTGTACTTCTCTAAACACATTAGAATCAACTTGTCGGGGCTGGCATTGTGCTGTAGCAGGTAAAGCCTCTGCCTGCAATACCAGCATCCCACACAGGCACCAACCAGTTCAAGACCCGCCTGTTTAACTCCCAGCAAATGTGCCTGGGAAAGCAGAAGAAGATGGTCCAAGCATATGGGCTCCTACACTCATGGGGGAGACCCAGAAGCAGTTCTGGGCTCCTGACTTTGGCCTGGCCCAGCCCTGGTCATTGCAGCTATTTGGGGGAGAGATCCAGCAGATAGAAAATTGCTGTCTCCCTGTCTCTCCTCCTCTCTCTGTGACTCTGCCTTTCAAGTAAATAAAAAATAAACCTTAAAAAAATTTTTTTAAACAAATAATCAACTTTTCAATTTCTACAAAAAAAATTTTGCTAGAATACTGACTGCAATAGCACAGTATTCATGGATCCATTTAGAGGAAATTTTATCAAGCCATACACTTAAGAATTAAATATTTTTCTTTTTAAAAAAGATTTATTTATTTGAAAGGCAGAGTTACAGAGAGGCAGAGGCAGAGGCAGAGAGAGAGAGAGAGAGAGAGAGAGAGGTCTTCCATCTGCTGGTTCACTCCCTAAATGGCCACAACGGCAGAGCTGGCCTGATCCAAAGCCAGGAGCCAGGAGCTTCTTCCAGGTCTCCCATGTGGCTGCAGGGGCCCAAGGACTTGAGCCATCTTCTACTGCTTTACCAGGACATAGCAGAGAGCTAGATCGGAAGTGGAGCGGCTGGGCCTAGAACCGGCCCCCATAAGGAATCCCAGCACTCCAGAAGGCAGCTTTACCCGCTAAGCCACAGTGCTGGCCCCAATATTTTTCTTTATGTATGTAATGACTTGAAAAATAATTTAAAGATTTTTTAAAAATTTATTTCAAAGGCAAAGTTACAGAGAGAGTAGGAGAGAGAAAGAGAGAGATCTTGCATCCACTGGTTCACATCCCAAATGGCTATAATGGCCAGGGCTGGGCCGGGCTGAAGCCAGGTGCCCAGAGCTTCTTGTAGGTCTCTCATATGGGTGCAGGGGACAAGCACTTGGGCCATTTTCTGCTGCTTTCCCAGGCACGTCAGCAGAGAGCTGGATCAGAAGTAGAGCAGCTGGGACTCGAACCAATGCCCATATGGGATGCTATTGTAGGCATTTGGAGAGTGAACAAGCCATGAAAGATCTTTCTCTTTCTCTCTTTCTGTCTCTGTCACTCTGTCTTTCAAACAGTACAAATAAATAAACATTTAAAAAAGACTAACACAATGAAGGTTGGACCTCTGGTGCAACAGCTGGGTTGCACTTGGGACACCTGAATTCCACATCAGAATGCTGGGTTGAATCCTGACTCCACTTCTGATTCCAACTTCCTGACAATGTGGGCCCTCAAGGGAAACAGATGATGGCTCAAGCAGTCGGGTCTCTACCATCCACGTGGGCGGGAGACCTGGATTGAGGTCAGGGTCCTGGATTTGGCCTGGCCCTGGCCCAGCTGTTGCTAGCGTTTAGGAGATCCCGCTGTTTCTGCTTCTGTGTCTGTCTCTGTCTGACTTTCAAATAAAGAAAAAAATATTTTTTAAAATAAGAAAGTAATTTGAAAAATAAGAAAGGATATTTTCAGGCTTCACAGAGGTGTTAAAACACACTGCTGTCCACTGGGAGGTAGCAGGTGTTGGCTCACATTGTTGGGTCTCTGCCAGCCCTGTGAGAGACCAGGATTAACTTGCCAGCTTCTGGTTAGGCCTGGTCTATCCCTGCCCACTGCGAGCATTTGAGGACTGAACTAGCAGATAGGTGCTCTATCAATCTGTCTCTGTCTCACAAATAAAATTAATTAGTTAAAAACTGCTGGGGCTAGAGTTACAGTATAACAGAGTAAGCCTTTGCATGTGATGCCGGCATCCCTATCCAGCTCCCTGGCTGCTCCGCTTCCAATCCAGCTCCCTGCTAATGCACCTGGGAAAGCAGCAGTGCTGGCCCAAGTACTTGGGCCCTTGCCACCCATATTGGAGACCCAGAAGAAGCTCTGGGCTTCTGGCTTTCGTCTGGCTCAGTTCTGGCTATTGTGGCCATTTGGAGAGTGAAGCAGCAGATAGAATCTCTCTAACTCTGCCTTTCAAATAAGTTTTGAAAACTCTTTTTAAAAGTACATGGCTATCATATTTAGACTTTGACCCTGAGGTAGTCAGAAATACTGGGAAATAACTAAAATAGGGATACTTTTCTCAATTTTTTAGAGATAACAGTAGATTGACAAGCAGTTGTAAGAAATAGAGATTTCACGTACACTTTGTTCAGTTTCTCTGAATGGTGACATTTTGCAAAACTTCAGTATCTTATCAGCACCAGGATATTAACGTTGGTATAATCCAGTGTCTGTGTCTGTACGCACACGTGTGTATGTGTGTACTAAGTTCTACACAATTTTCTCACCGTGTAGGTCTGAGCAGCCACCACAGATTCTGGGGTTCTCGATGCTTTGCCTTGCTCCCTGTCGTCCTCACTCGGGAACCTGGGCTGCAGGAGCCAGTCTTCAGCACCTGGCAGACATGTGCTGCTGTGTCACGGAGTGTGAGCACAGAACGTCATGTTCTGGCTCTTCAGGGCCTCCACCCGGACGGAGGCACGTCACCTCCACGCATGTTTTATTAGACAAAGGCTGCCACGCCTAACTCCGTGGGGCAGGGAACCACGATCCCAGCACGGCCCTGGAAGGAAGAGAACGTGGGCAGTGATGAGCAGCTCTGATGACCACCATCGCACCCTTTACACATCTGCCTCCCTCCACGTGCACTGGGAGATTCTCTCAAGGCCCGTTCTCTGATTCATTTCTTGGGGAAAACGAGGAAAGCAGAACACAAACAGCCATGTAAAACTTTCAAAATAACCTAAGACAAGGGCACTTTTAAAAGTTCATGGAAAGGCAGGCATTTAGCCAAACAGCGCAGACATTCTCAACCCACATCGGCACACTTGGGTTTGAATCCTGGCTCCAGTTCCTTTACTTTTTTAATTAATTAATTTATTTGAAAGGTAGTTACATAGAGAAAGAGAGAGACAGACACAGACACACACACACACACAAAGAGAGACAGAGAGAGAGAGAGAGAGAGAGAGAGAGAGAAAGAGAGAGAGAGAGAGAGAGAGAGAGAGAGAGACAGATCTTTCATCTGCTGTTTCACTCTCCAAATGGCCACAACATTTGAGCCAGACCAAAGCCAGAAGCCCAGAGCTTCTTCTGGGTCTCCAATATGGGTGGCAAGGGCCCAAGTACTTGGGCCACCTCTGCTGCTTTCCCAGGAGCATTAGCAGGGAGCTGCATTGGAAGCGGAGCAGCCAGGACTCAACTAGTGCTCATATGGGACCTTCACCTGCTGCCCCACAACACCAGCCACGGATCCACACTCCTGACACCCAATCCCACCAGTACAGACCACGGAAGCAGCAGGTGATGGCTCAGGTAGTTCAGTTCCTGCCACCCACGTGGGACACCTGGATTGCATTCCTAGCTCCTGCTCCAGCCTTGGCCATTATGGACATCTGGGGTGTGAACTACCAGATCACAGAGCTCTCTCTCCTTCTATCTTTCTCTGCCTCTTGATTTAAAAAAAAAAATCATAGAAAATGGAATTAAAAGATAAGTTTATTTTGGTGCAAAAATTTGAAATTCATGTATATAAGAGGTCTCTGAAAAGTTCATAGAAATGCACTTTATAAAAAAATTAGATATGGATTTCAAAATATCGTTTGCACCAAAGTAAATTCATCCTTTGATTCTGTTTTTCCAAGAACTTTAAAGAGTACTTTCTTATTAATAATGCCTGCCACTGAGAGAGAGTTGCCCAATTTTCTTTTTTAAGGTTTTTGTGGAGACTGTCTCAAGTGTAAAACAGTTATTTTGGTCATTTCTTGCACCCCACTTTTTTTTTAAAAAGAAGATTGTTTTTCTGAGAGGCAGACATTGAGGGCGAGCAAGCAAGAGTGAGAGGCAGACAGAGAGAGCTCCCACCCACTGGTTTGCTTCTGAAAATGTCAGCAATGGTTGGAGGTGGCCAGGACCACAGTCAGGATCTGGGGACTCAGTTCAGGTCTCTCATGTGGACGTCAGGAACCCATTACTTGAGTCATCACCTCCGTCTCTCCCAAGGTCTGCATCAGCAGTATCTCAAGTCAAGAGTTGGAGTCAGGACTTACACCTAGGCACTCTAACATGGGGAGTGTGTGTCCTGACTGCTAGGCCAAAGCTTGCCCTTCCTGAAACATAAAAAAAAAAAAAAAAAAAATTAAACTTATTTATATGAGAGGCAGAGAGACAGAGAGAGAGAGAAGGAATACAAGGAGGAGGAGGAGACGAAGGAGGGCAAGGAGAAGAGCAGAAAGAGGATCAGAGGGGAGGAAGGGGGAGGGAGGGACAAAGTCCTATTTGCTGGTTTACTTTCCGAATGCTTGCCGCAGCCAAAGCTGAACCAGCCTGAATCACGAGCTGGGGATTCAGTTTCGGTCTCCCACGTGATTCCAGTCGTCTGAACCCTCACTTGCTGCCTCCTAGGGTCCAAAACAGCAGGCAGCAGGAGCCAGAGCCAGACACTAAGCCCAGGTACTCCATTCAAGATGAGGCTGTATTAACTCCCAGGTCAAATACTCACCTCTCAACCTTAAAACAAACAAACAAAAATTTCATTAACACTATGTAACTATACAGGATTTTTCATCCTTTTTGAATACATACTTCTTAACACAGTTGGATTCCTAATCTAAGCACCATTTTACAATCTTTCTTGATTAAACATGACTTCAAAGCTTATTATAGGGGCCAGTGCTATAGTGTAGTGGGTAAAGCCACCGCCTGCAATAAATAAATCTTTTTACAAAATAAAAATAGGGGCCGGAGCTGTGGCGTAGTGGGTAAAGCTGCCGCCTGCAGCGCCAGCATCCCATATGGGCGCCGATTCGAATCCCAGCTGCTCCATTTCTGATCCAGCTCTCTGCTGTGGCCTGGGAAAGCAGTAGAAGATGGCCCAAGTCTTTGGGCCCCCGCTCCCACGTGGGAGACCTGGAAGAAGCTTCTGTCTTCTGGCTTCTGATTGGCGCAGCTTTGGCTGTTGCAGCCAATTGGGGAATGAAACAGTGGATGAAAGATTTCTCTCTCTCTCTGCCTCTCCTCCTCTCTCTGTTTAACTCTTTCAAATAAATAAATAAATCTTTATAAAAATTTAAAAAATAAAGGAAATAAAATAAAATAAATACGAGGCTGGCACTGTGGCATAGCAGATAAAGCCACTGCCAGCTCCAGCTGTTGTGGCCATTTGTGGAGTGACCAGCAGGTGGAAGACCTCTCTCTCTCTCTGCCTCTCCTCTCTCTGTGTCAATCTTTCAAATAAATAAATAAAATATTTTTTTAAAAAAAGTTTTTTAAAAAAGTTTCCAGGTCTCCTATGCAGGTGCAAGGGCACAAAGACTTAGGCCAAAACCCCACTTCTTCTTCTTCTTCTTTTTTTTTTTTTTTAATTTTTTGACAGGCAGAGTGGATAGTGAGAGAGAGACATAGAGAGAAAGGTCTTCCTTTTTGCTGTTGGTTCACCCTCCAATGGCCACTGCGGCCAGCGCATCGTGCCGATCCGAAGCCAGGAGCCAGGTGCCTCTCCTGGTCTCCCATGGGGTGCAGGGCCATCCTCCACTGCCTTCCCGGGCCACAGCAGAGAGCTGGCCTGGGAGACGGGCAACCGGGATAGAGTCCGGCGCCCCAACCAGGACTAGAACCCGGTGTGCCGGCGCCGCAGGCGGAGGATTAGCCTGTTAAGCCATGGCGCCGGCCTAAAACCCCACTTCTTAATACACTACATTAGCCATTACATTTCAACACTGGAATTATGCAACTCAAATGAACACAGGGTGCTTATGAATTGGGTGAGCAGCTGGAGATGTGGGCTGGGCCTGGGTGTTGGAGAGCAAGATGCTTCATTTTCAGACTTTGGTGGGTATGCTGAATTGGCTTTTTGTAATTTCTTTCTTTTTAAGATTTATTCATTTATTAGAAAGATGGAGTTATACAGACAGAGAAGGAGAGGCAAAGCAAGAGAGGTCTCCCATCTGCTGGTTCACTCCCCAAATAGTCGCACCAACCGGAGCTGCACCAATTGAAACCAGGAGCCAGGAGCTTATTCCGGGTCTCCCCGATGGGTGCAGGTGCCCAAGGATTCAGGCAGTATTCTATTGCTTTCCCAGGCCAAAGCAGAGAGCTGGATGGGAAGTGGAGCAGCCAGGACTTGAAGTGGTGCCCATATGGGATGCCAGCATTGCATACGGTAGCTTTACCCACTACGCCACAGCGCCGGCCCCTTTATAATTTCTTTCAGCTTCCCAGTGTAGCTTTACATGCTGCAGACTCTAGAATTTCCCAGCTTTCTCTGTAGCTAGAATTCTAGATAGGGGCTTTACTAGTTAGATGCACAAATGAATGACATAGCAGCTAAAAGACTGGGCCACTGCCACTCTACCCAAGTTCCTACTGCTGGCCAGCATGTCCAGGGGGACATGGTATCGGCAGCAACAATCCAGGTTGTCTTCAGCTTTGTGGGAGCTAACAGAGATCAAAAGGTCACAGAAGTGGTGGCAGAGGCTTTTATTTCTTGGGATCACAATTCCAACAGCCCCCGACTCCCCCATTCTTCACTGTGGGACAGGCTGCAGCTTCCATGGTGGCCCGCTTTCTTGTTTTGTTCTGGGTGCACTCCTGAAGGTTCACCTACAGAATATTCCTGTAGGCCCTCCCAGGTTTTCTAAGTATTTAATTGTCTGTATTAATTCTTCTTCTGATTAAAATTCTCCAGAATTGCTTCTGTTTTCTGTAATGCACTCCTGATTGGTCTGGATGCCACGCAGTCCAAACTTACTGCCTGGCTGTATGCCCACTACAATGTGGCTCTAATTCAGACACGCACTCTCTGTCCATGGGCATGGACGGGCATGCTGCTGTTAGGCCCGTGATCGTGATCCTACATGGATACCTCCACCAGCTCTCCTGGCCTGGCCTGCCACAGGTAGAGAAAGGGCTATTTCAGAGAGCAAGTTAGGGAAGCAGAAACCCAGCCTTCTTTGTAGCGATTTTGCTTCTGTGATACATTAGTTCTACTTTCTACACCTAAAAATGAGGGTGATACAATAGTCAGCACAACTCAGGTCATCTGAGCATCTTTAGAACATGCTGAGCAGCCAGCCTAGAGACGCAGCAGTTAAGCTGCTGCTTGGGATACTGACATTCCATACTGGAGTACTTGTTCGAGTCCCCATTGCTTTGCTTCCAATCCAGCTCCTGCTAATGTGACTGGGAAGGCAGAGGATATTGGCCCAAGTATTTGGATCCTACCACCTACAAGGGAGACCAGGATGGAGTTCCTGGCTCTTGTCTTCAGCTTGGCCCAGAACTGCCTGTTGTGGGCATTTGGTGAGTAAACCAGCAGATGGAAGATATCTGTCACCCTGCCTTTCAAATAAATAAAATGGAAAAAAAAATCTTTGGAGAAGTGAAAAACTCCCCAGTCCACTTCCTCCTCATGGCTGTGGTCATTCACTAGCCCACGGTTTCCCTCTGCCACGCAGACAGCATTCGGGAAACTGCCATGCCCTTAGCCTGGGAATCCAACATGGCTGCTTTCTCTAGGGTACAGGCTGGAGGTGAAGAGCAGTCTTCAGGTTTAAGCTCTGAGAGGAGTGGTGTGGCTGGCTGGGTCTCTGTTGCTGTTTCTCCTTGATTTTCTATCTCATTCTGGGCTAAAGTCTACATCCCAGAAAAACAGAAGTGAAAGTGGAGCTGGGATGGTACATGGCTGGGATACTATCTGTACACAAGCTCTGAGTTTCCTTCTTAAAAGCCAGTGGCTCACAAGGCGCCAGGGCCAGGGCCAGGGCTGTGGGAAGAAGTAAATGGGAGAGGGGTAAGGTCCGAGCCTGCCTCCTGGAGCAGCTGCACCTCTTGGGTCAGTGAGTTCCACACAGCTCTGCGGCAGGAGACGCAGCCAATCAGCAGGGAAGGACATGATCTCTGGCTGGGGCTGCAGACTACTGCTCCTTTTTATTTTTAGATTTATTTATTTATTTGAAAGGCAGAATTACAGAGAGAGAGGTCTTCCATCCACTGGGTCACTCCCCAAATGGCTGTTTTTAGATAGTAAAAACAGTTTGAGAACCATTGTCTAACAGCTTTTTTGGGCCCAGCTTCAAAGAAACATAGTCCCAGTGCCTCATTCAGCCACTGGCCCTGAAGATAGCCAGGGAAGAAATGGGTGGGATGGAGAGGAGCGCCACAATGAATACGATGGAACCAGGCAGGTGAATGAAGTGGAGAGTGAGTCCCCAAGCAGGCCTTCACCAATGTGTCCCTTTTTAATTCACCTAACCTACTTAAAAAAACAAAGATATACTTTGGTCTTAAAGTACCCCTCTATAATTATTTATTAACCATGAAATAAAATGTTACAGTGGAAAACAAATGACCACAATTAACTTTAGTAGTACAGGTTAAGCATCCCTAATCTGAAAATCTGAAATGCTCCAAAATCAAACTTTTTGAGCATCAACATCAACACAAGCTGAAAATGCCACCTCTGACTTTATGTGACGGGTTGCAGTCAAAACACTGGTGAACTAAAATATCATAAAATTACCTTAGGGGCCAAGCACTGTGGTACAATGGGTTAAACTCGTACCTGCAATGCCAGCATTCCGTATGGGAACTGGTTAGAGTCCCAGCTGCTCCACTTCCAATCCAGCTGCCTGCTAATACGTCTGGGAAAGCAGAAGATGGTCCAAGTACTTGAGTCTCTTCCCTCATGTGAGAGACCTGGATGAAACTCATGGCTCCTGGCGTGGCCCAGCCCTGGCCATTACAGCCATTTGGAGAGGGAACCAGCAGATGGCAACTCTTTCTCTACCTTTCCTCTCTCTCTCTAACTCTACATTTCAAATTAATAAATCTTTTTTAAATTACCTTCAAGCTATATATATGAAATATAAATGAATTTCTTATCTAGGTTGGATACCAACCCCAAGGTATATCATTGTATATATGGAAAAACTAACCCCCTCTACCATCCCCAAAATCCAAAATCTGAAACACTGCTGGTGCCAGGCATTGTGGGTAAGGGAGACTCTGACATTAACCTGCATCTAGTTCATGTAACACCACACACCTCCTGAAAAGATGCACTGAGAAGGATACATTGCCATGCAAGTATTTCTGCTGAAAATGCATAGCTTGGTTCTAATAAGGAAACATAAGGTAGACCCAAACTGAGGGAGGGAGATAGACAAAAAATAGCTTGTCTATGTTCTTAAAAAATGTCAAGGATGGGGTAGGAACTTGACCTAGCAGCTAAGATGCCAGTTATAATGCTCATGTCCCACATGGCCGTACCTGGGTTCAAGACCTGCCTCTGGCTCCTGACTCCTGCTTCTTGCTAATGCAGACACTGGGAGGCAGTGGTGATGGCTCAACTGATTGGATGCACCCATGTGGGAAACCTAGATTGACTTCTCAGCTCCCAGCTTCAGCCTGGCCCAATCCAGCCCTGGCCATTGCGGGCATTTGGGAAGTGAACCAAGTTTTTTTTTGACAGGCAGAGTGGACAGTGAGAGAGAGAGAGACAGAGAAAGGTCTTCCTTTTCCGTGGGTTCACCCCCCAATGGCCGCTGAGGCCGGCATGCTGCGGCCGGTGCATCACGCTGATCCAAAGCCAGGAGCCAGGTGCTTCTCCTGGTCTCCTATGTGGGCGCAGGGCCCAAGGACTTGGGCCATCCTCCACTGTACTCCCGGGCCACAGCAGAGAGCTGGCCTGGAAGAGGAGCAACCGGGACAGAATCTGGCGCCCCAACCGGGACTAGAACCCAGGGTGCCGGCGCCGCAAGGCGGAGGATTAGACTATTGAGCTGCGGCGCCAGCCCCAGTTTGTTTGTTTTTATACAAAAATAAAAGCAAAAACAGGTGCCAAAATTTGACACAGTAGTTACGATGCAACTTAGGATACCTACGTCACATATTAGGGTGCCTGGTCAAATGCTAGTTATTTTTTATTTGCCTTACCAAAAGAAAGATACACTTTGATCTCACCTGGGAGGCAGTAGGTGATGGCCCAAGTACTTGGATCCTTACCATCCACATGGGAGACCTTGACTGAGTTCTGAGCTCCTGGGTTGCTCCCGGCTGTTGCAAGCATTTGGGGAGTAAGACAGCAGATATCTGTCTGCCCCTTTGCTTTTCAAATAAAGAAAATAAAAATAATTTTAAGTAAAAAAAAAAAAAATAAGAGAGACTAAAAGGACATGACAACAAAATCAATGAACGGTCCTGGCTTGGAACTTGGACCAGGAAAAAAAAAAGCCACAAAGGACATTATTGGGACAAATGAAGAAATCTGAATACGCACGGTGAGTTAGACAATAGTATTACATCAATGTTAAATTTTCTGATTTTGATAATTGTGCTTTTGTGACAGAATATCTTTTTTTTTTCCTTTAAGAAATAAACCTGGACATTAGAAGTGAGGCAAAAAGATGTCTTTAACTTACTCCAAAGTTGTTCAGAAACACAGGGAGTGATAAAGAAAAAAATATTTTTGGCCGACGCCGTGGCTCAACAGGCTAATCCTCCGCCTAGCGGCGCCGGCACACCAGGTTCCAGTCCCGGTCGGGGTGCTGGATTCTGTCCCGGTTGCCCCTCTTCCAGGCCAGCTCTCCGCTATGGCCCAAGTGCTTGGGCCCTGCACACCTTTCTCTATGCTGGAATAAACAAAAACATATAAAAATACATACAAACAGATTTATGGTTTCTTGGGCTTGATTGCTTTCAAAGCAGGGTGTTAGATTACTTATTACTCAGCAATTTATTTTTAAAATATATTTTAAAGTTTTATTCATTTATTTGAAAGGTAGAGTTACAGAGAGAAACAGAGAGAGACAGAGAGATTTTCCATCTGCTGATTACTCCCCAGGCCACAACAGCCACAGCTGGGCCAATCTGAAGGCAGGAGTCAGAAGCTTTTTCCAGGTCTCCCACATGAGTGCACAGGCTCAAGGCCTTGGGCCATTTTCAGCTGCTTTCCCAGGTGCACTAGCAGAGAGCTGGATCACAAGTGGAGCAGAACCCACACGTGATGAAGGAAATCCAGTGGCAGTTTTACCTGCTACCCATAGCAACAGCCCATGAAGTTTATTTTTTTGAAATCTAAGTAATGCAGACACAGGATCAAAAAATTAATAGCACTGAAGGGTTTTAATAAAGGTCAACTGGGGTTGGCGCTGTGGCATAGTGGGTAAAGCCATCACCTGCAGTGCTGCCGTCCCATATGGGCACTGGTTTGAGTCCTGGCTGCTCTACTTCTGATCTAGCTCTCTCTCTGCTGTGGCCTAGGAAAGCAGTAGAAGATGGCCCAAGGCCTTGGGCCCCTGCACCTGTGTGGGAGACCCAAGGAAGCTCCTGGCTCCTGGTTTCAGATTGGCGCAGCTCCAGCTGTTGCAGCCAATTGGGGAGTGAACCAGCAGATGGAAGACCTCTCTGTCTCACCTCTCTCTGTGTAACTCTGACTTTCAAATAAATAAATAAACCTGTTAAAAAATAAATAAATAAAGGACAACTGATGGGGCTGGTGCTATGGCTAGGAGGGTAAAGCTGCCACCTGTGACTCTGGCATTCCATATGGGCACTGGTTCAAGCCAGGCTGCTTCAATTACAATCCAGCTTCCAGCTAAGGGCCTGAAAAAAGCAGCAGACAGGTACTTGGACCCCTACTATCCATGTGGGAAACCCGGGTGAAGCTCCTGGCTCAGCTCTGACCATTGTGGCCACTTGTGGAGTGAACCACAGACTTCTCTGTGTCTCCCCCTCTCTCTAACGTTTTCAAATAAATACATCTGCCCCATCCCTCATTTTCCCCAGGATTGCAGCTCATAGCAATCATTTTTTTTAGCAGTTTTTTGGTGGTTGCTTGCTTTCCTGTCAATCATCCCTATAGCTCCAAATGGATGTGTTTATCCTATTTCTCCTTGTGTCAGTTTTAGACAATCAGCTCTTTGCTTTGTGAGATTTAATTTACTTATACCCTGCCATCCCTGACCCTTTCTGATAGATATGTGTGTGTGTGTGTGTGTGTTGAAAGATCACTTTATTTGAAAGGCACAGTGACAGAGAATGACAGAAAGAGATCTTCCATCTGCTGACATAGCTGCAATGTGGGGGCCCCTACAACAGAGTTTTTAATCATTGTTTTTAGTCATAGAAACTAACCCCCAAGGTGAATTACACAAATTACAACACTCCATCTTGGCCAGGGCCGCGACTCACTAGGCTAATCCTCTGCCTGAAGTGCCAGCACCCTGGGTTCTAGTCCTGGTTGGGGCACTGGATTCTGTCCCGGTTGCTCCTCTTCCAGTCCAGCTCTCTGCTGTGGCCCAGGAGAGCAGCGGAGGATGGCCCAAGTGTTTGGGTCCCTGCACCTGTATGGGAGACCAGGAGGAAGCACCCAGCTCCTGGCTTTGGATCAGTGCAGCGTCGGCGGTAGCAGCCATTAGGGGATTGAACCAATAGAAGTAAGACCTTTCTCTCTGACTCTCTCTCACTTTCTATAACTCTCTCTCTCTGTCTCTCTCAGTCTACCTGTCAAAAAATTAAAAAAACAAAACATTCCATCCCCCAAAGTCAACCATAACATTTGGAAATACTGGGGGGCCAGAACTGTGGCACAGCAGGTTAAGCAGCCACCTGCAATGCCAACATCCCATATGAGCACTGATTCCACTTCTGATCCAGCTCTCTGCTAATGTGCCTGAGAAAGCAGTGGAAGATGGCCCAAGCACCCTACAACCCACGTTGAGAGACCGGGATGGAGTTCCAGGCTACAGGTTTTGGCCTGGCCATTGTGGTCATTTGGGGAGTGAAGCAGTGGATGGAAGATCTCTCTCTCTCTCTCTCTCTCTTTCTTCTTGTGTCTCTCCCTCTCTGTCACTCCTATAAATAAATAAATAAATAAATCTTTAAAAAATTAGAAATGCTACTTAAAGCTTCGCATGTCTACTTGTGTAAGAGCTGGCCATAAAGACATCTAGGTCACAAGACCCTCATTCCACCTGGGCTCCTGCCCTTCACTTGTGAGGAAGTAATACTTGAGAGGCCACGAAGAACCTAAACATGCTGGCCTTGCTGTGTTCTCCCCTCAACCCAGTCTGTTACCATTAGATCACACCCTTTTCCTCAAACACAGTTCTATACGGCTGTACATTCTTAATGGAATCTATGCATAGAAAGAGAGTTCTTCCTGGGTCTTCATATTTGAAGGCACCAATGTTATGTAAAATTTTGATAAAATAACCTGTTATGCATTTATCTTGTTAATGTCTTCTGTTACAGTGGTATTACTGTGACCCTTACAATGGGGAGAAAGGATATCATACCTTTCTACTGCTACAGTATTCCTCTACCTGTTTACTTTAAACACACACACACACACACACAATCTTTCCTGGTTCACTCCCCAAAAGGCTGCAACCACTGGGAATGTGTCAGATGGAAGCCAGGAGCTCTACCCAGGTCTCCCATTGGGTACCAGGGACTCAAATACTTGGGCCATGCTTCACTGCCTTCCCAGGCACATTAGCAGGAAACTGGATTGGAAGCAGAATACCTGGGACTCAAACCAGTGTCCTAACTACTTTGCCAAACTTCTGCCCCTATGTTTAATTAAAAAAAAAAAAGATTTATTTCTTTGAAAGGCAGAGTTAGAGAGAGGCAGAGGCAGAGGCAGAGGGATAGAGAGATCTCCTATCCACTGGTTCACTCCCCAAATGGCTGTAACAGCCAGAGCTGGGCTGCTCCAAAGCCAGGTGTTTCTTCCTGGTTTCCTATGTGGGTGCAGGGGCCCAAGGACTTGGGCCATCTTTGGCTGCTTTCCCAAGTGCATTGTTAGGTAGCTGGATTGGAAGTGGAACAGCCCAGACTCAAACCAGTGCCCATTTGGGAAGCCAGCACTGCAGGCAATAGCTTTACCTCCTGTGCCACAGAGCCAGCCCCTATGTTCCACAATGGCTGCACCACAACGTTCCAGTTTCTTCACATCCTCACCAATACTGGTGTTTATTTATTTATTTTTAAGCAGAGAGACAGAGGTGGGCACACAGAGCGATCTCCTATGTACTAGTTCACTTCCCAGATTCCTGGAATATCTGGAGCTGGGTCACATCAAAGCCAAAAGCCTAAATCTCAGTCTGGGAGGCAGGGACCCAAGCTGAGCCATCCCCTGCTGCCTCCCAGGACGTACACTAGCAGTAAACCAGAGCCAATACCTTGATGTGGGACACGGGCACTTTAACCCATCTTTTTTAATATTTATTTTTTATTTATTTGGAAGGCAGAGTTACAGAAAGAAGAGTCAGAGAGACAGAGATCTTCTCCCTGCTGGTTCACTCCTCATATGGCCACAACAGCCAGGGCCAGACCAGGAGGAAGCCAAGAGCCTGGAGCTTCTTCTGGATCTCCCATGTGTGTATAGGATGCAAGCACTTGGACCATTAGCAGGGAGCTGGACTGGCAGTGGAGCAGCCAGGATCGAACCAGTGTCCATATGGGATGCCAGAGTCCCAGACGGAAGCTTAACCTGCTATGCCACAACGTCGGCACCTTTAATCTGTTTTTATTGAGAGGCCAAATATCTGCCACCTCGCAGATTATTCCTAATATTCTCAGAATGACCTTATTAAAATGGTTTTGTAATTCTTGCTTTACTGTCTGAAGGCAAAAATATTTTACTAAAAGGTACACAATAAGAAGCTAATGTCTCTTACATCACTGTGGCCTCTAAGATGATAAAAATAATAACAGATTAGGGGCCGGCAATATGGTACAGCAGGTAAAGTCACTCCCTGCAGCACTGGCATCCAATATGGGCACCGGTTTGAGTCTCGGCTGTTCCACTTCCGATCCAGCTCCCTAACGCACCTGGGAAAGCAGTGGAAAATGGTCTAAGTCCTTGGGCCCCTGCACCTGCATGGGAGACCTGGATGAAGCTACTGGCTCCTGGCTACAGCCTGGCCCAGCCCTGGCCTTTACACTCATTTGGGGAATGAACCACCAGATGGAAGGCCTCTCTCTTTGCCTCTGCTACTCTCTTCCCTGTAACTCTTTCAAATAAATAAAGCTTTAAATAATAGCAGACTGCTACAGAACTAATGTATTTCTAAATTCCCATAAAGCCTCAGAGGCAAAAATGTACCGTATCAAGCAACTCAGGTTTGTCCCAAAACAATAATAGCTAAAATTTATTAAGCATTTAGTATAGGCAAGAAACCTGGCTAACTTCTAATTACATGGTCATATTTAATAACTTCAAAATCAACAAAACCCCAAAACAGTAAGTCCAGAGTGGTATGTATGTGAATGCGCCTTCTTGTCCACAGCACACTAATAAATGCTTAGTATTGGGGTGAGTGTTGTGGTGCAGTGGGTTAAGACACAGCTTGGGATACCCATGCTCCCCGTTTCAGAGTGCCTGGTTTAAGTGCGGCTCTGGTTCTGGTCCAGTTTTCTGCCAGCGCATCCCCTGAGAAGCAACAGATGATGGCTCAAGTATCTGAGTCCCTGCTACCCACACAGGGGACAGGCATGGAGTTCCTGGCTCCAGCCTGGCTCGACCTTGGCTATTGAAGCCATGCAGGGAGTGAACCAACAAACTGAGGATTTCTCTACCTGTCACTCTGCCTTTAAAATAAGTAAAAACTTTTTTTTTAAGGCTCAGTATGGTTAGTTGCTTCATGATGGAAAACTGACACTTATTTCACATCCAAATATGTGATGCCCAAGATCAATGCCAATTCTGAAACTGCTACAACTTTGTTTTTTAAGCAGTGGAAACAACTTTCTAGATTTTTCTAGGGCAGAACTTGGTTTGAACTCTAATTCAATGTTGTCATTGTTTTCCATAAAACTTCCCTAAAGGCTTAAGATGTATCAACAAGTGAATAATCCACTGAAAACATATAGCAGAAAAGTACTTATCCGATCAACAAATAGGTCTCGAGTGCCTTCTGTTTTCCAGTTAAACCCCCTTCCATCTAACACCCTACCCAAAGACTGTATCTTCATACAGGTGGCCCTGTGGGTTAAGCTGCTGCTTGGAACACCTGCATGCCGTGTCTCACAGCCTGGAACTGAGTCCATCTGTCCTTTGGATCCCACTTCCTGCTAATGTGCCTGGGAAGCCCCTTCCTGCCACCCACATGGGAGACCTGGATGGAGTTCCTGGCTCCCGGCTTTCGGGGAGTGAACAAGACGGAAGATCTCTCTATTCTGTTACTCTGCCTTTTTACATAAAACTTTAAAAAACCAAAAACACCTCATATTAAAAAGTAGACTGTAGAAACTGCGTCTAGCTTTCAAGGATACAATCAGAATCGTATTCTTTGCAGCAAACACTTAGCTATTGATCTTAAAATTTTTATTTTTATCCTCGTAAATTCAATCTCGTGAATCCTTATCCACTGGTTCCAGTGGTGGGGGGAAAAAAAAAGGCTATTTTCCCCTATCTACCTACGTGAGGCTTTTTCTTTCAAAGCACCAACCATGGCATCAGTACTGTGCTCTCAGCCCTGCGTGTGTTCGGAGTTGGTTCCACCCGGGTACAGAAACTACAGCCTTGCTCTTTTCGGCGGTGCAGACAGCTCCCACGAGGAGGGCCTAGTTTATCCCACAGTCCCCGGTTGTGTGAGCTGGTTTGAGGTGAGGAAGAATGGCCGCGCTGCCGACGGCTGGACGAGCACACCGCCCCGCCGCGCTCCCAGGGGCTGCGGTCAGGCCCTCCCGGACCCCCGGGGCCCCCTGCCCCACGGACAGAGCGCAGGGCCGGTCCCGCAGCCGAGGACGCGCTCAGGGTGCGCGGGCCGCCATGTTGCCCTCCTCGGCAGTCAGGCAAGCTCCTGGGAACCGCCGCGGCAGCCTCCTCAGAGAGCCGAGCTGCCGTCTCCACACTCCGCGCGCCACGCTCCCCGCCACCACGACCCTCTCTCCGCGTTTCGCCCCGTCACGAGGGACGCGGCCTGCTGACGCGGACGGTCGAGGTTCGAGCCAACATGGCGACTCCCGCGCCCCCTGGCGGCAGCCTTGGAGCGGCGGGGAATCCTCCCTCCGGTCCGGCTCGGGTGGGCCGTGAGCGTTGAAGCGCGCGAGACTTGGACTTGGACTCGCTTCCTGGTCCAACTCTGAGCCTGCGCAGGGAGCAGGGCCGGCCGGCCGGCCTGTGGGGGCGAGGCCGTGGAGGAAGAACTGCCCGGTGGCGTTCATCCCCTCCGTGACCCGATGAGGCACGGAGCTCACCGCCTTTGCCCAGTCCGCTAAGCCCTGGTAGAGGGCACCTGTGCCCTGTCACTTGAGGCGTCATCTGTCCTGGGATTGGATAGTTAGGAGAGTGAGTTTTCAGATGAGTGCCACTTTATTTATTTATTTTTGACAGGCAGAGTGGATAGTGAGAGAGAGAGACAGAGAGAAAGGTCTTCCTTTTTGCCATTGGTTCACCCTCCAATGGCCGCTGTGGCGGGCGCATCGTGCTGATCCGAAGCCAGGAGCCAGGTGCTTCTCCTGGTCTCCCATGCAGGTGCAGGGCCCAAACACCTGGGCCATCCTCCACTGCACTCCCAGGCCATAGCAGAGAGCTGGCCTGGAAGAGGGGCAACCGGGACAGAATCCGGCGCCCCAACCGGGACTAGAACCTGGTGTGCCGGCGCCACAAGGTGGAGGATTAGCCTGTTGAGCCACAGCACCAGCCCAGATGAGTGCCACTTTAATACAGTAGTCACAGCCACGTGCTGGCCACATGCTTTCGCATTTGACAATGACAGTGAAGAAAGCGGAAGTCACTTGGCCAGCGTCACAGAACAGCTAGCAGCAATGCCCAGGCTGGGGGAGGGTGGAAGGTCGGGCCTCAGCTGTTTCACGCTGTCTCTGGTAACGAGAACACTGCCCATAAAGCATCCTCTAGCCTCTGGAGTGTGTGAGCTGGACGGCAGCAGGGTTTATTTGCTTATTTAGCAGTGGGTAAGCTGCCTGCCACTCTGGGAGGCTTGCATCCCATATCCGAGTGCCTGGGTTTGAGTCCCGGCTCTGCTTCCGTTTCCAGCTTCCTACTGTACCCTGGGAGGTAGCAGGTGTCCGGAAACCCGGATTGAGTTTCTGACTCCTGGATTCCACCTGGCCTAGCCCTGGTTTTGCTGGCTTCTTTGCCTGTTTTTATCTGCCTCTCAAATATTTTTATAAAAAGACCAACCATTATGGTTCTAAGCCTCTATAGCCATTGGAGAGGAAGGAGAAGACAGAAAAAAACAACCTTTTGGGTGTTAAAGAAAGTACCAAAGTAATATTCCAGAAGAGGGAGGGGGAAGATAACAGAAAAAAATAAGAGAAAGAAGTGGACCCCCGGGGCCAGCACTGTGGTGTAGCAAGTAAAGCTGCCGTCTGCAGTGCTGGCATCCCATATGGGCGCCGGTTCGTGTCGCAGCTGCTCCACTTCCAATCCAGCTCTCTGCCATGGCCTGGGAAAGCAGTGGAAGTGTCAAGTCCTTGTGCCCCTACACCCTTGTAGGAGACCCAGAAGAAATGCCTTGCTCCTGGCTTTGGATTGGCCCAGCTCCAGCCATTGCAGCCATCTGGAGAGTGAACCAGTGAGATCTCTCTCTGCCTCTGCCTCTCTGTAACTCTGCCTTTCAAGTAAATACAATTATTTTTTTAAAAAAGTGGACCCCAAAAGCATACAAACCACGGTCTGAAAGTGGACTAGGCATTCTCAGTTTCTTCTGATGAGTTGCCCACCCAGCTTATGGTGTGTGTTACCTCATTAAACTTTGCTAGCTTGCTTACTGCTACTCTGTCTCCTATCTGAAAGTCTTTTCTTAAAGGACAAGAACCTCTAATTCCAGATATTTCTAGTAACAGTCAAGTCCCTGCCACCCAAGATAGTTCCCATCTTCTGGTTTCAGCCTAGACCAGTTTTTGCTATGGGGGGAATTGAGGAGTGAGCCAGTGGATGGAAGATACCTCTCTCTCTCTCTCTTTTTCTTTTAAAGATGTATTTATTTTATTTGAAAGGCAAAGTTACAATGAGAGCAAGCCACACACACACACACACACACACTGATCTTCCATCCACTATTTCATTCCCCAGGACACAATGGCCAGAGCTGGGCCAGCCAGGAGTTTGGAACTCCATCTGGGTTTCCCACATGGGCAACAGGGACCCAAGCACTTAAGTCATCATCCTCTGCTTTTCTAGGCACATTGGCAAGGAGCTGGATCAGAAGTGGAGCAGCTGGAACTTGAACTGGTGCTCTGATATGGAATGTTGGTGTTGCAGGCAGTGGCTTAACTGCTGCAGCTGTACCACAATACCAATTCTGCCCCCCCCCCCCCCAAATTCACTATTAACCAGTGTTATGGTGTGAGTGTTTTTTGTCTCATCCAAAAATTCGTTGGAACTTTAATCCCCAATCCAACAGTATTGGGAGGTGTAGCCTTTTGTAGGTGACTCATTGGGATTAGGTGCCCTTATTAAAGGGAGGGGAAACTATGAGGATGAAGCATCAGGGGACCATCGTGGGCTCTGAGAGCTCCTCTCTCCAGAGAGCTGAACTTGCTAGCACCTTGATCTTGGACTTCCAGCCTCCAAAACTATAAGATACAAAGTTTTTGTTCTTTATAAATGCCCCAGTGTCACGTGCATCTTGTTGCAGCAGCACAAAACTAATATAGCTGGAATGTGGACAGTGTGGAAGAAGCAGAAGCACTCATCTTGGATCACGAGATGGAAGCCATGTGTTTAGGCTGGGAGAGAGTCACAATGAGGGAACCTGCATTTCTGGGTTCCCCAGGATTTTTACATGAGAAACTCATAAACATCCTTCTGGTCTAGAACATGTTGTTTTGGAGTTTTGCAGTAACAGTTTACTGTACCACACACTACTGTACTAGTGTGAGTTTTGGATTTCTGTTACTTGTCACCAAAAGGGCTTTGACTAATAAACAGCAGCAATTGGAGTGTGAAATGAAGAACTGTTCTGAATACCCTTCTGTGAGCACCTGGTGGGCTCTGCAGGTGAATTTGTTTCCTGTGACATCTGGGTAGCTCTGTCTTTGCAAAGTAGGGGAATCGTAATGTTTCACTGACCTACTGCTAATGTGTAGTGTGCCATTTTTCACACTTACTTGACTAAGTGTAAAAAACATTTCTATACCTTTTTACTGAGTTCCTGCAACACCCGCACACTATAGGAGTCATCATAGGGAAGGAATGAATCAAACTTTGGTGTTTCCCTTCCCCATAAAGAAAGGCAGGTGCACAGATAACCTCCAAGGTAACACAAAGTAAGAGAGATTAATTCTTGTCAATTATTTTGTAGAATTCCACTCAATTTTGTTTTTCTAATGTTTATATTGAAGTTATGTATTTTCAGCAAATCTTTGGCAATGTTACCAGAGAATGGCAGGGTTCTTGTCTTTGCACAAGAGAGAATTCAGGCGTGAGACAGAGAGTAGTGGAAAGTAAAGTAGCAAAGCTTATTAGGGAAGGGACATCCGTAAGAACGGATGGGCACCTCTCCAGACAGGACCTGAGAGACAGTGCCCAGTCGCTCAGACTGGGGGAGAGCGGGGTTACATGGTTGAGTGGAGAGATCACACCTGGGCAGGCCAGGAAGGCGGCCTAGCAGAGAGGCAGAGGGCTGAGCGCGCAGTCTGGTTGAGGCCGGGGGGTTTTAAGGAGATGGGTCTTGCTTCCCCACCTCTGCTCCTCTTGGAACAAAGGGCTTTTTGGATGTAAGTAGAAAAACTCCTGAGTTTTCCCCCTGAAGTTATCAGACAGGGGGAAGCCTGACTGGTGTTGCCCCGCCTTAGAAGAGCCTTAGAGGAAGGATGGTTATCGAGTAGAAGGGGCTGGGTGAGTTTGAAGTTCAGATACTGGGCTGCACCTGGAAGATTATCAGGCAGAAGGGGTGAGGACCCCACTTGGCAGGTTATCGGGGTAGAAGGGGGCGGGGCAGGATGCAAACCCTGGGCTGCCCCTGAAACGTTATCCGCATGACTTTGAGATGCAGATGCTGGACATAGACGTCTTGTCTTTAGGCCTTTGTCACACACACATAAGCTCATATCTGACTTCCTACCTAACAGGAATACCACAGAAATGAGGTACTAGGGCTGGAGTTGTTTCACAGCAGGTAGAGCCTGTGATGCCAGCATCCATCTGGGTGCTTGTTCAAGTCCAGCTGCTCTGTTTCCAACCTAGCTCTCTGCTAATGGTCTGGGGAAAGCAATGGAAGATGACCCAACTGCTTTGGCCCCTGCACCCACATGGGGGACTGGGAAGAAGCTCCTGGCCTGGCCCAGCCCCAGTTGTTGTGGCCATTTGGGGAGTGATCCAGGGGATGGAAAATATTCTCTCTCTGTAATTCTTTCATTTTTTTTCCCTTTCTTTCTTTCTTTTTTTTTTTTTTTTTGGACAGGCAGAGTGGATAGTGTGAGAGAGAGAGAAAGGTCTTCCTTTTTGCCGTTGGTTCACCCTCCAATGGCTGCTGTGGCCGGCACATCTCGCTGATCCGAAGCCAGGAGCCAGGTGCTTCTCCTGGTCTCCCATGCGGGTGCAGGGCCCAAGCACTTGGGCCATCCTCCACTGCACTCCCAGGCCATAGCAGAGAGCTGGCCTGGAAGAGGGGCAACTGGGATAGAATCCGGCGCCCCAACCAGGACTAGAACCCGGTGTGCCGGTGCCACAAGGCGGAGGATTAGCCTGTTAAGCCACTGCGCTGGCCTCTCTGTAATTCTTTCAAATACATAAATTTAAAAAAAGAAAGAGGTGCCCTTTTCAGTGGTACCGGATGTTACTATATCCTGTACCTGGGGAGATCTACCTAGATCATTTGGTTAAGGTGGTGTCTGCCACAACTCTCCATTACAAATTAACTGTTTTCTCCTTTGTAATTACTAAATATTTTAGGAGAGAGAACTCTGAGATGACGGATATCCTGTTTTTGCTTAAACTTTCGCCTGCTAATTTTGGCATTTACTGTCGCATACATTCTGCATCTCAAGGAGCAGAAGAGGCAGTCATTGCAGTGGGAGAACGGTAGGAGAGGTGAGCGAGCCAGGGAAGGGTGGAAGGGCAGGGCGGTAACAACCACGCCGGGTCACCGAACAGAAGCTCCAAGCGCGCTCGCCATCAGGCGCCCCGAGGGCAGCCCCGTTGCCCTGGAGACGGGGTCCTTTCTCTCTGGACGCCGCCATCTTGTGGCGCCAGCCGGCGCCCAATGAGAGGCTGCGCGGTGGCGAGAGGCGGGGCGGCGGCGGCGGCTCTCGGCCCGGCCAGGCGCTCACTCGGTCCGGGTCATGGAGGCGCCCGTCGCCTGCTTGTTTCTGTTCCTGGTGCTCGGGGCCTGGGCCCCGGCGCCCGGCAGCGCCTCGTCGGAGCCCCCGCCATTAGTCAACGAAGACGTGAAGCGCACGGTGGACCTGAGCAGCCACCTGGCCAAGGTGACCGCGGAGATCGTCCTGGCGCACCCGGGCGGCGGCTCCTCGTCCCGAGCCACCTCCTTCCTCCTGGCCCTGGAGCCCGAGCTCGAGGCCCGGTTGGCGCACCTCGGCGTGCAGGTGAGTGCGGGCAGGACCGCGCCGCCGCCCCGCGTGGGCACTTCCTGCTGCGCGGGGCGCAGGTTGCCCCTCCGCGATCGCGCCCCTCTCGGCCCCGGAAAGTGCGCAGCCCGGAGCGACGGGCGGGACCCGGGGGTCTGCGGCCAGGCCCGGGACGCGCGAGGAGGCCGGGGCGGCCGGGATCCGCCGCTGTAACGCGGCCCGTGCGCGCCGGCCTGCGGACTGGGACACGTCAGCACGAGCCGCGGCTCACGTGGGCCGCTCCTCGGGTCCAGCGGGCGACCCCCTCAGCCTGCTCCGCGCCTGGGCAGCCCTGGCCGCACCTCGGCTCGGCGGCGCCAGGATCCTAGGCGCCCGGCAGGGTGCCCGCGTGCACCAAACTGGCTCGATCACCCGCGTGGACGACGAATAAATGAATTAAGATGGATTTCATTGCCTTAATCCAGTATCCGGGCCACTGGAGGTTCTTTCTGGACTTCACCCAGAACACTCAGACGTGACGGGTTTTAAGGATTCAAGTTTGTACTCACTTGAAACTCCTGTTAATATAACCCATTTAGAAAAGTTTTTTTTTCATACTTGAAAGGCGGACAGCAAGAGCCACCTTCCATCCCCTGGTTCTCTCCCCGAATGCTCGCAACAGCCAGGGTTGGAGCCAGGAGCCCCGAGCTCTGGCACTGTCTGCTGCATTGGCGGCAGGGCCTAAGTACTAGTACTTAGTACCTACCGCTTCCTGGGGTGGACTGGCAGGAAGGTGAGTGGGGAGCGCCGTGTCAGATAAGGGGTGGGGGTGTCCCACAATGCAGCGTCACCCCCTGCCTGCCCCTCTGACACACTAATGAAGTTGCTAATGCACACTGTTTAAATATTAGAAGAACTCTTCTCAAAGTTTTAAGAGGCTGTCCTTGGGGCCAGGGTCCCCGCCACTTGGGACGCCTGCATCTGTTATGTCCTGTTGCTGGACCGATGGTCCCGCTTTCTGCTAATGGCCTGGGAAAAGCAGTGGGCTGCAAAGGTCAAGTCCAGGTCTCTCTCTTCCCCTACCTGTTTTCTTGTTAAATGGTTCCTAAGTACGGACTGTGTGCTTCCGGGTATTTCCATGGATACATTTACCACTCTCAAGGAAAGAAAATACCGGCTTTGGGAATAGAAGGAATATGCAAATACAGAGGCTTGGTTTTTATTACTGTTTTCATTAAATAGTGTTCATTAAGTGATTACCCAATTATTTATTGAGAGAATAGTCATTACATTGTCACATTTCTTCTAAGCACGTCTTATTCTCCGACTTAATGTGTAGTTATAAAACTGGGTTTATAGAGGTGATGTTTCTGAAATGACTTCTGTTGCCTTTCATGCCTTGTCCATGATGAAACACAAGATTTTACGCAAAGGTTTGTGGAAAGATGGATCCAAACTTGCTGTAAATGTGCGTCGCCACCTTTGAAATTTTTGAATGTTAAATCTCGTCCTTTTATAAAAGCAAGTTGTGACTTAGACCACAGCAGAAGCTCTCTATTCTGCCAAAAATAATCGCATGAAATTAATGTATATTTTTTGTTGAGTTTGAACATGGGTATTCAGTCCTGTTAACACAGTTCAGCTGATAAACATACTCATCACCTCCAGGTTTTCTTGGATCTCTTAGTTTGTTCTCTCCCTCTCTGGCAAGATAATTTTTTCTTACTGAATATCTACTCTATATCAGGTATGGTGGTAGGTGTTCTCATTTAACCCTCATAGCAACCTTCTGAGGGGTACAAGTTCTCCTGTGGCAGGTGAGCAGTCTGTCACCTGCAGGTTAGGTAATTGGATCCTCTGCACGAAGTCTTAAAGTGAACAGTAAGTCAGGGCTCTGCTGCAGGTTGTCCCATACTTTTGTGTATGTTTTGCTGTGGCACATTGCCCTTTCTGGCCCTGGTGGCTATGAGGTAGCGCTGTGTTGAGTTCTAAGACCTGCAGTTGGGGCTGGTGTTCGGCACAGCTGGTTAAACTGTTGCCTGCTTGGCCAGCATCCCATATGAGCACCAGTTTGAGTCTTGGCTGCTCTGCTTTGAATGTAGCTCCCTGCTAATGCATGTGGGAAAGCAGTGGAAGATGGCCCACATATTTGGGCACCTGCCACCACATGTTCTTCAATAGAGAGAAATTGGGGAGGGGTTCAGGGAGAGTAAGTTCTATAAAAACTGAAGATAATTTACTGAAAATGTTTTTAGCAACCTCACCAATTTCCAAAGCAGTTGGTAGGAAATATACACTCTGTGTTACGTTTATCATCCAGTTGTTTCTCATGGCCACTGGGTTATAAAGTAGCACATGTATTCACATAACTGGTCTCAGACTACAGAATTAACAAATGATTTTTGAACCAATCAGGTAATGTGACTGCAAGTTTTTTTTTTTTTTTTTTAAAGATTTGTTTGTGTATTTGAAAAGTGGAGTTAGAGGGAGGGAGAAACAAATCTTGTAGCTGCTGGTTCACTCCCTACATGACCACAGCATACAGGAATCAGCCAGGGTGAAATCAGGAGCCAGGAATTCCATCCTGGTCTCCTACTTGAGAGGCAGGGGCCAAAGTACTTGGACTGCCATCTGCTGCCTTCCC
This sequence comes from Lepus europaeus, assembly GCF_033115175.1. Taxonomy (NCBI): domain Eukaryota; kingdom Metazoa; phylum Chordata; class Mammalia; order Lagomorpha; family Leporidae; genus Lepus; species Lepus europaeus. Next base: position 12,763,548 of record NC_084835.1, read on the forward strand.
AGGTGCATTAACAGGGACCTGGGTAGGAAGTGGATCAGCCAACCTGCTGGTACTCCAGTATAGGATGGATGCAGCTTAACCCACTGCCCCACAATACGGGCCCCACTTGTTACTTCTTTAGTGGAAGTAAAAACAGTTTGGGTCATGCATGAGACTTTTCTGTTATATAAATAAATATTTTTTTCTACACATATTCATATTTGAATGTATATGAAGAAGAAAACACCCAGGAAGAAGTCTTTGAGGCCTTTAAGAAGTATTTAGAAATGTAATCTTTGTATGTGTGTATCTGATCATTGAGGGAAAATGCTATATGTTTACAGAGCTTAGTATGCCACTTTATGCAAAAGTAAATTTTTGATAGTGTGTTTTTTTTTTTTTTTGACAGGCAGAGTGGACAGTGAGAGAGAATTGATAGTGTTTTAGTGTTTCAGATGCAAAAAAAACTTACTGAAATAAAAATTCAAACTTCAGACAGTTCTGATTGTTTGAATACTTTAATGTGGATGTTCTGAAAAAGCTGGTTGGTTGCTCACAGTTTAGAAACCAAAAGATAAATAACAACCTGTTTTTCTTTGATGTAGGTGAAGGGAGAAGATGAGGAAGAGAACAATCTGGAAGTGCGAGAAACCAAAATTAAGGGTAGAAGGTAAGCTGCCCCAGAGCATCTGTATCTTGTCTTGTTAAACGTGACCCCGTCAGCGTTGGCGTGCTAAGTCTGGAGAGTTGCTTTGCAGTATTAGAGGCCTGGCGCATCAGACTTTTAAGTAGCGTATGCGGCAGCCAGCAGCAGGCTGTAGCGGATCCTGTCTTTCCTGATTACTCATGCTGCAACTGGAGTCGCTTAAGCAGTGGCAGCTTGTTTTACTAGAAAGTAGTTACTTTCCGGCCGGCGCCGTGGCTCAACAGGCTAATCCTCCGCCTTGCGGCGCCGGCACCCCGGGTTCTAGTCCCGGTCGGGGCACCGATCCTGTCCCGGTTGCCCCGCTTCCAGGCCAGCTCTCTGCTGTGGCCAGGGAGTGGAGGATGGCCCAAGTGCTTGGGCCCTGCACCCCATGGGAGACCAGGAGAAGCACCTGGCTCCTGCCATCGGAACAGCGCGGTGCGCCGGCCGCAGCGCGCTACCGCGGCGGCCATTGGAGGGTGAACCAACGGCAAAGGAAGACCTTTCTCTCTGTCTCTCTCTCTCACTGTCCACTCTGCCTGTCAAAAAAAAAAAAAAAAAAAAAAGTAGTTACTTTCCATCCCAGAGCAAGTCTCTGTAATCTGTGTGGGATAAGGATCCCTCACCAGCAGAGGGGATCTTCTGGATCCTCAGAGCCTTATGTGAGAACTCACTGTGTAAGCAGACTGCCTCTGAACTGCGGTTGACTCCTATTCTGTTTCCAAGGGGCAGGCAGTCCTCTCACTGCACCCCACCCGCCATTGCTCCTCAGCCCTGAGCACTGACAGTGATGTGTCTTTCCTGGGGGTGACTGAATTCTGTGAAGCCTGGGTATGGACTGTAGCCAGATTTTTCTGCTGCAGCCTTAGAGTGCATGAAATAGGCACCTCACCAACCCTGAGAATGTTGGATCCGAAGATTGGCCTTAAATAAGTTGCTGTTAAAATTCCTCTCCTTTGTGGCCGGCGACGTGGCTCAACAGGCTAATCCTCCGCCTTGTGGCGCCGGCACACTGGGTTCTAGCCCCGGTTGGGGTGCCAGATTTTGTCCCGGTTGCTCCTCTTCCAGGCCAGCTCTCTGCTATGGCCCGGGAAGGCAGTGGAGGATGGCCCAAGTGCTTGGGCCCTGCACCCCATGGGAGACCAGGATAAGCACCTGGCTCCTGCCTTCGGATCGGCGCGGTGCACTGGCCGCAGCCCGCCAGCCAGTGCAGCCATTGGAGGGTGAACCAACGGCAAAGGAAGACCTTTCTCTCTCTGTCTCTCTCTCTCACTGTCCATTCTGCCTGTCAAAAAAAAAAAAAAAAAAAATTCCTCTCCTTTGTAAACGTCCAAGGGACTCCTTGCCCTCTCGGAGGCTGTCTGAGGATCCTGTGTGTTTATGGCTCTGGCTGATGGCCTGCAGCACATGTCTTGGTGAGGCCCGGAGCATAGTTGTTGAGTGTGGCCTTTGTTGCTCTAGTTCCCGATTTCAAATCCTCTCTTTTTCTGCTGTTTCCTGTGTGGCCTCAGTTTCCTTTCCAGCAAAACAATGTCTGCCTCATGATTATGGTTAAGATTAGTTGAATTAATACATCTAATATTGTGAGAATGGAACCTGGTGCCCAGGAAGTCCTCAACAAACTTTGGCCTAATCACAAAGAGGGCTAACCAGTGGAATGGAAGGAGCATTCCAGGCAGAGATATCTGTAAAGATACAGAGGTTTGACATCTCATCAAGTGTTTAGTTAATTGTGCCTTCAGAGTGGCTGGAGCCCACAGGAAAGTGCAGTGTCAGGAGGACTGCGGTCAATTTAAGGAATGCTTTGTGCATCATTCTTAGAGGTGTGAATTTTATCATGCAGGCGGTTGGGAGCATTAAAAAATTTTTTACAACGTATTATTTCTGGTTATGAGTGCACACATTCTGCAGACTTAATACCTCTTCCTTTCACAGAAACTGACACATTCTGAGTTCTCAGTAAATCTATTTCAGTAAATGAATAATTATTTTGGTTACCTGACAAATGAAGTCCTTCACAAAAATGCTCTCTCATTAAATCTAGCAGAAGAGCTATAGGAAAAAAAGTTTGTCTGCTTCCTAGATGCTGGTATAGTCAGCATTGTGTTGTCTGTCTAGCCATTTATCCATTAGAAACCCTTGTTTGGTGTTTCCACGGTTTGATAAGAACATGCGTTCTTAATGATGACCCTGGAGCACTAAAAGCTTTGGAAATGTCTGGATCATCAAAGCAAAATTAGCATTTAACAACTTGTAAAATTAGGGTGGGAGAAATGCCATCAGATTGTCTTGATGGCTGGCGGGAGACAGATCAGCAGGTTAATTTGGAAGAGATGCATTAATGTGGACAAGAAGTACTGGTGTGAACCAGGAGGAAGCAGGAGGAGGGAGTGAACCTGAGATGCTTTGTAAGGCAAGAATGACCATCAGATACTGGCTGTCGGGGTCAGAGAGGCATCAGAAATTGCTTGCGGTTTCTAGTTTTAGAGTTGGTTAGATGGAAGCAGTATTAGCAGTGGGGAGTTGGGATCACCATTGATACTGGATTTGTTGAATTATCTGTGAGGTGGTCAGTGGAGCTGGCTCACAGGCATTTGAAAAGTTGAGTTTAGAGCTCAGGACAGAGCAGGATAAAAAGCAGATTTAGGACTTGAAGTCAAGAATTGGAGTGCTTCTTATATTTGCAGTAGAGTGCTTTAGAGTGTGATATGAAGTATAACAATGTGAGTTCTATAGGTTGCAGCAGGAGAATTAATCCACCTTCTGCCCTTTAAGGAGATATACCATGGAGCACGTTAAAATGCCTTCTTTTTTTATTTGAAAGACAGAGTGACAGAGAGAGAGAGAGAGAGAGAGAGAGAGAGAGAGAGATCTTCCAACTGAAGATTTGTTTCCCACATGGCTGCAACAGCCAGAGCTGAGCCAAGAGCTTCAGCTGGGTCTTATCTTTTTTTTTTTTTTTTTAATTTGAGAAGTAGAGTTACAGACAGTGAGAGGGAGAGACAGAGAGAAAGGTCTTCCTTCCATTGGTTCACTCCCCAAATGGCCACAACGGCTGGAGCTGCGCCAATCTGAAGCCAGGAGCCAGGTACTTCTTCCTGGTCCCCCATGCGGGTGCAGGGGCCCAAGCACTTGGGCCATCTTCTACTGCTTTCTCAGTCCATAGCAGAGAGCTGGATTGAAAGAGGAGCAGCTGGAACTCAAATCAGTGCCCATATGGGATGCCGGTGCCACAGGCAGAGGAATACCTACTGCGTCACAGCACCGGCTCCTCAGCTGGGTCTTCCATAGGGATGATAGGGCCCAAGCACTTGGACCATCTTCTGCTGCTTTTCCCAGGCCATTAGTAGGGAGCTGGATTGGAAATGGAGCAGCCAGGACTCAAACTGGTGCCCATATGGGGTGCCGGCATCATGGCTGGCGAAAAATAACCCATTAACACTGGCTCTTAAAACTCATTTTAAATTGGAAAAAGGCCAACCAGATGAAGCTGTTTGTTCACTCTGAGAACCGTTACCATTAACATTTTGTTGAGAGGTGAACATGTGGCCTAGCAGTTAAGGTGCTTATGGAGATGCCTGTGTTCCATGTGGGAGTGCCTGGGCTCAGTTATCTGCCTCTGGCTCTTGACTTATCTTCCTGCGAATTCAGACACTGGGAGGCAGTGGTGATAGCTCAGATGATTGAGTCCCTGTCACCAGTGCGAACACCTGGTTTGCATTCCTGGCCCGGGAACGCTCAGGGGGAGATGCCGCTATCCCAGGCTGCTGCAGAGTGTCTTGCAGAATGATAGCTGGTGACAGGCTTGCAGGCATTTGGAGAGTGAACCAGTTGATGAAAGATCTTTTTCTGTCTCCTATTTCTCTGCCTCTCAAATGAATAAATAAAAATTTAAAAATAAGGAATTCCCTTAAAAAATCATTTTGTTGAACATTTTACTGAAATAGTTTTTTCTACATACACATGTATTTTTATGTCTGAAAATTAAATCATACTTTGTTACTTGCACAAACTGATTAGCTTTTACATTGTATGTGGACATCTTTCTGTGTTTATAGCTATGTTTAGATACAAGTTTTTTTTTTTTTTTTTTTAATGAATTTGAAAGGTGTGTGAGCATGGGTGCGCGTGCACACATACACATACACAGAGAGAGAGCTGCTGGTTCTCTCCCCAAAATACCAGCAATAATGAGGGTTGAGTCAAGCTGAAGCCAGGAACCTAGAACTCTACTTGGGTTTCCCTTGGGTGGCAGGACTAAAGTACTTGAACCATTATCTGCTGCCTTCCAGGGTGTACATTAGCAGTGGACTCAAACCTAGGGAGTCCAATATGTGAGGCAGGTATCCCAAATGGTATCTTAACCACTGCACTAAATACTTATTTTTTAAAATATTTATTTATTTTTCGATTTACTTGAAAGGCAGAGTTAGAGGAGGAGGATGGGGGAGGGAGAAAGAGAGATCTTCCCATCTGCTGGTTCACTCCCTAAATGGCCACAATGGCCAGGGCTGGGCCAGGCCAGGCCTAACCCAGGAGCTTTCCAGGTCTCCCACATTGGTGCAGGGGCCAAGCACTTGGGCCATTTTCTGCTGTTTTCCCAGGTGCATTAGGAGGGAACTGGGTCGGAAGTGGAGCAGCCGAGTCTTTAACCGGCACCTATATATGATGCTGGTTTTACAGGCAAAGGGTTAGCCTGCTATGCCACAACACCAGCCTCCCCCCACAACTCAATTTTTAATGACCACCAATTTTACATTGTGTGATTCTGCTAGAATGTGTTAACTGCTGTGCTCTCATTGGATGTCGAGAGTTTTGCACTCATTTGGTATTATAAACAAACTTGAGATGAACATCTAGACATGTCTTAAAAGACTTAATGGACGGAGCCAGCGCTGTGGCACAGCAAGTTAAAGCCCTGGCCTGAAGCACTGGCATCCCATATGGGCACCGGTTCTAGTCCTGGCTACTCCTCTTCCGATCTACCTTTCTGCTATGGCCTGGGATAGCAGTAGAAGATGCCCTAAGTCCTTGGGCCCCTGTACCCACGTGGGAGACCTGGAAGAAGCTCCTGGCTCCTGGCTTCAGATCAGTGCAGCTCCAGCCGTTGTGGCCATCTGGGGAGTGAACCAGCGGATGGAAGACCTCTCTCTCTGTCTCTACCTCTCTTTGTAACTCTGTCTTTCAAATAAATAAAATAAATCTTAAGAAAAAAACCCCATATTTACTTTAAAAAAAAAGAAATGGATGAAATGTGATCTCTTAAACTTGTTGGACTTTGAACCGTTGGCTCTATTTTCAGTTTCCTTAACCTCTCTAATTCTCTTGCCTCATTATTCCTTCAGTGGGAGATTCTTCACGGTCAAGCTCCCAGTTGCCCTTGATCCAGGGACCAAGCTTTCAGTTATTGTGGAAACTGTCTACACCCATGTGCTTCAGCCATATCCAACTCAGATCACCCAATCAGAGAAACAGTTTGTGGTGTTTGAGGGAAACCATTATTTCTACTCTCCCTACCCAACGAAGACACAAACCATGCGTGTGAAGCTTGCCTCCCGAAATGTGGAAAGCTACACCAAGCTGGGAAACCCTACGCGCTCCGAGGACCTCCTGGATTATGGGCCGTTCAGAGATGTCCCTGCCTATAGTCAGGTAGGCTCAGTGGGAGATGCAGCCATCCCAGGCTGCTCAGAGAAGGCCTCACAGGGTGGATGGAGGTCTGAAGTGGTTTTAAGATCATCTGTAGAGTTTAATTTATCTATTTGAAAGGCAGACGCCGGCACACCGGGTTCTAGTCCCGGTTAGGGCACCGGATTCTGTCCCAGTTGCCCCTCTTCCAGGCCAGCTCTCTGCTGTGGCCAGGGAGTGCAGTGGAGGATGGCCCAAGTGCTTGGGCCCTGCACCCCATGGGAGACCAGGATAAGCACCTGGCTCCTGCCTTTGGATCAGCGCGGTGCGCCGACTGCAGTGCGCCAGCCGTAGTGGCCATTGGAGGGTGAACCAACAGCAAAGGAAGACCTTTCTCTCTGTCTCTCTCTCTCACTGTCCACTCTGGCTGTCAAAAATAAAAAATTAAAAAATTAAAAAAAAAAAAAAGGCAGAGAGACAGAGACACAGATCTTCCATCTTCTGGTTCATCCCTCAAGTACCTGTAACGATTAGGGCCTGTGAATCTGGGAACCTAGGAATTCAGCCTGGGTCTCCCTTGTGGGTGACAAGGACCCAAATACCTGAGCTGTCACCTGTTGCCTCCCAGGGTGTGCATTAGCAGGGAGCTGCAGTCAGAAAGAGTGACTGGGACTCACACCGAATACTCCAACTTGGGAGGCAGGGATCTCAAGCAGGGACTTAATCACTGTGCCAACTGGCTACCCCTTAAGAATTTTTTCAACAACTTTTTGAATATGAATACATGAATGTGAGTCTATTAGTGGAATTATATGACAAAAAGAATATTTCAAGAATTCTTGCTTCCACATGTTCTGCCCATTTCTTTTCCCTGGTAACTGTTTTTGATATTTTTTTAGTGTTTCTGTCTACAAATATATTCATATTCTTTCATTTATCAAAACGTCATACCCTGTGGATATTGTTTCATGGGTTTTTGGGGAGTGAGAGGGGCGCTGCCTGTTGTTGAAGTTGTCCTATGCTGCCGAGTCTTGGGGTCTGCATACCTGTTGTGCTGCTGAGAGACTTACTGCTCTGGGCTGTGCTTTCTCTAACTTATTTTTTTCCTCTACTTATTTTTCCCTACTTGAAACTAACTGGATAAGTGCCTGCTGGACACTGATTTGGATATCTTCTCCATAGGCTTTTAGAAATTTGCATATTTTTGTTTTGGACCTTTCAAAATTAATATAATTTAAAATGATTAAAATGTTCATGAGAGACTATTTGGAAAATTTGGCATCAGTTCTCAACTTTTTTTTTTTTTTTTAAAGAAAGGCCTCTCAGGTTATTCTAAAAAATTATTTACTTATTTGAGAGACAGACACAAAAAGAAAGAGGGACAGAGAGAGAGAGAGCTCCTTAAATTCTGAAGATGGCCCAGGTTGGCCTGGGCTGAAGCTGGGAGCCAGGAATTAATCCACATCTCTCATGTGGGTGGCAGAAACTCAATTACTTGGGCTATCACCACTGCTTCCTTGGTGTGTGTTAGCAGAAGATGGACTCAGGAGCCAGAGCTGAGACTCAAATCCAGGCGCCCTGATGAAGGAGACAGGGCTTTTGAAGGTGGAGGTCATGTTATGTGAATAGTGTCCCTCTGTACTCAAGAGGGTTTGGGTCCAGGACCCTCCTAGAATACCAAAATCTGTGGATGTTCAAATGATACAGTATTTGTAACCTGTGTACATCCTTTTGTATACTTAAATTATTTCCAGGTTACTAATGCCTAATGTAGTGTAGATGCTGTGTAAATAGTTGCACTGTATTGTTTAGGCAATAATGACAAGGGAAAAAAAAGATATATTCAGTACAGATATAGCTGTCAAAGGCCTAACTACATATTATACATGATGTGTGCTTGGTTCAACCATAGGTAGACAAGGTTGACGAGTCTGTATAAATCATTTGTCACTTAGAAAGTTCTCTCAACATTCTACTATGTTACTGCATTACCTTTGTAAACCATTTTTAGTGGCCATCCCCCTGATGTGATGTCCTTTAGTGTATTTGCCAAGTTTCTATAGTTGGACAGTTAGGTTTTTTTCTATACTAAGCATTGTAGTGTAGTGTATTTCTTATCACAGGATTTTTTTCTTTCTGAGAACCTAACTTTTTATATATTCTCAGGGTAGATTTTTCTGAAGTAAAACGTTTCAAACCAATGCATGTGAACATTTTAAGATCTCTTGTATGAACTTTGAAAAGGTTTAGCCAAATCTTCCTGCAGAGGGGCGGCATTGTGCTGCAGGTTAAACAGCTGCTTAGGGTGCCTGCATCTCAATGTTGAAGTGCTAGCTGGAGTCCTGGCTACTTTGTTTCTGATCCAGCTTCCTGCTAATGTGCCTGGGAAGACTGCTGAGGATGGCTGCAGTGCTTGGGCCCCTGCCACCCATGTGGGAGATCACGATGGAGTTCTTGGCTTTAGACTTTGGCCCTGGCTGTTGGGAGCATTTGGGGAGTGAACCAGTGAATGGAAGATATCTTTCCCTCTCTCACCCTCTCTCCACGCACTCTTTGTGCTCTGCCTTTTAAATAAATAAATGAATCTTTAATATATATATATATATATATACACACACACACACATATATAATGAATATTTGTTTCTATAATGTTGTAAAATGTCCAATAAACAATATTTTAAGATGTTGCATACGTTATATAACATAATTTAACCATTCTGTTGCTGATGTACAGGTTATTTGATTTACGCTAGTGTTGGTTCTTCTGTTGGGCAAAACTAGAATACCTGTTTCCTGTCTCTCCAGGATGCTTTTAAAGTACACTATGAGAACAACAGCCCTTTCCTCACCATCACCAGCATGACCCGTGTCATCGAGGTCTCCCACTGGGGGAATATCGCTGTGGAGGAAAACGTGGACTTGAAGCACACGGGGGCTGTGCTGAAGGGGCCCTTCTCGCGCTACGACTACCAGAGACAGCCCGACAGTGGGATCTCCTCCATTCGCTCCTTCAAGGTAGGCTGTGCTCAGCAACGTGGACAGTGGGAATGCTGACTTACAGTCAGTCTACCCTTTCTCTGCTCTTTGTACCTGACTACATACACTTTTTTGGGATCGGCTGATGTTTAAGTAATTGAGTGGCAGTATTATGAAAGCAATAAAATCTTAAAAAAATAAAATTTTCCCATTTATATAAGGGAGACATGTTTTTAAGAGAAACTTTGAATAGAAAAAGTGAAAAATGTACTCATAGTATCATCACTCAAATACAAGAACTGCTGACATTTTTTATAATTTCCTTTTTCTCTGACAGTGCTCTTTTAAAAAAGTCTAATGATATTGCCTGTGCAGCTGTATATCTCGTCTTAAATATGGAATCTTACAAACATTGTCATGTACTGGTTTGTTATAGAAGGGCTCACTGTGCGAACAGAGGAATCACATTCCTTCTCCCATTATCAAACACAATGTGCAGAGTTGGAAGATGCAATAAGGAATGCATCTCTGACCCTGTCACCTAACTCATGTAATTCTGCAGCATAACTTGCAAGATTATTTTTCTCTGTGTATGAAGTGTTCTATATTCACTAAAGTATTTGCAGTTCTCTTCATTATTTATTGTTTAGAATGAGTTGGCTACTTAGCAACCTCGAGTGAGTAGATGTGATTTCTAGAAACTCGGAACCCTTTCAGGGAAAGTAGACTGGTCTTGATTATTTACAGTTTGGGCACTCATGAAGCCCCAGTGCAGAGAGCTCTCCACCCTCGGGGTGGTTTCCTCTGACGGCTCTGGCGCTGTAGAGGGCTCACCCCTGTCTTGCAGACCATCCTCCCTGCAGCTGCCCAGGATGTTTACTACCGGGATGAGATCGGCAACGTGTCCACCAGCCACCTCCTTATTTTGGATGACTCCGTAGAGATGGAAATCCGGCCTCGCTTCCCTCTCTTTGGAGGGTGGAAGACACATTACATCGTTGGCTACAACCTCCCAAGCTATGAATACCTCTATAATTTGGGTCAGTCATCAACAGTAAGGAAGAGACTTTACTTTAAACTCTTAAATCCCGCTCTTCCCCAAATAAAACAGCTACTAGTCCTCATCGATGGAGAAAATGTCCCCTTGTCATTCTTAGGAAGGCTGGGATAGCAGGCCCTTTTTTAAATGAAAGGCAGAGAGAGAGAGAAACAGATCTTCCATCTGCTGATTGACTTTCTAGAGGCCTGCAACAGCTAGGGCTAGGCCAGGATGAAGTCAGGAACACCCTCTGAATATTCCGCATGAGTGGCGGGTCCCAGTTTTGGACTGTCATCTGCTGCCTCCCAGGCAGCTGGTTCAAGTCCCAGCTGCTCCACTTCCGATCCAGCTCTCTGCTATGGCCTGGGAAAGCAGTTAGAAGATGGCCCAAGTCCTTGGGTCCCTGCACCCATGTGGGAGACCGAGAAGAAGCTCTTGGCCCCTGGCTTCGGATTGGCCCAGTTCCAGCCATTAGGCCATCTGAGGAGTAAACTAGCAGATGGAAGATCTTTATAACAAAATTTTGTTTATTAAAGAGAGTGATTGCAGGGGGAGGAAGATAGAGATACTTCCATCAGCTAGTTCACTCTTCAAATGTCTGCAACAGTCAAGGATGGGCCAGATTGAACCAAGAGCTCAGAAGTCCACCTGGGTGTCCCAGATGGGCAACAGGGACTCAGTGACTGAGCCATCATGTGCTGCCTGCTGGGAAGCAGATGGGTAGCAGAGCAGCTGGAACTTGAACCAGGTACTGTGATATGGGACATGGGCATCCCAACAGCGGCATAATCTGCTGCACCACAATGCCTGCCCCAACCATTAACTATAGATTGCTTCACGCCCTTCTGTGTAAGGTGAGCACTTTCACAGCCCCATCCTTGCTGTTACCCTGTTTCCTCTGTTCTCACCTTGCTGTGTGTGTTTGCTTGATCCTCAGGCGATCAGTATGCACTGAAGATGAGATTTGTGGACCATGTGTTTGATGAGCAGGTGATAGATTCTTTGACTGTGAAGATCATTCTGCCTGAAGGAGCCAAGTGAGTGTAATTGTTCCTTTCCTCTGTGTCCCATTTCTCTCATGGTGCCCACTTGGTACCTGTCAAGGGGAACCTGCATTCCAGGGACACAGAGTAGGTACTGAGTAAATAGCACTGACTGAGAAACCTGTAGGGAACCTTGTGACTGAAGTGAAACAGAAAAGTTAGACTTGAACAAAGGCATGTGGTTTACTTATGAGGCCTTCCCCAAACAGTACCTTCACGTGACAGGTGCCATATCCAAAGTCCTGAGCAAGCTAGAGGGAATGGCCTGGGTACTAACACAACAGGAAAAGATACACAGTGCCGGCAGCCCAGTAGACAGTGTGCTGTGTTGACACTGGGTAAGAAGAATGGACTGTGGCTCTGTTTCTCCTGGGTCAGAAAGGGAGTGCCTCAGATGGTGTAGCAGGGTTTCAGGTTACAAACAGTAGAATTTGCCTTTGGTAACTTTAAGAGAATGTAGATGGGAAGTGAGGGCTATGCAGAAGTTCAAGAACCAGGCTTTGGAAAGGATGGAGCCAGCGCATCTCTAGGAGTCCAGCTGATGGGAGGAGATAGACACTCATGGGAACTTGCCCTTGACATGAGTGAACACACCTGTCGGTAGTCTGTGTCACTTTGCTGGGGATTTCTGTTACACAGGAAGCATCTGCTTGACCACCTTTGGTCATTTGTCTGCTCTCATCATCAAAACAAGAGGCACTTTGATTGTTCTTCCTGGGGATAACATTCTGTGTGGGAAGGATAGCTTTTCTATGCAAAATTAGGGTGTGCTGTTGACCAGAAGGGACAGACGTCTGGACAGAAAAAACAGTGTACCAGCCCTTGTAAGCAGCCTTTGTTCATGGCAGGAGAAAGAGACTCTGAGATAACTGCTGATGGCCTCTTCAAGTCCCCAAGAGACTCACTGGGTAGAATGTCCAGGGCTGTCTTGTACTTGCATGCACCTGTGAGTGGAGGATGCAGGGCCAGCTGATGACTCAGCACAAGCAGATCTCTCACACAGGGCTTTGTGCAGTGGATCAGCTGTCTCAGGGCAGATGTTCCCTATTGCTGGAAGGGAAGCAGAGTGGGAGTGTGTGAACTTGGTGATCTTGTAAAGGGCCCGTTAGCCTTGGAATTCTCCATGCCACTCCTGGCTTGTCGGTGGAGTTGTCTGAGTTATTCCCATCTGCCTCTAGGAATATCCAAGTTGACAGTCCTTATGAAATCAGCCGTGCCCCAGATGAGCTGCACTACACTTACCTGGACACATTTGGCCGCCCTGTGATTGTTGCTTACAAGAAAAATCTGGTAGAACAGCACATTCAGGACATTGTGGTGAGTGGCTGCACTGCCTTCTGGGCCTCCCTGCTGAGACAGTGGGTGCTGGGGCTGTGAACTTTCCCTTCTTCCCCTCCTTGAGTGCAGGGTTTAAGCCTATGGCTACCTCTGGGGGTGGGCCATGGTAGCAGGTGGTAGAGTGGGCAGCCTGAGTAGGCCTGGGTGCCAGGTTCCTATGTCCCTGCCGCTCTGTGCAGCCTGTCTTCTGGTTCTGCTCACAGGTCCACTACACGTTCAACAAGGTGCTCATGCTACAGGAACCCCTGCTGGTGGTAGCTGCCTTCTACATCCTGTTTTTCACCGTCATCATCTATGTCCGCCTGGACTTTTCCATCACCAAGGTACCCTCGAGGCTTGCTTCCTACCCTTATCAGTCAGCCTGTTGTACCTTGGTAGTGTGCTTCACTAGCTTGGGCACCAGTCCTCACAGCAAGCCCAGAGCAGGACTATCGCTGGAAGATCCTCCCCTGCTGTGGCCTCTGCTAATCCCACTGGAAAGGTACTGGCACTTGTGTCTGTGATCACCAGTGCTTCCTGTCTTGTTTTAGTTCTGGAAATAGGGTAACTTGTGGGCTCAGCTGGGGTAGGAGAAACATAAAGACGGCAGGTGGTTATTCTGCTGCTTGTCATTTGGCTGAACCACAGCTCCTCTCCCTCCCTGTGGACACTCCTTGTGGGGAGACGATTCGAGCGGCAGCTGTCCACCTGGCCCCATCAGCAACCTCCTTTCTTCTAACGTAGCATAGTTACTCGCGCTCCTGTTGGTGACCAATTTCATCAGTCTGAATAGTCTTCCTGATTTATTGTTGCCAAAATATCTGGATCCTTATTTCCTCCTTTTACACAAAAGGTAATAATGATATGTATTTTGTGTCCTTTTTTTCTATGTAAACATGCTATGGGAGTCACCCATATCAATTCTTCCTTGTTGGTTTTTTATGGAACCTTGGTTTATTTACCAGTTTCCCACATGTGTAAAACCTACTTTAAAACTTTAATAATTTATTGAGCTAAAAGTTAATTGTGCACCAGATCAGCTATGTGCAGAGCAGACTGAGCCTTTGAACTGACAGGACTTCTGAAGTGGGCACATGTGAGAGAAGACTGGAAAGCAGGGAGGGCCATGATTGGCAGGCAGGGGAGCTTGGCTTTTTCCTTTGTGGCCTGGAACGTCCTTGGAGGAGTAAGCTCTAATAAACTTCCCTGAAGCCCTCCCTGGTCTGAGCCGAACGTTCTCTTCAGCACCTCCCCTGTTCGATTTATGGCCCACTCTGGCGTTACTGTCCTGGTTTGCATTACCTTTCTGCCTTGCCAGGCTGTGAAGAAATGTCTGTCTCACCCTGTGTCCCTGGTCTGGTCCATTGCTGGACTTGGCCCAGATGAAATGTTAGCAGGGATTTGATTTTATTTCTTCTTTTTTTTAAGATTATTTGAAAGAGAGAGGGAGACACAGAAACACCCAGGTGGCTGCAATGGCTAGGGCTGTGCCAGGTCTCCCACATGGATGGCAGGGGCCTAAGTACTTGGGCCTTCTTCTACTGCTTTTCCCAGGCCATTAGCAGAGAGCTGGATTGGGAGTGGGGGAGCCAGGACTTGAACCTGCGCCCATATAGGATGCTTGCATCACAGGTAGTGGTTTTACCTGCTGCGCTACATCACCCACCCTAGGGGTTTGATTTTCTGACTTTCCAAGATAGTACCTTTTCTTGTTTGGCCGCTGGTGGTAGGTGTTATTTGGGGGACAGAATCAGAGGGGGCTCAAGCTTGGATGTTTTCACACGTGGTGTATCTCTGTCCAGGATCCGGCTGCAGAAGCCAGAATGAAAGTGGCTTGCATCACAGAGCAGGTCTTGACCCTGGTCAACAAGAGAATAGGCCTGTACCGTCACTTTGATGAGACCATTAATAGGTACAAGCAATCTCGGGATGTCTCCACTCTGAACAGCGGCAAGAAGAGCCTGGAGACTGAACACAAGGCCTTGACCAGTGAGATTGCTCTGCTGCAGTCCAGGCTGAAGACAGAGGGCTCTGATCTGTGTGACAGAGTAAGTGTCTGGCATCACTTGGCTCTGGGCCCCCGTCCCCATTTTAGGGTATTGTACCCCTCTGTCCAGAGCACTGTCTCACTGCTCTGTCCAGGTTGATACCAGGTAGCTCTGCTTCTACCTGCATGCTTGTGAGGGGAGAATGCAGCTAGCCTGTGCTTATCACTAGGTGCCTACCAGCTCCTGAGGTGAAACAAGATGTTTTGGGGTCTTGATTGTGATTGAGAGTTGGGTTTGGACGGGGCTATACAGCACTATCTGTCCACTTGGCCAGTGCTGAGAGTACCTGCTTCCTTTGCTGCAGACCAGGCTGGACCAGACCTCAGGCTGCTCATGGTATGGTAAGACGAACCCAGGCTTGAGACTTCACGGGTGTGAATCCAGGCTGTAATTCAGATTCTGTAAACCTGGGCAAGTGAATTTTCTTCAACAGTTTGCTCATGTGTGAAATGAGAATGCAGTTAGCATCTCAGTATGAAATGAGTCTAGCGCACGTGAAGCGCACAGAGCCGTGCCTGATCCATACCATGTAAAGTAAGTTACCATTAACCGTGAGGACAGTTACCTCCTCGCAGAAGTGCCCCTCAGAGTCCCCAGTCACCTGTCCCTCCTGGCGTCCCCTCTACGTCCCTTGTGTTAGTTTCTTCCTGTCACTGGCCACTTTTTGGAGCTGTGCTTTTTCATGGGCCTCTGTTCAGTATCGGGTTCAGGAGGGTATGAGACCTTACATGGCCCTTCTACAGCATAGACTTGGACGGTCCTGTTCGCTAGATGAGAGCCCAGGATGGTGCAGGGGCTCGAAGGAACTATTTACGTTGGTGAAACTGGCATCAGAAACAGGGCCTCTCTTACTCCACGGCCAGCTCCTCTGCCTGGAGCACTGTTGTATTTGCGGCACTCCAGGGTCTGTCAGCTTGGGAGCTGGTGGGGCTAGGTCGGATGGGCACTGTCAAGTGCTTCTCTGCTCTTGCCTCGTTAGGTGAGTGAAATGCAGAAGCTGGACGTGCAGGTCAAGGAGCTGGTGTTGAAGTCAGCGGTGGAGGCTGAGCGGCTGGTGGCCGGCAAGCTCAAGAAGGACACGTACATCGAGAATGAGAAGCTCATCTCTGGAAAGCGCCAGGAGCTGGTCACCAAGATCGACCACATCTTGGATGCTCTGTAGCCCCTGCCCTGGCCTTCAGGGTGGGCCCTGGGAGCCTGCACCGTTAAGAGGGCAGGCAGTGGGTGGAGGGTTGTTTGAACATAGAGACCAGCGAAGGCTGCATCTCTAATTTGCAAATGGCTTTCAAAGGAAGAGAAGCCAGGCAGTAGAAGAAGCCTCTTTTTTTAAAGTTAAAAAAAAATTAAGTCCCACGATAACAAAACATCTTTGTGTTTTGAACAAAGAAATTTTCAGTAGTTGACTGGTATTGTTTGATTCTGAAGCCTAGGGTATTTTTTAAGCCTGTAAGCACCCTGTTTCATGCCCTTCTACTTCTTGATGTTTCGGGTATTTTGTAAGCATATGTGTGTGTGTGTGTGTTTTTTTTTTTTTTTAAAGGTGTGTATGACCAAATGAAAATAAAGCAGGGACTGTATTTGTTTTTGTTCTGTTGAAAATCTCTCCTAACTTAATTCTCACCTTTGGACACAATACTTTTATCAAGTGCTTTTTATCCTGTAAATAATGGACTTGCTCCTTGGATCAGATTTGCAGGGTGGGTATTTACATTTGACATCTTAGAACATGGAGGTGTCCTAATAGGAGTATTAGCAAGTACTAACTAGCACAATAGGAGAGGTCAAGTGGCCTCCCTAAGACCACACACCAGGAGTGGAGTAGCGAAACCTCTGTTTTTGTGTGTTTTTGAATATTTTTTATATAAAGATAAGGTCATTTATTCATGTCATCTTACTGGATTACAACCCTGGCCTCTCTCCCCTGCCCCCCGCAGCACACATGCGCACCTCACAGTGGTAAATACACACATTGCATCCATGGGAAATCAAAAGACAGCACAACAGGTCTCTAGACATGGAAGCTGTCCTCGGGCTGTGCACATCCCTGGCCCACCCCGAGGTTGGCGGAGACCCAGGCCCAGGAAATGCAGAATGTCCTTTACCCTCCTGCGTCGCCTCTGCCCACAGGCCACTTGGTACCAGGTTATCAGAAACAGGGAGAAACAGGGAAAGGCACAGCATGTGACAACGTGGTTTAACAATGTGGTGAAGGTGCCAACCCTGCAGCCCTGAAATTCCCATGAGGAAACGGCCTGCAGCACCTCTGGCCCAGGCCAATGTCCAAGCCTATGGGCCCAGGATACCTATAAAAGGTTTATTTTTATTTGGAAGGCAGAGTTAGAATGATCTATCCACTGGTTCACTCCGCAAATGGCTGCAATAGCCAGGGCTGGGCCAGACCAAAGCCAGGAGCCTCCCAAGTGGGTGCAGGAGCCCAAGGACTCCAGCCGTCTTGAGCTTTCCCAGGTGTACCAGCAGGCAGCAGGATCAGAAGTGGAACAGCCACTAGAACCAGTGCCTATATGAGATGTCCACATCACAACATAGCTCCTACTCTACCATGCCAGCCCCTTGAATATCTATTTTAAGTCTATTGATAGGCAGTGAGAGAGATCTTCCACCTTCTGATTTACTCTCCAGATGCCTACATAGCTGGGGTTGAGTCAGGCTGAGGTCAGCAGCCAAGAGGCAGCTGGTACTTGGGTCATCATCTGTTGTTCCGCAGGCACACTGACAGGAAGCTGGATTTGAAGTGAGGGTGGGACTGGATCCCAGGCACTGTGATAGGGGATGCAGCTGTCCCAATCGACGGCTTAACCTGCTGTACCACAATGCCTGCCTCTTGAAAATCTGTATTCTGTGTCCTACTGAGAATTCTGCAGTGGTGAACACAGAGGAGGTTCTTACGGAGGACAAACAACCAACCCAGATTCGTAATCACAAACTGACAAAACCCTGCGAGATAAAAAGTACAAGTCCTCTAAAAGTACTGGATTAATCAGGATGGGATGGGAATTAGGAAGGCTTCCCTAGGAACTTTTTGTTTGAGCTCCGGAGGAGTTACACAGGTGACATGGAGGCAGCAAGTATTCTAGGCAGCAGATACAGTGTGTGCAAAGGCCCTGGGACACCCTGGAGCTTGAGGAGCTGAAGGGACTCCAGCTCATGAGCGGAGAGCATACGGACGGGCATGGGGCTGCAGAGGCAGGGGAGTCCTGAGCAAGACAGCGTTGCAGGACCGTCAAGGCTTTCAGCTTTACTCTAAAATCAAAGGGAGACTGCCTGCCCTGTGAGATGCTCAGAGGAGAAAACTGCTGGCCAAAGGCGGGGGTGTGAAACACGCTGAGCCTCTGTGGTCAGCAGGCAGATGACGACACTGCAATGACATGTGGACACAGTTCCGAGGCCTGGGGGCTGTGGGTGGGACTGACAGTGCTCAATGTCTGTCAGGCTTCCTCCTCCTTCTGCTCTCAGGAGTGCTCTCCCTGCTTCACTTGATGTACTCCTCCTCACCCTTCAGGTAAGAGCTTAAGGTTCCATGACCTGGGGCCGGCGCTGTGGCTTAGCGGGTAAAGCTGCACCTGCAGTGGGCCGTATGGGCACCACCAGTTCGAGACCCAGCTGCTCCACTTCCGATCCAGCTCTCTGCAATGTCCTGGGAAAGCAGTGGAGGATGGCCCAAGTCCTTGGGTCCCTGCACCCACGTGAGAGACCAGGAAGAAACTCCTGGCTTCGGATCAGTGCAGCTCCGGCCGTTGTGGCCAAT
Organism: Lepus europaeus; assembly: GCF_033115175.1. Taxonomy (NCBI): domain Eukaryota; kingdom Metazoa; phylum Chordata; class Mammalia; order Lagomorpha; family Leporidae; genus Lepus; species Lepus europaeus. The sequence goes on from NC_084835.1 coordinate 12,782,031, forward strand.
TGGGGGTGAACCAGCGGATGGAAGACCTCTCTCTCTGTGTAACTCTTTCAAATAAATAAATAAATCTTAAAAAAAAAAAAAAAAAACGGAAGGGCAGCAGGAGGGAGTGCAACTGAAGACTTCCCACTATTCTGCTAGATAGCAGGAGACAGAGACCTGTCATCCAGTCCCCACAGATCTGCAAAGGCCTAGGGGAAGCCATGAGCCGGGAATTCAATCCCAGTCTCCGGCCTGGGTGGCAGACGCCCGGCTCCCTGAACCTTCACTCGCTGCCTGCTGCGCATTAGCAGGAAGCCGGAACTGGAGCGGAGTCAGGACTCGAACCCAGGCACTGCCCTTCCCAAAGGCATCTTCACCACTGTGCCAAGCATCCGACCCTTAAAAGTTATTTTTTTTTAAAAGATGGGACAGATTAAGTGTGTTAAGCCACCTGGACCCACCGGGTGTGGAAGGATGGGGCTCGGCGGGGGCGCACCCCTTCAGGAGGGGAACCTGCTGTCAGGGGGCCTGGGTGGAATCCCGGCCCTGCCGCTCTCCCTGCCTGTCAGGACAGCCGGGAACGGAACAGGTGAGCTGTTCCTCCGGCCCCAGCGCGCTGGCCGAGCCGGAGGCCGCGCTTACCCAGTGGGTCTGTCCCCCGCACGCCTGTCTCCCTCAGCTCCCCGTTAGTCCCGGAGCTGGGCACCTCAGGGCGTGGGAGCCGGAGGCCGCCCTCACCCAGTGGGCCTGTCCCCCGCACGCCTGTCTCCCCCAGCTCCCCGTTAGTGCCGGAGCTGGGCACCTCAGGGCATGGGAGCCGGAGGCCGCCCTCACCCAGTGGACCTGTCTCCCTCAGCTCCCCGTTAGTCCCGGAGCTGGGCACCTCAGGGCGTGGGAGCCGGAGGCCGCCCTCACCCAGTGGGTCTGTCCCCCGCACGCCTGTCTCCCCCAGCTCCCCGTTAGTGCCGGAGCTGGGCACCTCAGGGCATGGGAGCCGGAGGCCGCCCTCACCCAGTGGGCCTGTCTCCCTCAGCTCCCCGTTAGTCCCGGAGCTGCCCGCGAGCCGTCACCAAGGGGGCCCAGTTTCCCCTGGCGCATCCCACCTGGCCAGCTTCCTCACCACACCCCCTCGCCCTGCCACCCTCCCTTACGCCTTTTCATACATTCTGAAGCGAAGTCAGAAACTCTGACGGAAACTCACGGTTTCTAGTCAGAGAACTCCGCTGGGGTCCCAGGGCGGAGCGGCGAGCGTCACCTGCCGGTCCGGAGGGCAGTGCGCAGGGCTGGGGAGGAAGTTGCACGTGCGCCTTGCAGTCTCCGAAACCCGTGGGCGTGTCACCAGGGGGCACCAGAAAGTACAACCGGACCGAACGCGCAGGCGCAGTCTGTGGGCAGCCTGAAAGCTAGGCGCATGCGTGGGGCTGCGAGCCACGCTAACGGCGGCGCGGAAGCGACATTCCTCAAAGTCGATTCCCTGGCTGTGGCGCCACCTAGGCGGCGGGCTCGGGAACGGCCGCACGGCCCGGTCTAGAACTGGGTCTGGGGTCACTGGGAGCTGGGCCAAGGGGCTGCTGAAGGATTTGAGGGGCTCTCGGATGACCTGTGCGGGCCGCAGGGACAGCTGGGCCTGCCAGAGCTGGTGGCCCCCCGGCAGGCTGTGCCGGCTGCTGTGGTGAGGCGTCCCGCGCCCCCCAGGCCCACCCAAGCCTCCTTACATCTCCCTGCTCTCTGGGGACAGGAGTCTTAGTCCGTGGACAGCCTAGCTGTTTCCTGATCCTCGGTTTCCCCATTAGTAAACAAGACCTCAGTTTGCCTCCTGCAGGAAGGTGGTGAAATGGGCCCCGGATGTGAACCCTTGGCCCAAGCATGGCACCCCTTGGTGCCTTGTGACTTGCCCCAGACTCCTAACGCCTCTGGTTTGGGTTTGCACCCAGCTGCGTCCCCTCTGTGGCCCTTACTGTGGTCACTCTGAGGAGTGACCCCTCAACCCCCTGCTATTGCTGAGTCCCCCAGGCCTGGTCCATCTGTCCAGCCTCGGCCAAGGCGCTGGACCCCAGAGGCCCGGCCCCGGCATCCTCCACACCTGCAGCTTTGGGATGTCCCTGCAGCCGCGGTGACTGGCCACGTGGCGGGCCCCCGGCCCTGGACAGCCACCTGCTGCCCAGCCCTGTACTCAGAGAGTGGAAAACGAGGCTGAAGAAGGGCTGGGTGTCACCTTCCCTCCTCCATTTGTCTTGGAGGCTGACACTGGAGAAAACCCCAAAGGGCCAAGTGTGCCCTCACAGTTTCACCACAAGTATCCTGACCGGGTGTCTGGTGCCGAACTGATAGCGCAGGCCCTGGCCGCAGCCCCGCCGGAAACCCGCGCTGCCAGCGGTTGGGGGCCGCAGGCTCTGACAGGAAACGCCCCCGGGGTGTACCCCAGGGCCCATGACCTCCACAAAGGCCTGCTGCTTTGGACGAGGCCTGGCGCCATTTTGATGCTGGGCCTGCCTCTGGGACGGGTGGCTTGAGACCCGGGGACTGCTCTGTCACCTGCCTGAACAGGTTTGGGGGATGACAGAGGGGAGAGACAAACTCCTGACTGGACCAGGCCTGAACTGAGAGCCGGGGGCAGCCTCTTCCCCTACCATGGCCAAGCTCTCCATGGTGCCCCCAACGCAGCCCTTCAGTGTGCCAGCTTGCATTAGGTCGCTGGTTCTGACTGTGCCCTGCCAGGACCCAGGACCAAATGCAGAGAACACAGAAGTGTGCAGAACAGCAGAGGTACCAGGCCTGGGGAAATGCAGCCCAGCTCCGGGAGACGTTAGGAGGTGTAATAGCGAGGTCTGAAAGGCTTGTGGGGAGGATGGGGGAGGAGCCAAGGTTCCAGCTAGCTTTTTTTGACTTCCACTCACGAGATGGAATTCCTTTATATAAAGATGGATGTCGCCTGTTTGAGCTGCTATAACCAACTACCATGGACTGGTGAGGCCTCACCCTCTCAAGTCCTTGTATTGGGGACTAGGTTTCAAGCTGAGTGGGCGCAGGGGTGGGACTTAAGCATTCAGCCCGTAGCAATGGCAATGCCAGGAACCTGCTGAGGCAATGGGGAGGGCACGACTGTAGAGCCAGGAGAGAAAGGTCGATCCGCGGAGCCTGGGAGAGCAGGGCTGAGGGGGAGTGGAGACTCGGGGTCGGCTCTTAGCACCAGGCCCGGGGCAGGCTTTGCCTCCGGGGTGGCCTGCCCTGCTGCTCAGGTGGGGCCCAGGCAACCCTGCCTTACATCGCCAACACTGCTCTCTGCCTGCCTCCCTCCCTGGGAGCGCGTTCTCAACACAAATCTTCATTTGGTGTCAGGGCAGCAGACACGTTCCAAGTCAGAAAAGGCTCATGGAACTTTCAGAAAGACAAGAAGCTACAAAATCCATCCTTGTAAGCAGCAGTAACTGCTGGGAAGGAAATACAGCAGGGTGATGTGACAAATGGATTCGGTCTGAAGGATCAGGCACTCGTGGAAGTCAAGAAGTGGGCGTGGGGGTGCAGCAGGGTGTGGGCTGTGACAGCCCGAATCCTGCTGCCTCCTCCCCACCCACACCCTGCAGAGCCTCCTGCCTCCAAGTCGGGGTTCCTCACCTGCTCCAGGCAATCCCGGGCTACCCCAGCCTGTGTATGAGGGAGTTGTCACAGCCTCGCCAGGCCTTGTTTCTCATCTCTCAGCCTCCTGTGGCGTATCTGGAGAACTGGCATTATGGCGAGATGAGGCCCGGAAGGGCCGTGTGACTTGATGTCCCCGAAAGCCTCACCCAGTACCAGCTCCAGGAGCAGGCGTCTCTAGGGTGACCAGCAGAGCCTTTTCTCTGAACTGAGCGTCACTGGTGACACAAGACTTTATCAGTGTCTGTGGGCTCACTGGTCCGGACAGCAGACGTGGGTCTCAGGTGAGGAAGGCGGACCTGGGGCCCGTCCTGCTCTGCAGCCAGCACCTGTGTGACCCTGGGCAGGTCCCTGACTTCTCTGGGCCTCAGATCTTACTGTGCAATGACAATGTCTGGAGGGCCTTTGGATACTCTGGAGCCAGCCACACAGGGAGAATCCCTGTAACAGTCCAACAGGGGAGGAAATTCCGCCCCCCCCCCCCCCCCCCGATTCTGGTTTCTTCCCAAAGCTGAGCTGAAGCAGGTCTGTAGGCCCTGCTGTGGGTTTCTTGTTTGTCAGTGAGCCAAGGGGGCACAAGATGTGATGGGGCTCCTGGCTGGCCCCGTGACCAGTGCACATGCCAGGGCCCTCTCTGTCTCTGTCTCACCTACACCGTCATCATGGGGCACAGGGCCTCACAGCCACACACAGCCATTCCACTAGTCAGGTGTGTACAAACACTCACACATCTGTGGCCATCACGGAGGCAGAGACGTGTGTACCCGCAGGTGAACACACTCGGCACGCTGCTGCCAGGTAGATTCACGCACGGCAGGCACTGACTAGGCAACTGCCACGGGCTGGGTGCTGTCCTTGGCCCTGGGGATACAGAAGGGAGCGACCACATCCTCACCCTCAGGGACCTTGTGGAGCTGAGAGACACCTGCACATCGTAATGATGAACGCTTACTCTCTGCCAAGCGCTGCTCTGGCCGCCACTGGCTGAGCTGAGACTGATTCCCTACATGCATGGCAGTGAACTTGGCTTGCTGGCCCCACAGCCTGTGCTTACCCCTGGGCTGTATCCGTCTCCCACAAACTGCTCACGCACACATACCCACTCCCAGAGCCACGCAGGGGCACACACGCCGCTCCCCAGGCAGGTGTGTGCTTCCTGAGAGCACCTGCCTGTTTCCTGCATCTCAGCCCCAGCTCCTGGTGCTCTGAGCCAGCCAGCCTGCTTTGGGCCTGGCAGAGAAGTCCCCATGCCTGCTGGTCTTTCTGACCGCCTCTGTCTGCCAGCCTGGGTCCCAGGAGCAGGGCCTGGATCTTGTGCCCAGCACAAAGTTCTAGATCTGAAAAGACGAGCTCTGGGCACAGAAGGCGCAGCCTCCCGCCCTCCAGCTCTTAGGGATCCCAGGGTTTCCTGCTCCCCAGCTGAGAGGGTGCTGTGGGGAGCCAGGAGGGAGGTGGCTGCAGCAGCATGGGGTTGGTGGGATAGGTCAGAGATGGGACCCTGAGGAGGAGACGCTGTGACCTTGACAGGGCTCGATAGGGGCGATTCGGGGAGTGAGGCACGGGCTGGCAGATCTGTGCACCCCCAGGAAGACGCTATATTGCGCTGTGACCCGTATGTGTCTGTGCATGTCTGTGTGCACAGATGCATGTGTCTGGGAATACATTTGTGTTTATGCACATGTGTGCCTCTCTGTGTTAGTTCCGCATGCGCGTGTCTGGGTGTCTGTATGGTGGTGGGAAGCCACCTGGGGCAGTTGGGGGGGTCAGCACCCACACCCACAGGGATTTGAAGCCTGCTCCTGCTGGCTGGGAGACTTTGAGGCCCAGTGCTTGCTGAAATTTTTCCCACCTGTTTTCCCAAGCAGTGGGCCCGATGTGGTCAGGATGCCAAACGTATGGGTAGCCACGTCGGCTCCACCACTGTGCTTCAGGACATGGCAGCGAGCATGTCTCTGCCAGCATCCGTGTGCTGGTGGTGGGGAGGGGGGATGGAGAGTTCATCAGCACGTGGGAATCCCAGGTCCAGGCAGAGCTTGCCTCAAAGGCCCATCCCAGCATGGCTGTCCTGGGACTCCAGGGATGCTGCCCACCTGTGCACATGGAGCCCATAGTCAGACACAGGCACGGGGGTACATGGAGATCCCACCCACAGAGGCCCTCCTGACAGACAGAGGCACCAATAACCCAGCCTTGCCAGGGTTCATAGCTGGGCCAGGGATTCTCAGCAGGCGCTGTGCTGGGCATTTGATTATTTTCTCTGCTTTCAGCGTTTCTCTCACTGCTGTCTGTCCTCACGATACCTTCCTTTACCCTGGCCCTTGCTGTCCCCTCCCAGCCCACTGACAGCCCATCCTGTGTATGTTCATAGACACGTGTGCTCCCCAAGAAACTCTGTGCTGTGTGTTCTTGTGTGTGTGTATGTCTGGTCGTGGCATGAACTCCTTTTGCCGGTTTGCTTGGTCTGCTCTGGTTGCAATAGCAAAATAATCACAACTGGACAGCTTGTCCCACAAGGTATCCATTTATCATCATTACAGAGGCTAGCAAGCCCAAGAGCAGGGTGCTGGCACTGTCGGCTTCTGTTAAGGGCCCTGGTCTGGATCTGGACATGGCTTCTCACTGGGTCCTCACTGGTCCAAAGCAACCAGGTAGCACTCCAAGGTGTCTCTTATCCTGATGCTAAACCCGCTATTGAGTGCTCTGCACCCATGGCTGCGTCACTTCACAAGAAGCCCTGCTTGCCACCACTGTCACCTTTGGGTTAGGACAGTCCTAACTTAGGATATCGAAAAAGGAATTTTGAGAAACGTGATTCAGAAAATGCACAGGTCTCAAGTACTATCCACATGCCCATGTGCGAATCCAGGCAATCCTCTGACCCTGACAGATCCAAGAGTTTGCCTTCCACCCTTTTTTAAAAACAATTATTTACTTGAAAGGCAGGGTTACAGAGAGAACACACACACGAACACACACACACAGAGAAAGAAAGAGATCTTCCATCTGCTGGTTCACTCCCCAAATGGCCACAATGGCCGGGACTGGGCCAGCTGAAGCCAGGAGCTTCATCCATGTCTCCCATGTGAGTGGTGGTGGCCCAAGCACTTGGGCTATCTTCCACTGCTTTCCCGCGCATGTTAATAGGATGCTGGATCAGAAGTGGAGCAACTCTGACGTGAACTGGTGTCCCATGGGATGCCAGCATCCTAGGCAGTGGCTTAACCTGCTGCTCCACAATGGCCGGCCCCTCGTCTTCCACCTGCAACCCAAGGGAGAAAACTCTACCTCCATCTCCTCTCGCATCTCATCTCTTACTCCCCAGGGTGGACAGCCTCACCTCCGCTTCCTTCCCATACCCACTATGGGAATTCAAGGATGGGGAATGGAGGAGGTGGCACTGGGTTGCAGTGAGTCAAACCCCAGAGGCAGAGGGGCAGCTTCCAGGAAAAACCACCATTGGCCTGCCACCTTCCTGTGTCCAGAGCACCAGGCTCTCCAGGCAAAACAGAATAACTTTATTTGGTTTAAATTCGATTTGCTTTATTTAAAGGCATGGGGCATGCAGGTATTCATTAGGAAGTAAATTGAAAAAAGGAAGAGCTCAGACCGAGGGTAGTCATTACAGCTGCTGGCACGGCCTCAGTCTCCGGGGCTGGGCTGCCTGTGCTGATGGCTGGATTCACACTTGCTCTGTGTGTGACCATGGGAAAGGCAAACGATAGCGCCTGATAAGGACAGTTCTGGCTTCTCCCTCCAATTTGTCAGCAGATACGTTCTGTGGCCCGAGAAAAGTTACTGTTCTGGTTTTGAGCCTTGGTTTCCCCTCTGTGTGCCCACTGTCCTCACCTGGCTGGAGACTGGCAGAGGCGGTGGGGCCCTGGAGTCCTTGGGCACCAGAGGGCGCCCCTGCCTAGGGCATGCACACCTCTCCCTGCTGAGTGGAGAAGCAGGGGACCTGCACGGAGGGGGCTGGGGGTGACAGCCTGGGCCCTGGCGCTCAGACCCAGAGGCTGGGTTGCCTTGCTAGCCTTAGTTTCCTTATCTGTAACCTAGCATCTTCCCTGGAACTACCCCACGGGCTTCTCTGAGTATTGAACAGGTTGGTGGCGATCGAGAACTTGGTGCTTTGTTACTCCTGTTCCAAGCCAGGCCATGACGGGAGGTGACGTCCCTACAACCACCGGTCCTCCCAGTTACTGTGTGAGTGGAGGTTCCTCTTCCAGAAGCTGGAGCTTGGAGAAGGCATTTAAAGTCCCCCTCAGGGCGAGGAGCACAGCCTGGGCTCTAACCCAGCGACCGGGGCTCCGTCACACTGCAGTCAACCGCCAGAGCCGTGGGCCCAGCTGGCTTTGAGACTGCAGCGTCTGTGAGCAGTGGTGGGTTGCTGGCTCCCGGTCCTCCGAGCGGTAGCTCTGGGCAGGTCCTTTGGGGGACCCAGGAGCATTCCTGCCTGAAGTCCCTGTTCCGATGTCACCTGTGGTACCAGAGCTGCCACAAAGAGGCTTGAGCCCTAGGGTGGCTGTTTGTGCTCCACCTCGCGCGAGGCCTGACTTCTGGGAGAACCTCTCCCGCCTCCCAGGCTAGGCTGGCCCTGAGTGGGGCAGTGAGGGTCCCACTTGCTTGCTCACCAGCAGCTTCGCAGACACTGTCCCAGCCAAGATCAACACTCCCCGCACAACAGAGGAGCAGCAAGGCACAGAGAGGCCAGGTCCAGGGCCACACACCACATAAGCGGCAGCACTAAGACTGGACCCCAGGTCCCTACCCAACTCTGCTGGGTGGCTATGGCTCAGAAACAGAGTGAGCTGGCAGGAGAGGACCTTCCTGGAATCACCCCCACACTCCACGGCTCCTACACATCTCCCTCGGCATTCACCCCCTCTCCCATCCAAACCTCCTCCACCCTCCAAGGCCTAGCTGAGGTGCCCCCTCCATACTCCACAAAACCTTCCCCAGTGAACCCCACAACCACCACAGCCTTGGCCTTCGACGAAGCCTCCCTCCTTGTCTGTCTGGCAAAACCCCTACTTGTTCCCTAAAACCCAGCCCCCAGAGTTGCCCCTGGGAAGGTGTCCCTGCCACTTCCACTGTCTCTCCTAAAGGGAGACCCTCACTGCCCTGCTGTGCATGTGGGGGTTACAAAGAAGCAAATACCATGTGGCGGCAGCATGGGTTTTGCATTCAGGTTCATTCACAAACGTGTCTTAAAAATGGCCCGGGTCACAAGCTCACAGAAAGCCGTAAGTGATTGAGCAGGTCGGGGCTGGGAATGTCACCAGAGCAGTGGCCACCCCCACTGTCCCAGCAGCCCCCAGATGCTAGCCTTCCTCCTGGAAGAAAGCATTTTTGCGCTTTCTTCTGAACTACTTAGCAAATCCTCCACGCATGAACAGCATGTTCACACTGTTTCATTTAATTATCTCCCTGTGCTCGCCTCCAAGCCTCGTCCCATGAGGCCTGGGCTGTGGCCTGGGCCCAGAAAACATGCTCAGAAAATGTTGCCCTGGACAGTTTGACTTTTTTTGACACTGCTTGGCAGGGGACAGCCTGGGTGCTGGTCAGTCTCCTTGCTCTCCTTGCAGAATCCCAAGAGCTGAATTCATCTCAACGTTTAAAATTCAGGAGATCTTCCTGAAGTCTGGATTTTCTATGGCTTTTGAAATGATCCAGGTAACAGGGCCATGTCTGGACGCTGCAGGAGCAGCTGCTCCCCAGGGGACCCTGGGCACTTTTCTCTGCAGCCTCAGACGGGCCCCACTCCTGTCCCCACCCTGAGGTCCATCCCCTGCCTGGTCCCCAAGCTCTCTTAGTCCGTGACTTCAGTCCTTGGCAACCTAATGGAAATGGATGTGCATGGGAATGGTTAGTGACAACCAAGTGTGGCAGCTGAGTGCCCGAGCAAGGCTAGAACGACTGAGAAGAAACCTGATCCAGAGAGGAGCGTCCCCCGCCCTGGGTCCCAGGGGGTCCTCCTCTTCCGGCCTGTGCCACTCAGGACAGACATAGTTAACACCCTGGGGCCTCGCTGATCTACGAGTGGTGGCTGGCAGCACCTGCCCAGCCATGGAGGCCTGTGGCCTTTGTTGGCCCGTCCCAGCCCCAGGGCATCCGTGCGCACGTCTGGGTTCAGAACACACAGGGGAAGTTGTTGAGGGCATGAGGAGAGGACTTGTTTGAAGGCCTGGGGAGCGGGGACAGGGGGACACACCCTGGGGCAGGGGCAGGTGTGGCGTTGCCGGCTGTCCTCTACACTGGTGAGGTTGGCAGACAATTACCAACCAGAAGTCACATTGGCTGCAGAACACAGCCCGGCAAGGCAGTGCTGGGCCTGTGGCACGGCAGCTGCTCTGATGCAGGGATGGGCCTGAGGGACCCAGGCTCAGCGGTGTGGAGCTGCAAGAGCAAAGCTAGGGATGCACTGTGAGAGGCGGGCCCTGAACAGGCCCCCGCGAAGGCCTGTAGCGGGCCCTCTCCATGGCCTACACCCGTCTGGCGGCCACTTGCTGGTCCCACCCTTTGTTTAGAGAAGGGGTTGCAGCACGGCCCTGACAGGGAATGTTGTTTGCTTTGTGGGAGGAACCCTCATCAGCCTGAATCTGTCCAGCGCTGTGTCGCCCCCAGTGGTACCACCCCAGAACCACCCCGCAGCCTTGTTCTGCAGTCCAGACCTGGGGCTTCTGCCCAGTGACCGGAATACAGGGATGAGCTATGGCCCTGCGAGGGGGTGTGAACCACACAGAGAGTGGGACCCCCGTGCCAGGCACCCAATGGGACTGGGGAACGGAGCCCAGGGTTTGCAAGGATGCTCAAGGGTCAGTTCTAGCTGTGCAAAGTTGCCAGGCAGAGGGGACCCAGCTGGCTCCCACCCACCTGCCTGTACAGCCAGAGCCTGCTGGGGAATACAGTGGGCCACCCTGATGCGTGCTTGGCCTTGGTGGCCTCTTCCTACCGCCCGCCAGGGCTGGGCTGCAGCAGGTTGGGGCGGCCAGGCCGAGGCTGGATGGGCAGGGGTGCACCGAGCTGCCCTCTTGCCTATCTCTGGCTGAGGCTCTTGTGCCCTTCCTTTCGCAGCTGTGCCCCACCCCCCTTGCCCCCGCTCAGGCCCCGCTGCCCCATGGGGGTGCCGCGTGGGGAGGTTGTTGACAATTTGTGCATTAATCTCTCTGCCTGGGGCCTCCTGGTCAGGTGGCGCTTATCAGGGCAATGCTCCTGTCAGATGGGCCTTCCGGAGCCCGTGGGCGAGGCGGGGGGGGGGGGGCAGCAGAAGCCCCTGCTGCAGGGCCTGGAGGCCACCTCCCCATCCCGGGGCCTTCACATCCCCTCGACCCCTCCCGCGGGCGGCCCTCTTTACCACATCAGGATACAGAACATTGCATGAATTCCGGTCTCAATGGAATTATTTCAGAATTCTGGTCAACCGCAAGCTCAGGGTATTTCACAAACTATCTATCACTGCTGTGTGGTGGGCAGAGCCTGGGTTGGGGGTCAGTAACGGATGCAGGGAGGCCCTGGCTGCTGTCTGTGGGCATGGCCCGCCTCTGCCCACCTTGCTGTCCCCCACATTGGGAGGAGGACTTGGGTCTGGGGTGGGGGCTCAGGAATAGCAGCGTGACACTTAGGCCCCCGCCCATCCCTGGCATGGGAGGGTGGCTGGGGAGGGAAAGTACCCAGGTTGTGGCTGGCTCTGCCGCCTGCTAGAGTCTCAGTTGCCACTGCTGTAAAATGGGTCGCAATGCCCACCCTCTCGTTCAGCAGATACTGAGAGCAGCAAGACTGGAGCTGCTGCTCATTCCTGTCACGTGCTTTGGGTCTGCAGCAGGGAAAGCATCTGTCAAGTACTGGCTAGTGGCCGGCGCTGTGGCATAGTGGGTAAAGCTGGTGCCTGCAGTCCAGGCATCCCATATGGGTGCCGGTTCGAGACCCAGCTGCTCCACTTCCGATCCAGCTCTCTGCTTTGGCCTGGGAAAGCAGTTCAAGAAGGCCCAAGTCCTTGGCTCCCTGCACCCACGTGGGAGACTCGGAAGAGGCTCCTGGCTGTGGATTAGCACAGTTCCAGTGGCTGCAGCCATCTGGGGAGTAACCCATCAGATGGAAGACCTCTCTCTCTTTCTCTCTGTGTAACTCTGCCTTCCAAATAAATACATAAATCTTTTTTTTTTTTAATACTGGCTAAAGGGAGGTGCTCAGTGGCTGACAGTGACAAGAATGACAACAACAGCTCTCCTAATGCCCTCTCCCCAGCTCTCTCTGTACAGGGTCATGCGTGCAACTTAGGGCAGGCAGGCTCTACCCCAGCGTGGTAAGCTGTGGTGGGCATACTGCGTGTCTCCCGTATTTCACTGTGGTAGCCAGCAGATCTTCAATGTACACTCCTTCCTTCAAGCTTGGAGAGGGTCTCAGAATCCTTCTCATCACAGTGCCAGGTGCACTAGCAGCTGAGCAGAGTAAGCATAGGAAAGGAAACCCCTGTTTGATTTTGGCCCCTGCAGATGAGAGTGGCCGTTCTCATCATCGCCTCGGCTTCCTGCTCCCAAAAATCCTCTTAAAGTTCCAAGCTGCTCCTGCAGATCCCTGGGGCCCCACTCAGCAGGGAGCAGCCGCTGTAGCTGGGCAGGGATTGGAGGGGCCAATCTCGGCTCTCCCACTGCAGGCTTTCCACTGACCACGAGTGATTAGGCCCCAGCACTGGCACTGGGTGGGACCTGATAGAGGGGCCTGGGCTGGCACAGCTGCCCTTACCACAGAGTCCGGGCCCTGGGTCATCTGCCCAGCAAGAGGCTTGCAGGCAGCACTGCCCAGGTGGGGTGGGGGCATCTGGGGCCACTGCAAGGGCTGGAGCCAGGAGGAAGTGGGCTCTGGGTGCTGAGTCTGGGAGAACAGGCCTGTCCCCCTCATGCAGGGAAGCTAGAAGGGCCAGGCCAGCAGGGGCCATGTGGCTGCATGTCCAGGCAATGAAGAGATCTTTGCCAAACCCTCCCTGGGGACTCCCGGCTGACTGTTCTGGAGGGATCCAAGGCAGGTGGGTTGGGGGGACTTCAGAGATCTGGACCCCCACCCTTGTTGTAAGGATGTGAAGGGCCCTAGACTTTGTGGCAATTCCTGAGGGGTGATGACCTTATTCTTAGTGCCCCACCACAACCCATTTCTTTTTTCCCGGTGATGATCCCCCAGTCCCACTCTTGCTGCCACCTTGCTAGCACTGCCCAGCCCATGCTGGCTGGCCTTGGCCGCCTTTCTGGAGATGGTACACATTGGTTATATTTGTCTGCCACTTTTTTTGTTTGTTTTGTTTTAAACTTTTTATTTAGGCATACATTCAAACTTGCACAAGTTACTAAGCAGCATACCGCGGTCCCTGACCCAGTCCTTGTTAACACTGTGCTGTGTCACCCTCCCGCTATGTGTGTCTACATGCTTGTGGGCAGGTGTCGTGTGTACTGTGCATACGTCACAGGCAGATTTTGGGGGGTGTTTGAAGATAAGCTGTGTACAGCCTGGCTCTTCACTCTAAAGACTTCACTGTGTATTTCCTAAGAGCGAGGACTCACAACTCAGCTGGAATGTCTGTACACCACTTCTCTCTGATCTACCAGCTGCTCTGTCACTCACCCCAATAATGTCTGTGACATCACGTTCCCTTGTCAGACACAGGACCCAGTGAAAGTCAGGTATTGCATTTCATTATCATGAGATTAAAGAAAAAATATATTTACTTGAAAGGCAGAGAAATACACACAGAGAGCGAACTCCCATCCTCTGGTTGACTCCCCAAGTGCTTGCATCAGCCAAGTCTTTGCTAGGGCCAAAGCCAGGAGCTGGGACCTCAATCCTGGTCAATGACCTGAACCATCACTACTGCCTCCCAGGATCTGCATAAACAGGAAGCTGGAGTCAGAAGCTGGGGCTGGAAACTGAACCCAAACACTTTGATATGGGATGCAGGTGTCTTAACCATACCCAGCTTCCAGGACTTTTTTTTTTTTTTTGACAGGCAGAGTGGACAGTGAGGGAGAGAGAGAGAGAGAGAGAGAGAGAGAGAGAGAAAGGTCTTCCTTTTTGCCGTTGGTTCACTCTCCAATGGCCGCCGCGGTAGGCGCACTGCTGCTGGCACACCGCGCTGATCCGAAGCCAGGAGCCAGGTGCTTCTCCTGGTCTCCCATGGGATGCAGGGCCCAAGCACTTGGGCCATCCTCCACTGCACTCCCTGGCCACAGCAGAGAGCTGGCCTGGAAGAGGGGCAACCGGGACAGGATCGGTGCCCCGACCGGGACTAGAACCCGGTGTGCCGGCGCTGCAAGGCGGAGGATTAGCCTATTGAGCCGCGGCGCCGGCCCAGGACTTTTTTTTAAAAAAACATTTATTTATTTATTTATTAGCAAGGCAGAGTTACAGAGAGGCAGAGGCAGAGGCAGAGAGAGAGAGAGAGAGAGAAAGAGATAAAGAGAGAGAGAGAGGTTCCATCTGCTGGTTCACTCCCAAAATAACTACAATGGTTGGAAGCTGAGCCTATCAGAAGCCAGGAGCTTCTTCCAGGTCTCCCACATGGGTGCAGGGGCCCAGGGACTTGGGCCATCCTCTACTGCTTTCCCAAGCCATAGCAGAGAGATGGATCGGAAGTGGAACAGCTGGAACTCCAATCGGTGCCCATATGGGATGCCAGCACTGCAGGCGGCTACTTCACCCATTACGCCACAATACCAGCCCCTGAGTTTTTAAAAGTTCTAGATCATGTACAGCCCTCATTGCTGGAATCATCCTGGTGATGGACATTTAAGATGTTCTCTGGGGCCACTATTGTGGTATAATGGGCTAAGCTGCCACCTGTAGCACCAACGTCCCATATAGGTGTCAGTTCAATTCCTGGATGCTCCACCTCTGATTCTGCTCCCTACTAATGTGCTTGGAAAGCAGCAGAAGTTGGTCCAAGTGCCTGGGCCCCTGTACATATGTGGGAGACCCAGAAGAAGCTCCTAGCTTCAGTCTGGCTCAGCCCTGGCTGTTGCGGCTATTTGGAGAGTAAACCAGCAGGTGGAAGATCTCTATAAAAAAAAAAATCTTTAAAAAAATAAAATAAAATCCAGGCCGGCGCCGCGGCTCACTAGGCTAATCCTCCGCCTAGCGGCGCCGGCACACCGGGTTCTAGTCCCGGTCGGGGCACCGATCCTGTCCCGGTTGCCCCTCTTCCAGGCCAGCTCTCTGCTGTGGCTAGGGAGTGCAGTGGAGGATGGCCCAAGTGCTTGGGCCCTGCACCCCATGGGAGACCAGGAGAAGCACCTGGCTCCTGCCATCGGATCAGCGCGGTGCGCCGGCCGCAGCGTGCTACCGCGGCGGCCATTGGAGGGTGAACCAACGGCAAAAAGGAAGACCTTTCTCTCTGTCTCTCTCTCTCACTGTCCACTCTGCCTGTCAAAAAAAAAAAAAAAAAAAATCCAGAACATGATAGATATGACATCAAAAAAGAAAAAAAGAGGGGGCCGATGCAGTGGGTTAAAGCCCTAGCCTGAAGCATGGGCATCCCATATGGGCGCTGGTTCTAGTACCAGCTGCTCCTCTTCCAATCCAGCTCACTGCTATGGCCTGGGAAAGCAGTAGAAGATGGCCCAAGTCCTTGGGCCCCTGCGCCCATGTGGGAGACCTGGAAGAAGCTCCTGGCTCCTGGCTTCAGATCGGCACAGCTCTGGCAGTTGTGGCCATCTGGGGAGTGAGCCAGCAGATGGACGACCTCTCTCTCTGTCTCTACCTCTTTCTGTAACTCTTTCAAATAAATAAATCTTCAAAAAAATACTTTTGTTGGGGCTGGCATTGTGGTGCAGTAGCTGAAGTTGCTGCTTGCAATGTTGGTATCTCATATTGGAGCACTGGTTCAAGTCCTGCTATTTTGCTTCTTAAGATTTATTTTTAATTTATTTGGAAGACAGAGTTACAGAGAGAGGTAGTGACAGAGAAAGAGAAGTCTTCCATTTGCTGGTTCACTCCTCAAATGGCTGCAAAGGTCAGAGTAGAGCTGATCTGAAGCCAGGAGCATTTTCCGGGTCTCCCACATGGGTGTAGGGGCCCAAGGAATTGGGCCATCCTCTAGTGCTTTCCCAGGCATACTAGCAGGGAGCCGGATCAGAAGTGAAGCAGCCAGGACTCGAACCGGCATCCATGTGGGATGCTGGCACTGCAGGCCAGGGCTTCAACCCACTGCACCATAGCACTGGCTGCTCTGCTTCTTATCCAGATCCCTGCTGATGAGTCTGGGGAAGTAGCAGAAGACGGCCGCAGTGCTCGAGTCCCTGCCATCCCCATGGAAAACCTGAACGGAGCTCTAGGCTCTGGGTTTCAGCCTGGCCTTGTCATGCCATTGCAGCCGTTTGGGGAGTGGACCAGCAGATACATGATCTTAATCTTTCTCTCTCTCTGCCTTTGAAATAAATAAAATAAATTTTTTTAAAAAATGTTCCTGTCTTTTGTTCCCCCCCTAGCAAAGCTGGGGAGGAGTTCCTGTGTAAATGCACTTTTCAACTGATGGGATAAACACCCATCAAGTGTCTTTCTAGAAAAGACACACACAAAGTATCTGCTGCCCCTCGCCAGATAGCCTCTGATCTCCTCGACACCAGCAGGGTTAGGCGGCACCTGTTGCCCCACAGCCTGCTCCACACAAGATGTGAGCACACCTCTGGGCTTTGGGTCTCTCTCCATCCTCATAGCAGGTGTCTGACCCAGGTTCCAAAAGTCAAAGACTACAGAGTGTCAACTGTTGCCTCTACATGTGTGTCTGAGCCAACTATGAGATGGACTTCATGCATTGCTAGTTTTCCGGTGGTGGCCATGTGTTCTGATAATGAGGGGGAAGGTTCCCGGTTTTTGGAGGCGTGCCCTGGGCTCTGTGGTGGTGCAAGTGGACATGGTGTCTGGTTCACTTTGGAACATGTCAGCGTGACAAACCAAATGCGTACAACTTTCTTCTGCTGTTGAACTTTAGAGTTTCTTATCAGTGCTTGGAAAGATGATAGTCATCAAGCTGGGGACAGGCCGGGGAAGAGGCGAAGCTGAGGGGGAAGGGCAGAAGGTTCTGGTCCGAGGCAGCCGGCCGTGGAGGGTGAGTGACAGCAGTGGCTTACTGTGAGCCGGTACCCTTCCTAGTACTTGTACGTGTGTTAACTTATTTGGTCCTGGCAATAATGACCCCACGTGGTCCACATTCCTACCTGTCAAACCCATTTTAAAAGCAAGGAGACTGGTTGGGGTGGGCGTGGTAGCACAGCAGGCTAAGTCACTGACTGGGACTCCTGTATTCCATGTCAGACTGCCAGTCTGAGTCCCGGCTGCTCCACTTCTAATCCAGCTTCCTGTTAATGCACTTGGAAAGGATAGATGATGGCTCAGGGACTTGAGTGCCTACCACCCATGTGGGAAACCTGGATGGAGTTCCTGGCCTAGCCCTGGCCATTGTGGCCACCTGGGGGCAGTGAACCAGTAGATAGAAGATCTCTCTCTCTCTCTCTCTCTGCCCATCTCCCTCCCACCCCGGGACTCTTTTAAATCAATCAGTCCATCACTCAATCATCAAAGAAAAAGAAGGGAGCTGAGCAGAGTGGTAATGGTGTTTACCACAGGCACCGGCAAGTGAGTGGAGGAGCTGGGTAGTGCACGCAGGCAGCTGGCCTGGCTCCTTGCTCTTAACTATCAGCTTCATGGCCAGCTGAGGGCACAGGTGATCTGAGACCCTAAGGCACATCCTGTTTTCAGGACACATGTCCTTATTTTGATCAGAAAAGTAGTAAGACACGGCAGAAAGCCTACACAGTAACAAAAGATGAGCAAACACAAGCTTTCCCAGGATAGCCACGGCCACGAGGGCCAGCTGCGTGGGTTCCCGCCCAGTGGACATTCTCAAAAAAGTACAACTTCTTCTTTCCCTCCCTCTCCCCACCGCCTTCCCTTCTCTCTTTCAATGACTTTTTAAGGCTAGAGTTTCGGAAATGGGTGACCAGGGGGAGCAGATCAAGAATATGTTTTTTATGGTTCCTGGCAGATACGGCGTGAGGTGCAGTCTTAAACAAAGGCATTCCCACTTGTGGAGGCTGACTGTGGGGCTGTCACAGTTCAGATCACTTTTGAGAAGCTCGTGGGAAGTGCAGTTGGCCCAAGCACAATTCCCGTCATTATCACCGATGGTCATCTGGTCATCTTCGTTGTGTTTATCTACAGCACTTTCAGGAAGTGTGAGAGGGGCTCAAAGAGACACACACACACCCACACACACACACCGCGGCCACTGCCTAGCCTGCCGTGGGGCTTTCCTGCATGGGACCAGAGCATGTGACAGAAAGATGAGTGTGGGACACACAGGAGGACATGTTCAGACCTGGGGAGGTCCTCACATGTCCAATGTGGGGGGACAGACTGAGGACCCCGAGACCTGAGGTTACCAACGCCTGCAACTGTCATGGAGACATTGGACTACACTGTCAAACAGGAGGTGTTGTTCCTGCACACTTGAACCACTCAGTGTCCCCCAGGAATCAGCAGTGAGGCCGGCTGGACAGGACAGGCATCTGGAGAGTGATTGAGCGTGAATACACTTCACTTCTACTAAGTACAGCTCATAGCCTTTTCAAGTTTATTGTCTGGGAAGCAGAGAGAGAGAGACAGACAGACACATTGGTTCATTTCTCAAATGCTCACAACAGCTGGGGGCTGGGCCCAGGGCTGGAGATAGGAGCCAAGAACTGAATCCAGGACTCCCAATATGGATGGCAGGGACCCTACTACATGGGACATCACCTGCTGCCTCCCAGGGTCTGCCTGGGCAGGAAGTTGGAGCTGGGCATCAAATCCAGGCACTGATGTGGGACATGTGGGTGTCTTAACCATGAAGCTAAATGCTTGCTCCACATCCTGTTCATTTACCATCTGTGTTAGCATCTGACGGAGCTGTGGGAAGTGGGGAAGTATGACAGCAGAATAAGGGTCTTTAAAAATGAAAACAATGGGATCAATGTTGTGGCACGGCAGGTTAAGCCACTGCTGGGCAAGGCCACATCCCATATCCTGGCTCCGCTTCTGATCCAGCTTCCTGCTTATGTGCCTGAGAGACCCTGGATGGTGGCCCCAGTGCTTGGGTTCCTGCCAGGCACATTGGAGATCTGGATGGAGTTCCTGTCTTCTGGTTTCATCCTGGCCCAGCCTTGGATGCTGTGGGCATTTGGGGAGTGAATCAGCAGATGGAAGGTTTCTTTCTCTGTCTCCCCCTCTCTGTCAACCTGCCTTTCAAACAAGTAAGACAAATCTGGAAAAACCAAATGGCTCAATAAGAATAGGAGCAAACAACTGTTGCAGTTCTCAAGGCCCTTCTGTCTGTTGCATCTCACTGAATCCTCACAACTGTCCAGAAGAGGAAACTGAGGCACAGGGGGGCTAATTGCTGGACCCACGGTCACACGGGCTGCAGATGGCTAGGGCCCCGCATTGGGAGGGCTGGAGAGTGGGCTCTGGAAGTCGTCCTCCATAGGCTTTCACGTGAACCAGGTCTGTCTTCCTGGGTGTTTGCTTTCAGGGAAGGGGCTCTGGGAGCAGGTGGAGGAAGCAACCACAGAAGACTGCAGAGCTCCACTCTGGAATCACCTAGAATTGCCCCTTTGTGCCAAGGGGAAGGAAACCACATTTCCCGAGCATCCAGCACATATCTGCAAATGCTCCAGGCCCAGTCCCATGCACTGGAGCCCACACCCCGCTCGCCAGACCACAGGCCTAGGTACAGAGAGCCCAAGCCCCTTCTCAACAGCGTAGGCCTGCCTCCTGGTGGACCCTGGTGTTCCAACTGCACCCCCAGGGAATGGAGAAGACCTCTTGCAGGTGCCCTCAGTTCTCATGGACACACCTCCCCTTTGAAGCCCTCCTTTCCGATGGGAATCTGTTTCCTAGCCCATCATCTGTATCTGGTATTTCACTTTCTCTGTATTTACAAGTACATATGTGAATATTCTAGCCACTTTCTTTAAAACAAAAATAAAATAAAACAAGGATTGAAGGGCTGGCACTATGGTATAGTAATTAAACCTCCACCTGCAAGGCCTGCATCCTATATGAGCACCAGTTCAAGTCCTGGCTGCTCTACTTCCTGTCTAGCTGCCCGCTAATGCTCCTGGGAAGGCAGCGGAAGATGGCACAAGTGCTTGGGTCCCTGCACCCATATGGGAGATGCAGATGGAATTCCTGGCTCCTGGCTTCGGCTTGGCCCAGCCCCAGACATTGTGGCCATGTGGAGAGTGAACCAGCTGATGGAAGATCAATGGATCGTTCTTGCTGTCTTTACCTTTTAAACAAATAAATACAACTTAAAAAACAAGAAACAGCAAAAAAACAAAAACAAGAAACAGCAAAACAGATGAAAGAACACTAGACACACTCTTTTTGACTCATTTTAATTGAATCACTGTCTTGTTCCCCCTTCCTTCTCTCTCATGAAGTTTTTTTCATTCCCTCCCTTTAAAAAAAAAATGTATATACTTTATTTGAAAGAGTTTCAGAGAGAGGTAGAAACAGAAAGAGAGATCTGGCCGGCGCCGCGGCTCACTAGGCTAATCCTCTGCCTTGCGGCGCCGGCACACCAGGTTCTAGTCCCGGTCGGGGCACCGATCCTGTCCCGGTTGCCCCTCTTCCAGGCCAGCTCTCTGCTGTGGCCAGGGAGTGCAGTGGAGGATGGCCCAAGTGCTTGGGCCCTGCACCCCATGGGAGACCAGGAGAAGCACCTGGTTCCTGCCATCGGATCAGCACGTTGCGCTGGCCGCAGCGCGCCTACCGCGGGGGCCACTGGAGGGTGAACCAACGGCAAAAAGGAAGACCTTTCTCTCTGTCTCTCTCTCTCACTGTCCACTCTGCCTGTCAAAAAAAAAAAAAAAAAAAAAAAAAAAAAAAAAAGAAAGAAAGAAAGAGAGATCTTCCATCTGCAGTCAGGCTTATTCCAGTGGATTTTTTTTTTTCTGTGTGTGTGCTTAGAGGAAACAGAGTCTTTAAAAGAATTATCTATTTATTTGAAAGGCAGGCAGACAGAGACAGAGAGAAATACCATCTGTTGGCTTTCTCTAAATGCCCACAATGGCCAAGGCCAAAGCTGGGAGTCAGGAGCTTGACCTAGATCTCCAATATGGGTAACAGGGACCAAGTACTTGCGCCATCACTGCTGTCTCCCAGCTCCTACAAGAGCAGGAAGCTGGAGTCAGGAGCCAGAGGCAGGAATCAAAGGCAGGTACACATCAGGGGTGTATTAGCTGCTTCAGAAGCTTTAATGGCAGAATTCCAGGCACAGAAAGATTATCCAGACAGAGGCTCCCAGTGCTGGTAGGAGGTCCCATGCCCACCCGGAGGTTAGGAGACCTTGGAGCCACGGGGGATCTCAGCCTGCCTGTCATGGGGACACGGCCCACGTGTGGCTGTACTTCCTTCCCTTGGCTCTGCAAGTCTACCCGTGACGCTGCAGGCTGGTGACTCAGACGCGGCGCAAGACCGATCTTCCGTTGCCCACCCGTCCTCACCTCTGCCAGCCTCTTCTCTTACAGCATCCGCCCGCCTGATCATTGGTACCCGAGATGAGCCCCTGTGGGGACACTGGGCCTTAATGGGTCCAGAAATCTTCCTGAACCAGGGCTGTGACAATGCAGTTCCTGATTTGGTTTATTTTTAGATAGATGGGGGGAGCTGAGAAAATGTGCCCAAGGTTTTCTTTCTGAGACCTCACGCTCAGCGTGCTGGGGCTGCCTCTGTGCCTGCTGGGTACAGCGTCACCATCCTGCCTTGACCGTGGGTGAAACTTTGTGAACCGGGAGAGAACTCACGCCCACAGAGACAGGCGGGGCTCCAGGCTGGCTCCGTGCTTTCTTCTTTGGTTGTTTTTGGTGGTGTAGGGGTTTGAAAAGGAACGGGAAAGCAAACAATCTCGGGGACTATCCTCACACCGGCCTGTCCTGCTGAGTCAGGAAATATTTAAGTGAAGGCTGCCCCCTGGAATGTGACACCCCTCTCCCTGGGCGCTGGGCCCCAGGAATGCTTTACATTGGGAGGGTGGGTTTTTTGAAAGGTCTGTTTCCCAGAAAGGGTGACATAGGTGAGCATGGTGCAATTGACACTGGCATGGGCTCACTGGGGTCTGCCAACGGTGTTGTGGACAGGGCTGATGGCTGAGTGATTTGCCGCACGGGCAGCGCAAGAAGGACCCCTAGTGACAGGGTCTGAATTGCGTGGTCTTCACTGGAACTTATCTCTGAGCCAGCTGCCTCTGGGGTCTGCCTGGCCTGACACAGGTTGGCAGGCACTCAGCCTGCAGGACTTCCCAGGCTGCCACGGGGACAGCAACCTCCCTGCGTCTCCCAGCCCGTGCCAGGCTGTCTCCTGCTCTCTCCTCGACTTCTAGTGCCCCTTTCCTCCCCGCACACGCTTCCCTGCATGCCTTCTGCCACACCTGTGTCTCCACAGGCCCAGCCCCAGGTCTCCCACTCCCTCTGGGCCACATCAAGCTCTTTCATGCACACACCCTGCTTTTCTCTTCAAGGACACTGGGGGCATGGGGGTGGAGGAGGGGTGACCCCCATTGCCACTTGGTGGGTCTCCAAATCTCCTTGAAAGAGGCTGGATATTAAGAGGAATACAAACACAAGCCACAAGATGGGGGTCGGTATTTGTACAAGACGCACCTGGCAAAGCATTACCCCCCCCCCCCCAAATAGACACAGAACTTTGCAACCCAACAATAAAAAAAAAAAACTCAACTAAAAAAAAAATGGGCAAAAGACCTGGGTGCACACCTCACCAGAGAAAACTTATAGATGACAGCAAAACATATGAAAATGTGTTCAGCATCCTATGTCATCAGGGAAATGCAAATTACAATCACGAGGTACAGCCACACACCAAAGGGAAAAACACTGACACCCCAGGACGCTGATGAGAATGTGGAGCAACAGCAACTCTTTGTTGCTAGAGGGAAGGCAAATGGTATAGCCTTCCACACTGGAAGGCAGGTTGAAGGATTTTTACCAAACTAAGCACATCCTCAGCGTATCATTAACTATGCTCCTTGGTGCTCATCTAAAGGAGCTGAAAACTTACGTCACACAAAAACCTACAAGGGTTGGCTAGAGCCACTCTATTAATGACTGCACAAACCTGGAAGCCACCAAGGTATCCTTCGGCAGGCGAATGGACAAGCTGTGTTACAACCAGTCAATGGAATAGTATTCCGTGACAAAACGATACGAGCCATCAAGCCATGAAAACACATAGAACTATAAATACACACTACTCAGTGAAAGACACCACTCTGAAAAGGCTACACACCGGACAGTCCCAACCACACGGCGTTCTGAAAGACGCAAAACTACGAGATAATAATAATAATAAACCCGCGGCTGCCAGGAGCTGGGGAGAGGGAGGGAGGAGTGGAGAGGAGGTGTACGTTCTCAGGGCAATGAAACTGTCGTGAAGGATTCTGCAATGGAGGTCACAGGTCATCTCATCTGTGTCAAAGCCCAAAGGATGAAGGCACCAAGGGGCAGCATTGCAGTGCGATGGGTGGAGCCACCCCTTGGTACAACTTTATCTCCTATCGGATGGCCTGGGATCAAGTCCTACCTCTGCTTCCGATCCTGCTTCCTGCCAATGTGCCTGGGAGGCAGCCCCAGTACTAGGCTTCCTGCCACCCGTGTAGGAGACCGGGATGTAGCTCCCGGCTCCTGACTTCAGCCTGGTTCCATCCTGTGTGCTCTGGATGAGACTATGTCAGTGTTGCTTCCATGACTGAATCCAACATAGGACTCTGCTGGGGGACCTGGTGCACTGTAGGGCAGGGGGCATAAGGGAACTCTGTGCAGCTTCTGCTCTTTCTGCAGTGGACCCAAAACTGCTCTAAAAATAAAATTTACTTTGAAAAAAAGTTAAAGCACCAAGGAGGTTTAAGCTAGAATCAGAGACCCATGGACAGCATTGAAAGAAGACAGACTTTCTCATTCAGCTTTAAACGTAAGCTCCCGCACCCGCTCCTTGTAGAGCGGCACCAGATCACCACATGCATACGTTTTTACATAAAATTTCTAATTATTTATGTGACTATGATTACACTGCAGCCTTCTCTCCCCTGGCAACAGCTTTCATGTGTTCAATGGAAACGCTTTAAACATCCGACCACTTCCATAACCATGTTTGGCATTTCCTTAATTTTAAACAAAGTCCTGGTGGCCCTCGCACATGGAGGTAGCTAGGGCCTGACCTCTGTCCCCTTCACAGGCGACAGATGTGTCATGCCTCAGCCCCTTCCTCACCCCGTATGCGGCCCTCACCCGACACGCGGTCTCTACACAAACCCTCATCCTGTGAGTGCTGAGGTGGGTTGAGTACCCCCAAAAGTCCTCCATCAAAGGCCTGGCCCCTGGGGTGGTGCTATCGGGAGGCAGTGAACTCTTGGGGGAAGTGGGCGGTCTTAAAGTCCCGGTAGATTCTTGGCTCTCCCTCTTTACATAGAATTCTTCACACAGAGCTGCTGTAAAAGCCGGTGCTTGGTCGAGCCTTCTCTTTCTCTCTCTGCTCCTTTTCTCTTTTAGAGAAACACAGCAAAAACATTTACAAACGAAATGCTGTGACCAGGGACATTTGCCACAAAATACCACGGCCTGGGTGGGGTGGGGCACCAGGCAGCCGCAGTCCATGAAGGAGCTGCTGGCTTTGGGTTGTTGATGCTGAGTGACCGTGAGTCAGGGGTCATTACAGCATTGTTCATGCTTATGGGAGCTTCAGGTTTTTGGTAAGAAAGATAAAACAATCAAAAAGAACAAGAAACAGCAAAAAGATCCTTCCTGGCCTGGCCCCGCCCTCCAGCTCTCCCACACCGGCCTCCCTAGGCCTGCCTCCCAAGGGCTGCCTGTCTGAGGCGTCCCTCCCCTGCTGCCCCAGGATGCTGGCCCCACACAGCCTCCCAGAGGCTGCCCCATCGCCAGAAACTTCCTGTGCACCCAGCTGGCACTCCCCTCACCCCCCAGCTGTCCCCTGACAGAGACAGTGGGGCCAGGCCGCCTTCGCCCTCACGGGGGCAGCCACTGCTCAGGGAAGAAAAGCCCAGCAGGGCTGCAGGCTGGAACCCAGCCCTGTGGACGCTGCCCTGGTGGCATCCTGATGGCCTTTGATGGGGGACAGTGGCTGGGACTGAGCTTTTGGGAAGAGGAGACTATGGCATGACCCCACTTCCATCAGCTCTTTCCAGGGGGCCTGGGCCAGCACGAAGACAAGGAGGCCACACTGAGCAGGGGAAGGAGATGCACAGGCAGGGAGTACTCCCTAAGGACCTGTGATCTCCATGTGTGAGAGCCTTCTAGAACATCAGACAGTGACAAGGGCAAGGGTGGCGTCTGGTGTGTTTCCCCTGCATGGGTAAGTCCTTTAGGAGACATGGTGTAGTGACTAGAGGCGTGACCTCATGTGGAGGTAATATAAAAAGGTCTTGGACCAGCACCGTGTTACAGTAGGATAAGCCATTCCCTTGCAGTGCCAGCATCCCATACGGGCACTGGTTAGGGTCCCGGCTTCTGCACTTCTGATTTGGCTCCCTGCTAATGTGGCTGGGAAGGCAGTGGAAGATGGCCCAAGTGCTTGAGTACCTGCCTCCCATGTTTGAGACCCTAGATGGAGTCCTAGGCTCCTGGCTTTGGCCTGGCCCAGCCCTGACCTTTGCAGCCATTTGGGGAGTGAACCAGCAGGTGGAAGATATTTCTCTCTGTCTCCCTATAGTCACTCTTTCAAATTAAAATAATAATAAAAAAAACCCTTGGTACTTAAAAAAATAGTCTAAATCCAAGGTCCTTTGTGAACGTGATGCTCAGATGAAATGGGCCCTGGCCTCTTCTAGGGGCCTCACGGACCCCATGCCACTGGCTCTTTACTCTCCTTCAAGGGCTCACACAGCACGGCACAGCCCCAGGCCTCCCCCCAGGGCTCCTTCCTAGCTGTCCCTTCCCCAGTTGTTCCATCGAGCCAGGAGTGAGCTGTTTTTCTGCCTCTTCAAAGGCAAAAAAAAAAAAAAAAAAAAAAGTCCCCAGGTGAGTGCAATGTGCAGCAAGAGGAAAGGTGAGTTTCCTGTGGATGACTCAGGTCAGGAAAAGGGGCCTGGGGCCGGGGAGGGGGGAGTGCGGGTGGAGAATCCCAACCATGGTCAAGAAAATTCATTAGCAGAGCCTCTTGCACCTTGCAGGATATATATATTTTTTAAGACTTACATTTATTTGAACGTTAAAGTTACAAAGAGAGAGAGAGATATCTTCCATCCTCTGGTTCACTCCCCAGAGGGCTCCAACAGCCAGGCCGAAGCCAGGAGTCTGGAGCTTCATCTGGATCTCCCACATGGGTGGCAGGGACCCAAACACTTTGGCCGTTTTCCTCTGCTTTTCCCAGGCCATTAGCAGGGAGTTGGATCAGAAATGGAGCAGCTGGGACTCGAATCGCCTCCCATATGGGACACCGGCATTGCAGGCGGCAGTGGATTATATTTTTAAATTTTTCTTTATTTTTATTTGAAAAGCAGAGAGAGAGAGAGAGAGAGAGAGAGAGAGAGAGAGAAAGATTCCATGTGCTAGTTCATTCCCCAAATGCTTGTAATAGCCAGGGCTGGGCCTGGCCCAAGCTAGAAGCCTGCAACCCTATCCAGGTGTCCCACAAGGATGGCAGCGGCCCAAGCACTGGAGCCATCATTTGCTGTCTTCCCAGCACAGTCACAGGAAGCTGGGTGGGAAGCGGAGTAGCCAGGGCTGAAACTAGACTCTGCAGTATGGGATGTAGACACTCCAGCCGTGGCTTCATCTGCTGAGCCACTACGCCTGCTCCTGCTCTGAATATCTTAAAGCTTTCGAAGGGGAACTGAGGAAACCTGAACGTTAACACGAGTCACTATTGCTTAGTATCACCTGCTGGCACCGAGGGACCATGCCAAGAGAAAAACCCCAACATTCGGTCAACACAGAACTGGCGACTCTTTGCCCCGAGATCCCCCGCGGTCTGCGGTTACCTCTAATCCTTCAGCTTGGGCGTCCCTGGGCGGCATGCCGTTCCTCTTGCTGGATCCACGGGGTTGATTTCCTGTTTCAGGAACCGAGTACTTTTCACTTGGGCCCCAAACATCGCACTCACTCTGATGCTTAGTGGAGAAAAAAATCCTAGTGTCCTGAGATGGATACTGAGTCTGGGTCACCAGCACCAGGCTCCTTCTCCTGGAGGGAACCGGCTTTCCTTAGAAAAATGCCTTTCTAGAATATTCTGGGAGGGGAAGAGCTGTGGTTTGGAAGGCAACGAAAAAAGCTCTCATTTGGGACAGCTGAGGGCTGAGCAGACAGGGGAGGGGAGGGGAAGAAGGGGACGTGGGGCCATGGAAGAGGGAGCCACCAAGGGACCAGGTCACCGTCAACTCACAGCAAGCGGAAAAGGAAGTGGGTGGGAGGCCCTCTGGCTCAGAAGAGGCCTCCTGGGCTACACCTGGGTTATACCTCCTACTCTGCCCTACTGGGCTACACCTGGGTTATACCTCCTACTCTGCCCTACTGGGCTACACCTGGGTTATACCTCGCACTCCACCCTGCCCCACTTCCCAGATCCCTGGTAGTTGGGCTGCCTGTGGGTTCTATTCTGTTGCTAGAACTGAATGCCACAGGCTGGGTGATTTATCAGGAAGAGAGGTGTGTTCGGCTCATGGCTCTAGGGGCTGGAAGTCTGAAGCAGGCCAACTCGTGGCGTCCCAGCGAGGTGGAGGGCATCCCCGGGGTGGCAAGCCGAAGCCACCCACGGCATCGTGGAGCCCTCGTGGAGCCCCAGCCTCTGCACCGCACCTGATCCGAGTCATACCCTGAGGGTCTCACCTCTAAAGGCCATCAACACATAAACAAGGGGATTAACGTGAAATCTTGGGGAACACTCGAACCGTAGCGTCATGTGACCCTGTCCTGGCACCAGCGGTGCCAGTAGGGAGGTGTGCAGGCAGCGCTGCCGTCCCTGGGACGTAGGATGATGGCCAAGCCCTGTGCTGGCCCTTCCTATGTCCGTCACTGGAGCTCCGGCCACCGACTCCCCAGGCCTCTTCTGACTGAACCAAAGCCAGGCCTCCCAGTCTCTGCTTGGGGAAGGGCTGAGTGTTGCTGAACCACGTGGGTTAAGAACACATTTTTAGGGAGCATTTACCCTAGCTGTTGAGTTGCTTGCATCCCATATTGGAGGGCTTGGGCTGGACTCCCAGCTCTGGGTCCTGACTCCAGCGTCCTGCTATTGCAGATCCTGAGAGGCAGTGGTGATCTCTCAAATAAATGAGTTCCTGGCTCCTGGCCCAACTCGTGGCTGTTGCTGGCATCTGGGCAGAGAATCAGCAGATAAGGAGGAGCTCTGTCTCTATCTCTTAAATAAATGAATACATTTTTAAGAAAGAATGTGTTTTTAAATTAAAAAAGAAATGCACATACTTAATATAAAAATTAAGATAATACTCAAATACCGAAAGTCTTCAAAAAGTTCATGGAAATGCATATTACAAAAAATAATGCAAAAGTTTTGCACCAAAATCAACTTAACTTTTAGTTCCATTTTCCCTATGAACTTTTTTTTCAAAGATTTATTTATTTATTTGAAAGGCAGTTACAGAGAGGTGCAGAGAGAGAGGTCTTCCATCTGTTGGTTCACTCCCCAGATGGCCACAATGGCTGGAGCTGTGCCAATCTGAAGCCAGGAGCTTCTTCCAGGTCACCCACATAGGTGCAGGGGCCCAAGGACTTGGGCCATCTTCTACTGCTTTCCCAGGCCATAGCAGAGAGCTGGATTAGAAGTAGAGTGCTGGCACACCGGGTTCTAGTCCCAATTGGGGAGCCGGATTCTATCCCGGTTGCCCCTCTTCCAGGCCAGCTCTCTGCTATGGCCCGGGAAGGCAGTGGAGGATGGCCCAAGTCCTTGGGCCATGCACCCGCATGGGAGACCAGGAGGAAGCACCTGGCTCCTGGTTTCGGATCAGCGCGCTGCGCTGGCCGCAGCATACCGGCCGCAGCGGCCATTGGAGGGTGAACCAACGGTAAAGGAAGACCTTTCTCTCTGTCTCTCTCTCACTGTCCACTCTGCCTGTCAAAAAAAAAAAAAAAAAAAAAAAAAGTAGAGCAGCCAGGATTCAAACTAGCACCCATATGGATGCCAGCGCCAAAGCACTGGCCCCAAGGTGTTTTGTTTTTTTTTTTTCCTCACAATCCTAGTACTTGTGGCCCCGTGATTTGTGGCCTTCACTATGACTGTCTTCGTGGGATGACATTTAGCAAGTGGTCATCTCTGGGTATGGGACAGGAGTGAATACGATCCTGGCTGGCTGGATGAGATAAATACGTCAAGAGATACTGTCACATGCCTAAACACCAAGCGAGGAGGGCGAGAGAAGCTGGGGCGGCCGGCTGCGCGTTGTGATCCTCAGCCAGTTCTGCAATTTGGGTAGCCAGAGCTGGAGGGGGCCTCTGAGCCAGTTCTGGAATTTGGGTAGGATTTTGAGAGGATGCGGGGTGGGAAGGGTGTTCCAGGAAGGGGAACAGCCTGGCCGGAGGTTTAGAGGTGGGGAGAGCAGGCAGCCCTGGCTCTCCAGGTGTGTCCAGGAAGTGTGGCTCTCTGTGACAAAGGTAGAATGAAGGTGCCAGCACTCATTATCTGGCCTTTCTCAGGGCTCTGACGCTCAGCCCTGCTTCTGCGGTGGGATTTTTTTTTTCTTCTTTCTCATTTTTTTTTTTTAATAAAAATAACTCTGAAGGGTTCAAGGCTCCGCTCTCGACATCGCAGCACTTAGGTCCCTGCAGCGCATCGGTGGCAAAGAATGTCCCCTGTCACCGTGGCTGCTCGCCTTTATTTGAAGTGTCTGGCTGAGCTATCTCCCCGTGACATGCTTCTTTCAGAGCGAATTATTCATTCCCCACGGCCTGCGCTCCCCCAGCCCTGGGCTCTGCGTGTCCCGCAGGTGTGAAGACAGGCCTGGTCTTTGTGTGTGAGGAGCCGGCCCCTCCCTGGCGCTCCCTCCTGGACCCCCTCCAGGCCTGTCAAGAGTTCCCCCCGCTCCAGGCAGGGCGGCAGGCGTGCGGGGCTGACGTCTCCTGTCAGCCCGGCGAGGGCTGCGCAGCCTCCAGCCTGCCTCTAATCTCCCCCTCCACAAAGGGCAGCCCTGTCACTCAGGGGGACAGCAGGCAAACCTGCATCCAGGGCCACGCGATACTGTGTCCCCGCCACTGCCATGGGTGGGAGGCAGCACCTAGGGGAGGTGGCCATGGTCCTTCAAAGGGCGGGCTGCCGGGGCACAGCGAGGGGGGGTAGAGCCATCCTGAGCCACCAGAGAGCTAAGACTACGTGGGGAAAGTGTGGTGGCACAGCTCCCAAAGTGACACACAGCAAGTAGGCCGAGCCAGCAGTGGCAGCTGGTGGTGAGTGTGGGTGAGGGATGGGTGACCATCCCAGGATATCCTAGTGAAAGGAAGGCAAGGCCTGGACAAACAGGGTCAGCATCTGCTGCCCAACTCCAGCCTTCCTCCTCTGTCCTTTGATGAGCATGGCAGGGACCCAAGGAGCAACCTGGCCTGCATCCAGCTGAGACCCCCGGGAAGGGGGTTGCTGCCCTTTTGAGCCTGAGTCTGCTTGGAGCACAGTGCCTGCCCTCTGTGGAGGATCTGAACATGCTGACTGGGTCCCGGTGGGGAGGCGCTGGCTCAGCCGCTGGTACAGCAGGTGCTCACTGTCCGCGGTGTCTGGTGGCACAGGGCAGTGGAGGAAGGCAGGGCCCGTGGGCAGCGTGCCATCCAGGGATGAGAAATGCACCGAGTTACTAGCATGGACAGTGTGGTGATTCCTTGGAAGAGTCTGGCCACACAGGACCCACCTTACTACCAGGCTGCAGCAGGCTGGAGGTAAGCTGCAGAGCCGTTGTCCCCTGCAGATGGTGCAGGGTCCCCTTGTCCTCCTTGACCCCCACAGCTTCCTGCCATTACAGCCCTGTGAGTCTGAGAGCTCAGAGACCTAGAACAGACGCAAGTGTGCATCCCACCACTTCTATCCACGACCTGGGTGCCTCACATCTCTGGAGGGCAGTTTCTTCATCTGTAGAATGGGCTCACAACACCCTCCAAATGAAAGAGAAGAGCATGTGTGCACCACCCAAGCCTGAATATGACAGGGAGCGAGCAGATACCCAGGAGAAGGCAAGATGCTGTCACTTTGGGTTCGTTGCCATTGCTCCTTATTGACCACTTTGGTATGGACCCCACAGGGCTAAGCCTCCCCCAACCAGATGTCCTGGTTTGGAGGGTAGGAGGTGTAGAGTTGAGGAGGCAAGCTGGTACAGACTCCCAGAGCGGCTGCTGGAGTCCAGAGCCCCATGGGGAGGGGGGCAGAGGCAGTAGCTGAGGGCTGGGGTGGGGGGGAGCCACATCTGTGCAGAGGGGACCCCTCCTGGAACACCCCCCAAGCCCGGAAGCTGGCCTCTCAGAGGGGAACACAGGTGCTGGCGCCAACTCCGAGCTCCCCGCCGTAAATTAATCCACCCGAGCAATTGGGAACAGAAAGTGCTTCCTGTCCCAGCCTGGGACAATGGACAATAAATGCAGCCAGGCCTCTGGGCCCCGGCCCCTGACCCTGGAGCTTCAGGAAGAAGTCCCCCCACGCACACACCTGCAGCGTGGGGAGCGCCTGGCATTGTTCTCGCTTGTGGTCCAACGGGGCCCCTTTCTCTCTGGAGCCTACAGCACTTTCTGGAAGAGAGTCCTGGGGGCCTTCTCTGCTCCCCAGACATATATTTCCCATGGAAGGAGAGCCCCAGTGACGCTTCCTTTGGTTTATTTGCATCCCATGCATGCGCTTTAAATTTTTTATTAATTTGAAATGCAGAGAGACAGATCTTTCCTCTGCTGGTTCATTCACCGGATGCCTGCGACAGCCAGAGTTGGGCCAGACAGAAGGCAGGAGCCAGCAACTCCACCTCAGTCTCTTAAATGGGTGGCAGGGACCCAAGTGCTCATGCCATCATCGGCTGCCTCCCAGGATGCTACATTAGCAGCCAGTTGGATCAAAAGTGGAAGCGAGGACTTGAACCCTGGCACTTGGTTATGAAGCGTAGGTGTCCCACATGGCATGTTCACTGCTGTACCAAGTACACACCCTGTGCATATTCTTAAAGCCCCTGTAAAGCTCAGGATACCACCCCAAGGTTTCTCAGCAAAGCTGCTGTTCTACTTGGAGCAGATGCCAGCACACAAGTCTGAGGTTTCCCAGTGTGAGGCTGTGTGCACGAATGGGACACAAGCTGCCATCGCACCCACTCTGGAAGGCTCGGAGTGGTTCTGGTCTCATAGCATCCGCCAGGGAGGACGGTTACCCAAGGCTTTCCTGACAAAGGTTTCTGAGCACCAGGCCAATAATTCCAGAAGCTGGACTCCAGCCTGATGGTTTGCTTGGGCAGGCACCAGCTCCGGCGCAGGCGGGCTCCTTGAAGAGAAGGGGAAGACACCGGGGGAGGCTCTTTTTGAATTTCCAAAGCCAACAACCGTGGCTGTGGCTGCACCCTCCCAGAAGGCACGATGGGCCCGCACAGGCCCCAGGCACTTCCTCACTGGCACATGTGTTGTCTTCTAAGGACAAGCAGATTAGCATATGCCAGCAAAGGAAGAGATTTCTTGTCCGGGCTAGAGAGGCCCTGGGAGATTGGTGCCAAAAGGCTTTCAGTGGATCGAGGCTGGGTAAATCTTTGAATGTGTGGCTCTCCCATTTTGCCTGCAGCAAATCTGAGTGCCGGCAAAGCCAAGGGGACTGGCCCGCTCCTGAGCAAGGCGGTGCCGGTTTGGCCTCCCAGTCCCAGGGAAGATTCAGCAGGAGTCCCTGATACAAGCGAGAGTAACACATCCAGCTTCCTTCAAGGGAATTTTATCCTTGGAAACCCGAACTACTCACAGAGCGGGGCTCACACACGCACATGCTCAGCTGCTGGGGGTGGGGGGAGCCAGGCAGGTGCATGGGTGAAGCTGCGGGCTCTGCCTCCTCCTCAGGGTGGTGTCCCCACAGCCGGGCTTCTCTGCTCTCGGCCATCCGCCATCCGGGAGGTCCCACGTGAAGGGCCAGTTCTTCCTGTCCCCTCCCTCCCTCGCATGGCTAATGAACCACTCTCTCTCTGTCTTCCCTCTCAGTGACTGGGCCGTGGGAATCAAAGAGGCCCTCTGGTGATTCAGCCGTTTCCCATTGCCCTATTCGAGCATCCTCTACTCTTAGCACGGAGAGTTTTTCACGTCCTATTTGGAACTGATAGGAAACCCTTTCATTGTTTCGCTACATGGATATTAGCACTGATGAAGGAAGCGCTCCATCAGATAATCGGCCTCGGCAGTGAGCCGCTTTCCAGCGCTGGCTGCCCAGATTCCCTGGCTCCCCGCTCCCAGGGACCCCAGGAAGCTCAGTGCCCCAGAATCCCCCAGCCAGGAGGGACAGGGGTTTCTGGGCAGGCAGTGCTTCTGCAGCCGAGAGATGCGGGGGTCCTGGATGACGAGAGAAAGAGAAAGGACAAAGCGAAGGAGGGGAGTCACTGTTTCTCTGTGAACCTGGCCTGGGCTCTGCCACCCACCCTGCGGACACTTGCTCACCTCTCGCTCCCAGTACAGTTTCCAGCTCTGTTCCTCGAACTGGCTCTCCCTGGAGACAGCTCTGGAGCCTCGAAGTGCTTCCCTTTGATCTGTTTTCCGTGACCTTGTCCTGTGTCGGATTTCAGTTGAACAAAGCGTTCTGCTGCTAAAACAGTGTTGGAAGAACCATGACCTGACCTATCTAAGGTAGACGCTTTTGTTTTGCAATCAGACATTTGCATTTTTGGGGGTGGGGTTTGAAAGCCCAGCTCTCCCATTGGCCTATCCGCCAGCGATGAGATGAGGACGGGTCTACCGGCTGTTATCCAGGGCCCCACTTAGTAGCTGCTCAGCGAACGTCCCCAGGATGGATGAATGGCTGTCACCATGCTCTCCCTAGTTAGGGACAGGGACTGCAGTCTCAGAGTGGCTGTGTGGTTTTCTCAAAGCCACACAGCTGGAATTTGAATGCCAGGTGAGCTGTGTAAATTTTGTTTTTATAGGGAGAGGCACCAGCCTGGCATAGGTGAGCTCAGGTAGCAGGCATGGGGTGGTGAAGGGAGAAAGTGTGTGTAGGGGGTCCCACAGCACCACTCCCTTCACAACTTCTGTTCCATGTTTCAAAGCTAATGTGACAAGCCATGTTCACGGTGCAGGCTGAAGGTGCTGTCCTCCAGGGAACACTTGTGCGCCTTGGGTGGAGCCATCGCCAAGAAGCTGTGGAGAGCAAAGTGCTGAGCCCCTGGGCTGCTCTCCGCTCTCACCTGCCTGCCATTGCCAACAGGTTGGTCTCTTCCAGGCTCTCAAATCCTAACCGCAACTACGGCTTACTGAGCATCTATTGTGTTCTAGTCACCACCCCAGGTGCTTTGTGTGTGCTACTAATCCTCAAAATAAGCCCCACACAACGTGGCTGTTTCTGTGCCCAGCTCATCCATGCAAAACTGAAACCCGGAGAGGCCAAGTCGCATGGCAGGGAGACGGCAGAAGTTGTGAAATCAGAGCTATGGATGGAAAGCTTGGGCTCTTCTAGCCCTCTGAGCTGCCCAGCTTGACACCCTAGCAGGTGCATGGTGAGCCTGTTAAAAACACACCCATGGAGCTTCTGACTTAGCAGCTGGGGCAGGATCCGGGAACCTGCGTTTTTACAGGCTGTCCAGTTGGCTGCCATGCACACAAGCAAACGGATGGCCTGCTGTCTCACTAACCCTGCAGCCTGGCCAGGAATCTGGCACTTTTTTTGACTTTTTAAATTTATATTTATTTGAAAGACAGAGGAGGAAGAGAGACAAGAGACAAAGACATCTTCCATCTACTCGTTCACTCAAGTGGCTGCAACAACTGGAGCTGGGCCAGGACCTAGGAACTCTAAATGGGTCTCCCACATGGGCAGTGGGGGCCCCAAGTACTTGGGCCATCTTCCCCATCTCCTGCTGTTTTCTCAGGCGCATTAGTAGGAAGCTGTACAGGAAGTGGAACAGCCAGGACTTGAACCAGTGCACCAATATGGGATGCTGGTGTCATGAACAGCAGCTTAACCTGCTGTGCCACAAGGCTGGCCCCCTGGCTCATTTTTAAACTCTTGGTTGATCGATTCTTTAGCCACTTTTCCTTACTTGAAATATTGCAAAGCGTCAGTTTCTCAGCGCATGTGCGTGGGCGCACACACACACACACACACAGCTTGCCCTCCCTGCATCGTGAATGCAACCTTGACCTCGTATGCCCATCTTTTTTTTTTTTTTTTTTTTTTTTTTTACAGGCAGAGTGGACAGTGAGAGAGACAGAGAGAAAGGTCTTCCTTTTTTCTGTTGGTTTACTCCTCAATGGCCACTGCGGCTGGCGCGCTGCAGCCAGCGCATCATGCTGATCTGAAGCCAGGAGCCAGGTGCTTCTCCTGGTCTCCCATGTGGGTGCAGCGCCCAAGCACTTGGGCCATCCTCCACTGCCTTCCCAGGCCACAGCAGAGAGCTGGGCAGGAAGAGGAGCAACCAGGACTAGAACCCGGTGTGCTGGCACCACAGGCGGAGGATTAGCCTATTGAGCGGTGGCACTGGCCCCATCTTTCTTCTTCCCCTGGTACCTGTGTCATTTAGATCATACAATGGCTATCAGGTGAGAGAACACCTGAACACTGGGACTGGAATTTTGTGGCTGCTCTTGGCTAAATGCGGCTATGAGTTTTTGAGATGACTGTCCAAAGTACCACGCTCTGGGTGAACGAGCCAGGTCTGGAGACAGCCTATGCGCACAGCCTGTGCAGTGTTGTCTGAATTCCCCATGGGTTGAGCAGACCTACTCGGAAAACCCCACATCTGAAATGCTGCGAAGTCTGAAAGCTTTTGGGTCTGTGGACAACTCCACAGCTGGCCTCACATGACAGGTGGTGGGCAGAGCACAGGTGCAGACAGCAGGCAAACTGCCTTCAGGTTGTGTGTGAGTTGTACATGAAACAAAAACCAATTTCATGATTAGCCAAGGACTCATCTTCAAGATAATTCCTTTTTGGCCGGTGCCACGGCTCACTAGGCTAATCCTCCGCCTTGCGGCGCTGGCACACCGGGTTCTAGTCCCGGTCGGGGCACCGATCCTGACCTGGCTGCCCCTCTTCCAGGCCAGCTCTCTGCTGTGGCCAGGGAGTGCAGTGGAGGATGGCCCAAGTCCTTGGGCCCTGCACCCCATGGGAGACCAGGAAAAGCATCTGGCTCCTGCCATCGGATCAGCGCGGTGCACCAGCCGCAGCGCACCTACCGCAGCGGCCATTGGAGGGTGAACCAACGGCAAAAGGAAGACCTTTCTCTCTCTCTGTCACTGTCCACTCTGCCTGTCAAAAATAAATAAATAAATAAATAAATAAAGATAATTCCTTTTTAAAAGATTTAAGTACTGGCCGGCGCCGTGGCTCAACAGGCTAATCCTCCGCCTAGCGGTGCCGGCACACTGGGTTCTAGTCCCGGTTGGGGAGCCGGATTCTGTCCTGGTTGCCCCTCTTTCAGGCCAGCTCTCTGCTATGGCCAGGGAGTGCAGTGGAGGATGGCCCAATTCTTGGACCCTGCACCCCATGGGAGACCAGGAGAAGCACCTGGCTCCTGCCTTCAGATCAGCATGGTGTGCCAGCTGCAGCGCGGCGGCCATTGGAGGGTGAACCAAAGGCAAAGGAAGACCTTTCTCTCTGTCTCTCTCTCTCACTGTCCACTCTGCCTGTCAAAAATAAAAATAAAAAAAAAAAGAGAAAAAAAAGATTTAAGTATTTATCTGAAGAGCAGAGAGGCAGAGACAGAGACAGAGATCTGTCTGTCTGCTGGTTGGCTCACTCCTCAAATGGCTACAACCGCCAGGACTGGTCTAGGCTGAAGCCAGGAGCCTGGATATCCATCTGGATCTCCCACAGGGGTGTCAGGGGTCCAAGAGCCTGGACCACGTTCTGCTGCTTTCCCAGATGCATGAGCCTGGAGCTGGATAGGAAGCAGAGCAGCCAGGACTCAGCTGGTTCTCTGCTGTGGTTTGTCAGAGGAGCAAGTGGACCACGGTACAGACCACATTATGTATGCATATATGCAAATGTCCCCCAGTGGCGGGGGAGGGGAATCTGGAATCCAAAACATTTGCGGTCCCCAGCATTTTGGATAAGGAATACTCCACCTGCATCTATTGTGTCTCCTAGGTTTCAGCGGACTTCAAGGCTGCCCTGGTTGGCTGAAGCGGCCCCTCACCAAGGCCCTCTGTGACAATGAAGTAGGCAGGCATACAGGCTCCCTTTTAGCTCCCAGTTCACTGCAGGGCAGAGATACTGGGAAGGGTGAGGTGGGAGA
The DNA here is from genome assembly GCF_033115175.1 of Lepus europaeus. Classification (NCBI taxonomy): domain Eukaryota; kingdom Metazoa; phylum Chordata; class Mammalia; order Lagomorpha; family Leporidae; genus Lepus; species Lepus europaeus. Next base: position 12,819,079 of record NC_084835.1, read on the forward strand.
GGCCCATATGTTCTGATCAGGGCTCAGTGCCTAGCCTGGGGAACTGTTTGCTTTTTTTTGTCTTCTCCAGACATTGACCTTGTTGCACTTATATTATTTTTAACAGTGTGAATCACCATTCAGCGAGCACTTCCTGTGTGCCAGGCACTGCGGACCTGGCGTTTGCTGGGAGAGGTGCAGGGTGGGGGGGCCACACAAGTTGGGTCCAGCCCACTCCTCAGAGTCTCTGCACCATCCCCACCATCAGATCCAGTGTTATGGGGCAAGCTATCTCCTTCTACCAGTGGGAGGGAGCTGGCTTTGAAACCAGTTCCCAGGCTGCCCCTTCTGGGGCAGGCACTTCCTCCAGCAGCCAGTGTGGAAGACGAACAGTCCCACCGCCCCCATCAGGGTTTTTCTCACTGTTCGGGACTGCTGTCTAGCCCAACTTCATTCTATTCCCTTTACTGTGTGTGGAGGTCCATCGGGTGTGAAGGGTGAGCCAGCATTGAGGGGCTTGCGGAGTAGGGGGTGTGGGGCCCCCAGGGCCATTTATAGCATTGTTTACGTGGAGCAGTGGTCCCATCATCCAAACAGCAGTCTCACAAAGGAACTGCAGGAGCACAATTAGTTCGTAAATTGAGAACTTCCTGTCTTTGTTGGCGGCCTGGGGAGGGGCACAGTAACTCAGTTCCAAACACTAAATGAGATAATACAAAGAAAACTACTGTGCAGGAGTGAGTGCAATGGACCTGCTCAACAACTAAACAAACCTCCTGTAGTCCTCCTCAGTTCTTATTAACATTTCACAAGAAGGTAACAACTGTGTGATAGTCACTTTCTTCCCTGCTGTTCCCAGTGGGAGGGAAGGGTAGTGAGCCCCTCCCCCCATCACTGCGGGTGCTCCAGCAGAGGTGACTTCCTAAAGAGGTGAACGTGCAGGGCAGGGTGCAGGGAGACTGAACAACAGGACCCTGAAGGTTCCACCCTGCCCTGGGAGATGCTGTCTCTCCCTAGAGCCAGCACACATGGTGGCCGTGCTCTGCCTAGGGGACCCAGCACCTGCGATGAATGAGTGTGTTCTAATAATTTTTATTTACTTTTCTCTGCTTGAAAGGCAGACACACACACAGACAGACAGAGAGAGCGAGCTTCCACTCACTGATTCACTCCACAAATGCCCGCAGCAGCCCTAGAACAGCCCTGGCAGGAACTACCACTCACTACCGCTCAGCTTCAAATAATCCCCAACTCCAAAACTGGATTTAGGATTGCTGGTGCCCTCGGCACCCAGAAGCAGCAGCAGAACCCCTTCTGGACGAAGAGGAGAGCATTCTAGACACTGAATTATTTTTACTGACAATGTTTAAATTGTTTCCTTTTTTTTTTTTATTTGTACACACACACACACACAGGTTCACTTCCCAAGTCTGCAATGGCTGGGTCTGGGTTGGGCCTGCAACGGAGATGTGGGAACCCAATCCAACTCTCCCATGTGGGTGGCACGAACCCTGTCACTTAGCTGTCACCTACGCCTCCCAGGATTTGCACTGGCAGGAAGCTGGAGTCAGGAGCTGGAGCTGGGACTCAAATCCACGTCTTCCGATATGACATGTGGGTACCTCAATTACCAAGCTAAATACCGGCTCCTTGTTTAAAATTATAACGTGAAGCAGACAATAAAAATAACCAGAGATGGGCAGAGACAACACGCATGAAAACCAGAGGAAGCAACAGACAACAGAAAATAAGCAGATAAGGAGAAACAGACAAATCTACAATTATAATGGGTGGCATTAACATACTTCTTATCTCTCTCAGTAACTTCACAACAAGCAGGGAAACATCAATGGGATATGTGCACACCAATTTGATCACAATGATCCACGAATTTGACCTAGCAGACAAGTGTAGAGCATTGGGTTTAACTACTTAACAACACGTCCTTTTCAAGCTCACACCTGGAAATTTACCAAAATGAACTGTTACTGGGAAGCAAGTTTCAAAACCATCTCAAGGAACTGAAATCATGTTAAGTATATCCATGGAGCCCGCGTTGTGGCATAGCAGGTAAAGCCACTGCCTCCAACACCAGCATCCCATGTCGGCAGTAGTCTGAGTCCTGGCTGCTCCACCTCGGATCCAGCTCCCTGCTATGGCCTGGGAAAAGCATCAGAGGAGGGCCCAAGTGTCTGGGCCCCTGCACCACATGGGAGACCCGGAAGAAGCTCCTGGCTTCGGCTTGGCCCAGCCCCAGTCATTGCGGCCATCTGGGGAGTGAACAAGCAGATGGATCTTTTGTCTCTCCCTCTCTGTAGCGCTTTCAAATAAATAAATAAATAAATAATTCTTTTTTAAAAAAAGTATATTCCACAACATAATTTAGAAATGATCATTAAAGGCCGGCGCCGCGGCTCACTAGGCTAATCCTCCGCCTTGCGGTGCCGGCACACCGGGTTCTAGTCCCGGTCGGGGCACCGATCCTGTCCCAGTTGCCCCTCTTCCAGGCCAGCTCTCTGCTGTGGCCAGGGAGTGCAGTGGAGGATGGCCCAAGTGCTTGGGCCCTGCACCCCATGAGAGACCAGGAGAAGCACCTGGCTCCTGCCATCGGATCGGCGCGGTGCGCCGGCCACAGCGCGCCTACCGCGGCGGCCATTGGAGGGTGAACCAACGGCAAAAAGGAAGACCTTTCTCTCTGTCTCTTTCTCACTGTCCACTCTGTCTGTCAAAAAGTTAAAAAAAACAAAAACAAAAACAAAAAAAAACAAAAAACAAAACAAAACAAAAAAAAACCAGAAATGATCATTAAAAAGATAACTAAAAAATCCTGATGTTTGGAAATTAAGCATTTATCTTAAAAACAACAACAGAGGCTGGTGATATAACATAGCAGGTAAAGTCGCCACCTGGAGTGCCAGCATCCCATATGGGCGCTGCTTTGAGTCCCAAATGCAGCATTTCTGATCCAGCTCTCTGCTAATGTGCCTGGGGAAGCAGTAGAAGACGGCCCAAGTCTTTGGGCCCCAGCACCCGCATGGGAGACCCGGAGGCAACTCCTGGCTCCTGGCTTCGGATAAGCTCAGCTCCGGCTGTTGCAGCCATTTGGAGAGTCAACCAGCGAATGGAAGACATGTCTCTCTCTCTCTCTCTACTTCTTTGACTCTGCCTTTCAAATAATAAATCTTGAAAAACAACAACAAAACCCCTAAAACCTTAGAAAAAGGCTTGATGGCATTTAAAATATTTTCAACAAGTGATAATTAAAAATACTACACATAAAAACATGTAGAATGCTGGGGCCAGCGCTGGGTAAAGCTGCTATTTGCAGTGCTGGCATCTGATATGGGTGCTTGTTCGAGTCCCGGCTGCTCCACTTCCAATCCAGCTCTCTGCTATGGCCTGGGGAAAGCAGTAGAAGATGGCCCAAGTGCTTGGGCCCCTGCACCCCCATGGGAGACCTGGAAGAAGCTCTTGGCTTCAGATTGGTACAGCTCTAGGCATTGCGGCCAACTGGGGAGTGAACCAGAGGACAGAAGACCTCTCTCTCTCTCTCTCTGCCTCTCCTTCCCTCTCGGTGTAACTCTGACTTCTAAATAAATCTTTTTTTTTTTTTTTTAAAGCCCATTTGTAGATGCAGTTAAAGCCATACTCAGAGGGACAGTTATGGCCTTGGTGCATCTGTTAGAAAACGGTAGAGATTGAGAACACATAAGCCATGCAGTAAGCAGTGGCTTCTCTTTCTTTCCCTGGTTTGTGTGTTGTCCTGGGAGGTCTGGACTTTGCACACAGGACATGTTGTACTGTCCTGGTGTCTTGCCTGAGCTTGGCTGAACATCTCTGTGTGGCAGAATGTTACAATCATCACCATGGAAGCTCTCAGCTAATCTGACAGGTTGACGGCACTGAATAGGTCACATTCATTCTTACAATTCTTTTTGGCAAGGCCTTCTTTGCTGGGTTTCCAGGCGGTGGTGAGCGGGAGTCAGCTCCTATTGGTTTGCAACAGGTGACTGGTGCACAGCTCTCCAGGCCATGGTTCACGACACCACGTTGCTGCTTGAGGTGGGCCACAGTGGGAGTTGTTCATGTCATGGCTGTTGGCAAGCTCCACGGATCAGGGTTTGTGCTTGTTTGCTTGTAGGGCGCACAGTATGGCCTCGGGAGGCCTGCTCTGGCTGTGTCCCCTCCTTGTGGCTGGCTGCTCGCCATCAGTCCTCCCAGAACCTCCTCTCCGGTCTCTTTACCTACTCCGTGGGGACATCGCCCCTCTGCTCACTGGTGGCTTCCAGACACTGTCTTCAGCCCCGCTGTCTCCCCTGCCTCCAGGCTGCCAGCTCCAGCTGCCAACTCCAGCTCTCAGGCAGGTTATCCTTGCAGCCTCCAGTAGATGCCCAGGCAGGCATGAGGCGTGAGAAAAAGAGAACACTCAAAGTGACGCGGGGCTTCGGCCTGGACCCTGGCAAGGGTGTAGTTGCTGCAGATCAGGGTAAGAGATCTGAGGCTGCACAGGTTGGGAGGGTCAGGGAGAGAAGCAGCCATCCCCTGTGGTGGTTAAAATGTGCTGAGACTCGGCCGGCGCCGCGGCTCACTAGGCTAATCCTCCGCCTTGCGGCGCCGGCACACCAGGTTCTAGTCCCGGTCGGGGCACCGATCCTGTCCCGGTTGCCCCTCTTCCAGGCCAGCTCTCTGCTGTGGCCAGGGAGTGCAGTGGAGGATGGCCCAAGTGCTTGGGCCCTGCACCCGCATGGGAGACCAGGAGAAGCACCTGCCATCGGATCAGCGCGGTGCGCCAGATGCAGCGCGCCAGCCGCGGGGGCCACTGGAGGGTGAACCAACGGCAAAAAGGAAGACCTTTCTCTCTGTCTCTCTCTCTATCCACTCTGCCTGTCAAAAAAAAAAAAAAAAAAAAAAAAAGTGCTGAGACTCAATTGAAGGTTAAGTCTATTACTTAATGTTGAGAGTGTAGGACTAGTGCTCTAGGGGTAAGGAGTAACATGGGCAGCTGTTTAAATGTGCCTTAGTACAAGATTTAAAAGATAAGGGCCAACAATGTGGCACAGCAGGTAAAGCTGCTGCCTGCAGTGCCAGCATCCCATATGGGTACCGGTTCGAGTCCCCGGCTGCTCCACTTCCAATCCAGCTCTCTTCTATGGCCTGGGAAAGCAGTAGAAGATGGCTAAAGTCCTTGGGCCCCTGTACCCACATGGGAGACCTGGAAGAAGCTCCTGGCTCCTGGCTTCAGACTGGTGCAGCTCCTGCTACTGCAGCCATCTGGAGGAGGAAACCATCGGATGGAAGACCTCTCTGCCTCTCTGTAACTCTGCCTTTCAAACAAATAAATCTTTAAAAAAAAAATGATAGTAATGAGAAAACTTTCATTTTTCTAACTTTTGAAAACTATTTATTTATTTCATAGGCAGAATAACAAGATAGGATGGAGTGAAGGAGGACAGCTCCCATTTACACCTCTGCTCCAGTTCACTCCCCGAATGCCTGCAATGGCTAGGGCCGAAGCTGGGATCTGAGAACACTATCCAGGTCTCCCACATGGGTGGCAGGAATCCAATTACCCGAGCCACCTGTGCTGCTGCTTTCCCAGACACACTAGCAGAGAGCTGGGTCAGAAGCAGAGCAGCTGGGACTGGAGCCTGCATGCATATGGGATGCCGGCGTTGTGGGTGGCACCTGAACTCACTGTGCCCCATTGCCAGGCCTCGCTTTTTTCTTCTTAGCCTCCACACCTTAGAAGGTGCCATCGTCCTCTCAAACTGGCAAGGATGCAAAGGTTGAGGTTCTGCCACGTTGTAGAAGGCGCTTAGAAACAGCCCCAAGCATTCGCAGCTGTTGGCGCCATAATCGGAGCCACACGTTGGGAGAATTCTTGGTGACAGCTTTGCAAATGAAAGATGCTCATAACCCCCTCATCAGTGATTCCACGGAGTGGGCGGAGCACTGCAGGGACACACCTCCCACCTGCCTGTGAAGCTGGGTGTGGCCAAGGCGCGTAGCCTATCCCAGCTGAGGCCTGCACTGCTGGGGCGCGTGGCCGTGGGTTCCCACCCAGCTGCAGCTGGGCCTGCCTGAAGATCGTAAATGCATGGTGGCCTCGCCCTCTCGCCACAGCCCGGCGGCAGGAAGCTTTTCAGGAGCACCTGTTTCCTGAGGACCCCGTCAGGGGCTCCCTGGGCACCAGCTGGGCCCTGCCCCACATGTTGTTTGCATTAGGAGTTTAGAAAAACAATGCAGCGTTGACTCATCGCTCTTTCATGTTCTCAAGCACAGCCCAAGTCTCGCCCCCGCCCCACTCTCTCGTCCTCTGCCCTCAGCTGTTCACACACACACACACACTCCCATACACAGATGCACACTCATGCATGCACAAGCACTCCCCTACACAGATGCACACTCAGGTACTCCTGTACAGATGTGTGCTCACACACAGACTCCCGTACACATGCACACACACAGGCACTCCCATACACAGATGCACGTTCAAGTGCACACTCCATACACAGATGCATGCTTCCACACACATGCACTCCCCTACACGGATACACACTCAGATGCACACACACTCCCATACAGATGCAGGCTCACATGTACACACACTCCTGTACACAGGTACACACTCATAGGCACACACACTCCCATACACAGATGTTCACACGCACACACCAACATGTACTCCCCTATACACACTCACACATATGCACTCCCATATACAGATGCACTCACACACACACACACACACACACACAATGACCTTGGGTACTCACAGGCCTGTGCTATTTTTTGTTACTTATTTGAAAGGCAGAGTTACAGAAAGAGAGAGATCATCTACCCGATGGTTCACTCCCCTAAAGTCCGTAACAGCCAGGGCTGGGCCATGCTGAATCCAGGAGCCTGGAACTCCATTCAGGTCTCTCACATGGGTTGCAAGTGGGCCATCTTCTGCTGCCTTCCCAGGTGTGTTAGCAAGGAGCTGGATTGGAAGTGGAACAGCTGGGATTCAGACCGGTGCTCATATGGTTTGCTAGGGCTATAGGTAGTGGCTTAACCTACTGTGTCTCGACGACACGCCCTCTTAGAATGTAGCACATGCACACAAGTTTACACACTCACATTCAACACATGCATGTTCACATTCACTTACAGCTCACATTCAATACACACACACACCCCTCGCCCTTACTCAGTCCTGTGGAGTAACCTGCGCCCTGCTTCCAGGTTAAGGACCTTTCCCCTTTGGTGTTGACAGGGGTGGGATCACCTGGAGGCAATAGCTGTGGATCCTAAGACCTTGGGCTTGGGGTGCAGGTGAACGTGAACCCTAGGCCAGGATGCCAGGGCTGGACCCAGGGAGTCCAGCAGGGCCCAGCTCTGAGTGCCCCGTCTGCCTCCCCCTGCTACAGGCCCTTCCTTGGTTGAAGAATGAAAGTGGCGCTGCTGCAGGCACCTGCAGGCAGGCCAGAGCCTTGGAACAACGGCCAGAGGGAGGGCTCTGTCTTACAACATTCCGATAGACCGAAGTCAACACCGAACTCGGAACTCCGTGCTGCCACCCAAGTGTTTTTCCCCCAGGTTTTCTGACTGCAAGGCTCGGAGTCGGTCCACGGAGACCGAATGTTTCTTATCTCAGGGATGCCCTTGCTTTGCTACTCTGAGCCCAGAGAGGTTAAACTGCTTTCCTGATGTCACACAGCCTACTGGAGCTTTCACTGTGACTCATTCAGAGACAGTCCCCAACACGGCGCCCAGCAGGTAGGTGGGGGTGGGGTTGCTATGGGGAGAGGAGGGAACTGGGTGGTAGAAGGGAAGGCAAGAGGGCCGGTCTCTTGCAGACAACAGGCATGGCCACCAGAAATGGGGTGGCCCCAGGGAAGCCTGCCAGCTGTTACCGTGGCCTGTCCAGCTGGACTGGGCCCAGTTTCCAGGCGGCTCCAAGGCGGCGAGGCCAGGGCAGGCAGTGGCGCCGGTGGGTGGAGGGAGGTTGCCTGGAGGAGGGCTGGCAGGCACCATGGGGCAGTGCCTCGGGCCCGGGGCCTCTGGTGGCTTCCTAAGGCCTTGCTGCAGCTGGCCCTGCCCCTGCCTGGGTCTGATGGCTCTAGGCGTGGGAGAACAAAGCGTACTGCAGGAATTCCGGCCGGGTAAGGCGATGGGGGTGCGGGGGGGAGGCGCCCTACCCACCAGGCCTGCTCACCACTGGGGGGCTTGGAAGTCACCCTCAGTGCTTAGGATGGCAAAGGACCCTTGGCCCAGCTGCCCCTACATTCCACAGCTGCTTCCACGCGCACCTCACCTCTCCCCTTCCTGTCCTCAAAAGTGTTTGCCCGCAGCGGCCAGCGAGGGCAGCAGGAGGGGCGGCTTCCTGGCTGGGCTGAGCCAAGCCTCCCAGACAGGAGCGAGGGTTTCCTTCCTGAAACACGCCAGCCTCTGCTCTCAGAACCTCTCCAGAGAGGGCCCAGGCACTCTAGGCCCACGAGTGGTGGTGTCCCTGGTGGGGGTCACACCCCAGCCTGCACAGATGAGGCAGCCCCTCCTCTGGGTGGCCCAGCCACCTGCCTGGCCCTGCCTGGGTGGCGCTGCGGGTACCCACAGCCTGCCGAGGCCCACGCAGCGTCCAGAGACATTGCTTCACTTCCTGCTGCATCCAGGTGTTCTCGCGTGGGGATGAGGCTCTGGGTCCCTCACCCCTCCTGTACCCATCAGCCTATGCCACCAGCCATACCTTCATTGCGCACCCCAAACCTGCTGCCTGCCAGGCCCCCGCCTCTCCCTACCATGACCTCTCCCCACATGGCGGCCAGCAGGATCCTGCTCCCACGAAACCCTCTCCTCCGCTCAGCCTCTGCCTCTGTGGCACTCACTTCCTCCACTCAGCCGTAGGGGCCTCCCGGCTCCGCAGCCGACAGCCATGCGACCCCTTTTTCCTGGAAGGCCCTGATGTCCGGTAACTCCCGCGTGTGCTGCCTCACACCCTCTGAGGGGCCACTCAACCGTCTCCACCTCTATGCCCCCCACCCCGGCCTGCCCGCTCCCACACCTCCCAGATGATCCAGCTCACCTCGGGGAGTCACTGTCGCGGCGGGGCCCTCAGCAGGTGCTCAATACTCAGTACTCACGTGCTGCGAGCGCCTGCTTTCGGGGACTGACGGCGACCACGAGGGTCCCATACAGGCTGGGGAGAGCCCCTGCTGGGACAATGTGTGTTACTGTCATCGTCGGCAGGAGCAGGATGGTAGTTTAGGTCTCTCTTTGCTGGAAGTTCTTGGGGGCCGGCATCTGCCCCCTCTTGTTTTAATAACGGACCCTGGCGCCCTGGGGGCTCTCTCAACCGAGCTCGGCCCAGGGGATCTGACAGCCCCGGGGGGTGGGTCACCTCGGCGAGACACTCCCTGCTTCTGACGGCCTCGCCAACTCCTGCCACCATTCTTCCTTCTCCGTCTTCCGCGAGGCCATCCACTCGGACCTGCAGCCCGCGTCGGCCCCCTCTTCGCCCGTTGTCTGGGCAATGCGCTCCAAGTCCTGCGGGGCGGCCTGGCGGAGGTGTCCAGGGTGAGCCCGGGGCCACGGCACAACGGGCCGGCTGGGACGGCCCTGGCTTCTGCCGCGGGTGGGCGTCATGCGGGACTCACGGCCTGGCCCGTGCCGGCTGAAGAACGCAGCACCTCAGCGGCGGTGCCGGGGCCCGGGGCCACTGCGGGCGCTGTGCGGCGGGCGAACACCCAGGAAGCCGGAGCCGGACCCTGAGGCACCCCTGCAGAGGGCCCCCAGCTCCCCACGACCTGAAGTACCTACGGCCAACCCCCAAAGGCCGCCGGGAGACGGCCTCTTCCCGCCAAATCACACACGGGTGCCCCTGATTGGTGGAAGCCAATCGGCGCCCTGGCCGTAAAGGGGTCTGGGAAATGTAGTTTGTTGTTTCCAACCTGGGGGGCCCGGGGTCCCTCCTGACCGGCGTCCTCCATGTCCAGCCCGGGGCAGCCTTGTCTGACCGCAGCGTGGCTCTGCGCCCTGTCACCTGCTCTGGCGGTGGCCCGCGCTAGGGGCTGGTGCGTTGGAGGCCCCGCTTCCCGAGAGCCTGTGAGGCAGGGGCCAACCACGTGGTCCTGGCTCCCCGGCCCCGGGGCCGAGGGTGAAGGCGCTCCGGCGGGCGGTGTAGCCGAGGCCCTCCACTTCCTCCGAATCGCTTCAGGCTCCCACTCACTGGGAGCTCCCACTCAACTTCAACCTTTCAGTTTTGAAGGCTTTTATTCTTATTTATTTGAAAGGCAGACATGGAAAGAGAAATCACTTTCCTCTGCTAGCTCACGTCTCAAATGCCTGCAGCAGCCAGGGCTGGGCCAGGCCACAGCCGGGAGACCCTTGCACTCAATCCTGCATTGTGGGCTCAGCGTTGACAGCTCCACGAAGAAACAAGGAGGCACTTGGCTTAGCGGCAAAGATGCCCAGGCTGACTGTTCCGGCCCCCACCCCAGCCCAAATCCAGGCTGGGTGAGCCAGCCCCGAAAGCCCCGTCCCCTTCCTTCCCCTCCCCTCCGCTCCACAGCCCTCCTCCCCCAGGCCTGGCATGTGCCAGGAAGTGCCACGGATTCCCCCTGTCTGAAGCGGGAGAGGCCGGACCTCTCTAGGCTGCCCTTCCAGAAACTCTCCAGCCCCTTCCTGCCTGGCTTCCTGCCCAAGCGCTTCCTGGAAACCCGGCCCTGCCTGCCCCCAGCCCAGGGGCCCCTATTTCCATGGTCTGATTCACCAGACCCTCCCCAGGCAGGGGAATATGGAAAACAACTCCGGGGAGGAGCGAGAAGAGCCCAGGCTGGAGAATAGAATTTCTATCGTGTTTAAACACACATAGCCACTTAAGAAAAGAAAAACATTTTATTTGATTTAACTAGTAGAGAAACAGAGAGAGAAAGCTCCCATCTGCTGATTCACTCCCAAAGTGCCTGCAACAGCCAGGGCTGGGCAGGGCCAGAGCCAGGGACTTCATCTGAGTCTCCCACAAGGATGGCAGGGACCCATCACCATGGCCTCCCAGGGTGCTCATTAGCAAAAAGCTGGAATTGGGTGCGGAGCCAAGAGTTGAACCCAAGTGCTCTGATGTATCCCAGGCGACATCCTAACTCCTAGGTCAAATGCCTACCCCTAGAATTCCTGCAAAGAGGAATGAATGAAGCCTTATGAATATATAAACTTCAAATAGTGTTGTAAAATATGTAGTTTATGAACAGGTACATGGGGATGGGAGCGCGTGCCACAAAGTTTGGGGACCTTCAGTCTAGTGCTGTTTCTTCTCGCCTCCCAGAGCGAGCTTGTGTCACTCTTGGTGGACCTGGCTCCACGGTGGGAGAATGGGCCGTAGGGGCAGCCTGACTGGCAAGGAAGTGGGAGGGGCTCTCAGGTTGCACAGGGGCGAGGTGTTAGGAATGGGGAAAGCTTCTGCCTGGTAAAACAAGGAGAACCCTGACTTGCCTTTTTTTTTTTTTTTTTTAAGATTTATTTATTTATTTATTTGAGAGGCAGAGTTACAGACAGAGGGAGAAACAGAGAGGTCTTCCATCTGCTGGTTCATTCCCCAAATAGCCGCAAAGGCCAAGGCCGGGCCAGTCTGAAGCCAGGAACCAGGAGCTTCTTCCAGGTCCCCCACATGGGTGCAGGGGCCCAAGCACTTGGGCCACCTTCCACTGCTTTCCCAGGCCATCAGCAGGGAGTTGGACTGGAGTGGAGCAGCTGGGACTCAAACCGGTGCCCATATGGGATGTGGGCACTGCAGGTGGAGGCTTAAACTACTATGCCACCGAGCTGGTCTCCTGAGTTGGCTTTCATGGTTGATCAGATCCAACAGGTCCATTTGACTGTATGTGACAGAAACCCAACTGGATGCTTCAGCGAACAATGGAAAATTCTTCCAGCTCCAGGAATGGCCACCTCCCGCACCTCTGTGTGAGTTTCACTCTCTGGAGGCTTCTCCTGGTGCTGGCGAGAGGGTTCCCAAAGGCTTCAGGCTCATAATCAACCTACTCAGCAATTCCAGTGGAAAGAAAACTTCCCTTTTCCCGTTAGTCCCAGAAAAAAAACCCGTAAGGTTGGCTGAGCATTGGCTCCGACTGGCTCATGTGCCCATTTCTGAATTATCCTTGGTGGCTCTGATTGGCCGGGCCTGTGCGAGGGAGGACGTCCACCCTCCCGAAATGTTCTAGGAATTCCCCTTCGGAATGGTCTGTTCCCCGAGGAAACAGATTTGGGGTGGCCGACGTCCCCCACACTCGCGTAGCCAGCTCTGGGCGTACGGAATGTCTTCCCAGCAATCACATGTTTGCTTTTCCTCTGGGAATCTGGCAGGAGCAGTGCCCCCAGTGACATGTGTGTGGACAGCTGAGTGGGGTTTGGGGAGGACCATCGCAGAGGGCTAGGTATAGCCCAGGGGCGGGCGCCCCAGGGCATGTACTTCCTGGAGAAGGGGCAGTGTGGGCTTCCCATGGTAGCCTGGTGCTGGTTGGATGACGACCAGGGTAGCTGTAAAACCCAGTGGGGGAAATTGTCCCTCATCGCTTAAACCTGGGATCAAACCCAGCTCTGTCATCATCGCGGATGTCCTCGGTGACTTATTCTTATCACCTAGAAATAGGTGGAGTCCATCTGCCCACTCCTTGTATCTGGCTTTGGGCTGTGTGATCTTCGTGAGACAAGGAACAGCAATGAAAGTGACTCGGGCCCAGAGATAAGAAGCTGTGAGTACTAGGGCTCAAGCGTCCCTTTCTGGTGTTCCTGTAGGACAAATGTGTGTTCAGATTTTGGATGGAGTGTCCTAAAAATGTCAATATTTTTCTGTAAAGAGTTGTGAATATTTTTGGCTTTGCAGGAGGCACCATGTATGTTGCAAATACTCAGCTCTGGTACAATAGCACGAGGGAAGCCATCAACTATATATATATATATATATATATATATATATATATATATATAGGAGTGTGCATGACTGTGTACCAATAAAACTTTATTTACAAACACAGTGCTCTTAGGCTTGTTGGTCCCCGTCTCTATGCTTGTTCCATCAGTTTAGGAGAGAGTGTTTGGAAATCTCCAATCATAACTGTGGATTTCTCTATCTTTTGTTTCATTTATTCAGTTTTTGCTGCATGGATTTTGAAGCTGTGTTGTAAGGTACATTAACATTTAGGATTGTTAGCTTTTCTGGACCAATTAACCCCTTTATCATTGTTAAATGTGCCTCTTTATTCTTGGTAATGGTCTTTGTTCTGGAATCTACTTTTTATAGCCAGCCAGCTTTTTTTTTTTTTTTTTTTTTTAGTAATTGCAGAGTACATATATGTTTCCATTCTTTTGTTTATTTTTCCTGATCTGTAGTTTTTGTATTTAAAGTGAATTTCTTTTAGGCAATGTAGAGTTAGGTCATTTTTTAAACAAAAAAATTTGATCTGAAATTTGCTGCCATTAACATTTAAAATGATTATTGATGTGGCTGAATCAAGCACACTACTAGCTGCTTCCTGTGAGCTCTGTCCCATTCGTCCTTGGTTTGCTTTTTCTTCTGGTCCTGCCCTGTCTCTCATCTGCCGTGTCTAATGTGCTGGTAATCTTATCCAGTGCATTTTTCACTTGTGCAAATTTGAGTTTTTTTTATCTTAATTTTCTCTCTTCATCATGTTCATGTTTTATTCTGCCTTCTTGAACATATTGAACATGTTTATAACAGGCTTTTGAAAAGTATTCTTTATCTTCTGAGGCTGGTGTTGTGGCGTAGCAGGTGAAGCCATTGCCTGCAATGCCAGCATCCCAAATGGGCGCCCATTGGAGTCCTGGCTGTCCCACTTCTGATCCAAGCTCTCTGCTATGCACCTGGGAAAGCAGCAGAAGGTGGCCCAAGTGTTTCCCCCTGCTTCCACACAGGAGACCCAGAGGAAGCTCCTGGCTCCTGATTTCAGCCTGGCCCAGCCCTGTTGCAGCCATGCGGGGCGTGAACCAGCGAATGGAAGATCTCTCTCTATTTGTAATTTTGCCATTTTTTTCAAATCACACATAAAATAGTGTTTCCTCTTGGTTGATGTCTGTCTTTTCCAGAAGACTGAATCTGAGGAAGGCATCCAACACTTGGTGCATGATAAGTGATTTGGTGTTGAAAATAATGGGATTTTCCTAGTCAGAACTCTTGATTTTTCCATGAGTTTTTTTTTTTTTTTTGCAAGTGATGGAATTGCAACTCAAATTGCTTACACAAAACCAAGGCAGTGTGGCTGATGCAACTGGGAAGTACAAGGCACTGAACAGAGACAGAATCATACAGAGCAGTCTTTGCGTCGGTCTCTCTGCTCTGCTTTATGTGGGCTTTTCCCAGGTGGCCCAGAAGTCCATGCACTCTCAGGTTCTCATCTTACCAGCTGAACCACCTTGTGGAAGAAGACTTTACTTTCCAGATGGTTCCAGCAGAAGTCCCAGATTTGCTCTGATTGGCGCAGCCCATGCCACATGCCTACAAGTAATCCAGTCGCTGAAGCCAGGGGCATCTAGCGCTGTCCTGCACTTGGAGTGACAGCTGAGTGCACCCTGAACTCAGGATGTAGGAGCTTTGTGAAGGTGGAGATGAGGAGAGGGGCTTTCCAGGCAATGCTTGAGGACGGGTGGTGTGTGTGTGGGGGGAAGGTTGGAGGAGAAAACTGTATTCGTTACACTCCTTCATCTTCCACTCCTTCATCTTCACTGTCAACCGCTCTGGTTGAAACCCCCACCAGTGGCAGAGTCTTGATGCAGGCCAGCTGTCTCTTTGAGAATAACTAGCATGTTCAAAGCCATCTTGCTGAAGAGCTGCTATGGCAATGAGGGGTTGAAGGCCTAGAATACAGGACCCCCAGAGAGGTGCACCTGCCATTTGGCACTGTGTCTCTCTCCAGGCACTTACTGGTCCTCAAAGGCTGGGAGGTCAAGAACACTAAGCTCTTAGCAGATTCTTGAGCCCAGGAAGATAAAATTTGGAATTCAGAGACTTCCAAGGAGAGGAGAGGTTGTAGTGGGTCGACAAGAAGCAGCTAGTCACAAAGGAGGGTGTTGAGGGGGCAGAGGGTCCCAGAAGCAGGAGATGGCCACGAAGTGGTCCAGGAGGCAGCCACTGGAGAGCAGATCGGAGGGAGGGTGGGGGCAGGAAGAGAGAGGGTCCCAGGCCTGATTCACCAAGCACTGTCACAGCAGGAGCCAGACTGTGGGTCTTGGGCCACGCGGCTCTGCGTTATTAACCCCATTTTCCCATGACCTTTTTGCTGCTCCACTACCTGTGAGCACAGGTCATACGAACAGTTCGAGAAGGCCCAGGCTGCCATCCCTGGAGGCACTGAGGGAGCCCAGGGGTGAGGTTTCCTGGGAGGGTGGAGGCAGTGAGCCGGCTTTCACTTCTCGTCCTCAGAGAAGCCAGAGGCTGGGAGAAGGTAAACAGCTGACCTGGGGCCGCGAGGAGGCTGGACAGCAGAGCAGGGACTCAGCTCCAGGAGGGTTGGGTGTTGAAGTGCATGCTTGGTCCACTACTTCCTGGCTGAGGGAGAGGCGGGGGCTCTGGGAAGCTGGAGGGAGGGGGTGGGGCTACTGCTCACCTGACTGCCTGCTTGGATGGCAGGGTTCCTTCCACCCCACTGCTGAGCAGCTGTCCCGGGAATGGCCCTGGAGAGAGCCCTCCATGATGGGCACAGCTGTGCTTAGGCTACCTGAGGACGCCACCTGCTGCTGGACTGGCTGCCCCAGGAGGAGGAGGGTTCCGTGTCATCCACGTGTCGCGCTCTTTCCGATACAGAACTGAACCTCCTGCATCGACGTCTCGGCAAGAACATCTGTCACTCAGCCAGCGCCGCGCCTCAGGACACCGACAGCGACCCCGAGCCTGTGGCCAGGGTGGCAGAGCCAGGCACCTCTCCTCCTGGGGAACATCGCACGGTGGTTTCCGTAAGTTGGCAGCGATTGCATAACTCCTTCACCAACTGCCACGCCGGATATGTTTTGCAACCCAGCCCGCCATGCCACATGTGTCAGCTGGCACGGGCCAGGCCTCCCAGAGAGGTCGGAGCAAGACTGAGAGGGAAACACGACTGATCGTGCCTCCCAGGAAGCCAGCAGCCTCAGGCCCCTGCTCCTCACTCTGCAGGCTGTGCCCAGGGCCCCTGGCCAGGGAGACCAGGGGGGTTCCAGGAACTGCCCCACCCCCCACAATCCTCCCATCAGAAAGACATGAGATCCACCCAGGAGGGTATGGTCTTGGAGAAGCCATCATCATATGCTAAGAGCTCCTCTTGGGGTTCCGGTGCCCTGAAGTCAGAGTGGAGGGAGATCCTCACCCATCAGTCCACGGTGGGATCCTACCCAGGGCGTGTGCCAGGGAGGACCTACAGGGGCACGTGGTGCTGCTCAGACTCATCCAAGGATGCTGGGAGACAGTGAGCCAGGGGAGCGGGGTGGGAAGGAGGTGTACTCCACGGCCATTGTGAGAGGATGGGGTGAGGGTCCTCTGGCTGAGCAGGAAAGAGAGAGGAAGGCTTACCCAGGCCACCTGGGGACAGCTGACCACCCGGGCCTAAGGCCTGGCCACCTCCAGGAAGCTTTGAGAGCCTGACGGCCATTGGTCCACAGTTCTTTGGGCCCCATTGTTCCAGGGGTCGGGGATGATCCAGATGGCAAAGCCAGAAAAACAGGGCCAAGGACAGAGAGGACCAGGAACACTCTCACTTCCTGAAAAGGCTCGCTGGAGTCTGGAGAGTCCTGGACACCGTGGGGCGTCGCACAGGTCCTTGGCTCTTCCTCTGCACTGGCTGCTGCCGCCACTCTCTGAGTTCTTCTCCGGAAGCTGCTCTCAGGACAGGCCCTCCTCCCGGGGACAGCCTGCGTCCAGTGACTGGTCAGCAGAAGAGATCAAAGACCCGTTCTGAGGGCCACCCTGGCCCCAGAGCTGCTCTGACTTGGCTGAGCCTCTGCTGGGTTCAGCCTCACTCTGTCTGACCCTGCTTCCTTGTGCCCTCTCGAGATGCAGAGTAGACCTCTTGGAATCTGTTCTTGGGGGTCCTCGCGAAGTAGCTGAACCTCAGAGGACCCGGAGCAACAAAGGATGTAGGCCAAGTTCAAGTGCTTGCTGTTCTAGCCAATTGTCTGCTGGCTGCCCTCCTTGGGGCATTATTCAGGCTGCTTTAAACCATAGCGGTCTCTCCCTGCCTTGAAGGACAGAGCACTTGGCCATCAAAGTGCAGTGTTCAACTCAGGCCAGTGCCAGAAACGTTGTGGCGAAGACGCACTCTGGAGGCAGAGGGACCGTCCACCAGTACAGTGGTGGAAGTGCTTGGGAGTTGCTGTGTTTTGGAAGATCTCTGGAACGTTTTTTGGAGCAGGAGAAGCTCCTGACGGCCTTTTCATCCCCACAGTAGGGGTGACCACTCACTGCGCTGCACCCAGGTAGAGCAGAACCAGGATTAGCCACCTGCAGTCCCACTAACCTACCCAGCAGCCATGCTTCCGCTCGCACGGGTAGGACTCAGCTGTTTACCGAGTGCCCTTCTGCTATTCATTAGGGCAGCTGAGGATCACAAACTGTCTTAGGAGAAAAGAAGGAACAGGGCATGGAAGAAATATTGCTGCATGCGACTCAAAATTCCAAGGGTGGTAGTCCGGTCTGGCTTGATCCAGGGGCTTCACTGAGATCTACAAAGCCTGTTTGTTTCCTGAGTCTCTGGGGTCTGCTTCCTCTGCAGACTGGTCTTCGGAAGCTTCTCTTCTCCATGCGGCAAATTCTGTGCAGCAGTTCTGGCTGGATACCCTGCAATAGCTGAATGAATGGGAAAGCAAATTTCGTCTCTAGCTACCCAAGCGGAAGTGCTGGGATTTCCTCAGTCGACTTGGCCTTGGCCAACCCTGAGCCTTCTCTTGAGCCTTGAGAGAGCTGCACTGCCCTGATTTGCCGTGCCTAAAACTCACCTGTAAATATTTGCTGAGCCTCTGGCTGGTGCTAGGCCCTGCCACAGCTTCTTGGGTCACAGATATATTGTGGTCATTCGTTTGCCCTCAAGAACTCGCTTTTTAGTAGGATAAACGGGCTTACAACAAACTTTAAAAATAATCCACTATCCGATTTGATTCACACAAAGATCCTGCAAGAGAGACTGTTAGATACATTAGCTTATTCTGCAGATAAGGAGACAGGGGCTCAGAGAACTCCATGGCTCACGTGCAGCTTAATGGACTGCTAGATGCCTGATAAATCCCAGCCCTGAGAGAGCAATGCAGCCTTCCCAGCCCTCAGCATTCCTGGCCAGAGAGAGAGAGAGAGAGAGAGAGAGAGAGAGAGAGACAAGAACTGGCGATCCCGGAAGAGCCTGGCCCCATGCACCAAGGCAGGAAGAAGCCGCAGTGCTGACGCTTCCTGCAGCACAGAGCCCAGGATGGTTTGGCTGGGGACCCCTGAGCGTCTGAGCACGCTCCCAAAGCACAGTCCTGTGGGCAGAGCGATGCTGCTGCCCACCGTGGGCCGTGCACACACACAGCGGGCCTGTACGATTACCAAGGAGCTGGAAAACCCCTGCCACCAAGTGACGTCACAGCCACGGCGAGGCGTGGCACAAGGCATCGCTCACGGGTGTGGGTGCACGGCCACCCACATCAGCAGCGTCGCAGACACCTGGGGGCAGGCTTCGTGCTGCAGGAAGATGATGCGCCAGGAAGTCGCTGGCTTACGTATCTGCTGTGCTACACTCTCTGTCGTTATTTCCGAGTGGACGCCTTCCGCTCTTTTTAAGGCAAGGACTGTGTCGCGCCGGTGGCAGCCTCCTTTCTCTCCTGCTTACCACGTCTCTTCACTGCAGCGCTTCCTCTTGGGTTTGATTTTCATCTTTGTGTCGTTTCGTTCACCGTGGTCCTAGGACCATAGGCTATGCTATCGCATATGTGTGAGGATATCTCAAAAATCCATCGCAGTGCGTAGTACGAAAAATTAAGCATAGTTTTCAGAAGTATTTGCACCCAAGTCAATGTATCTTTTCAACATTATTTATTTATTTGAGAGGCAGAAGGACACACACAGAGAGAGAGAACACTCCTGTCTACTGGTTTACTCCCCAGAAGCCCAGAACAACACCAGGAGCTAGAAACTTTCTTTTCCTTCCTTCTTCCTTCCTTCCTTCCTTCTCCCTCCCTCCCTACCTCTCTCTTCTCTTCTCTTCTCTTCTCTTCTCTTCTCTTCTCTTCTCTTCTCTTTTTAGGATTTTTTATTTATTTATTTTAGAGGCAGAGTTACAGGGAAAGACAGAGACAGGTCTTCCATCTGCTGGTTCACTTCCCCAAATGGCCTCAAAGGCTGGAGCTGAGCTGATCCAAAGCCAGGAGCAGACAAAGAGAAAGGTCTTCCCTCTCCAGATGGCCGCAATGGCCGGAGCTGTGTCGATCCAAAGCCAGGAGCCAGGAGCTTCTTCCACGTCTCCCACGTGGGTGCACGGGCTCAAGCACTTGGGCTATCTGCCACTGCCTCCCCATAGCAGGGAATTGGATTGGAAGAGGAGCAACCAGGACAGGAGCCGGCGCTCATACGAAATGCTGTTGCTACGGGCAGAGGCTTAGCCTACTATGCCACAGCACCAGCCCCAGGAGTTATAAACTTAGTTCAGGTTTATCACAAGAGCATAAGGAATCCGATCACTTGAGCCATCCCTGCTGCCCTCCAGGGTCTGCCTTAGCTGGAAGCTGGAGTCAGGAGCCGAAGCCAGGAATTGCACCCAGGTACTCCCATAGGAGACACAGACATCTTAATCGGTTGGCTGAACATCCACGCCAAACTTGTCTTTTAATTCCAGGCTCTGTGAATATTTTGCAGCTCCTCACAGACACCCTATAGCCTAGGTATGTGGTAGGCTGTACTGTCTGGGCTGGGGGAAGGGCACTTTCTGATGTTTGTACAATACCAAACTGAACGCCGCGTTTCTTGGAACCAACAGTTACTATCTCCTGTCACAGGGAGTCTGGTGGTAGGCGTTCTTGGTCTGGCTTACAGAGTGGCTCAGGGGCATCACCCAGGCCACCTTGGCTGTACATCTGTCCCCTTTGCCAGCTGTGACAAGTTTGCTTTCATCCCATCCCCAGGATTGACTCTTCAAAGTCAGAAAACGGCTGCGTCAGCTCCAGGCGTCATATCACAGCAACATCCACAGGAACACATGTCCCCAAGGCCCCACACTGTGACAGATACGTATGCCTCCTCTATGCCGGGCTCAGGTTCAGTGGCGTCACAAGCATCCCAGAGTGACAGCGGCTTTAACAGAGGCACTGTTTAGCTCTCAAGGGGCAGTCCAAGTCACAGCTTATTTGTGGTCCACAATGAAGAGGACCCTGGTGTCTCTGCCTGTCCCATGAGCCCTTCCTTTGTGAGCCAAGATGGCTGTGCCCGCTCCTGCCATCATGGCTTCATTCCAGCAGGCTGGAAAGGGGGCAGGTACTGGACACCCCGCTTCCTCTGAAGGCATGACCTGGAGGTTCAGAGATAACTCTCGCTCATCTTCCTTTGGTGCAACTAAATCAACATCCATTCTGAAGCATAAAGAGGCTGGCACCTCAAGGCTTCGTTCTGCACAGTTCTGTGACAAAGGGGAGAAGTGGCTGCCGAGGATCCGAGAACACTCTGGCCCAGAGTGGAGCTCTGATGAGGAGCAGACTGAGCAGGGCCCGCTCCGTGGGGCCTGGAGACGGGAAGCAGCCCTGGGCATTGCCCTCCCCGCCTTGCTTACTGAGGGTCTGCAGTGGCCCAGGCACTTTGGAAGGCACGGGTTTCCAGGGGGCAGACGCCACTTCAGTGACCCCCCAGGAGCCACACGATGAAGAAGCAGGAGTGTTAGACTCTGAACCCAGAAAGGCATCCAGCTGGGCCTCGCAGGGTGCGGCCTTGAGCGTGGGCTTTTCCCTCTGGCCTGAGGTTCGCCCGTGTCATGGTGTAGTGTCTTCCAATGATCGCTGTGTTGCTGCCGGAACACGTTACCGCAGTGGCTTCAAACAGCACCAGCCACCTCTCTGACTTCTGGGGCCTCTCGGAGGCGTCTCTGCCATCTCAAACTCGTCGGCTCCCAGCCGCCACCTGCTCACGACCCCTCCCTCCCTCATCCTGCTTCCGGCGTTGTGGGGGCTTCTCCCCGGATTCCCCCTCTTCCCACCGCCCTCTCACAAGGGCCATGGTGAGCCCAGGGGGATAATCCAGGATAATCTCCCATCTTAAGATCCTTAACTTGATCCCATTTGCGAAGCCCCTTGGCCTTGGAAGGTGACATATTCCCGGCTTTGGGTGGTAGGACGTGGCCTCCAGGGAGGTGGCCGTTACTCTGCCTACTGATGGCTGAGTCAGGCTGTGTGCTTGCCCAGTGTGTCGATCCATTCACAATGACACGTGTTGACATTCCTTTTCTCCGAGAAAGCAGACTGTACTTTAAGGTAAACAAAGAAGATTTTTAAAATTAAAATATTTTAAAAAGGATATCTTTTAATTAGTTTTTTTATAAAAAGTTTTATTGATTTATTTAAGATGCAGAGTTACAGAAAGAGAAGGAGAGACAAGAGAGAAGTCTTCCATCAGCTGGTTCAATCCCCAAATGGCCACAACGGCTGGGTCTGGGCCAGTCCAAAGCCAGGAGCCAGGAGCTTCTTCCAGGTCTCCCACGTGGGTGCAGGGGCCCAAAGACTTGGAACATCTGCTGCTGCTTTCCTAGGTGCATTAGCAGGGAGCTGGATTGGAAGTGGAGCCGCTGTGACTTGAACTGGTGCCCATATGGGATGTCAGCACTGAAGGCCATGGCTTAGCCAGCTGCACCACAGCACAGGCCCCTAAAGTAGGTTTTAAAATAACTTATTTTTAAAAATAAATGTATTGGCCGGCGCTGCAGCTGAATAGGCTAATCCTCTGCCTGCGGCACTGGCACACCGGGTTCTAGTCCTGGTCGGGGCGCCGGATTCTGTCCCAGTTGCCCCTCTTCCAGGCCAGCTCTCTGCTATGGCCCAGGAGTGCAGTGGAGCATGGCCCAAGTGCTTGGGCCCTGCACCCCATGGGAGACCAGGAGAAGCACCTGGCTCCTGCCTTCAGATCAGCGCAGTGTGCTGGCGGCAAAGGAAGACCTTTCTCTCTCTCTGTCCACTCTGCCTGTCAAAAAAAAAAAAAAAAAAAAAGGAAGAAAATGCATATGACAGGCCGGCGCTGTGGTGCAGCGGGTTGAAGCCTGGCTTGAGGTGCTGGCATCCCATAGGGGCGCCGGTTCTAGTCCTGGCTGCTCCACTTCCAATCCAGCTCTCTGCTATGGCCTGGAAAAGCAGTAGAAGATGGCCCAAGTCCTTGGGCCCTGCACCCACATGGGAGACCAAGAGAAGCACCTGGCTCCTGCCTTCAGATCAGCGCGCCAGCCGTGGCGGCCATTGGAGGGTGAACCAAAGGCAAAAGGAAGACCTTTCTCTCTGTCTCTCTCTCTCACTGTCCACTCTGCCTGTCAAATAAATAAATAAATGTATTGAAGTGTAACTGACATAAGAAAAAATTCTTTCGTTTTAGACACAGAGTTGGATGAGTTCTTGTAGTGGTACTGGCCGTGCAGCTTCTACCACAATCAGCCTGGCCAGTCCCATCAGCCTGGACTTCATCCTTGGTCTCTTTGCAGTCGATCCCTTCCCCAGCCCAAGCAACCCCTGATCTTTCTGTTACTGTATTTGTACATTTTCTAGAATTTCATCAAACTGAATCACACAGCATCTGATCTGTCAAGACTTATTTGCTTATTGATTTGACACACAAAGAGACAGAGGCGTGTCTTTCAGCTGCTGGTTCACTCCACAGATGCCTGTGACAGGCAGGGCTGGGCCAGGCCAAATCCAGGAGCCAGGAGCTCTCCCACATGAGCCGTCACTGCTGCCTCCCAGGGCATGCACGAGCAGGAAGCTGGGTCGGAAGCAGAGCCGGGACTCCGATGTCTAATGCAGGTGTCCCAGGCGCCCAGGGCCCACCCCTAGCTGATGGTCTTTTGTGTTTGACTTCTCTTGCTTAGCTTGATGTGTCTGAAATGCATCCACGCCATTGTGTAAATGGATATTTCATTCATTTGGATTGTTGAATGCTATTCCATAACATGGATACGCCGAAACCGTTCATCCATTTCCCCAGCTGACGAAACCCGGGTCATCATTTCCTGTTTGGGGATATTGTGAATGGAGCTGCTTGAACACCATTACACACAGGTCTTGTTTTCATTTTGTCTGTCTGTCTGTCTGTCTACCTATCTATCTACCTACCTACCTACCTATCTATCTATCTAAACCGGGGAAGGAATGGCTGGATAGCATGGTAAATAATGGCTAACTGAAAAACACTGCCATCCTGGCTTCCAAAGTGGCTGTCCCATTTTGCATCTCCACTAGGTATGAAAACAGCAGTTGCCACACCCCACCCTCAGCACTTGCTGTGGTCGGTCTTCTACACTTCGGCTCAATGCATTTCCCTGACGGCACCGGGCATCTTCCTGGGCTTCTACTGGTCTTTCACAGATCTTCCTTTACGAAGTGACTGTTCGCATAGTTTGTCCATTTAAAGTAATCAAGTAGGTTGTCTTATTGTTGAGTTGTAGCGCCCCCCCCCCCCCCCCCGCTTTTAAAAATTCTGGATATAAGCCTTTACCAGATATACTTTTTGAGTATTTTTCAGATTCTGGGGTTATCCAAGCTCCAATCTTAAGAAAGTAGAAGGGCCGGCGCCACGGCTCACTAGGCTAATCCTCCGCCCGCGGTGCCGGCACCCCGGGTTCTAGTCCTGGTCAGGGCACAGGATTCTGTCCCGGTTGCCCCTCTTCCAGTCCAGCTCTCTGCTGTGGCCCAGGAGTGCAGTGGAGGATGGCCCAAGTTCTTGGGCCCTATACCCACATGGCAGACCAGGAAGAAGCACCTGGCTCCCGGCTCCGGATCAGTGCAGTGCGCCGGCTGCAACGTGCTGGCCGTAGTGGCCACTTGGGGGGTGAACCAACGGAAAAAGGAAGACTTTTCTCTCTGTCTCTCTCTCTCACTGTCTAACTCTGCCTATCCAAAAAAAAAAAAAAAAAAGAAAGTAGAAGAATAACAAACTAAGCAAAAAGTAAGCAGAAGAAAAGGAAATTAAAAAGCAGAAATCAAATGGAAAATAGAAATAATAAAACAAATAGAATAAATGTTTTTTAATGGCAAATAAATTGATAAGCCCATCTCTTCGACTAAATGGACCAAGAAAAAAAGTCACAAATTACAACTCATCAAAATAAAAAACAAAAGAGGGAACAACACCACAGATTCTTCAGACACTTAAAAGATGATAAAGAAACAATATGAACAACTGTGTACCAGTAAATTTGTAAATTCAGATGAAACAGACAGTTTCCTTGAAAGACATGAACTATCAAAACTGATCCAAGAAGAAACAGAAATTTTGAATAACCCCAAATCAACTAAAGAAGCCGAGTTTGCCACTAAAAACCCTTCCACAAAGAAATCATTTAAAGAAAACTATTTCATAATTTAGAAAAGGGGGGGGGGGGGTCGGTGCTGTGGTATAGCGAGTAAAGCCACCACCTACAGTGCCGGCATCCCCTATGGGCACTGGTTCGCATCCCCTATGGGCTCTGGTTCGCATCCCCTATGGGCGCTGGTTCGAGTCCCGGCTGCTCCTGTTCTGATCCAGCTCTCTGCTATGGCCTGGGAAAGCACTGGAAGATGGCCGAAGTCCTTGGGACCCTGCACCTGCATGGGAGACCCAGAAGAAGCTCCTGGCTCCTGGCTTCGGATCAGCACAGCTTTGGCCGCTGTGGCCAGTTAGGGAATGATCCAGCAGAAGGAAGACTCGCGCGCTCTCTCTCTCTCTCTCTCTCTCTGCCTCTCCTTCTCTCTCTGTGTAACTCTGACTTTCAAATAAATAAATAAATCTTAAAAAAAAAAAAAGAAGGAACACTTTTAAACTAATTTTATGAGACAAGCATTATCCTGATACCAAAACAGACAAAAGCATAACAAGAAAAGATAACTATGGACCCAAATCCCTTATGAAAAAGTCTTTAACAAAATTCTAGCAAATTAAATACAGAAATATCAGAAAAAATAAAATGTATAATTTCTAGGTAGGACTTAACCCAGGAATACAAAGTTCGTATAATATCCAAAAGTCAACCGATATAATTCACTATATTAATACAACAAGAGGAGAAAGCTGCATTATAACTATTGAAAGATGCAGAAAAAGCACTTGAAAACCTTCAACACAGTTTCGCAATAAAAATTCTCAGCAAACTTGGGATAGAAGGAAATGTACTCGGTCTGATGATAAAACCTATCTGTAGGGTTTTGAAAGGTTATTTTTTTAGATTACAAGAACCCTATGCTTTTTGTAATGCTATTACAATTCAAACAGTGCCACTCAGAGACACCCAACAGAATGTACTTTTATACAGCAACATATTTGGTGTGTGTGTTTTAATAAAATGGAATCAGAATACATCCTTTATTCTATAATATATTTTCTCCGAAAGGCCATTTGGATATTATAACAGCAGTCACGGGCCATACAAAATGATCAATGTAAAAATAACCTGCTACAGATTGACTGAATTTCGAGTCCCTCCTGCGGTTGCCTTGGCAGGGCCAGAACGAATGATTTTGCAGCTCTCAGAGGACCTGTGGGCTGGATGCTCCCCACCCCTGCTCTGTAACTTGGTTTTTTAGACTTAAAAAGGGCAGTTTCAGGATCTCTGCAAAATTGGAAGGGAAGTACAGAGATTTCCCGGGACCGGCTGCCCCGCGGTCATAACCGCCCTCACTCCTGCCCCCCACCGCAGTAACTGCAGAGAGATGATGGAAAACGCCCTCTACCTGCGTAGTGGAGGCTGTGGGTGATTGTAGAGGCTTGTTAACCGACACGGACGCCGCTTCCGTTACTGCTGCCACTTTAAGTGATGGCCGGGCACTAATTCTCCCACGTGCTGGCACCTCTGTGTGCTGTATCACTGGGCGCCCGTTTGTGATGTGAGCAGTTTAAATTCAGATCCATCCTAGCCAGCTGCCCTTCCCAACGGGCTGCGTCAACTTTCACTCGCACCAGCCGTGTCCGAGAGAACCTGCTTGCTGTCGCCGTGGGACGGATGACGCGGTTCTTGTTATTTATGCAAATGGCTTTTGCCAATCTGCCCGATGAAAACTGGTGTCTCCTTAAGTTTCCACTTATTTGATCAGAAATGAGGGCACGCTTCCTTTTCAAATCTTTACTGACCATTCTATTCTTCTCGTGTGACTTGCCTGTTTTTCCATTGGGTTATTTGGCTTTTTCTAATTGATTTTTAGGAATGCTTTGCATATTATAGATGCTGGCTGTTACTTCATTATATACATGGCAAATACTATGTCGATCTATTGTTTGTCTTTTAAATTTGTTTGTAGTATGTTTTATGAGGCAGAAGTTGGAATTTTTGAATAGTTCAATAAATCAATCTTTTTTCTTTATAGCTTCTGCTTTCCTTGCAACACTTATGAAATTCCTTTGCACTCCAAGGTCACATATTTTATCTTGGTATGTAGTAAATTCCTGTGCTTCAACTGTGTCGGTGAGACTTGAATGCTGAAGTTAGGCGTTGGGTACAGAAATTTTTAAATATTATTTTATTTCACCTTTTGTGTACCTCAAATATTTTTCAGTTCTTCAAAGATTTAGTTATTTATTTGAAAGTCCGAGTTAACAGAGAGGCAGGAGAGACAAAGAAAGAGAGAAATCTTCCATCCACTGGTTCACTCCCCAAATGGCTGCAAACGGCTAGGGTTGGGCCAGCCCAAACTCAGGAGCTAGGAGCTTCTCTGGGTCTCCCACGTGGGCGCAGGGGCCCAGATTCTTGGGCCATCTTCTGCTGCTTTCCTAGATGCAATAGCAGAGAACTGGATAGGATGTGGAGCAGCCAGACTGGAAGCAGGGCCCATACAGGACACTGGCACAGCAGACCGCAGCTTAACCCGTTGCACCATCGTGCCGGCCCCTGCAATTTATTTTTTAGAAGTAATAAAGAGGGGGCCAGTGCTGTGGGGTATCAGGTAAAGCCTCTGCCTGCAGCGCCGGCATCCCATATGGGCGCTGGTTCAAGTCCCGGCTGCTCCACTTCGGATCCAGCTCTCTGCTATGGCCTGAGAAAGCAGTAGAAGACGGCCCAAGTCTTTGGGCCCCTGCACCCATGTGGGAGACCCGAAAGAAGCTCCTGGCTCCTGGCTTCAAATCAGTGCAGCTCCAGCCGTTGCGGCCGTCTAGGGAGTGGGCCAGTGACTGGAAGACCTCTCTCAGTGAGAGAGGGAGACAGACAGAAAGGTCTTCTTTTTCCGTTGGTTCACCCCCCAAATGGCTGCTATGGCCGGTGCGCTGAACCGATCCGAAGCCAGGAATCAGGTGCTTCCTCCTGATCTCTCATGCGGGTGCAGTGCCCAAGGACTTGGGTCATCCTCCACTGCTTTCCTGGGCCACAGCAGAGAGCTGGACTGGAAGAGGAGCAACTGGGACAGAATCCGGCACCCCGACCGGGACTAGAACCTGGGGTGCCAGCGCCGCAGGTGGAGGATTAGCCTATTGAGCCGCAGTGCCAGCCTGTAACTCTGACTTTCAAATAAATAAATAAATCTTTTAAAAAAAAAAGAAATAATAAAGAGGGGAATATTTAAATTTTTGATTATGTTATACTATCAGAAAAACTCCAAATCTGGCTGAAAAAAAAATCCCCCCTCCAATTTTTTAAAAATTAAAACATTGTTTAAAAATATTTTTTAATTGGAAAGTCAGTGAAATAGAGAAAGGGACAGACAGAGAGAGAGGGATCTTCCATCTGCTGGCCACTCCCCTAATGGTAGCAATGGTCAGCACTAGACCAGGCCAACGCTGGAAGCCAGGAGCTTCCTTTGGTTTCCCACAAAGGCAGCAGGGGCCCAAGCCCTTGAGCCATCCTCCACTGCCTTCTCAAGCCACTAGCAGGGAGCTGGATTGGAAGTGGAGCAGCCAGAACATGAAGCAGCGCCCATAAGGGCTGCTGGCATCACAGGCAGCTTTACCTGCTATAACAAAATGCCGGCACCCCAAAATGAAAACATTTAAAAAATTTTATTTGAAAGGTAGAAAAACATAGACAGAAACAGAATCTTCTGTCCACTGGTTCACTCTCCGTGTGCCTGCTACAGACAGGAGCCCAGAACCAAGTCTGGATCTCCTAGGTGGGTGGCAGGAACCCAGCTACTTGAACCACCATCTGCCACCTCCCAGGGTGTACAATACTAGCAGGAGCTAGAACAGGAAGCAGAGCCAAGACTCGAACCCGAGCACTCCAACATCCCAGGCAGCGTCTTCGCTTTCTGCCTTGGTTAGGAGCGCTGCACACACGTGGATCACACACAGCCTTTTGTGCCCGGCTCCAATCACATAGCATCTCCAAGCGGTCCCGAGTGTCAGGTCACTTCTGCAGCTGGATTGTATGGACAGCCCATCGAACGGACAGGCCACGCTTCGTTAACCCATTCAGCAGCTGATGGGCACTTGGGTTGTTTCCACTTCTTAGCCGTTATGATGAGTGCTGGGCACACACATTTTCCTGGGGCTGTGTTTTCATTTCTCTGGGTGGATACCTAGGACTGCACTGCCGGACCCCATGAGCGTTCAATGTCTTGCATTCCCTGGGATTCTCCCAGCAGCCTCTGGATGTGCGACCAACCGGAGCCCACATTCCTGGTCTCCAAATGCCGTCACATTCTCAGTGGCTGGGGTGGGGTTTAGGTTGTGGGCAGATCAGCTTGGGGTGAGGGAGGATGCAATTTGCCCTGTGACATGGGGAAAAAGGACAATAGGCCTCCAGTTGCTCTCTCGTCCAAGAGGAGGCTCATCTGTAAGTGCCACCGGGCAGCTGTGACAATCCCTGATTAAGTCGCCAGTGTGTTAGCCAAAAGCTACACTCCCCTGTGCAACGCCCCCTCCCTGCCTGGTCTCTATCCACTCCTAAGATAAGGGCCATCTGCCAAGGACCCTGCTGAACACCTGCCACTTACTGTACACGAGCCTGGAGTCAGGCCATGTCCTGGGATCCCTCCCGGCCTCACAGCAGCCCGAGAGGGCTCATCTGGGCCAGGTGAAGAACTGCACATGTCCTGACACTCCCCAGGAGGCCAAGGCCAGCGTTGCTCTTGAAGACCCCCAGGGGTCACCCCCTCAGTGTCTGTGCCCAAGTATTGCATTTGCAATGCTCTGTACAAACGTTGAGTGTGAAAATACAGAATGTGGAAATGTCTTACTGGCTTGTAAACACAATTAAAGTGAAATCATGGGCGCCAGTGTTGAGGCATAGCAGTTAAAGCTGCTGCTCCACTTCCAATCCAGCTCGCTGCTAATGGCCCAAACACCCCTGCTGGCGAGGTGGGAGACCGGGATCACACTCCTGGCTTCTGCCTGGCCCAGCCCATTCTGGGCCATCTGGGTCTCCCACGGAGGACACAAGCCTGCCGCCTCCCAGGGTGCCCACTCACAGGAAGCTGGCTCGGAAGCAGCAGAGCTGGGGCCTGAGCCAGGCACTCCAACGCGGCACGTGAGTGTCCTGGGCGACGGCTGAGCCGCTGCACCAAACGCCCCGCCCATGGCTTGCTTTCCTTTCTCTTGGCACCACTAGGGAGTTGGCATTGCTGTGTGGCGCTCTCCTGCATGGCTACAGTGATTCCTTCCTCCACACGGCTGTGCCACACCTGTGGGCCGTGTGCGGGCATGTTATCCGTGGGCCAGGTCATTTCTGTGGCTGTTGTGAGTCCTGTGGAACTGCCGAGCTGGTGCGCACATCTTTGCTACGGCGGCCACACCCCTGCCAAAGCATGGTCCCCAGCACACATGCCCACCAGCCACGTGTGGGCCGTCTGCTCTGGCGCCAGGCCTCCCTGCCGGCTTCAGGGCCCATCCACCCATCCTTGGGCTTCCTCCTGCGGCACGTGCATCTGGACGAAGGCTTCCCCACTTTGCCATGGGTGGGAGCCCCCTTAGGCGCACCTAGAGCTTTTTCACAGCCTTCGCAGGCGGGCTGTACCCTGCGCAGTGTTTCGAAAGCAAGGGCACACAGAAGCGCAAGGGGGAGGCCAGGCCCCCTGGCAGGGGCTGAAGCAAGAGGAGCTGATACTTGGATCCCGGCCAAGCAGGACCCTTGGTGTCGTCATGGTCCCCTGAGAGCCCCAGCCCCAGCCTGCATCACGCCGGACCAGGTCTGCAAAGCTCCAGAGACATACGAGGTCCCAATGCCACCTCCTGGGTCTGGTTAGGGTTAGTCCTCAGTCCGGCCCGCCCCCATCGCAGCTCTGCCTCACGGTCATGGTCATGGTCACGTCAGGACCTACCTCACAGGTGGATTCCCCTTCACAGCTGGGTTCCTGTGCATTCAGCCAATGGGAGCCCAGGAGGGTGGGAGGAAGGGGGCAGCCAGGGTCTTTCCGCTCAGCTCCGTCTCGGGTGGCGTCGCTGGCTGGCTCTCTCTGCTCTGTGGCTCCAGCTGCCACTGGACGTGGATGCTGCGCTTCTCTCTGCCCCTGGGGGAGGGAACAGCTTCCTGTTACTCAGTGCTGTGCTGCCTCTGCCCCTGTTTCAGCAGCTCTACCTCCTGCACAATCCTGTCCCCGAATTTAAGCATTCAATTACGTTTCCGACTTGCCAGTGGTTTCTGCTTTCCCGGCTGGGCCCTGGGGACCCCAGCCTCTTCTTATTATTATTAGAGGGAGGAGGGTGGACAGTGGACAAATACGGAAACTATGACAGGTGCCCTGCGGAAGATAGGACAGGGCTTCTTCCTAGAGGTGAGATCCAGCCTTGCAGGGTGGGGGGCAGAGAAGGGCCACTGGAGAGAGAGGCAGGACGGGCAGCCAGAGAGCAAAGGAAGCCAGCATGGACTGAGGGTCTGCTACTTTTACGCATGCGCCAGCCACCTCAGCCACGTCCGGTGTGGATCAATCTGGTGATCAGCTTCGCGGGAGCTGGCACATGGCGGGTGTTCAGAGCCAAAGGCTTTCAAATTAATACTGGTCGTTACAAGGACAGAGGGCTTTGTGGAAGAGGCTGCCAGGTAGTTTCCAAATCCATGCTTCCCTCTCTCCCTAGGATTTTAGCTGAATGCGCGGCCATGGCCCTGGACCACGACATGTTCTGGATCTTAAGCAGTCACTCCTGGAAGGGCAAGGGTGCTGCCTCCATCTTGTTAGGGAGCTGCAGGAAGCTGGAGATCAGCCCCACACCTGACCGCTGGCTCCAAGGCTGCTGGTTCTTCCCAGCCGCTGCCTGGAGACGGCAGGGTCTCTAGGAACTATCTGCAGCCTGCAGTCACCCACAGCTGACCGGGAGAGACTCTGGGAAGGCAGCACGTTGGAGACCTGAGGTCTATCCATCCAGGAGCCATGTGCCTTCAGGGCTAACAGGAACAAGTGCAAACGTCCTGGGGTGGCCACGTGCCAGCTCTGTCCGAGAAACAGGAAGGAAGCCAACTGGGCTGGAGTGGAGCAAAGTGAATGGAGTGAGATCAAAGAGGCAGTGAGTGATCAGCTCATGCGGGTTCCTGAGTGAGCCCGGCACTGCGGGAGGGTGTGCAGCCTCAGGTCTGCACAGGACCCCTCTGGCTGCTGGCTTTGGGGATGCCAGGAGACTCCCAGGGAGGAGGCTATGGCAGGAACCCCGGGGAGAGCTGATGGCAGTGTGGGCCGGGGTGGCCCCAGTGCTGATGGTGGGAAGTGGTGAGACGCGGGAATGGCAGATGTCTGGGGGGGTGCAAGAAGGGCAGGGGAGGGCCCACATGCCAACATAAGTGATTCCAGAACATTTTTTTCTCCTTAATAGTCGCCACATTATTTCCATGGGACTCAGAACACACGTAACCAGCCCTTGGTACGCTTCATCTGGGGAGTAATACAAAGTTTGCCTCTTGGAAATAATTTGTAGTCTAAAGACACGCACTGATAGAAAGAAAAAGAGCCAGGAAGCCACACAGGGGATCCAGAGACATGACGGAAACATCGATAGATACTGATGGAAACTCGGGGGCGCTGCGCCCCGACCCCTGCGCTCCCCACTCGCCCTGTGGCTGCGCCCTCCTCCCAGCCATGGTGGGGGGCTCCTGTCGACCTCACTGAGCTGCTGTGCCCTCTGGCCTTGGCACGTGCTCTTCCTTCTCGCGGAATCTTGTTTTGCAAGATTGTCGTCAGTCATTTCAGTTTTCACATGGAAATTTGTAACCCATCTGGAATGTGTTTGAAGGTCTATGAGATGTCCAGCTTTACTGCCCTGCACATGGCCTTCCTGGTGCCAGCAGGGACCTGCCCGCCCACCTCCTCCCTCCAAGTGAAGCAGCACCTTTGTCACACAGCACACGCTCACAGATACCCGCATCTACCACCTGCTCACAGGCACCGGGGCCTATTTTCACATTCTCCATCCTTTCCATTGTCTATGTCTCTGCCAGTGCCATATTGATTTGATTATAGTGGCTTTAGAGTGCCTTCTTATTTCCGGTAAGGCAAAACCCCCACGCTATTCTTTTTCCAATTTTCCTTGGTTATTCTTGGGCATTTATTCTGCCACATAATCTTTGAGGTCACTTTATCCAGTTTTTTTTTTTTTTTTAATTGTCCTCTTGGTATTCAATTTGAATTACATTACATTTAAATGGAAAATATGGGAGAACTGACATTTCCTAAGTTTCCCAATCCAAGATCTTGTCCTGATCTTGTTTTAAAATCTTCTAGAAGGTTTAATCCCATTTGTGTTTCCATGCTTTTACTTCGTTTCCATAAACAACATATTCTTGGTTAAAATTCTACCAGTCCTCTCTCCGACGGTGACATCACATCCCTTGCACCTCTCCACACAGACACACACCATGTCACTGCCACACGATTTCTCTTTTGAAGATGTGCCACCACCTGTTTCTCCAGCACCCAGAGATGGGCCAGCAGCCTGGGTCCAAAGTTCCTTTCTTTAGTTTGTTTGTTTGAAAGTTTATTTATTTTCATCTACTTGAAAGGCAGAGAAACATAGACAATGAGAAAGAGAGAGAGAGAGAGAGCTCTTCCATCTGCTGGTTCACTCCCCAACTGGCCACAATAGCCAGGGCTGCAGCAGGCAGGAGCCAGGAACCAGAAATTCCCTCTGGGTCTCCCATAGGGGTGGCCAGGAGCCCAGGTACTTGAGCCATCCTGTGTACCTCCTAGGCAAACTAGCAGGAAGCTGGATGGGACGCCCAGCAGCCGGAACCAGAACTTCCATACGGGACATAGGTGTTCTGAGTGGGAGTTTAACCTGCCGCACCAAATGCCTGCCCCAAATTTATTCATTGCAAAGTTTTTGCTTTGGATTTTAACCTTTGAACATAGAGGCTATATATGTAACATGTATGTGTGTGTGTGTATGTACCTACCGACCTCTATCTATATAATTTCAACACTCATCAAAGGGGACACAGGCACATCTTCCTCCCACCCAGGCCCAGGGCCTTTTGTAGATTTCAACCACTGTTACCGGCGCCTCTGCTTTTCTATCAAGAGAGTTCGTGTAAATACGTCAGCAACCATTTGTGCATCTCTCCTTCGACCATTCGTCAGAGGACGGCACCCCTCGCGCCTGTGCTTTCACGCCAGTCCTGTCTTCCCAACACCCTGCGTCAGCACACAGGGCACCCGCCCTCCTGCTCCACACTAGCGTCCCCTGCCCCTCCACACGAACGGCTCCTTTCCCATCTTTGGCCACAGTCTCGGAGCTCCTGCTGCATTTCGCAGATGTAACAGCACATCCAACCAAGTTCCATAATTGAACTCCTTTCTCAAAGGGGCTGGTGCTGTGGTGTAGCGGGTAAAGCCGCTGCTTGCAGTGCCAGCATCCCATATGGGCGCCGGTTTGAGTCCTGGCTGCTCCTCTTCTGATCCAGCTCTCTGCTTTGGGCTGAGAAAGCAGTATCAGATGGCCCAGGCACTTGGGCCCCTGCATCCATGTGGGAGACCCAGAGGAGGCTCCTGGCTCCTGCCTTCGAATTGGTGCAGCTCCAGACATTTGATGGAAGACCTCTCTCTCTCTCTCTCTCTGACTCTGCCTCTAACTCTGCCTTTCAAATAAATAAATAAATCTTAAAAAAAAAAAAAAAAAAGACAACAGTTCCGAAAGTTTGACAACGTCTCGTTGCCCACCCACTGGGAGTGTGCCAGTGGACGCCCCCACCAGCCGGTGCAGCTCTGGCCATTGCGGCCATCTGGGGAGTGAACCAGTGGATGGAAGACCTCTCTCTCTCTCTCTGTCTCTCCCTCTGTCGGTCTGTAACTCTGCCTCTCAAATAAATTAAAAAAAAAAAAGCTTGCATTCCACATCAGTAAGTATAGGTTCTTTGCCCTTGGAATTCTTATCATTTGTGATCGGTTATTGATCTGGGTCGTGAGTCAGGTCTGGTTCCTCCACTCTACTGACTGCTCCACTGGGGCTGTACCCTTGGAGGTCCTTACAGTGTGGCCTAGCATGTTATTTAAAAATGCTGCTTGGATTAATTATTTAATTAATTAATATTTTACAGGATCTGGAGGGAGAAAGACATTATATGTTCTACTAACAGATGTGGGGGAGAAAGCCTGAACCAACCCAGCCACAGTACCCAGGGTCTCCATGAGGGACACAGTCCCTACCCCGGGGCCAGAGGTGTGTGGCTGGGGACCTGGGGCACCGGCTCCAGGGGTTGGGGCCACAGAATCCAGCCTTCTGTTGTGATACAGGAATGCAGGTCCAGCATAGTCAATCTTACCATGTTTAAAGAAGATTATTTATTTGTTTATTTGAAAGGCAGAATTAGAGAGAGAGAAATGGAGAGAGATTTTCCACCTACTGGTTCACTCCCCAAATGGCTGCAATGGCTGGGGCTGGGCCAGACTGAAGCCAGGAGCCAGGAGCTCCATCTGGGTCTCCCATGTGAGTGGCAGGGGTCTAAGTAAGTACTCAGGCCATCATCTGCTGCCTTTTCAGGCACACTGGAAGCTGGGCCAGCAATGGAGCACCCAGGACTCAAACCAGTGCTCCTGTGGTATGCAGTGGCTTAATGTGAGGCACCACTACGCCGGCCCTCAATCTTATCAATTTTTTTAAGAGAAGCTGAAAATGCAGTCTGTACTTGAAGCTGCACTTGACAATGTTGGCATAGGCCCCTGAGACTCAGGCCGCCAATCTGCAGAGCCTGGGCTCCGAACTCTATCGATCCTCGCTCGTGCCTCACTCTCACAGCAGTCCTGGAGCCTGAGGCTCCGAGTGAAGCAGGAATCTGCTTTCGGCCTCCACCAAGGCAGGGCCGTGTGTGCGGTGTGGACGGGAGTGGAGGCCCGAGGCCCCTTCTGAGCTCTCCCATGAGAGAATTCCAGGGGAGAATCAGTCGGGGCATTTCTCAGGAGCGCTTGGCCAAGGCCTTTCCCAGGGTTCGTCCCAAGCCTGTCTGGGCAGGGTGAAGCTTGGCCTGGCGCCCACTGAGCCCCTTGCAGTACAGAGCCGGGCAGG
Source organism: Lepus europaeus (assembly GCF_033115175.1). Lineage (NCBI taxonomy): Eukaryota > Metazoa > Chordata > Mammalia > Lagomorpha > Leporidae > Lepus > Lepus europaeus. Next base: position 12,854,609 of record NC_084835.1, read on the forward strand.
CCGAGCTCACCTCGAAGCCCAGCCAGCCTGCCGCGTCTCTGCTCTCTACGGTTTGCTGTCCGTGCCCATGCACAGCAATTAATCATCACGGCCGAATAACAAGCCTGGGATAATTATCTTGTATTATGAGTGACATCTCGCCCCAGGGAGGCCGCGGCTGCCTGAGAGCTGGCCGCCAAGTGTTCTCTGCCTCTGGGAGCGTGGCAGGTGCAGAGGTACGGAGGGTCCTACGTGGCTCGCTGGGGTGGCTTGGTGGGGCCAGGCACAGCAGGACAAAGGCAGGGGAGATGGTAGGAGCCTGGCACTCAGGGCAGACATAGGCAACCCCCCCCCCCCCGGGGAGGGGGCAATTCCACCTGTTTTGAGATGGGATAGAAGGCCGCTACCTTTGGGCAAGGAAGGGCCACTACATAGGTTTGGCTTTTATTCTAAATTCAAGGGGATGCATTCTCAGAAATGATTCACTGCCAAGTAGGCTGTGGCATTTGGCAGATGCCCCCTCCTCTAGAATTTCCTGCTCATCCATCCATCCTTTCAACACGCACCTTTGGAGCACCTACTGTGTGCCCGTCTAGCCCTGGGAACACTGCAGTGACCAAACAAAGCCCCTATGCCCCGGAGAGCCCTATGCCCCGGAGGAAGGGCCCCCCCAATCCTCGCCCCAGGTTGCCGCTCTCGCACCCCCCGACTCCGGGCGCCCGCGGCCGCCAGGTGGCGCTCTGGGCCTGCGCATGGGCCGCGGCCCGGCCTGGGGAGGGGTGGGGGGGGTGGTCTTGGGGCTGAGACCCGACCCTAGCGGGGGAGGGGCGGCCGGGAGGGGGGCGGGGCCCGCGCCGCAGGTTGTGTGACTTTGGGTTTGACCTGCCTGGAGATGAGCTAATCCCGCCGTATAATAGACTCGCGGGAGATAGGGAAAATGGCTGCGGCGCTATCTGCGTCGCCATGGGGACCATCGCGCGCGCACGGGCGGGGCGCGAGCCTGGAAAAATACAGCCTTTGTCGGCGGCGCGTGTCACTCACGGCGCAGGGACCCCGGGCGGCGGGGCTCGGGGCCTGCGGAGCCCCAGCGGGAAGGCGCTGGCGCCAGGGCCCTGGGGCAGCCGCATACCCGGGCGACTCCCCTGCACCCCCAGTTTTCTACCCCAGCGCTCGGCTTACACCGCACACGGCCCTCGGCCGCCCCGGCGTCTGTCACACTGCCGGCTTTGAGGCTACACGCGCAGGCACAAGGGCGGACCCCCGACGGCCCCTCCTCGGCCCCCGGCAGTGCACCTGGGCAGAGAGGTACCCGAGGCCACAAATGTCCTCATACAGTCCCACGCACAGCCCAGAGAAAGGCTCTACCTGTCAGGAAGTTTGACCCCGTGGACCCACCGCAGACGCACGTGCACGTGGGAGTGCCGGCTCCCCAAACACATGGTGGGGCGCGGCCGCCCGCCTGTGCACAGCGTACTCGCTTCCCCCGGCCGGCACCCTTCAACCGCCTGCTCAGCGCGGGCGCTCGCACCCGCGCCCCTGTGCACCCGCGTCTCCCCTCCCTGGGACGCCCGTGCACCCGGCGTGCCCGCTCGGACAGCCACACCGGCCCCGGGCACACACGTCCACTACGGGGGAGCCCCTGGGCGCGCATTCGCTGCCCGCTTGTCTGATACTCGCGCGCGCGCACCCCCCACAGCCTTGCTTGCTCGGTGCCCACGCACCGGCACGCCCACAAGTGCATCCAAACCCGTCGGGCACACCCGAGGGCGCACACACTCGGCGGCGCGGGCCCCGGGGCGCCCGGCGTGCCCCCCGCGGACGGCTATCTGCCGGCCCATCAGCTCGCGGATCTGCGGTGGTAAATGATGCATTCGATGGCGGGCGCATTTGTTGTGCGCGCTCTGAAAGGGCTCCGATAATCTGGAAGGCAGAGATAAGGAACACCATTTATTCCGCGGCACTTTGGAAACAATTCCCAGCCCTGTACAACCCCATTCTCGGGCAGCCTCCGGGAGCCGGGCAGATAACGATTGGCTATTCATTATCTTCGCCGGGAACAAAGATTAGCCGGCCGAGATGAAAAATTACCCCGGACAGCGGCGCAGCCCCGCGCGGACCCCCCTGCCCGCCGCTGCCGCCGCCGCGGCCGGCCCGCGGGCTCCGCGCTCACGCCCTGCCCCTGCCGGCCGCCGCCTGGCGCTCAGCTCCCCCGGCTCTCCTTCGGGCTCAGCGGTCCGGGGTCCCCCTCTCAGGCCGGCCAGGCCGCCCAGCCCTCGCTCTTTTGTCTCCCGACTCTGGACTCCCGGCCTTTTCGGCCTCTGCCCCTTCCCTCTGAGCACTGGCAGCCGCTCGGGGGTTCTCTACCCCTCTGTATTTTTCGTCCTGGCTCGCTCTCTCCTCTGTCTCTCTCCGGTCAGCAGTCCTGTTCCCTTAATCCCATCTCTCTGACCCTTCTGCCACTTTCTGGTTGTTTGTCCCCGAGTGTCTCCAATCCTGACCCCCGTTCCCACCAGTACTTTTGTTCTCTGTCACTACTGCTGTTTGGGGGAAAAAAAAAATCTGTCCTTGGGTCTCTCTGGGTGGCTCCATCCCTCTCACCTCAGAGGTCCCCACTTCTCTGGGTGTCATGCTGGGTGCCCATCAAACCCGGCCCCTGGCCGCATACCCAAGATGGGTAGACTCTTGCCAGCTCTAGCCTGGTCAGCCCAGCCCAATAACTGGCAGACAGCAGGTGCAATTTGGGGGGAGGGGTGGATGCAAGGTCAGGAACCCCCCCCTCCCGCCAAGGAAAGGAGGCCCCATAGACACCAGGGCCCTCCTGGCTTGGGAACGGGCTAGGGGGTTGGCTTGGCCGGCCCTCCCTTATGAGGGGGGTGCCTTGGGAGCGGGTGGTCCCAGCGAGGCCACCTCATTACAGCAGTTATTCAGCATGGCGCTGGCGACAGCAGATAAGCCTTATCAGCTCATCTTCCCCTCCCACAGACAGACAGAAAGTGCCCGCACAAATGGCACCCCGGAGCTCCGCTGGCGGGCTGCCCTGCTGGTGAGAAAGGGTGCCGGCGGCTGGTGATCCCAGGGGATGCACCCACGGTGTGTCACCCAGGAACGGACTCCTCCACAGACCACAAACACAGGTAGAGAAATACACCCGGTTCAGAGACACAGCCATCTGTACAGACGCCCAGACCACAGCCAGCCATCCCTGCACACATCAATTCACACCCAGGGTCATGCGCAGATGTTCAGACACACTTGTACACATCTCCCCTTCCCTGCCACCAGTTCAAAGTCACACTGACACACACCCATACCTATGCTGTTAAAGACAGATGTACACATGGGCTAATGCTTGTCCAGATACAAACACCGTCCCCCCAGACAGTTATCAATTAGTAAGTAGAATCATACGTGGCTATCCAGACACACACATGCGGACACAGCCAGGAATATACTAGCAAAGAGAGACGCAGCAGTATGTGCCTAGATACATGTGCACATGTGTAGCAAAAACACCAGTTCAAGGACACAGGGTGCCCCCTCGCTGCTCCACACACAGACACACGCATTTACACACAAACACTTGGAAATACCCACTCCCCATGACATGATTCTTGGACACGATGATCCCATAGATACACAGGCACCGGGTCACACACCCAGTCCCACAGTTCCTTTGTGCGGTCTGGGGTCAAGCTCCAGTGCTCTATACACAAAGCCTGAGGAACTCACGAGGAGAAATGGACACAGTGACACATGTGGCAGGCACTGCGTTGTGCTCATGGGCACAGGTATTAACCACATGCACGAAGCCTATACATAACACCTATCAGTGCCATCCCCACTAGATTTCCAGAAAGACCACAGACAGCAGGTGCCACGGGGTGGGGTGAGGTGGGGGACACAGGCACACTCTTCTCTGGGGGCACACCTGAGCACCCAACTGTGGACCCTCGGACACCTGAGTACTTTCAAAGCGAAGCACTTTCTCTTCTGGCCCAAGATCCCCAGGTCATTTTTCTCTCTCCCTGGGCAGCTGGAATGGGATTCTGAAATTCCTGGTAGGGACTCCCACCCTCGCCCCCTGCCTCAGCCTCTTCAGAACAAGCCCTCGGCATCCCGCTCCCTCCAGTGTGGGGATCTGCCTGGGAAGCTCCACTCCTAAGACGCCCATGCCCGCTCTGGAATTGGGAATTGGAGTGGAGGTGGGGAGGGAGAGGGGGTGGGTCTACACTTAGCCAAACTGGCCTGGGAGCCAGGGAGTTGTGCGGGTACCAGAGTGTGGAGCTACCTCTTGAGTGTGCTGATGCCCAGATGGCCTGTCCAGGGACCTTAACCCAGCACCAGCTGTGTGTACAGATGTGTGCGTGTCCGTGAGGGCATCAGTGCTCGGTACCCACGGTTCGCAAGGGTCCTGGGAGAGTCTCAGGACAGAGACTCCCGGAAAGCAGGGGCGCGCGCTGGCGCTCCGGACTGGACCGGAGTGACCTGGGGCGTGGAGGAGCGGACGAGTGCTCCCCGCGTGCTCCGAGGCCCGCGGGCGGCCAGCCTAGCGGCTGGACGGGGCATCCTCCTGCCCTCCTGCGGCGCTCCCGCCCCCTCAAAGTGATGTCGAAATAAAAAGCTGCGGCCAGGGGGGAGGGAGAGGCGGTGAGAGCGCGAGTGAGACTGCAAGGCCAGCGCCTCTGGGGTTCGCCGCTCAGGTCTCTATCTCCTGCCTGCCGTCACCCCCACCCTCGCCGACCAACAGCGCCCAGCAGGCGGACAAAAGCGGCCCGCTGCGCGCTATGCGGCCCCTCGGCTCGCTGGCCCAGCGCTGCTGGTGAGCGCCGCCATCCCGCGCCCGGGCGCCCCGGCCCGCCTAAGCCACGCACCGCACCGTGCTCCTAGCTCCGCTCCGGCCCTGTCCGCCCGGGGGCGCCGCCCACCGCACCGCGCTCGGTAAGTTCTCTCCACTCCACCCGGCTGGCCCGGCCCCGGCCTTTCCCGTCCCCCCGCTCTGCCCGCTGGGCGCCCAAATCGGACGGTCCATTTGGCCCTGTGGTTTCCGTATTTGGGGCTCGCCTTGGCCCTGCTAGCGACTGGCACTCCCGGGCACAGGGACCTATGCCCAGGGAGAATACTCGGGGCCCTGGGGCCAGGAGGCCTGCCTCGGGCCTCCTGCCTGGCCATTTCTCCGAGCCCCAAGCCGACAGCCCTAGGCATTTCCAGAGCCTCGAAAAGCTTCCCCCCTCCCGGTCCCCGAGCAGGAGCCTTTGTCTCCTCCACCCCCCATCCCGGGGCTGCCGAGGCGGATGCGCCCGAGCCGGGCAGCGGAGCGGCGGCTGCACCTGCCGGCCAGTCCCGTGCGCCGGCTTTGCGCGGCTTAACCCGGCTCGCTCCTGCTTGCGCCCCCGCGCGCCGTCCTTTATCCTTGTGAGGCTGGGGTCCGGGTGGGGGAGAGCACCGGGTCTGGAAGGCTCCCCCCTGCCTCAAGCCGGAGTCGGAATCCGTTTAGTGGGATTTCAATAAGAATGGGGCCGCCCGGATTCCGGGATCTGCCGCCGGGAAGGCGTGGATGGCGTTTTGGCTGCGTCTGGACGCGGGGGCATTTAGAATCCTTCGGCGGTAGCCAGGCTGGAACTCCGGGTTGCCCCAACCGCGAGGGGAAAGGCCCCGCGTTCAGGGGGCTCGGGTGTGGCGGCGGCTCCTTTACCGGAAAACAAGGAAGGAAATTCGTTGTTTTGGAAAAAGCCACGTCTCCCCGGGTCGAGAACGCCCGGCGGTGACGAGCTTGGGGGGGGGGGGTGTCTACGCAGGCACCTCGCGTTGGGATTCGTTTACCAACAGGCGAGATTCGAGAACCAGGTAGGGCCAGAGCGTCTGCCCAGGCGTCTGGAGAGCGTTTCCCCAGCAGGGCTCACAAATTGCAAACAAATTGCGTTTAACAAAACGCATTTACCAGTTGACAAGCCGCGGGCCGCCGGGGGCTCAGCGTAAACCAAAGCTGTTGGTGGAGGAGGGAGGAACGCGGCGTGATCCACCGCGGCTGTAACCCAGTAAAAAAGGGGGCGACTGGAATCTCCCAGGCGCCTTGCCACAAGGGGCCGGGACTTCTGGAACCTGGGAACGGGTGTCTGCCATGCCAAACGACTCAAGGTACCAAGGGCTGGGAGCCTCACCCGGAGGCTGGGGGAGATGGGGTCTTTTGATTGGGGGTGAGGGTCGAGCTGGACTTGGGCCCCAAAGAGCAGCAAGGACTGTTAGGGAAAGTCTCCCCTTGAGGACCCTTTTGGAGGCAAAGCTGCTGGCAGACAGAGCAGATCTAAGATCTCCAAGAGGGATTCTGGCCCTCTCTTGCTGGGGTGCCCCCACCTTCTCCTTCACAGCCCTCAAGGCTTTTTGGAGTGTGAGTTGGGGGCCGCTAGGTTGTGGATTAAACGTCCCCGTGGAGGGCAGCCTCTTGGCTAACCGCCCCTCCACTGCAGGCCAATTAGCCAGCCCGAGCAAAAGGCGAGAAGAATTAGGCTTCAAAGAGGGCAAACTTAGGGTCCCAGAGGGCCGCCTGGATGAGCAAAGTTTAAACAAAGGGCATAGAAGGGAGGGCAGCTCTGAGCAGGGGAGACCTGGGCAGTCGTGGGTGCGGTGCGCCAGAACCAGGCTCCCGGCACCAGGTACCCGCAGCTTGCAGGCAAAGCGTCCGAGGCCGTCCCTCTGCCTGTCGGGCTGGGATTCCAGCATCACTTCAAACGGGTCGTTAGGAAATTCGGTTTCGAGGCCGATCTTCCCCAACAAGAAATCTTGCTCCCAGGCAAGGAAAACGGCAGTTTCTTAGTGCGATCAAAGGCAACCGCCGGCATTTTCAGCTACTCTCGGGAGCGAGCAAAAAATCGAAGAGGGGACCGTGCCCCTCCAACGGTGTTCTGGGCACCCCAAAGCCCGACTCGGTCAACGGAAATAAATCTGTTCCCAGCAGGCCTGCAGCGCAGCCCTAGATGGAGCTGGTCCTGGGGGCTGCCCCAGCCCTCCCGGGACGTGGGCTTGTTTGTGGCCGAAGCAGGAGAGGCTCCCGCTGGTGTCGGTCGGTCTGACTCCCACATATCCAGGAGCGCAGACCCTCCTTTGCGCGCAGCTCGGAGCGGTTTCTCTCTCCCAAGCGGGTTCGTTCCTACCGGAGAACGCAGCAGTCCCGCGTCCAACGCAGGAGCTCCCGCGGAGGCGGAGGCGCGGCCCAGCCAGCAGCCTGCCCGCGGAGTCGCCAAAGCACCCCCGGGAGCGCCCGAGGGACCTGGCGGGACGCCCCCGTCCCCGTCCCTCTCTACGTCCAGGTCGCGCGGGCAGGGAGGTCGGTGCGGGTCTCCCGAGGCCTCTGCCCAAGCACTGCTTCACCGCCCCGCTAAGCCCCTCTGCGCGGCGATTTTCTGAGCTGCCGAGCGGGGTAATTAAATCCCCTGGCCTGCCGTCCGCTCCGCGCCAGGCGGGCGGGCAGCGCAGGGCTTCCGCTCGGGCAGGGGACCCAGCCGGACTGGCCACCTCTACGCCCGCGGGGGCCAGGACGCTGCCCCGGAGAGGCTGAGTTCGAAGCGCAGACTCCGCAGACACACCTTGAGCTTTTTTTTTTTTTTTTTTTTTTTTAAAGCGCGCCTTTGGCAGAAAAAGGCGAATTACCTGCTTTGTCGAGGGCCCTGCGCGGCCACTTCCCTGCGATCTGCGGCGCTGGTCGCTGCCGGCCGAGAAGCTTCCGCTCGGCTCCGGCGTTCCCGGCCCCGCGACCGGCTGACAGCGGCCGCTCGGCCTCGCGCGGGGTCCGGGGTTCGAGCTCCGCGAGCGGCCGTGCCCAGCGCGGGGTATCTCCCGGGCCGCGGCGTCCTGGAGAGGCTCCGGTAGGCTCCGTGGCGATCTCACGTTACGCGCTGCTGGAGGATGGCGAGCGAAAGGCCAGGAGAAGTTAGAAACGCTCGCGAGGCCGCCGGCCCGGCCCTCCCGCGCCGCTAGCGGGCACCGCTCACCTGCCCCGCCCGGCCGCAGAGGCCCGGCTCCCGAGGCCTGTGGCGCTCCCGCTCCCGGGTCCCGCGCGCTTTCCCGGGCGGACGCCGGCCCCCTCTCCTGGGGAGCGCAGTTCCGGGCTGGCCCGGCCCTGCGCGCCCCGGAGTGGAGAGGAACGGGAGGAGCAGCGGGTCCCCGAGGACCCAAGACGCGCCGGTTCCCAGCCCAATGCGCCTCCGCCCTCCCCCCCCCCCCAGCCCCCACGCCTTTACCTGCGCCGGGGACCGGACAAACGGACGCCAGACGCAGAGGCCGGGGGAGGCCCTAGCCAGGGCCCGCGCCCCCCTGGGCGCTGCCCCGAGCTGGCCTGGCAGGAGGTGACGGGGGCGCGCCGGCGGAGCTGGGCCCGGCTGGGCGCCCCCCGAGCCGAGGGGACCGAGGGCTTTCCTCCCTCCTCAGATTATTAAAAAGTTCATTTCCTGGCGAATCGGGTGACGTCAGGGGCCCGGCGTCGCGGTGGCGGGGCCGCCCGGCCGGAGAAGCCGCCTCCAGTTACCCAATTACCGACTGTCAATCCTGCCGCCCCTCCCCCAGCCTCCCGGGGGTGGCCCAGACCCCAGCCCTCCCCAGCACCGGACCCACCTGGGATCCCTCTGGACTTGTGCACTGCGAGCGCTGTGCCCAGCGAGGGGACAGTGGCTGGAGGCCGTCGGTGCCTCCCCCGGCAACCCGCACCTGTCCAGGCTCCCCCCCAGGTGTGCGCCTGGCACACCCCATCCTCGGTGTGAGGCTCCCTCCGAGCCCTCGTCTCCCCAATCCGAACAACCGAGGGTGGGGGAAGCAAAGACCTCGGTGCGTCCGGCCCCCTCGACCCACGCAGCGGGCCTGGGGGCGGGAGGTGTGCGGAGGGCGACTCCAGGTGACTCAGGGGACAGAGTCCTAAGGCCACCTCCGCCCCATCCCCTGGGTCCGCCTCAGGGACCCGCGGGAGGAAAAAAATGCCTTCTCCTGCCCGAGGCGTCTCCCTCGAGCCCGCGCCGGCGCCAGGGCCGGCTCCACCGCCTCGCCCCGGGCAGTTCGGCCGGGGGGTCTGCGAAGGCCACGCCCGGGGAGGGGACACCGCCTCCCCCTCTCTGGAGCCGCCGGCCTGGCCACCTCCCCCCCGGTCAAGCATAGCCCCGAGCGGCCGCGTACTTGGGGCCCAGGTGCCTTCTAGGCCCTCGGCTCCGGCTGTCCCGCAGCGGCCCTCGGAGCCCTCCCACCCGCCGCCCAGCCAGCGCCCGAGTTGGGAGAAGGAGCGGTCAGGCTGGGAGCTGGACTCGGACTGACCGCGACCCGCGGTAAAGGAGGTGGGGCTTCCTCCAAGAGAGCGCAGGGGCCGGGGTCCCGGGCACAGGACCCCGGGGCTCCAGGGGAGGGAGAGGGGGAGGCCGGCTTGGTGCTTAGTGACCGGGAGGGGCCAGCGGTCGCAGGACACCGAGAGCCCGCAGGAAGGGGCGCAGGGGCCGGCCGGGGGCGAGGGTCCCGGGCGGCGTTGGCAGCAGGGGCCGCCGGGAGGGCGCTGGGAGGGGGCCCGCCGGCGGAGGGGGCCGGCCGCGGGTCAGTCCGGCGGTCCGCGGCCCGGGAGTTTCGGGCGCAGCCAATGGGGGGCGGAGGCTGGGCGGCGCGCCGCGCTGATTGGCTGGCGCTGGCTTCTTAGGCGTGCGCGGCCCCCGCTTCATGTCTGTGCAGGAGTCGGCAGCTGGCGCCAGGGCGGCCGGAGGATGCCGAGGGGCCGGAGCCGGGCGGGCCCGAGGCCGAGGCGCGCGCTGCCCCCCGCCCCTACCTCGTGAGCCCTGCCAGCCTCCCGACGCGCCGTCCCAGGGCCCGCCGCCCCCCAGCGCCCCCTGCGCTCGGCTCCCGCGTGCCTCCTGTCCCCACGGCGCTGCGCGTGTAAGTTTGGGGTTCGAGAGCCGGCAGGGGGCCTGCGGCTTTCTTAGCTTCAGGGTCTCTGCGGATGACTGCGAGCCGCGCCGAGCTGGTGGGCGATCGCTCTGCTGTGCGTGGGCAGGGGTACTGAGGGTGTCGTGCGCCCGTGCGCTGGGAAGGGAGTTGGGGGGCGCCTGGCTCTCAGCCACCGGCTCCTGTGCGCATTTGGGGCGCCCAGGTCAGCGGTGCGCCGCCTGCGCCGTCGGTGCGTGCGTGTCGGGGGGGTGGGGTGAGAACCTGGCTTTCTAACTTTTGGTCCGTGTTTCTGTTTTTGTCCCCGAGGGCGGGGGCCCAGTGTGAGCGCCCGCCTTGGGCACCACTCTGTGTGTGTTGGGGGTCGCGGGCGTCGGGACCAGTCTCTGTGCGTGACCCCGAGTGCACGAGTGTTGGGCTCCGGGGCTGCGGGTCACCACGTGAGAGTGCGGGGCTGGGCACCCTCCCCCGCCTTCCTTTCGTTTTGAGCTTTGCGCTGTCCTCGCGCCGGAGGCTGGCCCGCCGCAGGGCTCCGCTGCGGCCCAGTGGCGTGCGGGACGGCGCGTCGTGGGACTTGGAGGGCGGTGTCGGGGGCCGGAGGCACCCCTCACTCTCCCTTCCGTCGCTCAGGGCCGCCACTGCCTCCACCCAGACCCTGAACCTCGGGCCATGGAGGTGGCGCCGGAGCAGCCGCGCTGGATGGCGCACCCCGCCGTGCTGAATGCGCAGCACCCCGACTCGCACCACCCAGGCCTGGCGCACAACTACATGGAGCCCGCACAGCTGCTGCCCCCTGACGAGGTGGACGTCTTCTTCAACCACCTCGACTCGCAGGGCAACCCCTACTACGCCAACCCAGCCCACGCACGGGCGCGCGTCTCCTACAGCCCCGCGCACGGTGAGCCCGGGCCCGTGGGTGACCCAGAGTGCAGGCGCCGCGCGCCAGGCGAGGGAAGGGAGGAGGGCCCTGCTGTTGGCTTCCCGGATGTGGGATCCGCAGGGATCCGAGCAGCTGAGAAATCGGGGAGGGAAGGGGGGCTGCAGCCTCCTGGGGAAGACTGGGGACCAACGGGGTTTCTGTCCATTTCCAGCTGGCTCCTGAGGGTACCCCGTAGGCCTTGGTCCCTCAGCCTTGGCTTGGTAACTCTGATTGCTAGCAGCTGGCGCGCTGTGTTTCTGGTGTTCTTTGGGGAGGGGGCTCCTGCTGGCTGGTTTCTGAGTTGTGACCCTGTGTGTCTGTCTAGGGCGCAGCCCAGCCCCCTGCCTCCCTGACCCACTCTCCTTCCACCTGCAGCCAGGCTCACCGGAGGCCAGATGTGCCGTCCACACTTGTTGCACAGCCCGGGTTTGCCCTGGCTGGACGGGGGCAAAGCAGCCCTCTCTGCTGCCGCCGCGCACCACCACAACCCCTGGACCGTGAGCCCCTTCTCCAAGACACCGCTGCACCCCTCAGCTGCTGGAGGCCCTGGGGGCCCGCTCTCCGTGTACCCAGGGGCAGGGGGAGGGAGCGGGGGAGGCAGTGGGAGCTCCGTGGCCTCCCTCACCCCCACTGCTGCCCATTCTGGCTCTCACCTCTTTGGCTTTCCGCCCACACCGCCCAAAGAAGTGTCTCCAGACCCCAGCACCACAGGGGCCGCCTCCCCGGCCTCCTCTTCTGCAGGGGGTAGCGCGGCCCGGGGGGAGGACAAGGACGGGGTCAAGTACCAGGTGTCGCTGACCGAGAGCATGAAGATGGAAGGTGGCAGTCCCCTGCGCCCGGGCCTGGCCGCCATGGGCACGCAGCCCGCCACACACCACCCCATTCCCACCTACCCCTCCTACGTGCCGGCTGCCGCCCACGACTACGGCAGCGGTCTCTTCCACCCAGGGGGCTTCCTGGGCGGCCCGGCCTCCAGCTTCACCCCTAAGCAGCGCAGCAAAGCACGCTCCTGCTCAGGTAAAGGCTGGGGCTGGGCTCTTGGTGGAAGTGGGGGTGGTTGGTGCCTTTGGGGCGCACTGTGAATTTGGAGAGGGGATCTGGGAACAGGTGATGCTCCTCTCTGACAGCCCCTGACAGACGTCTGCGACCTCAGAACGGGGGAGAGGGGATCCTGAAACTTTGTCCCTTCTTCTTAAGTGTCCCTGGTGGCCATCAAAGCCCCATCCCCTGCCCTACACCCCTTGCCACCTGCCCTCCCAAGTTGGCCACTGCCAGACCAGAATGGGAATTCCCCCTTGCCCTCCCCAGATCTTAAGTGAAAATTCGAGCAGCCTTATGACTGAGAGCGCGGGAATGCAGGCTGTAGGCGAGAAGCAGGGCTGCGTGTGCGTGTGTGTACGTGTGTCTGTGTGCACACGCACACGTGTGAGCTTCAGGCACTCCTGAGGTCCAGAGCCTTCAGGAATCTGGTTCTCCAAGTTAATCAGTCTGATCCTGGGATTTTGATGCCTCCTGATCTCCTTGGGAGATCTGCCCCAAGCAAAATCCCCTGGACTTGCTCCTGCCCGGGTGAGCCCTCCGGCCCTCTCTCCCAGGGCGGCTGAGGCTGCGGGTGCCCGCACCCCCTATGCCCGCAGTGACCGGCTGGGGCCAGGCTGAATTTGTCTAGGAATCTGGCCGTTGACAAACACCCGAGGCTAGCTTGGGGGCCCTGCTGTTAATAGCTGGCAGGGGAAGATTCCTTAAACTTTCATCCTGAGTACAGGAACCACCGACAATTTTCGAGTGAATCGGGGAGAATTTCCTGGGGCAGCCTGTGGCTGCTGGCTCTGGCCCCCGGCTCCCGCTGCCCCGACTCCACTCGGGGGTCCCCGGTTCCACTCAGACCGGCCAGCTTGCATTTTCTTAGTCCTTTCTCTCAAGTTAGTTTTCATTTTATTTGAATTCCAGATGGCCTCTCAACAAAATGAAAAAAAAAAAAAAAGCACCACTAAACCAACAACAAAACAAAACAAAACAAAAAGGCCACTTAGTTTCAAAGTGAAAGAGCCTCCTTTTAAATTTTGCTTTAAAGACTGACAGCTTGGATCCGGATCCAGGAATGGATCGGAGGGCTTCCGAGGAAGGGGAGAACAGCTGGGGGCAGATAACTTTTCTTTCTGACCCTGGACGGGGAGCAGAAAGCCCGAGAGGGTGGAGGGTGCTGACTGGGGACGCACACCGGGCGGGAGAAAGGAGAGAGGTGAAATCGCGGGCCCAAAGGTGGCCCCTGGGGCGGGCCGCAGCCAGGTGGGGCTGGGTGACTCCCACCCCCGCCCTGCCCTGGGCAAAGTTTGCTGTAAATACCCTCTCCTGGCCCTGACCCCGTGCCGTCCTCCTCCCTTGTTTCCCTTTCTGCCCCGGGAGGATTTGTCATGGGGGATTTTGGCCGTAAACGGTTTTGGGGACCCTCTCCCAAGTTCCTCCCTCTCCCAGGTCTGGGACTGAAATCAGCCCAGATGCAGCCTGGCCGGGCGGACCGCATGCCTGAGTGGCGCCCAGCGCCGGCTCGGCTGCCCAGCCGCCCGCCCTGGCTCCCGCCCGTGACCTTGTCTCCCCTCCTGTCACCATCCAGAAGGCCGGGAGTGCGTCAACTGCGGGGCCACGGCCACCCCTCTCTGGCGGCGCGATGGCACTGGCCACTACCTGTGCAACGCCTGTGGGCTCTACCACAAGATGAACGGGCAGAACCGGCCGCTCATCAAACCCAAGCGGAGACTGGTAAGGCGCGGCCAGGCGGGCTGGGACCCGGGGCCGGGGAAGGGACCCCCGCCTGGACGGGTCAAGGGGGAGAAAACCCGACTGTCCTGGCCGAGCAGACTGCACTAAAACCCCTCTGACATTAGAGTTGCTGCAGCGTCCTTCTTTCTGGCCAGACCTCATCAGCAGCCCACCGGCAGCCCCGAGTCACCGGCTCAGGGATGCCCCCTCGCTGAGTGTCCAGGGGCCACCTCCCGGCCTCTGGCCTCTGTTTAACTCTTTATAAAAATAGGGCCGTGAAGTACTTTTCCCCGTGGCTGGCTCTGGGCAGCCTCCCGCGGCTTTCCAACTCCCAATCTCCTCCCGCTTATTTAAATAAAACACACACACTCATGCCGGCCACCAAAAAAACCTGCCCTTTATTATTTTTCCATGGAGTCACCTATACTGTGTATTTTCATTTGGGTGATTTAAAAAAAATGCCCTTTCGGATCTCCTGCCGGAGTTTCCTATCCGGACATCTGCAGCCTGAAGATAAGGAAACTCCGTGTATCTGTTTCCGGACTCTGTGAGTTGTGAGAGTCTCCCCGGCTCAGTCCTGCCTCTCGCTGGGCTGTTTTGAAATTTCTAATACCCTCCGCTCTGCAAATAATGCGCAAAATGCTAAGAATAATAAATATATTTTTTCAGGGCGAAGTGATTTATGAGGCTTAAATCGTTCCCCCGCTTTGGGGGCCCTTTCTACCCGCCTGGAGCGAGGGCGGGGTGAGGGCCCGGGTGGAGGGGGGTGGAGGATACGGCGTTGGCCCCTGAGTCAGAATTCCAGCTTCAGGCCTCTTACTCACCCTGCCCCTCCCCGCCCCCGCAGCTGCAGTCCCTCATCCCCTCCGTGGCCAGGCTCGGGCCTGGGGCCATTCCCGATGCTGCTGGCCTCAGCTCCCTCCACCACCCCCTCCCTGGGCCTGTGGCCTCCAGCAAGGGGCTGGGGGGGACCCCCGCCTGTGGGCGTGGGGCTGGCGCTGGTAGAGCTGGGGGCCGGGGTAAGGGTCTGCTCTCTTGGAGAAAGGCTCCTCCTCACTTTCTCCCAGGCATTTCCTGAGGGAATGGGACACAGAGGGGCTGGGAGGGGGAGGTTTGGGGTCATGGGGCTGGACCAGCAGCCCAGCACCTGGCCCAGCTGGCTACACATGGACATGTGTCTCTGGCCACATGCACGTGACTCCTGCCCACTTGAAACGTGGAGCGTGCAATCGAAGGAAGGGCATTTTTAACCTTGTTATGTCGCAGTCTGACTTAAATAGGCCCATGTCAGTGGCTGCCTGGCCCTTCCCCTAGCCATCCTGGGCAACCTGCGGGGTCTCTGGCCCTGGCCTCCCGGGACCCTGACTCATCCAGGATTATGGATTCCGAGGGAGGCTCTAGAGCCTGGGGGCCGCCCTTCTCAGGCCCTCAGTTTCCCTGGTCACGGAATTGGATTGCTCAGCAGCTGCGTGAGGGGGCTGAGTTCCCCGTCTCGATTTTGCGATCCCCTGGACTCTCAAAGCCGGCTTCTGAGAGCTCTTTCTTCTAGAGCTCCGTGATTCTCGGACTTGTGGAGTTCTCAGATTCTGAGATTCCTCGGTCCTGAGAGGTCTCCCTTCCCCTGTGAGGTTGAGCGCTCCCTTGGCGGAGCGGGTGGAGGCGGTCAGGGAGGGGGGTCGAGGCGGGGCGTGGGAGCCAGCCCGCTGACGCTGCCCGCCCTCCCCGCCCTCCCAGTCCGCCGCCAGGAGAGCAGGCACCTGCTGTGCGAACTGTCAGACGACAACTACCACCTTATGGCGCCGAAACGCCAACGGAGACCCTGTTTGCAACGCCTGTGGCCTCTACTACAAGCTGCACAATGTGAGTGCGCCCCGCCCCGGCCTGCCTGCCCCTCCCCAGGGACCTCTGCTCTTTGTGCTGCCAGGCAAGAGGCCCCAGTCACAATATCCAGCTTGGCTTGGCTTGGGAAGCTTGCTGCTGCCCGCACAACAAGCCCTGGGCGCCAGAAGGCCCTCCCATAAGAGGGGTCCCTGCTTAAAGGACAGAGCTGGCTGGCAGGGCCCAATGGGTCCAGGGAGGTGGGAGGTGGGATCTCTGTGTTTAAAAAAAAAAAAAAAAAAAAAAAAAAAAAAAAAAAAAAAAAAGCTGTGGGCAGTGGTTTACACACTGGAATCCCACATCCTAGCACCCGGGTTTGAATTCTGGCCCCACCTCCTGACTCCAGCTTCCTGCTAAGGCAGACCCCGGGCGGAGGCGGCCGTGATGGCTCAAGCAGTTGGGTTCCTGACACCCCAACACTGGGAGACCCGGAATGAGTTCCTGGCTAGGATTGAGAGGGCTAGGCCACTGCGGGCATCTGGCCAGTGAAGCAGCTGATGGCAGCTCACTCTGACTCTTTGCCTCTAAGTAAATATACTTTAAAACTTCAAAATGTATAGAAACTGTAATAAAATAAGATGCTGGGGGTGGGAAGCATCTCAGTTGTCTGGCATTGTTGGTGGAAGGCTGAGTGAATGCCTGGAGTGGGCCAGTCCTGTCCAGCCAGAGCTGCCCTCCTGACAGGGTAGCGGCTGATGAGGGCAGGGCTGCAGTTTGCGTCTGGAGATTGGCCCAGAGGCATGGCCGATTTCCTGGGGACCCCTAGGCCAGGCCTGCCTTTGCCCCGCCTGTGCAGACGTCCAGCAGGGGGTCCTGCTGGGGAAGGGACCTTGACCCCTGAGGGCTGCCTCTGGTTGCCTCTAGGTTAACAGGCCACTGACTATGAAGAAGGAGGGGATCCAGACCCGGAACCGGAAGATGTCCAACAAATCCAAGAAGAGCAAGAAAGGGGCGGAGTGCTTCGAGGAGCTGTCCAAGTGCATGCAGGAGAAGTCGTCCCCCTTCAGTGCGGCTGCCCTGGCTGGACACATGGCACCTGTGGGCCACCTCCCGCCCTTCAGCCACTCAGGACACATCCTGCCCACCCCGACGCCCATCCACCCCTCCTCCAGCCTCTCTTTTGGCCACCCTCACCCATCCAGCATGGTGACCGCCATGGGCTAGGGACAGCCTCCCGCTGGACGACAGGGCGATGCTGAGGAGGGCGGCTGGCGGATTGAGGCTGGACACTCCCAGGATGGGTGGACCGACCCCTGGCTGCCCAGCCCTCCCTGCAGATTGCTGCCGCTCCTGCCAGCCCAGCCAGAGCCTGGGCCCCTCTCCCTTGAGGGCCCCGTGTCGGCCTGGGGGCAGTTACTGTGAACGCTCTCAGCCGGGATGAGAGAGGCCGCCCGTGTGCACGGCTGCCGCCCAGCCAGGGTTTCCTTGGTGGACAACTCTGTGGAGAGCAATTTAAAAGGACAACTTGGGGACAGAAAAGGAGGGGGCGGGGAACAGATGAAGGAAATCCTATTTTGAAGGAAAAAGGAGTAGGCAAAAATAATTTATTTTGCTCTTGTTTCTAACAAGGACTTGGAGACTCGGAGATTTGAGCTGTCCCAAGCTCTCCCACTTCTCCCCTGGGCCTGTCCACCTGCCAGGGCCGCGGCGTGGGGTGGCATGGGGCAGAGGCAGATCTGCGGGACCCCAGCCTGCACCCCCTTCTCCTCCTCTGGCTGCCATCTCCCAAACACCACCGAGGGGCCGGTGGCCGGGCCCTGGAGGCAGAGACAATCGCGGGCGGTCCGGTCCGGCGCAGATTCCCAGGCCAGGGCTGGGTCACAGGAAGGAAACAACATTTTCTTGAAAGGGGAAATGTCTCCAGATCGCTCCCTTGGCTCGGACAAGGCCGAAGCTGGTGTGACCCATGTCCCCTCCGCGGGCCCAGGTCACGGCCCGCCTTCTGCCAGGCAGACCCCCTGTAAATACCGCCTTTTTCTGCAAATCCCTCCACCCTTCCCCTCTCACTCTGAGACGAAAGAAAAAAAAAAAAAACATTAAAAAAAAAAAAAACTACATAAGCTTAACTCGCTGATGAGTTAGTCGTTTTATTTTTTAAACTTTTTTTTTTTGGGTCCAATTGTACGGTGCTGCAGAAGTTGCGCTCTGGAAGGGAATCAGACTGCAAATAGGTTGGCGCTTTCGCAGTTACGTTTGCAAAAAGTGCTTGGATCCCAAGGCCCTAGCAGGGAAGCTGAGGGCTGGGGTCAGGGTGGGCGCCTGTTGGCTGGCTGGCGTTGTGTAAAGCCAGAAGTTGGGGTCACCTCCCGGCTGGGGTCCTGGGGGGTCTGCTTCACTGTGGCTCTCTGGATCCTTCCCAAGGTACAGCTGTACATAGACGAGTCCCGAGCTCCGGCTGTGTCCGCGGTGGTGGCGGGGTGCGGCGGCCCGGGACGAGGGCTGTGCAATAGGGCAGGCTGCCGCTGCGGGAGCACCGTGGCCAGAGTAACTTATTTTGTACTCGTATCGCAGAAGCAGAGGAATCGGCAGTATTTTCTGTTTTTATGTTTTATTTGACCGGTTTTATTTTGGATTAGTGAACTAAGTTATTGTTAATTATGTACAACATTTATATATTGTCTGTAAAGATTGTATGCTATCCTCCTATTCCTCTAAAGTGAATACTGTTAAGAATAATAAAATACTTTTTGTGAACGCCCCGGCATGTCTTGGGAGCTCCCGGGGCTGCTGGGTCCCGGGTGTGGATCTGCGAGCTGTGTGGTGCTGCTCCTGCTGCCTGTCGTGGGGTGGAAGGGAGGGGCTTCTAGAGTATGGGGTGGGGCCCTGTTTGGCCTGGGTTTGAAGGTTGGATTTCACATGGATGTCCTGGTACCCCTCCTCTGAACTGCTTCCCTGCGGGTCTCCTCCTTGTCACCTCACAGAGGTCCGTGTTGCTGGGTGCCCACTGTGGAGGTGGAGGGAGGAGTCTCCAGCCTTTGGGCCTTCTCCTCATGGCTCAACAAAGTTCCTGTGGGGAGTGGGGAGGCTCTTGCAGAGCCCAACAAGGCCTGACTCCACCCCCGGCCCCCATTCACCTCCTCTCAGTTCTGGTTTCTGATTCCTGCTCATTGGCCAACATGATTACTGGTGTCTGTTCACTGATGCCACTGACTGCTGTCATCTGGGGTCGATGATGGTGGTCATCAGAGACAGCCACCATGACTGCCGTTCCTGGTCAAGACACACACGACCACCAGAGCTCTCTGATCACCAACAGTTATCTACCAGTGTTTCATCCATGCTTCTCATCAGCGATGTGTCTGGTCACCAGCGGCTCCCAGTAGTTGCCACACCACATCTGATCACGAATATCTTTTCTCATCGATGTTTCTGACACCTGTGTGTTGGTCACCATGCACCCTGTCACGCATGTGCGAGGTCATCTGTGTTACCCAAGTCATGGGTTAGTGTTCATGATGGATTGTGAGCTGTGATCTCCAGCCGCTCCAATCACACTATTTCCCCTCACCAATGTTTCTGTAGCCATGTCCATGTCACATGACCAATATCTCCTATTGACAATGGCCCTGATTATAGAATCCTCTCTCGCCATGGAACTTTCCATCAGCGTGGTTGGTCTCCGGTGACTGGGTACCAAGTTCCCTGGCGTCTGGGATCATCAGCACCAGTGTCTCTGATCACTAAATTCTCGGGTCATCGGTGCTGCGGTCACACACAGCTGCCCTCACCACACTCCCTGGAGCCGCGTCTGAAGGCGCCGAGTCGGATCACCAGTGTCTCCTGCATGCTTGGGCATCAAGGACCAGTGCACCCCACGCTGTCATCACTACTGCTCTGATGCCTCACATCCTCTGTCTCTCATGTCCCCAGGTGCTAGTTCTGGCCACCAGGCCTCTGAGCACTGCCTCCGGTCATTAGCGCGTGGCACGCCCCTCTCAGGTCAATGCTCCGTCTGAATGACAGCATCTCTGGCTGACTCCTCCGGCCGTTCCTGATTGCCAGGTTCCCTGGCTGATCACCGATGTCTTTGGTCCAGGAGATTTTGGCTTAATCCTGCTACAGACTGCTGGTGTAAGCAGGGTCACAGAGCTGGGGAGGCCACCAGCTTGTCCCAGCCGTCAGGATGGAGTGGCATGGGCGGCTCTGGGACTCACCATGGACACC
Organism: Lepus europaeus; assembly: GCF_033115175.1. Classification (NCBI taxonomy): domain Eukaryota; kingdom Metazoa; phylum Chordata; class Mammalia; order Lagomorpha; family Leporidae; genus Lepus; species Lepus europaeus. Next base: position 12,874,212 of record NC_084835.1, read on the forward strand.
CGTGCCCTGTGTCTCTCCACTCCCCTGCCCACTTCCCTCCCTGTAGACTGGGTACCCAGAGCAGACGGTGCAGTGGCCCTGGACCCCCAGGCCCTCTCAGCAGCTCCTCTTCCTCACATCCAGCTGCAGAGTAACCAGGCCTCGCGTCTTCCTGCCAGCTGTAGCCACCGTGAGGGCAGGGACGGACACAGCTGCAGGCTTTGTGCCTAGGTGATCACGGATTCAAGTGTGCACAGGTACGTGCTTGCAGCACAGCTCCCGGACACGAGCACTCCAAAGACAACAGGAATTCCTGCCTTTGAGGAGCTTACGTTTGACGCATTCAGCGAGGCAGCATTCCTGGCCTCCTGGAAACCCTGCTATTTGACCCAAAGCCCATTGCTCAGAGCCAGAACCTGGAGCCCGGGGTTGAAGTCTAGAATCTTGCAGCCTAGAAGCTAAAACCAGGCACCACAGCTCTGTGTCCCAGCACTCTCTAGCCCAGCGCCCCAGATGAAAAGCACAGAGGCCGGCACTTAAATACAGAGCCTGGAGCTTGGAGCTCAGAACCCAGAACTTGGAGACAGAGCCAGAGCCTCAACCTAGCATCCAGATCTCAGAACACGGAGTCTAGAACCTGGGGCCCTGAACGTGGAACCCCAAATCTACAACCTGGAGGCTGGTACCCAGAAAACCATAGCTTAACACCAAGGACATGGAGAATGAGGCTGTAGGCCCCAGAGCCTAGAACACCAAATCCAGAGCTTAGAACTCAGCTCAGGGCCTAGAGGGAAGAATCCAGAGCCCAGAGCTCGGGATGAGCATCCGAGGAGCCCACCTTCTTTCTTGTTCCCCCTGGCTTATGTCCCTTCCCCTGTCAATCAGTGTTTTGAGAGCACCGAAGGCCAGGCCCAGTGGTGGGTACCCGGCAGGAGCAGATGGGTGGGCTCCTTCTCCCTGTGGAGGCAGCTCCAAGAATGCAGGGACTGTGTGTTGTCCCTCTTCTGTCCCCTGTGTCCCTCACTGGCTTGTGGGAGGTGCAGAGATTCCTCTTTGTATCCCACAAGTGTCTGTCCATGGGCCCTGTTTGTTCCCAGAGTGTGGGGTGAGAATGACATCCACCGAGACTCTTGCTCTGGTGACAAATTCTGGTAGGCAGGAGCCGTTTCTGACCAGGAGGCATTGGCCAGAGCTCGGAGAGGCAGGGGGAGGTGTGGAGTGGGGCGCAGGGTAAGGGCTCAGGTTCAAGTCCTGGTTACTTTGGAACCACAGAGCCCAGGCTCAGAGGGCTGCTGTTCCCTGCTCTGTAAACCCATGAGCTCCCCACAGCGCCTCCCACTGTCCACTGTGTAGGGCAGCCAATTTTGATTCTGTGGCCACAAAATGCGCAGCGAGGCCAGACACATGGGGCAGGTAGTGTGAGCGACTGACTGCCTTTAGCAGGGCGATGGCGGCCTTTATGATTCCGTGGGGCCTGGCGCCAGGGTGGCCGGGGTGGGGTCAGCCTTTGTTCCATCTGTTTGCACCCAGGTGGGGCTGGCCGGCCCACAACTCGGCTTGGGTCCACAGCCCTTCCTCCCTTCCTCTTGCTGGGCCTCTTCCAGGCCTGGCTTCTTCCATTCTCCGTAGGAAGAAACCAAGTTGCCTTTGTAACTCTTAGGGTCCAGCCCAGTGCCTTCTGCCTGCCGGTAACTGAGAGACAGACAGAGAGAGACAGAGAGAGACAGAGAGACAGAGAGAGAGAAAGGAACAGTCTTCCTGGTCTCCCAGGGCTGCAGAAACAGGCCGCGCCCCAGGGGAAAAATGTCCAAAGGAATGAGGAATGCCGGCCGCCACACAGGCCTGCCAGCAGCGCTCACCTGAACCACAGGAAATAGAGCAACCAAGGTAGAGGTAGTCCAAGGTAGGCCAGCCCGAAATGAGTTTCAAGATCAAAGGTATCCCTGCAAAGCGCTGGTGTGTGTGTGTGTGTGTGTGTGGTGTTTAGGCAAAATGATAGAACGGTTCCAACTTTATCTGTAAAAACTCACACATGAGACTAGCAGAATTAAGTCAGAAAATTAGGAAAGTGAAGTGTATGTGTATGTGTGATGGTTTCCAATACTAAACAGGATTCTGTTATCACAATCGTTCAAACCTTGTGGTTCTGCCATAAGAATAAGCAGATCAATGGGCCAGACTCTATTCTTTACAAGATAATGGATGATAAAGGAGCTTTCCCGAATCAATCAAGGCCGCAGCGACCAGCTGGTCAGCATCCCGCTGGGATCATCTCCTCCAGAGACCTAGCCCACCAAGGCACAAGTTCTGTCGGGGCTGTGTGGTGTTTTGCAAAAAAAAAAAAAAAGAATGGGTCACAAGTGATTTTAAATTAGGGACTCTCCCCTGAATAGGCAGAAGTCTAGGCCATTTCTGAATCTCTCTACTCAGATGCAAGGAGACTGCTTCTTCCCGAAGTCCTGCTTCCTCCCCTTCACCTGACCCCCGTCCCTGTCCCCGTGTCTGCTTGGGTCCTGGGGACACTGAGTTTGAGTCCTGACAACTCCACACATGTCTGTTGTAGGCCTGAGACAGATGCAGTCTTCACACCAAGCACTGCAACCTACCCAGCTGGGCCACCCCCCAAATGGTGAGAGCGACTCACTGTACCCCACTAGGCTCCATCAGCCTCTCTAGGAACCAAGAGTTTCCCAGATGCAGAGGAGCTGCTGAACAAACCAGAAGAGCCTGCTTGTGCTCCAGGCTGGGTGGCAGGCTCGCCTGGGACAGTGCTTCTGCAATCAGCTCTGAGCTCATAACCCCCGTTCCAGGACTTCAGTGTTAGGTTTCCATCCAAGCACCTTTTGCAAGAAGCTCTTGGCACAGATTTTTAGGACATGATTTACAAAACCAAGAGATGGCGTACTACCTCAGAAAGGGGGAAGGGCAGAGTAAATATCCAAAAGAAGTGAAGACAGGGACTCACAGAGATGTTGGCCCACGCATGTTCACAGCAGCATGATTCGCCAGTCAAAAGGCGGAGACAGGGGCTGCAGCTGTGGTGCTGCGGGTTAAGCCGTCACCTGGGAGGCTGGCAGCCCATATCAGAGTGCCAGTTTGATTTTCAGCTGCTCTGATTCCAATCCCGCTCCCTGCTAATCTAATGTGCCTAGGCAGGAGGCAGAATATGGCCCAAGTACTTGGATTCCTGCCATCTATGTGGTAGACATGATGGATTTCCCAGCTCCTGGCTTCAGCCCAGCCCAGTCCCTACCACTGGGCCCATCTGAAGAGTGAACCAGCAGATGAAGGATCCTTTCTTTCTCTCTCATTCTGCTTTTCAAATACATCTATGTAAGACAAAGAGGTGAAGCCCCTCAAAGTCCACTGACAGATGAGTGCATAAACAAGATGGGGTCCATCCTTACACTGGAATATTCCTCTGTCTTAGGAAGGAGAACATTCTGATCCACACTGCAGCACAGAAGACCCCTGAGGGCACGGCGCGAAGTGAAATAAAGCAGACACTCAAGGACGGACGCTGTCTGAGCCCACTGGGAAGAGGTCCCTAGAGCATCAGAGCCACAGGGAAAGCAAGCAGCACAGGGGATGCCAGGGTGGGCGGTGAGTGACAGCTGCGTGGGGACAGAGTTGCAGTTTGGGAAGGTGGAAAGATCCTGAAGACCGATGGCGGTGATTGTGCAACAACAAGAATGTGCTTTATGCCATCTACCTAAACAGCAGTAATTATGGCAGTAATTACGACACTTGAGTGGAAAGAATTTTCACCAAGTATTACCAAACAGCGGCATCTATGTGAAAGATGATTTTTTCCTTCTTCTTTCTCCCATTTTCCCAAGGTTTTGCAATGCGGTCTAATAACCTTAATGATTAAAATTAATATTCCAGAATAATTTCATAGCAGAACGAGAGACAGTTTTGCAAATTATGCACCATTTCAGAATGCAAAAATCTACTTTTAATATAAATAATTAAAAAAACCCACCTTCAAAAGGAGAAAAATCTGCAAAATGATACATCAAATGGGGTGGGCACTGTGGCAGAGTAGGCTGAGCAGCCGCGTGCGATGCCGCCATCCCACATGAGCACCAGTATAAATCCCAGTTGCTCCACTTCTGATCCAGCTTCCTGGGAAAGCAGTGGAAGATGGCCCGAGTGCTCGAGACCCTGTACCCAGGTAGGAGACCCACATGGAATTCTAGGGCTTCTCTTGGCTTTTGCCTGGACCTGAACAGCCAGTAGACATTCAGAGCGGGGTTCGGCCTCACCAATGTCAGACAGGCAAGCCCCACTTAGTGCACAAGCAGACCTGGTTCATACCACCGGCTGACCAAAGTGAGCCCGACTGCAAACGCTCGGTGGCCCGGCCAGCCCTCCTGGGGGATCTCTCATGTAAGCACAGGATAAGCACTGGGTGTGGGGGGGAGGGTTGCAGAACAACATGTAAAGCATGGCTCTGGCTTTGTGCAGCCATGGACACGTGCCTGGGACCATTGGAAATTGATCCACAGCAGCTGCCCCTTCTGAGAAGTGTGGTATGCAGGAGCCAGGACAGGCGCTCTTCCCTGGGTGACCTCAGTCTATTATTTTGATGAGATTTTGCCACTTGTGTAGTTAAAATAATAATAATCATAATAGCATTAACAATAACCAGTTTTCTGTCCCATGCCTTGTTCTCGGCAGGTCCCTCTCCCCTGGAGAAGTTCTCATCATCCTTCAAAACCTCAATCAAGGAACTGGAGGAGCCTTATCTGAGTTCCCCTGCCCTGTGCCCTCAGGGCCTCCCGCTCCCTAACACCAATGCCACTCAGCGCCAAGGCCTGGCTGGGGGAAGACACACCTGCCTCTCCCTTGCTATGCAGCAGAGACCAAGGGGCTTAGCTCACCCGGGGCTCCCGCAGGCAAAACAAGACCACACCTTGCAGAATTGTGAAGACACTGGGGGGACGCGGAGGCTCCTTGGGGAAACCACCCAGCAAGGAGACCCTTTCTCATGCCATTTTATCTCCCACTCATGGCTCATCCTGGGCAGCCCCACTGCTCAGCCTGGGCTCCCAAGCCCTTCTCCATGCCTCGAAGACCAGGGTGAGGGGGGAGCTGGGCAAACTGCCCTCGCTTTCTGTGCTCCATTTCCCCAAGAACCACATGCTGCCAGGGCCTGGGCCGGTGCCAGTGGCATGCTCCTGGTATGTGTGTGGTGGCTGTAGCATCTTCCTCCCTTCCTGCCCCCAACTCAGGTAAGGCCTCACAGGTCATCCCTCTCACACGGCTGGGAAGACGGGACTGGTAGGGGCAAGGATGTGAGGGGTCTCAGGGACTGGCGGGGCTGGGACAGGATTTCCACCACACACGCGGGCTGGGGAGGGGAGAGGGTAGGCCCTGGGCAGCTGCTCCAGTCCTCCACCCATCTGTCCTCCCCAGGCCCCACCCACCGCCCAGCACAGTGCTCCCCTGGGGGCCCTGGGAAAATGTAGTCTGTGTGCCTTTTCCCTGCCCTCCCCTGCCAGGCGAGGCCCTGCTGCTTGGGGGTGGGGCTGTGAGGCTGTGGTCCAGGCTTCCCTAGCATGCTGGCCCCTCCCTCTGCTCAGACATTAGGGATGGGGGGCTTTTCCACACACACCTGCCCAGCAGCCAGTGAAGCCCCACCTCTCTCCTGTCTCCCAGCCCCCCAGGTCTGCTGCCTGTCTCCTCTTCCTTCCGGTGAGACCACTGGAGCGATCTTTCTCCTTTCTTTCTTTCTTTTTTTAAAAATTATTTGAAAGGCAGAGCTAGAGCGAGAGTGAGAGCGAGAGAGAAACAGATCTTCTATCTGCTGATTCACTCCTGCAGCACTGGCATTCCATGTGAGTGCCGATTTGTGTCCCTGCTGCTCTACTTCCTAACACAACTCCCGCTAATGTGCCCTGGGAAAGCAGCGGAAGATGGCCCAAGTGCTTGGAGCGTTTGGGGGGTGAACCAGGAGATGGAAGACCTCTCTGTCTCTCCCTCTCTCTGCAGCTCTTTCAAATAAATAAATAATCCTAAAAATTCAATTATGAAATGTCTCAGATACGCCAAAGCACAGCTAATATAATAATACTACGAGCACGGTGCTGTTGCCCATGGTCCGGGAGTGGACGAGGGCTGGCCCTCTCATATGAGGCTGCACTGGGCATGGGCCGGCTTCCGAGTTCTCCCAGGTTCCCAGCAGACTCTGCCCCTCTCTCACAGCTGCAGGGGCCTGGGCACCCTGGCCCTCCCAGCTGCATCCTAAGTGATGCTCGGCAACCACGGATGGCGCCGTCACCTCTGCATGTGCACGTTCTGTCCGTTGTGTGGAAGTCACCGCTCCCACCCGCCTTCCAGGGTCGGGGGCAGGGGGGAATGGAGGCAGCTTTAAGAAAGAAACATCACAGACATCGTCCACGTCCCCAGCCCCACCCACCCCAGAGGTAGCCAGGACCCCCGCATTCCAGCAAATGTTGCACTTTTGCCACGGAAAAGCACCAACCACGCTATTCTTATTCTGTGGTGTTTTACACTTTACAGTAGTCCTCTTCCCCCCTGCCCAGGCATCCGTTCCAACACCCACAGTGCGCACCCGAAGCCACACCTATCACCGAGCCCTCCACACACTCTGCTTCCATCCTGCACGGGATGCTAAAGTTCAATCTACTGATGAGCACAGTGTGGGATGAATGTAAGTAATCATAAAACAAGGCAGTTACAGCTCATCCTGTGTCAAAACGGCCAGCAGCAGTGCTTTGGGGTCATGGTGAAACCAAAAAGGGTTACTTGGACAGAAGCACTTGCACACGGCGGCAGCCAGTCTACAGCCGAGGGCCACCGAGTGACTGCCGGGCGGGTAGTGCATACTCGGCCGGCGTGGACATGCCACAGGGAGGTTGAGTCATATCCTGGGCCGAGGGAGAAGGACAGCACGAGATGTTATCACGTTGCTCAGAACAAAGCTGACTGACTGTTTATCTTGGGAATTTTCCATTTAGTGTTTGTGGCCTGTGGTTGATGGTGGCAGGGAGCTGACACCACCACCACCAAGACCTTGCATGAGGGGGCCTACGGTAGCATCCTGATGGTGGATGCTTCTGGCGGCCCTTTCTGCTCCCCACTTTTCACCTGTATTCAGACTGTCCGGCGCATTCACTTTCCCCTGCACAGCAATGACCCACTGTGTGAAGACCACACGACGCGTTAGCTCATGCTCTCCAAGATGGACACCTCAGGGGGCAACAGTTCTTGTCCCTGTGCCCACAAGCAACAGAGCCTCTGCAGCAAAGAAGCCTGGAAGTGGAATTACTGAGATAAGATCGTCACACCCTGACATCTGCAAGGCAAGGCCTGAGAACTGTGCAAACTCGGTGCTCCAATTTCTGTTCTTACCATCAGGGCATGGGAATCCCATGTTCCCACTTCCTTCCAGACTCCGGCCATGTCCAACTTTTGTACTGTCACCAACTCTGTGAGTAAGGGGATCACTGTTGAAGGATCTTTCTACAATATGCAACTGACTCCATCCTCCCTTGGCTTCAAATATTTCCCAGGATTCCCTGCCCCAGGATGACCCACACTCTTAGGCCTGGCATCTGTGCCCTGCAGCCAAGCAGGCTACACAGCAGCTCTCTCTCCACACAGTCTGCCCTGGCTCTCCCTCTGAGTGGCTCCAGTTTCCCAAGAGGTACATACCCACGCAGGTCACCTGGACGTGTTGAGTTCACACTGAACACACCCAGGCCGTTGGCACATCCAAAGTCAGGGTGGCATGATGCTGGTCCAGGGATTTAGCTCTCAGCTTCAGCGCTGTTGACATTTGGGGCGGGGTAGTTCTGTGTGCTCCAGGATGCTGGACCGTGTCCCCGGGGTGCTGGTAGCAATCCCCCCCTCCCATTAGGCCACAACAGGAGTGTCCTCAATCATTGCCACATCTCCTGTGGGGACGGAGGATGAATCCTGGGGAGAACCATGGGTTTAGAAAGATGAACTCATCCTGCATCCCGAGCGGTGTGCTCTGAAATCAGAGTGCACACTGACGGTCTCCTGAGGAACATATTCTCACTTTGCAATGCTCGGTGCCTGGAGCCAGCCACCTCATTTGGGAAGGACAGCCGATGTCCGAGTCCATGAGGCAAGTCCTGCTGGGACCTCCCCCTCCAAATGCCTTCCCACACCCCCAACAGGGGTGAAAGGGCCCTGGGTGGCCTCTCTCCTCCCACTGTGTGTGTATACATGCATGCTGCGAGTATGTGTGTTTGTGTAGGGGCTCCATCTCCCACAGCCTGGGGTTGGGAGCACCCTGTGTTGGGTGGTAAGGGTGACACTGCTAAATGCAGCTGTGTTCCCAGCCACAACCCCAACTAGCACAAGGAACATTGAATCTAAATTGTCAGCTGCAGCATTCGGGGAGGCAGCAGACGATGGCTCATGCGCTTGGGCCCCTGCTGCTCAGATGGAGATCCAGGTATCCAGCTACAGCCTGGCCTAGCACAGGCTGTTGTAGGCATTTGCAGAGTAAACAAGCAGATGGCAGGTCTGTCTCTCTGCCTTCCAAATAAAAGACACAAACAAGTAGACAAACTTAAACAGCCAGTTGTAGAGGAGCCACCCATGACCCTTCCCAGCTGAGCCAGATGAGCAGGCCGCAGAGGTCCATGGGGAAGCCAGGGTTGCAAGGGGCATGGAGCCAACAGAGCTCTTCGGTGGGGGCTGCCCGGAGCCACCCCTTTGGAGATGCTGCATCCCATTCCCCAGACACATCAGAGCTGCAGGCACTGTGATCATGTGTACAGGCATGCACATGCAAGGGTTAAGGACCGAGCATGCGTGAGGCACCACATCTGGACAGGTCGCAGCACACTCGGAGCCCTCCTTCTGCTTTGCTTTTCTTCATGGCACCCATCACTGCCTGACCTTACGTTAAATGCTTGTGTCTCCCCAACCAGAGGTCAGCTCCACTAGGGCAAAGCTCTCTCCTGCTCCCTTGTGTTCCCTAACGCAAGAGACTCCAGCTCCTGGAAGACAGCACGTGCCTGCACAGGAGCTCAGAACACATGTGGGGTGGATGGGTGGATGGGTGTGTAGATGGATGGATGGCTTAGTGGGCAGGTGGGTGGATGGGTGGAAGGCAGGATGGACGAGCACCTGGATGGACGAGTGGAGGGATAGATGGGTTAGTAGATGGGTGGGTGGATGGACAAATAGCAGGGTGGATAGTAGACGGACAGATGAGTGGATGGATGGATGGATGGGTGAGTGGCAGGATGGATGAGTAGATGGATGCAAGATAGATAATGGAGGGGTGAGTTAGCAGGTGGATGGAGAATGGAGGGATGGATGGATGGAGGAGTGGATGGATGGATGTGGATATGTAGATGGGAGACTGGATGGATATCTCTGCTGTGGACACGTGCACATGCAAGCAGGCCTTGGCTCTGGAAGACACTTCAGGTTTGTTTACTCTAGACTCCTCCCAGAAGGACCCAGGAAACCCCCCACCTCAGAAGCTACAGAGCTCCCCAGGTGTGTGGGGAGGCTGTAGGGGTTGCTTCCTTCTCGAGGCTCAGCAGCATGTCAGAACCCAGGATCACAGCAGCCTTGGTCAGGGCTGCTCCAGGCAGAGGGGCTAGGACGCTGGAGGAGCAGGTAGCCCCTAGCAGGCCAGAGGCCCCCAAAGATGATGCCTATGCACAGGCAGGTCTGAGCCACCCCATGGGCCTCCACCGTCAGGGTGCAGCTGGGCGGGGGCTCTTGGGAAAGGATCCGGGGCCCAGGCGGGACCCATCACCCCTGGCTGGGAAGCTTGGGCCTGACGTGTCCCCAAAGGTCGGCACCATGTGTGTGTGGGGACTGAGTGACGTCATCCCGTCACCTCTGGAGAAGGCGAGAGGCTGCCCCTGCTGCCCACCCCTCCCTGTCTGGCACTGAGCAGTCAGTCCCTCCCACCGTCCAGTTGCCACCTGCGTTCCCTGTAAGTGGAGCATCCTGCTTGGCCACCTACCCTTCTACTATACCTGCCACTCACTCGTCAGTCTGCCCTATTGTCTGTCTGTCCACACAGCTCTTTCTCTGTTCTAAGCTGTCTGCACGTCGAGCCTGTGAGGCAGGTCAATCATTACCCTCATTTTGCAGATGACATGAGGAAACTGAGGCACGGCAAGGACAAGTGACTTCTCCAAGAACACACAGCTCAGAAGTGGCAGAGCCGGGATTTGAACCTGGGCCCTCGGGATGTCTGAATGGATGGGATGATCCCTTAACCGCTGTGTAATCTGCTCATCTGCCTGTCTGTCCATCCGCCCACTCACCCTCAGAGCTGTCCACCTTCAGCCCCTTCACTCACCTGTCACTCTGTCCATCCAGTGGCCCATCCATCCATGGCTGTCACCCATCCATCCTGCAGCTAATGCAGTTAGAGCACCATGGCCCTGAGGGGAAGAGCAAGTCCAGAACTGTCCATCTGGCCGGGCAGGGTGGCCTGGGGGGTGGGGTGGCTGCCCCAGGCCGGACAGGGCTGCAGGGGGCTGGAGGGAATTAGCCGAGTGACTGCCCAGATCATCTAATTAGGACCGCTAGTGATAAGCAGATAGGATCTGGGCTGATTAGAATCCTTTTAAAAAGCCACTCCATTAATTACAGAGACAGAGAGGGGCCTCTGGCTGTTCAGAATACTAATCAGCCTCCATCAGCCGCCCTGGGAGGCCTGCCTGGGACTGCTGTGTGACCTTGGGGGTGCTCTGCCCTCTCTGGGCCTCCCGCGCACTGGGTCAAATTCCACCTGTGATCACGTGTGATCACCTGGTCTCCTTTCTCTTCTCAGGTCATGACTCAGGCGTCTCTAGGGCGAGCCTGAGATGAGAGACAGGGGACATCAGAGGCCAGAGGCCAGGGAGGCTGGGCTGGCTCCCCAGCCAGGAGGAAGTTCCCGGAGGCAAAGGTTTCGCCACCCTACAGGTGAGTGAAGACAGAGGGGCTCAGAGGGGTGAGCAACCCCACAGCCAGTGAGAGGTGAGGGTTCAAGGCCTGGGGTGAGGCTCATACCTATTCCCCCTGCTCCCATAGGCCCGTGGGTCTGAACCCTTCATAGAAGGGGACCTCACCTCTGCATGCTGCCACCAAGTGGCTGCCCAGTTCCAAGTTCCACACCTTCCTTTATGGGGAGTTTACCGCCTCCCCCTGGGGTCTCCACCCTCAGAGTACCCTCGACAGGGAGGAGCTATGCCCTGCCTCCACATGATGTCCTACTCGGGAGTCTCTTCTCTGAGCCCTGGGACAGCCCTTGACTTCGGGGGGAGTGAGGGGGTCTCTGGCTGTGTCTCCAACGCAGCTGACTCCTATAGTTCCACTCCAGGGGCTGTGGGTGGCTCAGGCTGAGCACAGGAACCAGGGTCAGTGCAGGGGAAGGAGCTCCCCAAGGTGCTCAGGAAGCAGCAAAGCCAGAAAAATTCTACCAGTGTCTCCAGCAAGGCGGCAATGGGAGCCTGGATCGGGGCGGGGGCCGGGGGGACGGACACAGGATTTTTGCACACCTTGTTGCCCTAGGCTCCTTGTGTCGTAAAGTCACTGTAACAACCCACACCCCCATCCTGAGGACATCATCACAGCAACTTAGACTTCACCCTTCGCAACACCATTGTCACCAGCGCCATAAACACCCTTCATCCTTTCTTCCTCCACCACTGCCACCACTCCGTTCTCACTACATTACCACTGTCATCACCAGGACCATCTCCACGCCAGCCAGGGTCATGTCACTGCCATGCCATCATCATCACACCACCAGCATCACCATCACAACCATTCACCATCTCCAATCCAACCTGGGTCACTGTTACCACCACAGTCCCAGCACCACCCACTGCTACTGCTCTGTGGACCTCAATCAGATCCAGCAGAGCTCTAACTAAACCCCTACCACCATGGCCATCACCACCCTGACACGTCCAACGTCACGTGGCACCAGCACCAATGCCATTGTTACGATGCCTGTCTCAGACCACCTGTGCATCTGACCACTGTCGCCACCATGAGTATACGCTTGCTGCCTGGGTCACACGCAGGTGGACACTTAACACGAGCCTGCACGGCCACTGGATGATGTGGGAGATGAAAGGCCAGGAAGCAAGGAGCTGTTGACGGGCTCTGCCTGCAGCCCCAAAGCCAGTGCTCTCCAGAGCTTACTGGGAAGGAGGCAGAAACCCCGTGGCATTCTGGGAGCTGCCCCTGAGGACTCAGCCTGCAGCTGAAGCAAACCTCCCTCTTCGCTTTCCAAGTCTCATACAATGGCAGGTCCTAACCTGGAGCCAGGCAAATGGATTCTGGAAAACCGTCCAGAGTTCTCCAAGCAGCAAGGAGACTGCAGAGCTAACAGAAAATCCGCATCGTCACCTCCATTCCTTCCAGCCACGTGTTCTTGCCCACGGCCACTCAGCATCCTCCCCCAATCATGCTCACAATCCTCCTCCATTCACACACGATCAGCCGCCCACCCCACCACTACCACAACCACGGTCGGCACCATCTGCTTCTGCCAGGACCCTCATTACTCCCACCTGGACACCCCAGCAGCATCACCTGCCATATGTGGTAGAATCTCTAACTCTTACGCAGTAAGAACACCACACAGAACTTTCCAGAAGGATTGTCTTTCCCCTCCCAAGAACCCTGGCCTTGACAGAGGCTATAGGAGGCATCCCAAAGTCCCAGCAGCCCTCACGTGCACCTGCTCTGCCATGAGAATGGGGGTCTTAGGGCCTCAGAGCTTCCCCTGTAGCCTGGGACCCAGAATAAGGAGACCTGAGCAGGGGAGATCCAGCAGCTCACCCTTGGGTGCTGGTGAGTAGAGGGGGCAAGGGCTTAAGGTTGGGAGGCACAGAGATGTGGAGAACAGGTTTTAACTACAACGTCTACATTTCCACCACCTTCATTACTGTCACCAGCAGCACCCGGGTCGCCACCCCTGTCACCTCCCCACCATTCCTGCACCCTGTCAGCAGCCCCTCTACCATGGCCAGCATCCTTCTGCCAATCACCATCTCCATGGCAACTACCCCCACTGTCACCGCTGGTATCACCATCACCATTATCAGTGCCACTGTCACCACCGCCTTCACACCTCTACTGCTGTGGTGACGCCTTAGCCGTCACCAGGCCCCCTCTACCATCATCATGCAGAGCTGTGTGAGTTGAGCATCTTTCTGTAGCTCCTCTAATGGACATGCCTGTGAAGGAGAACAAGTTGTCTTTTTTCAAGATTTACTTATATGTTTGAAAGGCAGAGTTTCAGATGGGGTAGGAGGGAGCGGGGAGGGAGGGAGAGGGAGGGAGAGAGAGAGAGAAGATTTAAAATCTGCTAGTTCACTCCCCTAAATGACTCCAAAGGCCAGGGCTGGGCCACGCTGAGCCAGGAGCTTGGAATTCCATCCGGGTCTGCTGCATGGGTGCAGGGCCCCAAGCTCTTGAGCCATCTTCTGCTGCTCTCCCAGGCACATAAGCAAGGAGCTGGATCAGAAGTGAAGCAGCTGGCGCCATGGCTCACTAGGCTAATCCTCCGCCTGCGGCGCCGGCACCCCAGGTTCTAGTCCCGGTTGGGGCGCCGGATTCTGTCCTGGCTGCCCCTCTTCCAGTCCAGCTCTCTGCTATGGCCCAGGAAGGCAGTGGAGGATGGCCCCAGTACTTGGGCCCTGCACCCGCATGGGAGACCGGGAGGAGGCACCTGGCTACTGGCTTCAGATTGGCACAGCGTGCCAGCTGCAACGCGCCAGCCATAGCGGCCACTTGGGGGGTGAACCAATGGAAAAAGGAAGACCTTTCTCTCTCTCTCTTTCTCTAACTCTGCCTGTCAAAAAAAAAAAAAAAGAAGAAGTGAAGCAGCCGGGACACGACCCGGTGCCCATGTGGGATGCCGGCACTGCAGGTGAAGACAACCCGCTATGCTACAACTCTGGCCCTGAAACAGTTTTCTGCTACAGCGACAGAAACACCATAAGGCTTCAATCCGCGGCTCTGCCCAGCATCGTTATTCCGCTGTCCCTCTGCCAGCACCATGCACGAGCACACGTGGATGGCTGAGAACGTGGAAGGTGCAGGGTGAGACACACAGGCAGTGACAACAGTTCATCGTTCATCACTTGAGCCTGGGTTTTTGCCAAGCGTCTCCAGACCTTGTTACCATCCCTCCTGGCATTTGGGACTCATTAGAACATGCTTTGCCCTGCAGTGTGCCTGGAACACGGCACCTATGAGCACTGGAAGAAAACAGAGAGACTGAGCCACAGAGAGACTAGAAAAAGCAAGCAGAGGGGCTGGCATTGTGGTATAGCAGGTTAAGCTGCCGCCTGTGGTGCTGGCATCCCAGGTGGGCGCCGGTTCGAGTCTTGGCTGCTCCACGTCTGATCCAGTACACTGTTAATGTGCCTGGGAAAGCAGCAGAGGATGGCCCAAGTGCTTAACCCCTGCCACCCACGTGAGAGACCTGGATGACACTCTTGGTTCCTGGCTTTGCCTTGGCCCAGCTCCGTCTGCTGCAGCCATTTGGGGGGTAAACTAGCTGATGGAAGATCTCTCTCTCCGTGTATCTCTCCTTCTCTGTAATTCAAATAAATAAATAAACCTTAAAAAAAAAAAGGAGGGGGAAGAAGGGGAAGGAGGAAGGAAAGCAGGGAGGAAACAGGGAGGGAGGAAGGAGGGGGGAGGAGGAAGCAGGGAGGGAGGAAGGAGGGGGGAGGAGGAAGCTGTCTCAGTTAAGCCGCTGTGACCCGAGGGTGCGGGTTCTGCACTGGCCTGGTGACTAGAGGTTTAGCACGCTTCCGTCTTAACTGAGGGCGTGAGGTGAAGGTAGAAACAGACGCAAGTCAGTACTGTTAACAGCCATTTCAGTAGGAGCGAGAATTAAAGAAATACAAATGCCTGCGAACATGGGGTTACCTCACGCGCCTCACTGGTTTTCTGGGGCCGCTGTATCGAAATACCAAACACAGATAGCTAGAAAGAACAGAAAAGCATCTCACAGTTCTGGAGGCCTGCAGTCCAAAAGTAGGGCTTGCACAGGGCCGCACGAGACAGAGAGCCCTTCCTCGTGTCTCCTGGGTTCCGATGGCTGCAGGCTCCCGGGCAGCTGCACCCCTCCACTCTCTGCCTCCTGCTCTCCTCTGAGTTTCTCCCAGGGACACTGGGCATGGGACTGAGGGCTGACCCAGTAACCTCATCTCCAAAGCCTTCATTTAATTGCAAGCAAAGACTCTTCTGAACCGGATCACACTAGAAGTTCTGGGGACCAGGGTGGGGACCTGTCTCGTAGGTGACGGTCACTGTGGAACCCATGACATTCGCACATGCAAGCTTCCCATCAGCACCTCTTTGTCTTACCAGCCTTCAAGGCTACCGTCTCCATCAGCTCCAGGTTCGACTCTCCCTTTCCTTCCTGACTTGATGTGTACCCCTGGGCACGGTACAGCCATGTCTCGGAGCCTCCTTCATTCAACAAATACTCACTGATTGCCACTGTGTGCTTGGCACTGGCCCAGATGTTGACAAACACACCCCCGGCTTTGAATAGCTCATCTTTGTAATGTGATAAGATAACAGGGTGCCCCTACCTACTCCCCTACTACCTGGGGGCTCCTCACGCTGGCACTCCAGCCATTGAGCTATGTGGACACATTCCAGGAAGCCCTCGCTCCCAGCTCTGACCACGGCCATTGACCTCTGTCGCCAGCCTGGGCTCGGACCCCACGGCTGACCCTGCCTCTGTGCCTCGGCTCCCAGGAGCCTGGCCAGTCACCCCCAAGTGACCCAGCTCCACAGTTCCAGGCCCACTCCCGCAGTTTCCCTCTTCGGCCTGGGCCGGCCAGTTTGCCAGGCTTGGCCTGCTCTGGAGCTGGGGGATGGGGATGGGCCACGCCCGGGAGCTGATGTCATAAAGGGCCTTGGCCCCAGCCCTGGAAGGGGGCCCACCTGGCCTGGCCCCACAGCGGCAGAGTCCCTCCCCTCCCCCACCCCTCTCAGCGGAGGCCCCACCTGTCCCTGACAGTGGGTACTATGAAAAGGTAAAGGCAGCTGCTGCAGGGACCCCCACCAGCCGTGTCCACCCCGACCCCCGGGGCGGGGCCCATTTCACCGTCTAGACCGCTGGCTCCGGCTCCTGGCACAGCCCCTGGGCATGGCCAACTACTACGAGGTGCTGGGCGTGCAGGCAAGCGCCTCTCCCGAGGACATCAAGAAGGCCTACCGCAAGCTGGCCTTGCGCTGGCACCCGGACAAGAACCCCGACAACAAGGAGGAGGCCGAGAAGAAGTTCAAGCAGGTGTCCGAGGCCTACGAGGTGCTGTCCGACTCCAAGAAGCGCTCTGTGTATGACCGCGCGGGCTGCGACAGCTGGCGGGCCGGCGGCGGTGCCAGCACCCCCTACAGCAGCCCCTTCGACACGGGCTACACCTTCCGCAACCCCGAGGACATCTTCCGTGAGTTTTTCGGTGGCCTGGACCCCTTCTCCTTTGACTTCTGGGACAACCCGTTCGGCAGCGAGCGCGGCGGCCGCGGCCATGGCCTGCGCGGCGCCTTCTCGGCTGGCTTCGGCGAGTTCCCCGCCTTCATGGAGGCCTTCTCGTCCTTCGACGCCCTGGGTCGCGGTGGGGGCAGCCGCACCACCTTCTCGTCCACCTCCTTCGGGGGCTCCGGCTCCGGCAGCTCGGGCTTCAAGTCGGTCATGTCGTCCACGGAGATGATCAACGGCCACAAGGTCACCACGAAGCGCATTGTGGAGAACGGGCGGGAGCGTGTGGAGGTGGAGGAGGACGGGCAGCTCAGGTCGGTCACGGTCAACGGCAAGGAGCAGCTCAAGCGTGTAGACGGCAAGTGAGCGCTGGCCGCCCACCCACCCGCCGCCAGCGCCGCCCCAGGCCCACACACAGGCTCATGGCCAATAAAGTGCCCAGTGTGTTCACCGCACCCCTCGGCTGGCTGTGTGGGGGGTGGGCTGGCATGGGGCGTGGTGGACGCACACTGGGGCTGCAGGGGGCCTTGTAATCTCGTGCGTCCTCCCATCCTGGCTGATAGTGTGACAGTCACCCTGTCCCAGTCTACTTCAAGTCCAGCCCCGTGTCCCACTCCCACCATCTCTCTCTAGTGCTGGCCCCTGCCATTCCCTTGGGCCTTCCTGCTCCAACCCTCAAGTCCCCCCCACCCCTGGCATTCCTCACGTGGCAGCCAAGCCAATTCCAAGGCACATCCCACCACCTGCCTTGCGTTAAACCTCTCATAGCTCCCTCTGCTCTGCACATAAAGAATTCACACCCGGCCTCACCCTGAGGCCGTGGGGGCCTGGCCCCTGACCTCCTCCTCCTCCTCTGAGCTCCACCACACTGGCTCACTTCTGTTCTTCTACTGCACCAAAAGCCTGGCAGCCTCAGGGCCTTTGCATATGCCATTCTCCTAATGAATTCATTTTGTCCGTCTTCAGGACTGGGACCCACAGGCTGTGGGAGGGAGACCACAGGAAGCAGGTCCCAATAGAATGGAGCAGATGTACAAGTCAGAGGCAAGGGGAGTGAGCTCCCTGTCACAGGAGTGTGACAGTGCCACAGAAGGAGGGCCACCCGTCCTGGGGACCTGAGGCCCACTAAGGGCTATTCTTTCAGAACTGTGTAATTTTTAAAAAAGATTTATTTATGTATTGCAAAGGCAGAGTTACAGAGAGAGAGAGAGAGAGTTTTCCAACCACTGGTTCACTCCCCAAGTGACCTCAATGGCTGGAGCTGGGCTAATCCAAAGCCAGGAGCCAGGAGCTTCTTCCAAGCTCTTCCATGTGGGAGCAGGGGCCCAAGTACTTGGGCCATCTTCTACTGCTTTCCCAGGCCAGAGCAGAGAGCTGGATAGGAAGTGGAGCATCCAGGTCTTGAACCGGTGCTCATATGGGATGCCAGCATGGCAGGCAGCGGCTTTACCTGCTATGCCACAGCATCAGCCCCAGAAATGTGTATTTTTTTTTTTTTAAAAAAAAAGGATTTACTTATTTGAAAGGCATGGTGATGGGAGGTGGGGTGGGGTGGGGTGGGTGGGCAGAGGGTAGGAGGAGGGAGGGACAGAAAGAGAGAGAGAGAAAGAGATCGAGCAAGCGAGCAATCTATATTCCACCTGCTGGTTCACTTTCCAAATGGCCTCAATGGCTGGGGCTGGGCCTGGCTGAAGCCAGGAGTCATGAACTCCATCCTACGGCCCAAGTACTTGAGACATCTGCTGCCTTACCAGGCACATTAGCAGATAGCTGGATCAGAAGTGGAGTGGCTGGGACTGATACGGGATGGTGGTGTCATCACCAGCGGCTTAACCTGCTGTGCCACAGAGCCAGCCCTGAAATCTGCATTTTTGAAGTAAAGTGCTATTTTGAATCAACCTCAAGTTGACAGGTGTTATCAAGCACTCTCACTTCTTTGTAAGTCAGGCAGGACTGGTGGAGCGCCCACGGGTACCAGGTGCAGCTGCAGGCGCTGGGCAGATGTGGAGCCAAAACTCTCCCCAAGAGCCGGGTGAAGAACAGGCGTGCAGGGCATGGGCCCTGGGGGCACCGAGCGCCGGGGAGAATGCAGGTGGGCACTGTGCCCAGGAGGGCGGCCTGGGGGGAGGGGTAGGACCTTGATTCGGGTGGCCTTTCTTCTTTTTTTTCTTTGACAGGCAGAGTTAGACAGAGAGAAAGGTCTTCCTTCCGTTGGTTCACCCCCCAAATGGATGCTGTGGCCGGCGCACTGCACCGATCTGAAGCCAGGAGCCAGGTGCTTCCTCCTGGTCTCTCACGAGGGTGCAGGGCCCAAGCACTTGGGCCATCCTCCACTGCCTTCCTGGGCCACAGCAGAGAGCTGGACTGCAAGAGGAGCAGCCAGGACAGAACCGGCGCCCCAACCGGGACTAGAACGCGGGGTACTGGCGCCACAGGCTGAGGATTAGCCTAGTGAGCCGCAGCGCCTGCCACGGTGGCCCTTCTGAGGTGGCACCTCTTGGGAACTGGAATGACAGTGAGACCTTACACCATAAAGCTGTCTCGGGAAGAGCATTCTGGGGAGAGGGAAGAGCAGGTGCAAAGACCCAAAGGCAGGAACAACAGGGAGGCCTGTAAGTGGACAGACGCTGTCCGCAGAGCACCCATGACTCCCAGAGAAAGGTCCTCAGCCCCAGGGTATACAAAAGGAGAGTGAGATGGAGAGAGGGGAGGGTCACACATCTGTCACCTGGCTGACCCAGACTTTCATCCCAGAAGTGAATTCCAAAGGACCCGCTTTGAAAATGATGATGATGAGGAGGAGGAGGAGGAGGAAGAGGAAGGCAGGTGCACCTGTGTGCTTGAGCGCATAAAGGCCCAGGCACTGCTGACATCTTCCTCAGGGGCTGGAGCAGGAGCCAGAAAAGGAGGTTTCAGGGTTCAAGGTTGGTGGGTAACAGGGTCTCGCTCCCAGGCTGGGAGAGGGATGCATTGGCGTGGCCAGGGAAGGTGTCAGTGACCAGGACTGGATTCAATTCTGCTCACTTCTGCCTCCCAATTCCCAGCCCAGCGCCTGGCCTCCAGCGGGTGTCTGACAAGTGATGTGACAAGAAGGGAGTAGGAAGACACCGTGCCAGGGGACAGCAACGACCATGGGCATGCTCAGAGAACTCCTGGAGTTTCTCTAGCCCCTAGGAGGCTGCGGACCTAGAGGGCAGGGTAGGACCTGGCTGAACACAGGAAGGAGCCAGAAAGAACTGGTGTGGTTTCCAGGAGCTCGGCCGGGACAAGGGGCACCTGTGGGTGTGGGGTGGGCGGGTCCCTCCTGAGAGGGGGGCAGGGTGCTCTCCTCCAAGAGGAACCCACTGAGGCCTCTTCCAGGAAGCCAAGGGGCTTGCGGGGGCCCCTCTGGGGCTTGGTCCAGGCCAAGAGGGCACAGCAGGTGATCTGGCTGCTGCAGCTGCATCGCACGGCTCGGCCTGAGCTCGGGCTCCCTGGGACAGCCAGCAGCTGGAGGCCCCTAACCATGTTACCCGGGGGTAAGGGAGTCCCCAGCTCCCAGTCCTGCCCTGGGACTAACTTCATCAAAGTCCCCACTACAGCATTAACCACCTGACCTCTGTCCCTGCCGACCTGCTAATTTCACCAATTACTGGCCAGCCGTGGCTGCGTCAAGTGGGCCTGCTTAGCACGGGCAGCTGCTGGGCAAATTGAATTACAAGCCTGCAGCCCAGGCGGCCACACGCTGTGGGCTGGGCACACGGTGGCAATCTGGGTGCTTGCGAGGCCCTGGGGTCCCCGGGGCTGGGGCCACCGTCTGCCCATGCTCCCTCCTTCCAGCCGAGCCTCACACGTGGAGCGGCTGTCCTCTCCCTCCCATGCCACCCCTTGCTCCAACTCCTGTGGCAGCCAGCAGCCCAGCTGAGCCCAAAACATGTCTCTAGCTGACTCCCAAGTCCACACTTAGCCCCATTTCACAGGTGGAGAGACCGAGGCCCGAGAGTGGAGGGGCTTGCTCGGGAGCGCGCAGCTAGGGCTGCACACTGTGAGGAAGGCCAAGTGCTGGCTCCCAGGATCCTTCACCTGTCCTTCCCTCCCCCATGCTGCCTACTCCTCCTGCCTGTTCAGTTCAGCCCCAAGGCCTCTGCTCTGTGTCATGTTCTTGGTGAGGCTCCATCTGCAGAATGTAGCTGCCCACCCACTGCTGCCTCCCGGGTGCACGTCCCTGTCAGCGCTCACCTGTAGCTCGTACCAGCCTCCTTCCTTCCCTCTGCCCCCTATATCATCCCAGCAGCCAGAGGGATCTGTGTGACAACCTCACTCGGTGAAATCCAGGGTGCACAGAGGTGCACAGGGGACACCCCCAGCCTCCTACTGTCCTGCGCATACACCCAGCATGTTCCTGCCCCAGGACCTTGGTACTGACCTCTTCCCCACTTCCCTCTGATCCAGGCTCACTTTGCCTCTCACTGGGGCCTGCCTCAGACCTGGGCAGTGGATGCCTCCTCCAGCCTCTGTTGCTGGCTGCCCTCATCCTTCGAGGGCCCTGACTGAAGGGACCCAAGTCCGTGGGAGGGGATAGACAAGAAACCTGAGTGAGTCCTGCAGGCAGGCAGATTCAACGACACAAGCCAAGTTGCCATGGCCAGGGGGGGATGAGCCTCAGCTGTGGGATTTACAGGGCCGGTGGGGGCGAGGTCTGGCACCTGTGCCGACTCTCCTGCTGGGGGAGACTGCTGTGCCAGGATTCTGCGAGGACTTGGGTGGGCAGCTACAGGTCCTCAACCTAATGGTGTCAGGCCTCAGTGAGGGGCGTGGCCTGTATGCTCCACCCTAAGGCTCCCACCAACTCCAAGAAAGGGGCATTTTTGTTTGTCCCCATTTTACAGATGGGGAAACTGAGGCTCGGGGGAGCTAGACCCTGCCAAGGTCACCCTGCCGCCCTGGGAGATGGCTCTGTCCCCTGGTCCTCTCCCCCTGCACGGGGAGAGGGGTGCCTGGGGTGGGTGGGGCAGGGCCTCCCTCCACTCTCCCTCCCTCTGGCCAGTCGATGTTATCGCAGCTGATTTAATTTCAAAGACGGATTGAGCGGGGCGGGAGGGAGAGCATCTAATCGCAGCCGCCATCTGCCCCGTTGTCATGGGGACGGGCTCCCAGCAGTTGTGCGGGGTGGACCCAGATAAGGGTCTGGGAGTGGGCTGGAGGGTGGGGAGCAGGGAGAGACCCAGACTTGAGAAAGGCTGGGACCCAAGCCACGAATGCAGGGGACATAAGTGAAGGAAGACCGCAGGAAGGAGCTGCCACAGTGGTTGCGATGGGCGGGGAAGGGGGGGCAAGCATGCCTCCAGGCTACAGACTCACAGCCCTGGCCCCAGAGCCCTGCTGAGCCAGGGACTCCCTGCTTGCCCGCTGGGGCAGCGTCTTGGTGGGACGTGCAGAGCGCCCCAGTGGGCCCCTTCAGTCATGCAGGGTCACAGGCTGCACAGGCAGCTCCCAGGGCCCTTGGTCTGGCTTTTACACTATCAGGTCCGGGAAGCTGCCCCGGCCACCCTGACCTCGCCTGGCTGACGGAGCACCCACTTCGTGCTTTGCCCACCAAACGTTCTCAGTGTTGCCAGCCAGCCCAGCTCAGAGGGGGTCCTCGTGCCCATTTTATAGATTAGGGTGGTCTGACCCTTCCCAGACAGGAACTCGGAAAGAGCCCCCTGTGAAACTTAGGCAGTGGGCGTTTGTGGTCACCCTGGGGTGTCAGGGCTCGGCAGGGTGCTGGAGACCGCCCCCCTGCAGCCCGCTCCCACTCCCCCACCCGGCTCAGGGCCCAGCGTCCTCAGTGCTGCCCTCAGAGCAATGCCTTCTAGGGGGCTCCCCCTGCAGCATCTGGGGAGCCAGAGATTTCTACCTCTCCCCCCTCCCTTCCTTCCTTTCTTAAGATTTATTTATTTATCTCTCTATTTGAGAGGCAGAGTTGGGGCTGGTGCTGTGGCACAGTGGGTTGAGCCAAAGCCTGCAGTGCCAGCATCCTACATAGGCGCTGGTTCAAGTCCCGGCTGCTCCACTTCCAATCCAGCTCCCTGCTGGTGCACCTGGGAAAGCAGTGGGAGACGGCCTAAGTGCTCAGCCCCTGCACCCACATGGAAGACCTGGAAGCGGCCCCTGGCTCCTGGCTTTGGCCTGCACCCAGTCCTGGTCATTGTGGCCACGAAGCAGTGGATGGAAGAAAGACCTCTCTTTCTGTCTCTCCTCTCTCTGTGTAACTCTTACTGTCAAATAAATAACATAAACATTAAAAAAAAAGAAGAAAGGCAGAGTTAGAATCAGTGCTCGTATGGGACGCTGGCACTGCACGCAGCGGCTTGACCCGTGACGCCACAGCGCCGGCCCCTTCTTTAACCATTTCTAAGCGCCCGCCTCAGCAGCATGGAGCACACTGACAACGCTGTGCAGCCGCCCTCGCCGTCCATCCACTTCCTGCACTTTCTCACCCTCACACACGGGAAACAGCAGCTGCCCATTCACCTCTTGTCTGCTCTGGGGACCCCATCCAGGTGGGACTGTGCAGTCAGCTTTTGGCGAGTTTCTCCTTTATCACCTGGCCTTGCCTCTCCGGCGGTGGGTGGCATGGTGTGGGGAGGGCTGACCCTCGTGTGCCTGGGAGCCAGCAGGGCCTCCCCGACCTCCAGCCTCTAGGGACATGCGCCCCAGGTGCAGGCAGGAGGGCTGTGGTTTGACCTCGGACACCGGGGTCCAGCCACCCCTCTGTGCCTCAGTTTCCTTTTGTGCAGGGTTGTTTCCTGCCACGTAGCAACCCTCACACCGGTGCTGGGGAGCACGTGGGAGATGGGACATGGGGCAGTGCCCAGGCAGCCCTGTCTCCCCTCAGTGTCTGAGGACGGGGAGTGGGCAGTCAGCCAGCTTCAGGCCGCCTCGAAGGCCACACTCCCAGGCCACGCCCCGTGACCTCCTGTCGTGCTGCCCCTCACCCCGGAGCGTCTGCTCCTCTGTGGGTCCCCTTCCCAAACTTGCAGGTCCTCCAGGGAAGGGGCCAGCAGTCATCCCTTGGGATCTGCGGGGTGGGGGGTGCAGGGGTGGCGCTGGTTCCAGAACTCCTGCAGATACCACAACCTGCAGGTGCTAAAGTCCCTCACGGAAAGCAGCACCACATTTCCCCGTAACCTACGACGTCGCCTCGCAAAGCCTCCAGCAGCTGAGGCAGTGCCAGTGCCGTGTAAGGAGCTGTCACTCTGCATGGTTCAGGGAACAGTGACAAGAACAACGCTGGCCCAGCTGGGCAGCAGCTGGCAGGGCCAGGGCCTGTGTGGCCTCTCTGGCTGGTAGCCTCAGGTTGGCCCTGCCTCTCTCTGGGCCTTGCTACCTCCACCTGTAGGAGCTCCCTTGGGCCCTGGCTCTGTGGACACTCCCACGGTCACCCCGCAAGGCTGTGTTGCTGGCTCCAGAGCCTGGGCCATGGCACTTCTTCCACCTGGAGGGGTTGGTCACCCTGGGCACGGTCTCAGCCCAGGGTCACAGTTTGGAATAGAAGGGAGGCCCTGGGGGTCCTCCGGATGCAGACAGAATGTTGGGAGCTGCCCAAGAGCAAGCTTCATCGTGTTTTAGGAAAAGGCAAGATCACAACCTCCACTGGCATCTCAGAGGGGTCTGGGCCCACCCAAGGCAAGGTGGGATCTCCGGCCTCATTTCTGTGAACCCTGGCTCTCCCTGACTGGGTGGGGAGGGGCTGGCCCAGCAGACAGACCTCCTCCCAGGGGGGCTCGGTAGCACATGCTGCGGGCAGCACAGGGCCAGGACCGCCCGCCCGCCAACCACACTGCGCTAGCACACCCCGAAGCAGGAACCCGGCACCGCCAGCCACGTGAGCCCCCAAGGCGCCGTGGTTACGCCTGCGGTCACCCGAGCAGCCGGTCAGGAAGCCCCTGGGGTCGAGGGTTCTAGGGTGGCTGCGAGGGTACAAGCCTTGCTCTCCAGACACCTGGGAGCCACCGGCTTCAGCTGCCCCACGGCCTGAGCATCCGTCCAGCTCCTCCAGTGAGGCCAGCCGGCCTGGGCTTGCCCCGGCGACCCTTCCTGTGGGACCGCAGGGACAGCGGCTCGACTGGCACGTCTCCCACCTGGTGTGTGAGTAGCCTGGGTCTGAGCCGAGCTCTGCGGGGGCAAGGCCAGTCTCTGATCTGTCCCCAGCTTGCACAGCACAGGACAGAGCCCCTGCCACATGCCTCCCCCAAAACAGGGCTGAGAACAGAAGACAGGGCCATCACTGCAAGAGACCGATTCCATACTTCTTCCGAACTGACATTGAATTAAAAAGTTAATTATTAAGTAGGCTTAGCGATCAGCTGGTCACGGACTCATTCCTGGCCAGACCTTTCGTGCTTCCCGCTGAACTGGGTCCACGGCATGGCCTCCACCACTGATTTTGCTGCTGAAGGGCCTGGGTCCTCTCCCTGCAGGCCTGGGGGTCAGGAGTATGGGCGCCGCTCAGCCACAGGGGCTGCCCCCGGGGCCTCTGCCATCAGCCCAGCCGCTGGCTCCTGGCAGCTTGGGCTCCAGACCCTGAGCCTACTGGGCCTGGATTTGTGCGTCCTTTCCTGGCTGGCCCACTCTCCCCATGCCCGGCACGGCTCGAGGTCTTCCTCCCAAATCCGACCCCCATCTGTGTTCCTTCTCAGTGACGCTTCCCCCCAGCCACCCACTGCATACTCAGACACCCGGGGGTCATCGTGATGCCTGCTAAGACGCCAGGTCCCAGGACTCTGCCCCCTGCCCCCTGCCCTCTGCCTCTGCCCTGGTTGAACCTTTACCACACCTCAACCGAGGAAGCTCGGCAGAAGCTCTGGAGGAGTCTCCCCTGCGGGGAGTACAGCCAGTGCAAAGGCCCTGAGGCAGAAGCACTCTCCAAAGCAGAAAAAAGCCAGTGAGCCAAATGGAGAGAGGAGCAGAAGAGGTGGTGGGGGCTGGATCACAGAGAGAGGCCTGTGGGCCCCTCCAAGGCTGTGCTCTTTGTAGACAAGAATCACTCTGGGGGGCCATGTGAAGGAGACTGTTGGAGGAGGGGATATCTTCCATCTGCTGGTTCACTCCCCAGGTGGCTGCAACAGCCAGGGCTGGGCCAAGCCAAAGCCAGGAGCCAGGAGCTTCATTTGGGTCTCCCCGACGGGTGCAGGGCCTCAGGCAGTGGGTCATCTTCCACTGCTTTCTCAGGCCATAAGCAGAGAGCTGGATGGGAGGAGGAACAGCTGGGCCTTAAACCAGTGCTCTGATACGGGATGCCAGTGTCAGAGGCAGCATCTCATGTCACAACGCTGACCCTAAATCTATCCTTGAATCCCACCTTCCACAGACTTCTTAGAAGCCTCCTTGTATATTTGGGAGACGAGTGATCGGATTTGCCAAGAAGGGAGTGGTCAATTGAGTGGACTCAGCAGGACCACTGCAGCCTGCCCGGCGCGGGAGCCCCTGCAAGTCAGCTCCCGTTGCCGTGCCTCCCAACGTGGCCGTCCCTGTGGTCCGTGGAGGGCATCGGCCCGGGGGAGGGAGGCAGGGACACACCCAGGGCAGGTGAGCGCCTCGTCTTGGCGGAAGGACAGCAGGGACGGGAGAGAGCCATGTGTGCTTGCCGCCTGGTCACAGGAAGAGGACTTCCTGCAGCTTCTATTTTTTCTGTAAAATTGGAGGTGAAGTCACTCTCTAAGAATAAAGTGGCAGAGGAGAGGCCGAAGGCTCTGGAGGCGGGCTATGTGGAGGAGGAGATGGTGGCCAGGGGAGCGTCGTGGGCTGTAGGGGATCTGCTCCAAGCCAGTGTGGTCACTGGGCCGCAGTCCCTGGAGCTGCAGGGGGCTGCAGCCTCGCCGGAGACCCCGAGTCAGAACTGCCCAGCTGCTGGCTCCTGGGTTCCTGACCCACAGGATCTGTGGAAGAGCGTGTGTGTTGCTGTGGGTTGTTGGTTTTTTGATGTACTTATTTGAAAGGCAGAGAGAGAAAGAAAGAAAGAGAGAGATCTTCGGTCTACTGGTTCATTCCCAAATAGCCTACACAGCCAGGGGTGGGCCAGGCTGAAGCCAGGAGCCTGGAACTCCACCTGGGTCTCCCACACTTGAGCCATCTTTTCTAGAGCATTAGCAGGGAGCTGGATCGGAAGTAGGGTGGCCGGGAGTCGAACTGGTATTCCCATAGGAGATGCTGGCGTTACGTGCAGCAACCTGACCAGCTGCGCCACAACCCAGGCCCCTGGCTGCTGTTTCAAGCTGCCATCCTGGGGTAATCTGTCACATGCTAACAGACAATGGTTGCATCTGATGGGGACCCTGGGAAGACAACATGGCAGGGAGTGTCCAGGGCCAGCCCACACGTGGTGGCCACTCTGATACCGATGGGGACCCTGAGGAAAACGAGGATGCTTATGGAGCAGGAGACACGGGGCAGGGGCCCGTTAGGGAGGGGGAAGCTGGAGCAGCCAGGACGGGGCGGCGACCGCAGCTGGCAGAGGGTGGCACTGAGGGTGCGGGGAGCCCAGAGGGTGTCACCTTCCCATGGAAGTCACGACACACGAGGCAGCCAGGGGCTGGCAAGGCCAGACATTAGGCTCACCAATGGACATGAGACTCCTACAGGACGACGGGAAGCCTGGGATGGAGCAGAGGCGAGGAAGAGGAGTGCCGGGGAGTCCGCAGAGGCGGCCGCGCGTGCCGGGGAGGGGAGCCTGCGAAGCTGGCCACCCAGCAGTGGGAGGAACAGAACCAGTCAGAATGAAAGCTGAGCGCAAGCCCCACCCCACCTCGGGCACTGGGACAGGCGGGGCCGGGGGACTAAAGTCATCACCAAGACCGCGTCCAGTACCACAAGCGTCCGCACTAGCAGAGCGCGAATGTGGCCTTGAGCACCATCACAGCGCACACAGACACCAGCCCCACGGCCACCGCCCCAGACCATCCCATCACCGCCACAGATGTCACCAACGTCGCCAGCAGACGGCGTCCTCTGCTGTCACAGCCGCCGCACAAAGGCTCCCAGGTATAACCACCGCGGCCACCCGGCCATGGCCACCACTGTCACCATCGGCCAGATAGGGCCGCTGCTCCACCTGCACCTGGATCCCGCCCGGCCCATCACGCTGCCCCCACGAGCAGCCCCCTTCCACTGCCAGGACGGGCAGCTGTACCCCTATAGTCACTGATACCCAACCTTCCCCACTGCCACCAGCAGGCCTGCAGTCCCCCAGGGCAGACTGCCGACCACAGCGCAGGAACGCTGGGGAGCGGAGGGACCACGGTGGCAGAGGCGCCAGGCGCTGCTCCACATCCACACCCCTTGCTCCTCAGAAACAGAGTGCCAGACTCCTCCGCAGCCCGGGGCCCCCGGACTGAAGCTCACCTTTTCCAGGCTCGCCTACAGGTGCGGCTGCAGAGTAACCGTCCAGGGAGAGGATGGAGGTGGGGGCGCGGGGACCTCCAGGAAGGCTTCGGGGCGTAGCCCCTCCCGGCCTCCGCTCTCAGCCTTGCCCACGTGACGACAGCCCCCTCCTCTGTCTCCTACTCCATGCAGCAACCAGTGTGCTCTGTAGAAGCGCAAATCAGATCATGTGATCGCCCTGCCTAAAACTCAGCAAAAGCTTCCCAAGAGGCCAGCAATAGCCCCCAGCTCCTTATTCTCGGCCTCAAGGCACTAAAAGGCAGAGTCCCTGCACCTCTTCATCCCCCTCTCCCACCTGATCCCTGAGGCTCATTATTCTCTATGGTTTGCGCCTTCTGCAGTCATAGTTTCTTGTTCACCACAGGGCCTTTGCATATTCTGTCCCTTTGCCCACAATGCTCTTCAGGCTCCGTTGAAGTAAATACCTGGGGCAGGTGCTTGGCCAGTGGTTAAGACAACAGTTCAGATGCCAGCATTGCACACTGGAGTGCTTGGTTCCCGCTAATATGAATCCTGGGAGGCAGCAGTGACGGCTCAAATGGTTGGGTTCTGGCACCCACGTTTGACACCTGGATTGAGTTCCTGGCTTTTGGCTTCAAATGGGATACACATTTGGGGAGAGAACCAGTAGATGGGAGCTCTGCCTCTCTTGCCCTCATAAATAAATAAATAAATTTTAAAAGATTTATTTATTTATTTGAAAGGCAGAGTTACACAGAGACAGAAGGCGAGGCATAGAGAGAGAGGTCTTCCATTCGCTGGTTCACTCTCCAACTGGCCACAATGGTTGGAGCTGTGTTGATCGGAAGCCAGGAGCCAGAAGTTCCTTCAGGTCTCCCACGCAGGTGCAGGGGCCCAAGGACTTGGGCCATCTTTTACTGCTTTCCCAGGCCATAGCAGAGAGCTGGATTGGAAGTAGAACAGCAGGGACTCAAACTGGCCCCCAGTGGTTTACTCCCCTGGTGGCCACAATGGCTGGGGCTGGGCCAGGTGGAAGCCAGGAGCCAAGAGCTTCCTCCGGGTCTCCTACACGGGTGCAGGGGCCCAAGCACTTGGGCCACCTTCTGCTGCACATTAGCAGGGAGCTGGGTTGGAAGTGGAGCAGCCGGGACATGAACTGGTACCCATACGAGACTCCCATGTTGCAGGAGGAGGCTTTACCTGCTACACTACAAAGCCACCATAGCAAATATATAATTTTAGATAAATGAATTAAAAATAGGTAAGTCTGTGAGTGAATCAATGCTGATCCCAACTCTGGATCTAGACTCCTGCCTCAACTGAACATCATGCTGGCCTGTGCAATGCGTGACATACTGCTAGGGAGGCCTGGGGAACAGCCGCCCATGGAGACTCCAGGGACTCCCAGCTGGAAAAATCTGAGAAATTCCCACTGGGAAAAGAACAAGCTGTCCTCCCCCGCCCCTCCAATAAAAGGTCCAGTGTTTGG
Source organism: Lepus europaeus (assembly GCF_033115175.1). Taxonomy (NCBI): domain Eukaryota; kingdom Metazoa; phylum Chordata; class Mammalia; order Lagomorpha; family Leporidae; genus Lepus; species Lepus europaeus. The sequence continues at coordinate 12,903,527 of NC_084835.1, forward strand.
GGGACCCCAGGATTGGAGCTGTAACAAACACCATCTTTGGAAAATTTTCTCTGACCCCTGCATCAGGCGACTCAAAGGCTGGTCCTAAAATGCCCAAGAGAGGGGTTGACGCTGTGGCGTAGCAGGTAAAGCCACCGCCCGCAGTGCCGGCATCCCATATGGGTGCCGGTTTGAGTCCCAGCTGCCCTACTTCCCATCCAGCTCTCTTCTATGGCCTGGGAAAGCAGTAGAAGATGGCCCAAGTCCTTGGGCCCCTGCATCTGCATGGGAGACCTGGAAGAAGCTCCTGGCTCCTGGCTTTGGACAGGCTCAGCTCCAGACACTGTAGCCATTTGGGGAGTGGACCAGTGGATGGAAGACCTCTCTCTCTTTCTGTAACTCTGCCTTTCAAATCAACCTAAAGGAAAAAAAGAAAAGAAAAGAAAGACGGCCAGGAAAGTGGCAGGCCACCACGTGATCGAAAGAGAGGACTTGGGACCAGGCCCACGCAGAAGTGGACCTGCATCCTTGGTGGTGGTGCTCACTTGTTGCCCCGGGCAGGGCTCCCAAGCTGACGGCAAATGACCGAATACAGAGCCTGCCACACTGTGACCTCCTCCCTGCCCCCAGGAAAGGTGACCCTGGGGTGCTGGGAGCTGTGCACATGTGACTCACCACATGGGGAGGGCGAAGAGCCTGAGGAATGGGTCTGTGGGCTTCTGGGCAGCAGGCAGGGGCTTGCCCTCTCTGGGGCAGGGAGCCAAGGAGCAGGAAGTTGGGGTTGGATCACAGGACTGGCACAACACGGGGTGTGCGCCCACTGCAGCAGAGAGGTGGTGACGGCAGGGGCAGGACAGGCTCATCCTGCGGCCCCTCCAGCCAGGTTTGTGAACCAAGGTGCCCCGGGGTGGCAGGGGTGGAGGCGACTGGCACGTGCTGCTGTTACTGGGCAATGTTCCAGCAGCAGGGAGCTCCAATGGGGCTGCAGGGAGGGGCCCATGCCTGGAGGAGACTGGCAGCTGCTCTGATGGCACAGGGGACACTCTGGACCCTGTCCACCTGGGACATCACCTTCACGCCCTCTGGTTTGCCTGCAGGCTGGCAGGGCCTCCCCCTGCACCACCACCCCCAGGCCTGGTGACAGTGTTTCTCCAACTGGGACAAGGGACTTCTCAATTGGTTTCTGATCTGGGCTCCAGCACGCAGAACATGACCCGAGACATGGCTTTTTCCCCTGGTGCCATGGCTCTAGACCGGCAGGAGAGCTGGTAACTCCCCTCACTGTGCACCCTCTCAGACTCCAGTCGGCTGAGACCACATGACCAGCCTGGGGCGAGGGAGCGACACAGCGGCCACAGTCCACGTCAGCGCTCCCCAGAGACACACCCAGTGGGATGCACACACAGAGACAGGAGAAGGGACTTCTTAGGGGATTGGCTCACGTGATCACCCGGCCGAGCAGCCCCGGGCAGGTCAGGGGGCAGGCTGATGGTAGCATGGCGCAGGCCACGTCCAAAGGCCTCGGAAGCGGGCAGGCTGCTGGTGTGACTCACAGCCTGAGGCCTGGAGCCTGAGAACCTGGGGGCCCCTGGTAATAAATCCTGGGGGGCCCAAGGGCTTGGGCTTTTGATGCCCTGGCAGGGGACAAGTGCGACCCAGCACCCTGGGGCAAGAGAACTTGCCTGCTGTTTTGTCTCCGCCCTGGCTGATGGGACCGGGTGCGTTGGAAGGGACCCTCTCACCACGGGCCCTCCTGCCGAACCCCTACTTTCTGCCCCCACGATCCTCTGCGTGGCCAGATTAGGGGCCCTGGTGGTGATGGGATGGCGGATGTGATACATTTTCCACTGACCTTGAGGTTCAACTCAGACCACGGTGCGAAGGCGAGCGCTACAGCCCCGCGGGGCCGGGAGGAGACCCTGGAGCCGGGGGGTCTCCCGGGGTGTCTCCTTGTCCCCACGTGTCTCGTGACAATGTCAAACGAGCCATCACAGCAACCTCGGCTGGACGAGGCAAAGCACTTCCGGCCTCAGGCCCCTCAGGAGAGAACTCACTCCTTCTTAGCGAGGTGGGCAACCTTGGGTCAGAGCGTGGGGGTCATCGGGCTCAGCTCTGTTGCTGCTGCTCTTCCGTTGAACATTTAAATAAAAAAATCCACCTTGAACCGAGCGCAGGCCAAGCGCAGTCGTCGAAGACCGTGCAGTGCAGGCTCAGGCCTTGACTTCCGGGGCGGGGCACGCTCAGACCGTCACTTCCGGGGGCGGAGCTCCGTGAAAGGCACCGCCCCTCCCCGGATTAGCCCAGTCCTAGGATACTCGACAAGTGGCCGGGGTGTGCTTCTCAAATACAAACCTGCCCACCCAGGGCCACGCCCTCAACGTCCCCCCACCCCCGACCAGGGTCCCCGCTGTTAGGGCGCTCTTCCCCTGTCCTGGACAACCAGACCGCCAGACAGCCCGCGTCCCAGAGCCCTGAAGTCCCTCCGCCCGGCCCCTCTCCCTCTGCCCGCTGACCAGCCCGGCCCTTCGCCGGCTGGCCCTGCGTGGTGTGCTCCTCGTTCCGGGGCTCTGTGAGTCAGCAGCCGTCTTCGCCATGGCGGCCGGCTTGCTCTACCCCGGGCCATTTTAAACCAGGGCTGTCTCCGACGCTTCTGCGGCCACTTCAAGGGCTCGCCTGATCTTGGCCCCAGGCCCCCTCTGCCTGGGTTCCCCGGCCTAAGTCCTGGGCCCGGAGCTCATCTGAGCACAAGGGGCAGCGTAACCTTTGGTCAAGGACATTGGTCATTGTTCACCCCGGCCCGGGAAAGCAGATGAGGAAGACTGACTCGTCTCTCCACCCTGTGCCCGGGGCCCTCACGGGGGAGGCAGACCAGGGAAGGCAGAAGAGGGACACCGTGAGGGACGTGTGTGGGCACCAGGCTGCAGGGGGCTCCCCAACTTGGGCACCACAGAGCCAAGTCACTGGGGAAGAGACCTGCTCTCTGAGCCCCCAGGCCGAGTCTGGCACCTCCTGGTGAGGGCAGGGGTGGTACTGGGCGAGGTGGCACCGACTGCTGGCTTTGGTCAACTGGGCCAGCCCAGCAGGATGCACTGTCTCACCAGATCCGGGGGCTTCTGAGATGTGTGACCCAGACAACCCTAGGGGTGCTGGCCTGCATGGCCCCCGAGCCACCTGGCCCGGAGCAGCCTGGCCCTCTCCGGGCACGCTCACAGCCTCATCCTAGAACGCTTGCCTGCAGTGCCCACCCACAACCCCCGCGGATGACCTCGGGCCTGTGTCCCCCCTCCCCAGGGAGCACCTTTTTCTGTGCCACCTCCCACTGCAGGCAGGGAAGGGAAGCTCCGAGTGGGACCCGTGGGACCCTCAGAGCTGGGGTCAGCAGCGGGGACAAGACAGGAGCAGGCCCCACTCCACTTCCCAGTCTTTGCCCAGTGTGGGTCTCCTGCCCGATGCGGGCCGATCTGCACAGCCTTTATCTCGCCATCCATCTCGCCATCCGCGGAGGGCCACCTGGACTAACCAGTCCTGCCAGAAACTGGATCTGACCACACAGGCCCCTCCCTGCAGGAGTGTGCCCGGGACAAACCCCCCACCTCCCACTGGCCTTTCCGGCTAACTGGAGCACAAGGGAGGGGCGGGGCCCTGGATGGAGGTGGAGCCTCCCGTCTGTCCTCCCCTTCTATGGAGACCTTTGGGGGCAGGCAGCCTTGGCTCTAGGCTGGGAGTGACCCACAGCCAGGCAGACAGGCTGAAGAACATGCTCCCACCAGCCTCTGTGGCTTGGCCAGCCACAGCTAGGACCAGAAGTTGTGGGGGACTCCTGGTGAGGTCCCAAGACCAATTTTCCTTTGTTCCAAAGGGAAACCAAAGCCCAGGTGGCTGCTGTCTCCATTTGCAAAAGCTGCTTAATAACCCACCGTGTCGGAACACCTGCTTTTCCCTTGGTGCCACTCTGCCGTGCCCCTGTGGCGAGCCCTTGACCCACGCGCCTCAGTTCCCATCTTACAGTGGAGGGCGCTGAGATTTGGAGGGGTTAGGTTAGTTACCCAAGGCCACCAGGCACTGGGACTCCCATGGGCACACAAGGCCAGGCTCCCGGGGAGCTCCAGCCCCCACCGTGTCTCAGCCCACTGGTCCCCTTGACTCCTTGCAAGGAGAAATCCTCGGGGTGACCCCCTGGACCTGAGTTCCCACAGTGTCACAGGGATGTAGGCGGCCGAATTCTGTGCCCGGCGCCAGCTAGCCGTGCTGCGTGTGCACCGCGTTGTGCTTTTGAGCCCAGAACGGGCAAATCCCATGGGTGGGCTGTTCCTTCGTGGATCCGCCTGGCAGCCTCCTGCCACCACGGGTCCCCAGGCGTGGCCACTGCTCCCTGGCCTGGGGCTCCTGACCCGAAAGACGCTTCTGGGAGGATGCTGGCTGGTGACCCTAGCAGGGGAAACCGGCTGCTCGGGGCTGATTCCAGCAGCAAGAATTTCTCCTCCCAGGCCCTGCCCCAGGCCTGACTCCTGATGGCAGCGGTAAAGGACTTTGCATTGCGTGTCCCCTCTGCTTTGAGTCCTCTGCTGGGTGAAAGCAGACCGCCTGCCCCCCCGCAGGGCCCCTGGACAGGGTGCGTAGGAGTGCGGGGGGTGGCACTTGGGGGAGGGATCCTGGGGGCCTGAGCACGGGGTGCCATCGCCCTACAGTGCAGGTGAGGTCCCCGTTGGCTTTGGGGGCCTTCCCTGCGGGTCTGGCTGGACTGGTGGGGACTGCGCCACACTCTCTGGAGAGCCAACCTCAGCCTGTGGCCACGCTTTGCAGTGGGAGAAGGCAAGAAAGACGGGTACAGACCCTGGGCCCATCACCCTCCACCCCACCCCCAGCGCCCCAGGTCAGCTGTTGGTGCAGGGCGCCTGGCGAAAGCGAGGCAGCCGCCAGCGGGCCATCTGCATGACAAAGACGCCCGCGGCCGGGTGGCAGCGGCGCGAGAGGGGCGCCGGCCACGCTGGGCCCGGCCCGCAGGCCCACAGCTGCCCGCTAAGCCTCCGCCCTGCGGCCGGGAGATTTGGGGGGCGGGGGCGGCACGCGAGCCCGGGCGCTCAGCTGTGTTTGCTTGGGGGGCGCCACGCAGGGCGGCGGGGCTGGGGCGCGGGACAAAGGCCCGGATCTGACCGACCCCGCAGGTGGCGAGGGGGAGGGGGAGGCGCTGGGGAGAGAGCCGTGGGGGAGGGGAGGGGCTGCCGCCTGTGCGGGAAGCCCAGCCTGAGTGCCCGGCACTGAGTGCCCAGGGCCTGAGACCCCTCAGGTCCCGTCTCCGGTTCCAAGAGCCTTTGCCCGAAGTGGAGGTGTCCAGTGGATGCTGTCAGCACGCTTGGGTCCTGGCTGGAGGATTCTGTCCATCCCCTCAACCCTGCTTTCTCCCCAAGTCTGGTCCAGGCCCCATGGGATGCGCCCCCCCACCCAGGAGCCGCTGCTACTCCTCTTTCCCCTCCTCAGTGCCTGCTGCCCCTCCCAGCCTCGCGGCCACCCCAAAGCCTCCCATTCTTCTGGGAGCCCAGGCCCAGCACCTAGGCAGTGCCCGTGACCCCTGCCGGCTGCCCCTCCCCCCAGCAGTCTGTCCAGAATCCCAGCAACTTCTCCCACTCCCACTGCCACCTCGGTCTCCTGCCCCCGCACTGTGGCCACCCCCCCACCCCCCCACCCCGCCTTCCCTGCTCTGCCCCCCCCCCCATCCATTCTTCCTGTGCAAATCACACACCCTCCGCCATTCCCTGCTCCACTCGCCTGTGCCAGTCTCCCTGCTGGTCCTGAGTAGCCAGGCTGCAGGCCACAGGGCCTTTGCATGACTTCGCTCTGCGTGCAACGTGCTTGTCCCTGGGGTGCCTGTGCCTCACTCCCTCGTTCCCTGGAGGCCTTTGCTTAAATTCTGTCTCCTCCTTCCTCGACCTAAGATGCCTTGCTCTCCGCCTGATTTTCTTCCTCGGCGTTTCCATGACGCTCACTTCTGATCTCTCCCACTGACCGTCGGTCGGATGCACCAGGGCAGAGACGCTGCGTCCTGCAGGCCGCTGTGATCCAGCCCCTAACACCAGTGTGCACACAGCAGGTGCTCAATGTTTGCTGAATAAGTGAAAACACTTACTCTCCACAGCAGCCCTTGTGGTAGGCACTGTTCTCTCCATTTCACAGAGGAAAACACTGAGCACAGAGAGAACAAGTAACTTTCTCAGGGCTGCACAGCCAGAAAGTGTGGGGACCAGAATTGGAACTCAAGTCCTTACTTCTGACCAAGACCTCAGATTAGGTTTTGTGTGGCTCGAACAGTTTCAGGGGGGAAAAAATGGAAGCAGTTGGGCTGCTTATGAAGCAGAAGGTTTTGTGCAGACTCCCAGATGTGCAGCTTTTCTTGCAAAATTGGAACCTCTGTCCACACTGCAGCCTCAGTCCCAGGAGGCAGCCATTGGCTGGCTTGTGCCTTTGCTGCTCCTCGGCCTGGTTGCCTCCTTGTCACTTGGGGCTCAGCCCAGAGGCCGCCTCCAGGAAGCCCTCCCTGCTTGCTCCGGGAAATGATCAGTGTGTGCACGTCACAGATGTGCATGGTGCTCGCACGCTGTCCACCTCCCCCAGGAGAACATCCGCTCCAGGCAGCTCCTGTGTCCATAGGCACTGGACTCCTGCTTGCCGACTGACCCAGTGATGGAGCAAATGAATGGGAGGAAGACTTGCTGGTGGCATGGAATTCTCTCTGCTGAACACAGCAGCCCTTGGCTGTGATGCCACAGGTCCCTTGCTGGGAACAAGCTATCCCTCCAGGTTCTGGGATAACCCAGAGAGGCTTGGGGACCCCTTACTACTGGCCTGGGGCTCCAAGCTGGACTACCCGAGGGCCACGCTCCTGTCCTTTCCCAGGTAGTCTGGCCCTGAGCCTCACTCCACACTCGCCCTTGATGTCACCCTGGCGTTAGCCTTTCAGGGCCTAGGAGACCGCTGGCTCACTGGCCCTGCTGACCATGCAGGCTGGAGCTGCAGAGTGGCATCGCCTCCTGCTGTGTGACCTTGAACAGCTTAATGCATCTCTCTGAGCCTGTTTGCCTCCTGCACAATGGGACCACTGCCCGGCCTTGAGACTCGCAGGGACTTCTGGAGCTTGTGTGGCAGCGGCCGCCTGGACATGGCAGGTGCTCAGGCAGAGGGACAGGTGGGTGGGACTTCCGGAGACCACCTCTGACTGTCACTCCAGCACATGGCGTCTGGACCAGTGTACTCACCTGTGTGCGTCGTCTCGGTGACCCCAAGTGCATGTGTCTGTGATCACGTGTGTGAGTGTGGCCCCATGTGGGCGCAGGCGTGTGATGTGAGCTGAGGCCACGTCACGGGTTCTCACCCGCCGGCTCTGCTTTGCATCCCTCTGTGACAGTGACAGTGTGGCTGTATATGCCACACTTGCAGGGGTGTGACAAGGTGCCTGGAGTGGCCCAGCCAGTCCTCACCGGCCAGGGTGGGGAGGCGGGAACAGGCTCGCCAGCTCCTCCAGCCAGCGCTCAGGGCGGGGAGTGCGCTGGGCCCCAGTCTGAGCTGGAAGGGACTGGTTGGTGGTGGCGAGGGGCACTGTACCCTAGGGTGGCCAGCTCCTAGGACCTGGCCCTGCTGCTCGTGCAGGCCCAGGGTGCGGGACAGGAGGCTGGGCCCTGTGTGTGGCCTCCCCAGCCCCGCCTCCTCCTCCTTGAGGGCTGCCCAGACGCCTCCCGACAGCACTGGAGTGGGTGCCCGGGGAGCAGAGGGGCCCTTGCACCTCGAGGCTCCGTCCATTCACGTCATATCTCCCTGGCCCTTCCGTGACCACACAGGCCCCTGCAGGAGGCGACTGCCCCCACCCGGACTGGACGGCCTCCCGCAAGCACAGGGATCTCCACTTGCCTGGGCAAGAATCCAGGCTCGTGGGGGGTGGGGCCTACCTGAGCCCCCTCCCCGAAGCGTTCCCGAGGGCTGGGCCCCCCTGGGCCTGGCAGAGGAAAGGCAGGGCGCCCAGGAGTTTCCCTAGCCGGCTTGCCAGCAAGGCACAGGCCACCTGGGAAAAGCTGTCCCGTCTGGTCCTCAGGAATTGGAGGGGCGGCGACAGTGGGAGTGGGGTGGGGGCTGGCGCCTGGGGAAGAAAGTGGGATCATGCATAGCAGCAAACCATGTGCCTCGGAGGCCGCCTGCCTGGCTGCTCCTAGGAGGGTTAAGCAAGAGACAGAGGGACAGGGACCGAAAAACAAGAGAGTAAAAAAAACAGAGATAGACATCGAAAGAGAGAGAGAGAGAGAAGCAGGGAAAGAGGCAGGCAGACAGACAGACTCGCTCCTGTTCTCGTGGTGAGGGGCCAGGCAGGGGGCCTTCTCAGATCCAGATTCAGAGCGAAAACTGTTAACTCCAAGCCCAAGATGGCTTCAGTTGTGAAACCCTAAGCCGTATGTGAGTGTGATTGCCACAGCGGTGTGTGCCACAGGTGCAGTGCGCCTGTGGGCCTGGCTGGGGACAAGTGGTAATGGTGGCTGCCTACCTCTGTGTGTGTCCCTGTGTAAGGGGGCAGCCTGTGGGTGTGTGACTACCCCAGTGTCCCCAGGATGCTGCCGTGTGTGTGATGTGGGGGGGCATCCTGGCTGGAGACCTCAGCTCGGGACCTCTACACACCCGAGCTGGCCCTGGCCTCGGAACTGGACCCCAAGCCAGGAGCCTGGCTGCCCACACGGGGGCTTTTGTCCCTTTCTGAAGTGACAAGAAATACACAAAAGGGCTTTTAATTAAATCAAAGGAGGGGGAAACGGGCCAGCCGGGCCGCTATTATGTTACCAAACGCGAAAATGAAAACTTATTTTTAAAGCTCTGGTATTAATTTGAGATTATTCAGATAGTTAATTAAAAGTGCAGCATGTGTTAAATATTATTTCAACAAAGATTATCATCAGGCCTCCATGTAATGCGATCCTTGGGCTGGGGAGCTTTATGCAAATGCCTGGCAGCCAGGAGGAAGGGCCCGCAGCGCCGGCCTGGCCTGGCCAGGGGACCCGCAGGGCACCCTGGCCCCTCCGAGGCAGGTGGAAACTCAGCCAGGTGCCGGTTGCAAGCCCTAGGTGAGCAGGGCCAACCGCTGGTGGGGCCTTGGCCTGGAAAGTTCTCCGGCAGGGGGCTTGGCCACACTGCCAGGTGTGTGTACATGAGTGTGAGCAGGGGTCCGTGCACAGCAATGCGGACGTGTGTGCTGGTGACACTGTCACTGGACTGAGGTGTGCAGGTGACTTCTGCTTGTGCGCCAGCTGGGGCGTGGGCGGTAGGTGTTCGCTAGGACGCTCCACCTGTTACACCTGAGTCTTGGCGCACTCGACACACACACAGGCACTGCCCACTGCTAGTGCTTGTGTGTCCGGCCCCTGGGCATGGGGTAGGCACTGCCGGGTCCTGTGCCCACACGCAGCCCTGAGCAGTCAAGTCACGTGACCTCCTAGCACCTCGGTCTCAGTGGGAGGATTCGATGATGAAGTGCTGGTCAGAGCCGTGAAGTGTAGACTAGCACGGTGCAGTGTAGACTCAGCAGAAGCCAAGGGGAGCGCCGGTGTGATTTACAACTTTAAACAGCCACATTTTAAAAGGAAAGCAAAGTTAAAGCTGCTGTTTTCTTTAACCCAGTAAAATGCACACAACACCTGCGAGCAACAGGAAAGTCATTACTGTGACGCTGCTGGCGCTTTTGTTCACACTAAGCCTCTGAGTGGCTCCTGCGGGCCCCAGGCGGCCCCGTGGGGACTCGGGCCGGGTCTCCGCCAAGCCAGCGGCGGCCGCACCCTGGAAGCCCGCTTGGCACCGGGATGGGAGGTGGGGATCTGGGCCCGGCACCCGCTGAGCCCCTCCTCGCCCACGTCACGATCCGGATCCGCAGCCCCGCACGCGCGGGAGCCCCAGCGTCGCGAGCCCACACTTGCACGCCGCCGCGCGCCCCGGGCGCTCCGGGGCTGGGAGACGCGGGCCGCTCCTGCCCTCTGTCGGCGCCCGGCGGCAGCGCAGCGCGCGCCACGCGGCCGCGGGGGAGGGGCCGACTCCCAGGGCCCCCGGCTGGGCTCTGTCCCCGCGGTTAGCGTGAGCCCACTTCCACGGCCCAAGCCAGACGCCTCCTGCCGGACTTGATTCCCACTGCGGGCTGCAAGGCAGTTAGTGCCAGCTCCGTGTTATGGACGGCAAAGCAGGAAGAAGCTCAGAGGGGGCCAGTGACCTGCCCAGGTGCACACAGCAGGTGCCCAGCGTTCCCAGTCCACTGACTCCATCCGAGTCCCAGTTGCACATTGCGACACCCCTACCTCGGGGCCTCTGCATGTGCTGGGCCCCCTGCCTGGATTCCTCCCCTGGAGCTCCTCCTCCCTAGTGTCACTTTATTTTAAAAACATTTTTAAAAAAATTTAATTTAAAGGCAGACAGAGAGAGAGAGAAAAAGAGCAAGAGTGAGAGTGAGAGCGAGAGAGAGAGAGAGAGAGAGAGACTCTTCCATTTGCTGGTTCACTCCCCGAATGGCTGGGACAGTCGGAGCTAGGCCAGTCCAGAGCCAGGAACCAGGAACTTCATCCTGGTCTCTCACGTGAGTGAGTGGCAGGTGCCCAAGCACTTGGGCCATCTTTCCACTGCTTTCCCAGGCACATTGGCAGGGAGCTGGATTGGAAGTGGAGCAGCCGGGGCTTGAACCCTGATTTGAGATGTTGTTGTCCCAGGCAGCAGTTCAGCCTGTTTAAATTCACCCCAGCAAGAGGCCCTCTCCGGTCAGCCCCTCTCTTTGGATCACCCTGCATCACGGCCTCAGTGTTGCTCAGTGACAGCATGATCCTGTGTGTCCGCGGGTTTACTGGTTTCTTGTCGAGGTGGCATGTGCCCCTGTGCCATGATCCTCCCTGGCCCGGCACGGTGCCACGCCCTGCACGGGCGCCTGATGGCAATGTGTTGGCTGAAAGACTAAAACCTCGGAAGCAGGCTGGAGTGAGAGCAGGTGTAGCCATGGTGGCAGCAGCTTTGGCTCCCGCGTGCCACACACCTACAGGTTCCCTGACCTGGTGTCACTCAAGAGACATAGCAGTGTTTGTAGCTGTGCTGTCCACGGGCAGCCCAGACGCCCCGCAGCTGGGAGCGGACGGCCTGGTCGAGGAACCACGGCCCGGCTGCTGCAGGCCGTGGTGACTTGGTGGCAGAGGCTGAGAACAAAGCCTCGCTCACGGGACTGCAGCCTCGGGGCCAGTGTGGATGGCGCAACAGCACAGGGCTGCTAGGAGCTGGGTGGCAGGGGGGCGTGGTGCAGGGTGGCAGAGGCAAAGGGTGCGACTCGTACTTTGGTCCAGCTGGGGGTCGCACAAGTGTGGGTGTTTATGAAAAGGCTAGCTTCACTGTATTTAATAGACAGCAATTTGAAAAACTGGACTTTCAGGCGAGCGACCCGGGTAGAGAGAGGTGGGTGACAGCTCCCAAAGCCCTCCCCACGCCACCTGGGAGCCTGAGCACCTCTAGACCTGGTCCATGAGGTGACAGAAGGTCTGGGGGAAGCGGAGGGTCTGAGTGAGCCTGGGGTGGTGACACCAACAGTGGGGGTGGCAGAATAGGAGAAGGTCCCCCAGACGCCTCTGCTCCACCTGAACTTCAGTGTCCAGTTGGTTGTTGGTGGTGTGGGTGCACGGGGGCTCAGGGTGTTGTGCTCTCTGTCGTTTTGGGGGCATTTGAGCTGCTTCCTTCATAAAAAAGACAGCTAACAAAATCAGTGACAGATCTCCACTCTGGGGTCCCGCTGGCCTCCTGGGCAGCTGGAGTCCCTCTGCCCACTGAGGCTTCAAGGAGGACAGCCAGGAGCGGACAGCGGGGGGCCTGTGCATAGCCAGCCGCCAGCCTGGCAGAGGTGGCTCGAGGTGGGGGGGGCAGGCGATCTTTCATAGTGACTACTGCAGGACCGGTGCCGTGGTGTAGCAGGTTAAGCCGCTGCCTGTGACCCTGGCATCCCGTATGAACGCCAGTCTGAGTCCCGGCTGCTCCACTTCTGATCCAGCTCACCGCTGATGTGCCTAGGAAAGCAGCAGCAGATGGCATGGGTCCTTGGGCTCCTGCCACGGACGTGGGAGACCTAGATGGAGTTCCACACTCCTGCCTTTGGCCTGGCCCAGTCCTGAGAGTGAACTGGTGGATGGAAGATCTGTTGTCTCTGTCTCTTCTTCTCTCTCTGTAACACTACCTTTCAAATAAATAAAAAATCTTTTAAAATAGAAAAATAAAAGCCAGGTGGTAGCCCGTGCAAGCACGAGCTATTGGAGTGTGTGTGGCCATGTGCAGCCGTCACCACCACCCCCAGTAGGAAACGCCACATCCTCCCCCATCTCTCCTCTCCCCCAAGATGCCCACCCCCCCAACCCTTAGTGACCACTGTTCCGCTGGCCACACCTATGGGTCTCTCTGTTCTGAAAACTTCCCGGGGGGTAGCACTGCGCAATAAGCGGCCTTTCGGCCTTTCGTGCCTGGCTTCTTCCACGTAGCGCCAGTGTTCGCATGGCGCATGCGCACCTCCCCTATGCATTCCTTTCTAACGCCGCCCCATGCTGTTCCCACCACCCCACAGTTTCTGCAGTCATCGCTGATTAACATCAGCCGAAATGAGGCTGCTTCTGCTTTGGGGCAATGCCTCAACCTCAGAAAACGCTCCTAGTGTTTTCCCAGGCGCCGCCGCGCAGAGCACCTGCCGGAGGTCCCTTTGTTCTCTCTCCCACCCAGCCAGGCCGGCCCTAACACTGATTTCATTTTCACCCTGGAGCACAGACAGGGTGAAACACGTGCTCTAGGCCTCACTGACTCCCAGAGGGGTCTGGCTGTGTGGCCGATGTGGGCCCCGGAGCCACCCGCTCGGTCACATGGCCAGCGAGGGCTGCTGGGCTGCAGGAGCTGTGGTGAGAGTCCTCTCCTGACCCAGGGCTCCCAGCAGGACCAGCTGGCACGGGGGGAAAAGGCAGGAAGGCCTTGGATAGGGCAAACCCCGGGCCCGTTCTCTCTGGAGGTGGGCAGAGATGTGTGGGCATCTGGCTAGGGTGGGGACTGCCAGGCCTCCTGGGTGCCCCTCGTCAGGGGACAGGCTGTTTCAGGCTGCCCCAGGTCCTGGGGTGGTCCCAGCCCAAGCAAGGGGACAGGGACCCAATTATGAATGAATGAATGAACGGGCCAGCGCATGAATGGGCAAGCCAGTGGCCGAGGACAGTGGGGTCACTTCCAAGCCCATGCAGTGACGAGGAGCTCAAGGTCTGGGCCCTGGGTCTGGGAGTAGCCCTGCTGCACCCCTGCCCTCCTCTCTGGACCACTCACGCCCTGCACAGGGGCCCAGCTGGCAGACTCTCTCCAGGATGCTCTGGGCTCCCCTGGGCCTTTCTAGACAGAGGTCCCTTCCCCTAGCCTCTGTGCTGGGGCGGGGTGGGGGCTGAGAGCGCTTCCCACAGAGCAGCGGGTCTCCCTGCAACGCTGAGGCTCTGTCTGCCCTCTGAGAGGCATCCACATGATGGGCACCCCTGCCCGCCACTCACGGCCTATGTCTAGGCTTCTGGGGTGATGGTCTTACTCTCACTGGCTCTGCCCAGTGTCCTGTGGAGTTGGGGTTGGGCCCGAGAGGCCAGCCTGGGAGCAGGGATGCCTGCACCATCCCTGGGCTTTGTAGCTGTCCCAGGGCAAAACTGGGACCCATGAGTGGCCCTGGCACCGGCACTTTGTGGGGTGTCCCAGTCTTTGAGACTGGCCAAGTTGTTGCTCTCTCTCCATGTACAGAGTGGGCTGAGTTAAAAAATGTATTTATTTGAGAGGCAGAGAGAGAGAGAGACAGAAACAGAGTTAGAGACAGATATACAAAGAGAGAGAGAGAGACAGACAGACAGAGAGACAGAGAGGCAGAGAGAGAGAGAGCCAGCTCCCATGCACTGGTTCACTCTCCAAATGCCCCCAATGGCTAGGGCTGGGCCGGGGCCGAAGCTGGGAGCCAGGACCTCAATCCAGGTTTCTTCTATGAGTGGCAGGGACCCGAGGACTTGAGCCCTCACTGCTGCCCCCCAGATCTGCATTAGCAGGAAGCTGAAACAGGAGCTGGAGCCAGACTCCGACCTGGAGCACACACTTCTTAACCACCCGCTACGTGCCTGCCCGGAGGGGCCCTCTTGCATCACCGTGCACGGGCTGTCCGGCAGCCAGGTGGTGGAGGGGAGCCCCCTGCCCGGGGGGTTTGAAGGTGGAGACTGGCCTGGGTGGGATGTGGCAACAGTCGGGCCCAGGCTCCAAGATTCTGCGATGTCGCCCTGTGCGGGCCACGTGGTGTGTGCAGGTGGGTGAGGGAGTGGGTCAGGAGGGCAGCTGGGCCCCTCAGAGCCGGCCGCCCAGCCTGCGAGGAATGCACCGGCCCCTTTGCTCGTAAACCTGTTCCTGCTCCTCCTCCTCCTCCCTGTGCACTCTGCGGGTCAGGCAGAGGTCACCCTCAGGGAGTCCCACGGAGGCAGGGAAGGGGCAGCTCTAGGCTGCTTGTACTGTGGGTTCCTCCACCCGCAGCTGACCTGGCCAGGCACCGCGTGGGGGACAGGGGTGTGGGCGCAGGCACGACACACAGCCCGGGTCCCCGTGTCAACCCACAGGGTTCCTGGAGGCACCACACAGGTGCAAACTGCATCCCCTAGTGCCCACAGAGGCCAGAGCTGGGGTGACCACAGGGACAGCCACGCCAGCTTCTGTCCCCTGAGGTCCAGCACCTCAGACTGGCTGCAGGCTCAGAGTCTGAACTGGCCCGTGGGCAGGCTACTGCTGCTCAGAGGTGGTGCCAGCACAGGTCTCTGCCACGCCTCTCCAGGGGGTGCAGGGTGTGGGCCTGGAGAGGTTTGGTGGGGCCTGGGACTTCAGAGAGCCCTGCTGGAGACAAGGCCTGAGGGAGCCTCGCTGACTCCCAGGGCCTGGCTGGAGCCCTCCTCCACCCCAGGAGGCTGCCTCCAGGCCCTGCATCCCCGCTTCTAGAAGCTGCACAGAGGTCTGTGCACAGCCAGGGTCTGAGGGGGCCCAGGCCCCCGGGGTGGGAGTGGGGGCATTGCTCCCCGTCCTGAGTTCATTGCAGGCAGGGATCAGCCGGTTCTGCCTGGTGTGGTGGGAGGTCAGGGCCCAGAGGGGCAGGGGTGGGGAGAAGGGAGGTGTGTGGGGGTGGTCCTCACTGCCCCCCTCAGCACTCTCAGACTCTGGGGTGGGAGACTGGGGAGTCCCTCCCCGAGGGGCTGCGTGCGGCCCACGTGTTCATGGGGCGGCCAGATCCAGCTGTGGTGGCCCAGCCAGGACCCGTGCTCCCAGAGGCTCGCCTGGGAGGGGCTCCCTGCTCCTCTGCCCCCCTCCCCCGCCCCACCCGCCCACCTGCCAGGGCTGCTCCCTTCCCAGCAGGGGCTGTTCTCACATGTGCAGTGAGGAAGGAAATTGCAAATTAATCTTTATTTCCATCTTGGAAGAAAACCTTAATTCTC
This sequence comes from Lepus europaeus, assembly GCF_033115175.1. Classification (NCBI taxonomy): domain Eukaryota; kingdom Metazoa; phylum Chordata; class Mammalia; order Lagomorpha; family Leporidae; genus Lepus; species Lepus europaeus. The sequence goes on from NC_084835.1 coordinate 12,919,003, forward strand.
TGCATTGAAATGATCCTCGTCATCCAAGGGAATCAATTATGGGCTTTAATTGCAGTTGCTCCTGGCCAATCAGAGCAAAGTAGCCAAGCTCCGCACACCAGGGCCTCTGGCCCTCTGCTCAGGACTCCGACTTCTACCACCCCCTCTCTCCCCTGTCTGTCACGCTGCCCCTCTCTGGTGGTCTCTGTCTCTCTCATGGTTTCTCTCTTGGGGTCCCTATATCTGCCTTTCTCTGTTTCTGGGTCTCAGTTGCCTGCTCCCGGCCAGCACAGGGCTCAGGAATGAACCCCTGGGCCCCATGAGCCCCTTGGGGCTGTCTGGACCCCAGGCCTCCTCTTGCAGTCTTGGCCTCAGAGCTGCAGCTTTGAGGAGTGGGGGTCGAGGGTAGGACGTAGCAGGGGGCGTGGGACAGCCACAGAGGACTGTCAGGGTCACTCCCACAGGGCCCTTGGGACTGGCCAGGGACCTGACCTGCAGCCGTGAGCAAGGAGGTGCCCGCCTGACCCTCTCTGTGGTGCAAGCCTCTGGGTGTGACTGAACTTCTCCTTGGTTTACCTTTCATCTGTGGAGAAGGTGCCAGGGACAGAACCGAAACAGAAAAGGAAAGACGGGGCGTCCGCGGCCTCTACTGCCCTCTCTGGTGTCCCCGCGGCGGCAGCCCCTGGTGGTTGGTTTGGAGCGCATCCTTGCACGCCTCTCTCTGTGCAGTTTACCGTGCACACCTCACGCACAGAGCACCAGGAGCAGCTCTGTGGTGTTTCCTTTAGATGCGAGAGGCGTGCCTCTGCACGGGTCCTTTCGCAGCCCCTCATTCATGTGCTCTCAGGATTTGCCCACAGGATCTTCCCCTGGGTGAGCCAAAGGGTGGGGATTTGCCCGACTCGGAACCAACTGGTCAGATGGACATCCCTGGAGAACGAGGTGACAGGAAAGGCACAGGGGCCAGCGCGAGAGCCCAAGTCCCCTCCACATCAGGGTGGCGTTACAGAATGACCACTGCAGCGAGGGCAGGGGTAAAATAAGACGGTCTCACAGCTGGAACAGGGGAGGAGCCAACTGGCCCACGCAGAGACACAGGCACACAGGTGCAGCATCCTACACACCCCAAACCCGGACGAGAGCAGGCACAAGCCCAGGGCCTTGCTGATAGGCACATGGGCTGGGGAGGCAGAGAGGGGCGCCCGGCAGAGCTCCCTGTGTTTGGGGGAGAGGGTACTGCTCTGATGGAGCCCCCTGCGGGGAAGGTCAGGTGCACATGGGGGCGTGCAGGCAGCCTGGGGGTGGCGTCGGCGTGGATTTGACTCTGTGGGGGAGCTGACGGGGTGCCCTAGCATTCCAAGTGTGTGTGAGCTGTGGTGCTGAGGCAAAGCAGAGGGGCTGTGCCCTGGTCCTGCCAGCAATGGCTGCAGGGGATCAGGCCACATACCCAGAAACCGTACCAGCAGCGCTGGGACTGGCTCTGCTCATGGGGATGTGCCCACGAGCAGCCTGGGATGTGGGGTGCTGGGCACATGCCAGGTGATCTGCCAGCACTGGGCACAGCCATAAGCAGGCAGAAACTGCTGGCTCTGTGGCTTGCTTCATGTGGGGACGTCAACAAGTAAGGTAAGCAGGTAGAGTACTGAGCGTGTTACAGGTAACAGCTGTTAGAGTGATGAAGCCGGCAGGGTGAGGGGCTTGTACTGAGGTGTCCTGCAGAGGGCAGCCGGGGTAGCATGTGCAAAGGCCCTGAGGCGGGAGTGTCTGGGGTGCTGAGGAGCAGGGAGGAGGTTGCTGGGCTGCAGCAGGTAGGGTAGGGGGAGGAGGCCAGGCAGGTCATGCAGGGCCTTGGGGTCATGGTGAGGACTTTGGCTTTTGTGCTGAGGGAGGCAGGGGCCCTGGTAGGGTGTGTGATGGAGGAGAGACAAGGCCTGACAGGTCTGAACAGCGTCCCTGGCCGTGGGGACAAGGTGGCCAGAGCCAGGGCACAGGGACAGAGGCCTGGGCGTCGCCATGGCTGTGCCAGTCTCTAGGAGAGCGCCTAGGGGCGCGAGGAACTAGCTCAGGGTGAGGGCCAGAAGGTGGCCACAGATTTTACATATATATATATATATATATATATACACACACACACACACACACACACACACACACATATATATATATATATATGAAACTTGCCATTTTAAAAAGCTGGCGACTCTCCTTAAACAGTTTAGGGCCCAATGGAACCCAGGGCAAGCTGTTCGAGGTCGGCCTGCTGGTGTGGAGGAGGCACTGTGGCCGGGCAGGGCCTCAGGGGGCACCACAGGGCGGGCAGCTGTGGGAACAGACCCGGGGGCTGCAAAGGCTGGGCAGGGAGGGGGCGTCCCATGAGGCTCTGAGGAGGGGAGGGGCAAGGAGAAAGTGCAGCTGGGGAGGGAGCAGGGGCCACGGCAAATGACTCAGAGAGGGGGCTGAGGAGTCACGGCGGCACTCCCGGGGACCCCAGGCCTGTGTCTGCAGCTGCACTTGGTGCCGGGCGGGCCCCAGCTGCTGGCAGTGAAGGAAGCTGCCCGTGAGCCCCCGCCCAGTCAGGAAGCACAGCCCTGACTGCGACAGGCTTCGGCCACAACAGGAGATCTAGGCCTCTCCTGACGAGGCCTGGGATCGAGACAGGGCTGGATCCAGGGCTCGGCTGGTGCCGGCCAGGCATCGGTCTCCCTTCAAGTCTCCCTCGGTCTTTCCCCGTGTGCCTGCCACTCCTTTGTCCCCCCCTTGGTGACAAGATGGCCACACTGGCTCCAGGTTCACACCCACGAGCTCTGTAATCCCAGCCAGAAAAGAGGGCCTTGCTCCCTATGGTTGCAGCCAGAGCCCGGTGACACGCTGGGTCCCTTGCCCTCTTGCTTGTGGACGGCAGGGCAGGGCAGGGGGAGCCATGGGTGTGCAGCCAGCAAAGCCTGGCCTTCCGCACTTGCAACCTGCTGAGGGGCTGTTCCCTCCCTGAGCCTGCGCCTCACACTTGTGACGTGGGCCCCTCGCTTGCTGCCGGCTGCTCACTCTTAGGGTGACCTGTGCCTGGTAGCAAGGGCACAGCAGGTGCAGGGTGTGGCGCTGGGCGGGAGGGGCTGCGTTGAGCAGGGAGCCTCAAGGAGCGGGTGCTGGGAGCTGCTGGGGCCGAGGGGGCACTGGCTGGGAGAGAGTGGGCCTTATGGAGCGTGCGCAGTGTGGCCCTCCCGCTGCAGGCCCAGGTACCCTCCCTGCACGTGTGCGGCAGCTGCCCGATGCCTTGCGGAGCGCCTGGTGGGCTCTGCCGAGAATCTGCTGCCCTGGTGTTTCCACCCGATGTGAGGGCTGCCCCTGCCTTCCGGCCACCGGGAGATACTTGTCTGTGTTATCAGGGGTGCCGGACTGTGACAACCGTCTCTCCTTATCAGCAGCCCACCCGGCTGTCCGTGGGCACTGCCCCCAGACCCTCAGCTGCACGCCACAGGGCCTGGACTGCTCCCACCCAGCCTGAGTTGGCAATGGGCACCTTCCCCGCACAGCTCCCAGGGCTGGGGGGGCCAGGGCCGAGGACTCACCTTTCCCCCACCTCCATTTTCCCTTTGAGCAATTCCAGGAGGTGGGGGTCCTCAAGCTGCTCCTCCCCCCACCACAGAAGCTGTGCAGGGTGGGGCTGGGCTGGGCTGGCTCCTCCTGGCTGGGACCCCTTCCTCGGAGCAGTGGGGTCCCTTCTGATCTGAACAGGGCTGGGACACGAGCTGATGAATGATCAGCTGATGTTGGCAGAGCCGTCTGGAGGGGAACTCTGCGGCCTGAGGGGGCGGGGCTGGTCTAAGGCCCCAGAGAGGCCGCTGGTCTGCACGGACCCTGCCAGGTGGGAGGAGAAGAGCAGCAGGCAAGGCCTGGAGAAGCTGGGGTCCCTGGCAGGGGTCCCTGGGGAGGCCCCCTCACCTCCCCCCTGGCCGGCAAACACAGAACCAGTGCCCTGGGGCCATCGCCCGTCCCCATCTGATTAGGAAGCGAGCTGCTCATCTCTTCCTGCCACACCCGGTGCCCGGCAGGGCTGCCTCCTGCCCACCCACACACACTGTCACCCAGAGCCTGCCCCTGAGGCCCTGCCCTGCTGCCCGGCATCCACACCCCTTGGGCTTCTCCAGCGATGTCCACTGCTGTCCCGGGTGCTCCGCGCTGCACAGTGCTCCTTGTGCCCGGTGCCCAAGCTTTCCCCAGCCCCTTGGCTGCTACTGAACCAGACTGATTTGGGGCTGGGCCCTCATCCCTGCTTCCAGTCCCTGCCCGCGGTCTCAGAGGCCCTGTCTTCCCTGCACTGCACCCACGGGCTGACGATCCCTCCTTGCCTGCAGCCCAGACCACTGCCCTGAGCTCCAGAGCCATTCAGGCAGAGGCCTCCCCAGCCCTGGGGCTTCCCACAGCCCAGCCCCCTCCTCCTGCTGGAGTCTGTGTCCCAGCGACGGGGGTCGGGGAGGTAGGGGTCGACTGGAGCTCCTGGCTCCGCCCCTCGCGGCTCCCTTGCTCAGTGCCAAGGCCAGCAGGTTCCACCCTCTAAGCATTCCCAGTCATCTGCCTCCACCACCTCTTCCTCCTGACCTGGGCCCTGGCTCCACTCTCAGTGCCTCCCCTCGCCTAGGCGTCCCACGAGCCTCTCCTGGCCCAACTGCCTCCCCTCCTTCCTGTCGGCCCTAGACCTGAGCAGGTATCTTGTGACAACCATGATGGAGACCCTGGTGGTGGTGGAATTGATGGTGTTGCTGGTGATGATAATGGCGGTGATGGTGATGATGGTGGTGGTGATGGTGGTGATGGGGGTGGTGATGGTTATGATGGTGGTGGTGATGGTGATGGTGGTGGTGATGGTGATGGTGGTGATGATGGTAGTGATGGTGATGGTGGTAGTGATGGTGATGGTGGTGGTGATGGTGATGGTGGTGGTGATCGCAACCAGGGGTCCAGGGATGGGAACTGACATGGCAGAGTCTTGGAGGAATGAACTGGGAGGGGCAGCCTTGGGTCAGGAACTGGTCTCTGGTCTGCTCTGAGCCCCAGCTCGGGAGCCGTTGGGAAATTTGGGCTTCCAGGGCCTCTGTGTGGGCCCCCTCTCTCTGGGAGCCCCTGCCAGCAGTGTGTGGCACGGCATGGGGGCGCAGGGCTGCAGGCGCCAAGAGGAAATGGCAGGGGAGAGCTCACCAGAGCCCACTGGATTCCTCTGAAGGTAAAGAGACCCCATAACCTCCCTGCCCTCACCTAGCTGGCTGCCTAAGAGGGCCTATTCAGGGTGTGGCCGGTGCAGAGTGAGCTGGACCTTGGCTGGAGCCCAGGTGCTCTGGGAAGGGACAGAGGCAGTGTGCTGGAGGAGCCAGGGGCTTGCCGAGCCACCGCACGAGTCCCCCGGAACCCTGTTACTGGGACAGCCAGTGCCAGCCCAGGTGCCCTCACCCTAGGACCTGCTGGGATCCGCCCTGGGGAAGGAGTCTCCTCCCCAGAGGTGACCTTGTGGGATGCTGTCTGGGGTGTCCCTTGAGGGGCGTGGCCTGTGGCTGGCCTGGTACCCCAGCCCCAGGTCAGTCTGGGCTCCTGGCCGGGCCTTTATCAGGAGCCCCAGCTGCAGCGTGGGAAGTGGCCGTTTCTCTGCCTGTGACTGCAAGGGAGTGGGCCGCGATTGAGCAATGCCTGTCAGGGCAGGGAGGCCCCAGGGCCAGGGCCATGTGACCACTGACCTGGCCTGGCTGGGGGTGGGGGTGGGGTGCAGGGCAGCCCCATGGTCATGCTGTGTGTGGCAACAGGGCCACGGGCAGCCCTCCAAGCCCCCCTGCACGGCCAGCAAGCCCCTGGCTATGAGGCGGGGCAGGACGGTTCTGTCCCTGCTGTGGCACCCAGTGCTGGCGTGAGGCCTCTATTAAACATGGCCTCTTCCCAGGTTCTACCCAGACCTGCCAGGAGCTTCCTCTTCCTCCTCCAGGCCTCAGTTTGCCCTGCCCCTTGGCTCCCGAATCCTAGCACCACGCACCAACCAGAGAGTCCTCAGCTGCTGCGGCCTCAGCCCCCTCTGGCAGCACTCCCCGGCCCCGCCCACCTCCAGGGCCTGCAAGTGGGAAGTCAGGGGGCCCCTTGGAACCCCTTGCACTTCCATGGCTGCCCCTACAGCAGCCTTCAAGGCCCCTGGGGACAATGAGGGCCCCACCCCTCCTCTTGACAGTGTGTGGGGGTGCCCTGCACGCCCCACCTTCGGCTGCTGCCTGAGCTGTTAATTAATGGCCCAACTCTGTTATCAGCCAAGTGCTAATTACTCTTTTTAATCAGGGCTGCCTGTGTGGAAGCTCCTGGAGGCACAGCAGGGTGGGGGAAGCTGGGGAGCCATGACTTCACCCCTGCTCAGGCAAGCAGGCTCCAGGGCACCCCTGAGCCACAGCCCTCACCCCTGCAGCACCCTTCCTCCTTGTGGCAAACTCCCCCTCTCCTGGAGCTGCCCCCTTGGTGAGAGCCTCCCTGCTCCCAACCAGCCCCCTCATCCTGGTCAGGGCCAGAGGAGAGACCAGGAGGACCCAGCAGCTGGGGGCCACACATGGAACTGGCTTTGGCCTCCAGGAGGGGATTGGGAATGGCTAAGCCGCACAAGGAGGTGGACTGTTGCCTGGGTCAACCCCAGGGGAGCTCCACCAGAGGGCCCTGGCCTGCTGTCAGTGGCATGGTGACAAGCCCTGCTCCTGTCCCACCAGGTCCTATGGCACATGTGTGCCAGCACCCTGCACGCCCCAGGCCCACACAGACACAGCAAAGACCCCCATCTGGACAGCCTGGCCCTTCTGGAGCCCACACAGAGTCCACACAACCACGTCGCCTGAGAGCCACGGCCACGGCCACACAGCCAGACACTGCCAGACCATGGCACATGTGTATGCATGCGGGAGACCAGGGCAGGGGCCTAGGAGAACAGAAGCTGCCCCTTCTCCTGCCCTGGGCCCCCAGGGCTTCCCGTTTACTAGACGTTATCTATCAAAACTATATTAACCCAGAAGCCTGTTTCCATCAGAGTCTCGATTCCAGGGACATTTCTAGATAAGCCTTATCTTGTTGCTGGTGCATTAGCCTCGTTGGTCGGGGGGCCTGCCAATCACAGCCGCCCCCTGCTCAGCCCGTGGCAGGGTGCCTGTCCATGACTTCATTCTCCATGGCCCCTGCCCCCACCCCACCCTGGGCCCAAAGCAGGGCCCCAGAGAGTACCTCTTCTCCAAGGACACACCAAGGCACTGGGGGGCGTGGGAGGCTCTAGAATCAGAGTCTGGGTTCAAATCCCAGTTCCACTCCACGGCCCCTGTGAAGTCGGCGCGTAACCCCCACCTGCACAGATATGGTGAGTTTATCCAGTGGCCGTCAGCTCCACCCACTGTGGCTCTCTTCCTAAACCATGGGTGCCCGGGGCTGCCCGGGTTCCCCAGGCGCCACCCTCAGGGCCCCAAGGGCCAGGCAAGGGGTCACACATATCCATGTCTCGGGCTCCCCTTCTGAGGCTGTGTGCCCCGGCCTGACCCTCCTAATGGGCGCTCGAATTTCCCCTGATGCCAGGCCCGATAGAACCTCTCCTGGAGCCGCCTCTCCTGGAAGGCTGCTGCGGCTGCTCCAGCCGCACTGGCGGGCCCTTGCTCCACACTCGGGGGACCTGCGAGCTCCTAAGAGACACGCAGGGGGTTGCCCTTCTGGGTGTCCCCTCTCCCCGAGCCTGCCTCCTTCCTGGGGATTTGGGGAGTGTTTTTAGGTGAGATGGAGAGAGGTGGGGGTTGACGTGCCTGGACAAACTGGCTGACATGGGCCTGCCTGTGTCTCCTCCTGAGGGCTGTAGGGGCCTCCAGATGCAGGGGGATGCAGGTGACACGGGGGCCAGCACTGTGCCTGGCAAGTCCCACGACCCCAGAACAGCCCCGTGGCTATTCCCATTTTATACACAGAGACAGTGAGGCACAGGGTTAGGGACTTGACCACGCTCACGTAGCTGGGCCAGTGGCCAGGACCTGAGCTCAGGCGGGGGCTCCCAAGTGTACTTTGTGTCTGCCCAGCCCTTTCTCCCCTTCGACACGTCAGCTCCCGCCCCCCACCCCGCTGTGCCCACCATAATGGCTCCCCAGGTCACACAACTGTACAGGGAGGACCTGTGACTGAGCCCAGGGCTACCTGATGTCCCACCTCCCAGGGACACTGAGAGGGTCAACGTCTCACCTGTTGGTCAGGGAGGATGTGGCCTGGAGGTTGGGGGAGACTGAGGTTACGGGTCGTGCCCCACACCGAGGATGCCAAGGGGCCGAGGTCCCCCCACCCAGCTCTCAGTGCTGCCTGCTACCCGGGTCTGGGCCAAGGTGGCCAACGGTGGCTGGGCCAGCTGCCATTGCTGGCCCTGGAAGTAGAGGGACGGGCTCTGTTGCTGGTGTATTTAATTAGGGGCCTCCTGGCTCCCCGGCCACCGCACACAGGGACGCTATGTTCCACGGCGGTGGCGCTCCCTTTTCCTCTCTGCCTTCGGCTCTGGGGCTTAACAGCCCCAAGTCATTTGATCGCAACCTGCCTCTGTTAATATTTTTAATGCCATTTTTGCAAATTAAAGCATAATGCACCGATTACCGGGATAAAAGGGAGGCCTCTGCGTCCGTCTGGAGGCCAAATAATGGAACGCCTGAACATCTGTTCACTGCACAAATGTCTTTAAAAGCTTTGATTTCCCCACAATCAGTCGGTTCCACCATTTCACCCTTTCTTGAGTGTCCACAGCCCCGAGCTGCTGGGTGGTCTGTGGGTACAGGTCAGGACAGAGGTGGACACGGGCAGGGCCCACGTTTCTGCTTCCTGCCCAGCAACTGGTTCTGCACTGGGCACTGCCACCAACCACCCTTGCCTCTGCCCCTTGGGGAATGTGTGTTCCCCGAACTTGAGAGAAGGGGCCCAGGGACTCCTGGTGTAGGGAGGAAGGAGCATTCTTCCACCTTACTCTGCCCTGGCTGGGAGCCCACTGGCCCCCAGCACCCACCCCAATTCTCCTTGGAGGCCCAGGATACCCCAGGAGCCACTTGGTTGAGTTGAGGAGCCCGATGCCCTGCAGACTCCAGTAGCTCCCTGGGGAGCTGGGGGCCCAGCCCTGCCCGCAGAAGCCCTGGCGACGCCTCTGACACCCCCTGGGAATAGACCTTGGGCAGGGCATGAAACCAGAGAGAGAGCAGCAGAGCAGGTGGGGCCACAGGACTTTTATTTGCAGCTGTCCAGTGCCTGTCCACAGACTCGGGCTGAGTCTGGCCCCAGATGGCCGACAGCTGGGACAGCCTGGGAGACAGACCTTGGCTGTCTCTGGCCAACGCCCTTTCCTAGCTGGGCCTGGCCGCTGTCCTGGGAGGAGGCTGTAAGCGTGCAGTGGCACAGCCTCCCAGCCCTGAACCAGTATCATTACTCCCCACAAGCCCTGGCTTCTCACTGGGGCCGAACACCAAGCCCAGGAGCTGAGGGAGGCTGAGGCACATCTGGTTGGGCATTTGGCACTGCAGCGTGGTGTGGGCCTCAGCAACGTGGCCCTAGGGGAGGTCACTGGGCACTCAGGGTGACTGCACCATGCGCTTGTGGGTGTCGAAGACGTAGCGCTTGAAAGACAGGCTGAGTGCCACGTGCTGCGTGGGCTCGGGCCGCTCGGCCGCCTCCTCCTGCGGGGCCGCCTCCCCACGGCCCGCCCGGCCCCGCTTCTTGACGGCAGCCGTCAGGATCTTCTTGCTCTCGGGGCTGAGGCCACCTGCGAGGCACAGAGGACACTCTGTCACTCCACCACCCCAAGCGAGCGCCAAGTGGTCCGAGTCCAGCCCCCCCAGCAACACCCCCACATCCCACCAGCCTGAGTGGGGACCGCAGGGCCAGAGCACACTGGTGGGCCTTATGTCAGCCAGACGGCGGGGCAAGTCATCCTGGCCACCCTTCCTTTCACAGGGGAGAAGTCAGAGGCACAATAAGGGCGGGGGACGGTGCAAGGCCCCACAGCAAGTCGGGAAGAGCCAGGATCTGAGCTCAGTCCTCACCCGATGGCAACTCTGGCTCCTGCCCTGCCCAACCTGCTGGGCCGGGGACTCTGATGACAGTGGCTCTGAGCCCTGGAGCTCTGGATGCTTGGGGAGGCTGGCCGCAGACCCCATTGCTCCAATGGCCTAGTCTCTCCCCGTGGGTGGAAGTGAGCGGCAGCGGCCGTCTCAGAGCTTCGGTCCCCTGGGAGGACGGGACCTGCTGCTGACACTGACAGAGCTCCAGGGGCCATCCTGCCCGCCTGTTGGGGGAGCAGGCGACATGGCGGGCCTGAGGGGCTGTAGGCAGGGGAAGGCGTCCTCCTGCAGGCAGTGCGCCCCTGTGGGGGCCCAGCAGCCTCGGGTCCACAGGCGTGGAGAGGGCCCTGTGCCAGTCCTCCTGAGCGGGTGCCAGGCCTGCAGGTATCTGAGTCCCTGAATCAGAGTCCCGGCCTTCCTTCTGCCAACAGAGAAGGTGGCTGGCACCAGACCCTGACAAATGGCCTGGGCGGCGTGTCTCCCTCTGGTGCCAGGAGGTCTGACGGCGCGTCTGGGAGACAGGCGTGGCCCAATCGGCGGTCCATCTCACCCGCGATGGCTCTCGTTACACACAATGCATACCTTGCACTGCCCAGAGCAGGCAGAGCCGGAAAATCTATCTGGCGCGGGTGACGATGTGGCCATTTAATTGCTCTTCTGGGATGGCCAGGTTGTTTACCTCTGCTCCATTCTGGGGTGGTCTGTAGCCATGCCCAGAAAGCCTGGCTGACATAGGGCCTGTGCACATGCTGCCTGGGCTACTGGGTGGGTGGCCAACGTCACCAGGAGCCGCTGCTCCCCCAGTGGCCTTTTTTAAAAAAAGTGAATGGTGAATGGGAGGAGGTGAAGAGCACACCATGGTGCCGGGAGCTGGGAGGTGGGAGCTGCTACCCACTCGACCAGACGTGGTAGTGCAGGGCCTGGGGTCACACCAGGGAGCACTGCAGGACAGGGAGACATGCGGTGGGGAGCACACAAGCCAGGGCCTGGCTCCTGTGCAGTTTGCTGGTCTAAAAAGCAGCAGGCATGGGTGCTTGGCAGCACAGTTGTGGCACTGCTTGGGACAACTACAACCCATACTGGAATGCCTGGGCTCAAGTTCTCACGCTGCTTCTGATTCCCGCTTCCTGCTAATGCAGACCTTGGGAGGCAGGAGGTGATGGCTCAAGGACTTGGGTCCCTGCCACCCATGTGGGAGACCCAGATGGAGTTTCAGGCTGTTGCGGGCATTTGAGGAGTGAACCAGTTAATGGAAGGTCTCCCTCTCTCTCTCTCTCTCTCTGCGTCTCTCTGCCTTTCAAATAAATTAAATCAAAATATAAATAAATAAAAAATGTAAAATTACACAAAGGAAGAAGGGGCAGACAGTAACCAAGTCAACGAGAGAACTTGGACGGCAAAAGTGCAAGCAAGGAGAGGACATCGCTCTCGCCGGCAGGGAAGGCGCTGCAGTGAGCTGCCCCCAGGGCCCCACTGAGAACAAACACAGGGAGCAGCCCCGGGGATCAGCCACAGGGTCTGAGCATGCCCTTGGGGGCCCACACGCTGGCTTTGCGGGAGCTGGGCTCTAACGCGGGGTCCCAGTGAGAGAGGGAGGCAGCAGGTGAGCCAAGCGCAGCCTGCCCGGCACCCACATCCTGGGCCTGCTCTGCTGCCCTCCATTCCCCTGGACCTTGTTCAGAATCATCCCAGGGAGCCCCACAGCATGCCGCTGGCCTCTCCCTCCACGCCGGCCTCCTGCAATGGGGCCTTTGTGTTCCCAGTCCACCGCCTGCGAGTCACTGTCCGAACGTCACCTCTCAGTGAGGCCATCATGACCACCTGCTTTAAAACCACACCTGGCAGGTCCCCGGCCCCTCTCCCCACTCTATTTACCACCTGTAACATCTGCGACAATTTCCTGATTTCCATGCTTGCTGTGACCCTGGTCAAGTGACCAGGGACTGCTATGGCCCTACCACCGGCAGCAACTTCTGTGAGTGAGCGAGTGGCCGAGCGGCAAACCTCTCTGGCCTCCCAGGAACTCACAGAGCAGGTGTTTAACTCCGGATGGTAAGAGCCCGAGAGGGACAAGCTCCCCAGTGTGAACTGAGAAATCCACCCCCAGGATGCGATCCAACAGCAGTCTGAGAGATGGCTAACAGTGTGCCCAGAGCGGCCAGTGCAGCACGGGGGACTAACCCTCCTATCACAGTGCTGAGAAACTGAGGCCCGGAAAGGTGAGCGGCTTGGCCGCGGTCCCAGGGCTGCTCCGAGGCTGAGGTGGAATGACTGATGCCGAGCGTATTCACGTGAGGGAGCCGCAGGGCTTGCCACACCCACCCAGTGTGCACACACAATCAGCTGTGCAAACAGTATGCACACACTCAGGTGTACTCTTACACACACACTCAGCTATGCTAACACACACATCCAGGCATATGCACACACACCCAGGCATGCTCACACACACACGGTGTGCATACACACTCAGCTGTGCACACACACACACTGTGCACACACTCAGACTCTCACACACCCAGCTAAGCTCACACACACATACAGGCATATGCGCACATAGCCAGGTATGCATACACACACACGGTGTGCATACATACTCAGCTGTGCACACACACACACACACTGTGCACACACTCAGACTCTCACACACCCAGCTAAGCTCACACACACATACAGGCGTATGCGCACATAGCCAGGTGTGCATACACACACAGTGTGCACACACTCAGGTGTACTCACACATATACACTCAGGTGTACTCTCACACACATCCAGGTATGCTCACAGTGTGCACACACACACTCAGGTATATTCATACATACACACTCAGATGTGTTCTCTCACACATCCAGTGTGTACATTCTTACACTGAGTTGTACTCACATATACACACTCCGGTGAACTCACTCTCACACACACCCCCAAGTCTCAGGTGTACTAACACATACACACTCAGGTCTGCTCTCTCATACACACATCCAGGTGTGCACACACACACATATACACTCAGGTGTGCTCTCACACATACACAATCTCAGGTATGCTCACATACACACCCAGGTGTGAATGACAGTCGAGGGAGGAAATAAACCGACAGAGCCCTTGCATCCAGGACAGGAAACCCCTGTCTGTGCGTGATGGCTCGGCTCAGACACCAGGCCGCCCCCGCCCCACCCCTGTGTCCATTATTCAATAGGTCCTTCTCTCCTCCCCAGCCCTGGGGTTCCTGGAGCTGCTATGCACCACTTCGAGTCTGGACCCCAGGATGCAATGGGGGAAGGCAGCCATGACCCTGGGGTGACATTGCTACTTGTGGCTTCCCCTGCAGACACTCTCCCAGGGCCAGGCTGGCCCTTTCTCCCTGAGTGCCAGCTCCACACCAAGGCATGACCGGCTGAAGGCTGCTCCGGCTTGGCCAAGGGTAATCAGGGAAGAATGTGGGAGACTCAACTGCTCCCCAAGCCCTGGTGGCGGCTGCCGCCCCAACACAGCCATCAAAGGCTGGCCAACTGCCTCCAACTGCAGGGGTGAGGCTAGAAGAGGGGCATCCACACAGGTGGGTGGCTGGCACCCCCCAGTGGACACTGAGCCTTTGCAAGCAGTGTGGGGTCACTGTTCTCGGAGGCCCACACAGTCCTTCCCTTGCTGAAAGCAGCTTTGGAAGGGCTGCAGGAGCTGGGCGGAAAGAGAGCCGGGGCAGGCAGCAGGAGGCCGCTTCCGGGCTCGGCGCCCTGCTGCGACTGTCAGGCTGCGGAACTCAGAGACACGCCTGGCAGCCGCGCTGGGGCAGACACCGAGGTGGCCAGGCTGGACGAGGGGCTGCAGAGCAGGTGGGGCCGCCTGGAGGAGGTGACCTCCCTCAGTCAGGTGGCGGCACAGTTAGCTGGTGGGCTCTAGGACTGAACACTCCCCTCCCCCAGGGTGAGGAGCTGCCCTGCACAGCCCACGGGTCTCAAGGTGTGCAGGCAGCAAAACATCCCTGTGAGGTCGCCATGGCGGATCTGGGGGCTTGCGGCAGCTGGGAGGAGCTGGGCCTGAGACCAGGGCCAGGCCGATGGGAAAGGGGGAGAGCTGACAAGGTGGGAGTGGCCCCACCTCACAGGTGACCACAGGGGCCCAGCAAGACGACCCTAGCGGGGCAGGAGAGAGACAGCTCCCTGCCCTCCTGGCCTCTGAGAACCTCTCTGTGAGCAGCCACAGTGCCTTCAGAATCTGCCCCAGCCTTTGTCAGGCGAGCGCTTCGGTGCTCATCCTGGGGAGCTGAAGCTTCTCCCGGGGCCCCTGCTAGCTGGGGCGGCTGCCTCCTGGCTCCTCCTCCTTCCTTCCCTGCTATGGATCCCATATGTAAACAAAGATGCAATTTGCTAGAAAAAGATAAGGTGATTAAGTTTTTATCAGACCTGGACTCCGCTGTCCCCGCAACAAAAGGAATTAGGGGAAGGCGGCGGCGGCACGGGCCCTTCCCGGCACCGCGGCTTTCCGAGGCTCTCCAGCGCACACTCGACGGGCGCACGCGGCCCCTTTGATTGGACGGAAGCGCAGGCAGCGGGCGCCCGGCACCCCCATTTTGATGTCTTAATGTTGCCTAATTCCTCCTTTAATTTGTATTAAGCTTCTTAGCAGCGATGATGAATTCTTCAAAAACAAAAAAGGGCCCTTTGCACAATCTCTCCCACCCCACGTAAATTGAAATTACCATGCAGCCAGAGCTGTGCAGACGGGGCTGTGCGGGGAGGGAGGGCCAGAGCACGCTGCCGAAGGAAGGATCCTTTTTTAAGGCAAAAAACAAAACCGCTCTGAAACAGGCAGGAAATGCCTTGGTCTTGAGAATCGCAGCGGGCTGAACTGTTGGAGAGAGGGGCGGTTGGGGCAGAGGCCAGGGGCAGCGCCACGGTCTCCTAGAGGGGTCTGAGCCACCCCAGGCTATGGTCTGCGCTGGCACCATGGCCGCCCAGAGGTGGCTGTGAGGACTCCACGAGGCACAATCCAGGGCGGCCAGGGTCTCACGGCCTCCCCTAGCCCTGCCTGGCAGGACGCGTGCCTGCTGGGCAGCTGGGCGCCCTGGAAACGGCCCAGAGGGAGGCTTGCTGCAGCTCCTGCCACAGGGCCAGCACTGGCCTCCTACACACAAGTGGCCAGGCTCCTCTCTTGTCATTTCCCCTTGGTGCTGCTGCCAGAGATCCTTCTAGAACAAAACCCCATCATTTATCCCAGTGCAACCACTTACAACCACTCAGGCAGGTGTCCAAACTCCTCCAAGGCACCCCTTATGGACAGACTGCCTACTGCAGACACTGGCCTGTGCCTCTAGCCTCCTCAGCCTGGCCCTCGCCTGGCTGCCAGCCTCCCACCTCATCCACACTGCTGGCTCACCCCTCTCTGGACTCTCAGCCAAAGGCTAACCATAGCATCTTAGGTGGGCCCCCTTGTCCAGGGGCAGAGGCCCTACCTTCAGACCCTCAGTCCTCAGAGACAGAGTCAGGGCCTGCAGCCCAGCGACTGCAGGAAGGGGCACTACAGCGGCCTCAGCCCCGGTGTTCTGTCTGATCTGCCTGGGCTGGCCCTGAGCTCCTGCTCTCTTCCTAGGGCCACGCTCCCTCTGCTGGGGTCCAAGCTCCCCTGCTCCCCACAGCACCGCAGCCTCATCAGAGCCCTGTGGGTCCCCAGAGGTAGGGCCGGGGGTCCAGGAATGCTCTCCTGTCAACATCTTTCCCTATGAGCAGCTGGCAGTGTCCACCCAGACCTGGAGGCCAGCCCCTCAGCCCCCGCCCCTCCCCATCAGACTCCTCATGCTCCCACCAGACTCCCAGGAGCTGGCTGCGCCCAACACCTGTGCCCACGAACATGAGATCCCTGTCCCCACAGACCAGGGCTTGGTGATGGCAGAGGCCTGACCTCACTCGACGCATGGGGAAGACTGGAAAACCATGTGCTAGGCTGCGAGGATGGTGGCGCAGGGGAACCTGCAGCCCAGTGGTGCAGAGACCCACCCAGGTCAGCGAGTGACACGGCAGACAACACAGATCCTTGCTACTGCCTGGGGAAGTCCAAGTTCCTCTCTGCAGGGGAGCACGGAAGCAGGGCGAGGCCTCTGCACACAGAGCTCATTGCCGCTTCTCTGCCCTCCTCTCCCTCGCACCCGAGGCACAGCGAGACGTGGATAGAGATCGCTCCTGATGGCAGTGACGAACACTGGGGAGAGGCATAGCTCACAGTGACCCCGGAGGATTCAGAGAAGGGTGGGGGAGGGAAAAACTGGCGTTGGGAAGATTTTCGTGGGAAAAGTGCCATTTTCCCTGAGCAGGACTGACGTGGGCAGTGTGGCCTCCCCGGAGCAGTGGGTGGAGCTAGGAGCAGACCCCAGCCTCCCTGCCAGGGTCCCGCTGCAGGGCTGGGTTGGGCCTCCTCACGGTGGGCTGGCTGGGCAACAGGTGCTGTTGTCTGCTGCAGCCACCTGGCCTTGCACTGCGTGGCCTCGCACAAGCCAAAGCCTCCCTCTGTTCACCTGTAGCTCAGGCACATGGTCTGCCCGACCCTGTCACGCTGCGAGGACAGCAGGAAGGCTCCGGAGTGGGAGACGGGGTCTGGTTTGGGAAAGACAGAACTCTAGGGACACAAGATGACAGGTGCGCCTGGCTGTCCGCAGGGAGGTCACCTCCCCTGTGCAGACAGCTGTGGAGATTCACCATGTGCTAGGAACTCCTGCAACCACGGGGTTTGGGGAGTGGCTGGTCTTTCCTTTCTCGCTGTCCCAAGCCTGATGGCTGAGTGAGCAGAGGGCCCTGCTCTGCCAGGGCTGCCGGGAGGTGGAGGAGGGCTGTACCAGGTCCCGTGCTCCCTCCTGAGAGCAAAGGCTCTGACCAGGGGCAAGGATGGGTCTCCTGCCGGTGGCCCCCTCCTCCCCAGGCAGCCCCTGCAGGCTGGCAGGCGGGGGCATGGCTGGCCCTGGGGGCTCCCTACGGAACACAGCCGCCTCCACCAAGGAGCTGAATCTTAATGCTCCAAACGCTCACTCCCTAAATGTGTACACTCTTTAACAGCAGTTAATCTTCAATTAAAATACCTAGAGCAGAAACTAAGATAACTGGTTTAAAAGGTAGAGCTTATTGACAATAAACGTCTTCTTCATATTGCTTTTCTTTAAAAAAAATTCCACATATTAAAAATGTCATTTTTATGACTTGGGGGAAAAAACTCATCCCGAATAATGAAGGCGAACAAAGGCCCAGGGAGCAGTCATTTTCCAGGGCCATATGTGGCGTCCTGATTACTGTATCAGAGCGTGGGGAGAAGCGGGCGGCACGGCCGTGGCTGTCCTCTCTGGCGACAGGGAAGGGCAGGGGAGGCACGGCCTCACCAGGCCCCAGCGAGCTCAGACACGTCCCTGAGTGGTAGAGGCATGCAGGCTGGGGGTACTGTCTGCGTCCATGCCAATGCCAGGGGCACGGGCATAGCTCTTAGGCCCAGGGGAACAGGCGACTGCCGATTGGGAAAGCTGGCACCTCGCTTTGCTGGCGCCCGGCACACCTGCCAACACTGGCTCACCCTTACAATAGACACGCACTGTGCGTCTGCCATGTGCCCGCCTCAACCTTCGTGTCTGCATGCTCCAGGAGGTCCCCAGTGCCTGGGCATGGCCTGGCACAGAGTGTGTGCCCGTAAGTGACCCTGCCTGGGCCCCCTCCCCCAGCACCTGTCCCCACTTCCTGCTCTGTGACTGCCTTGGCTCATGTCCACTACGCATAGCCCAGGCCCCCTGCAGCGTGAAGGAGGTCAGAATCCACAGAGGGGCCAGTGCTGTGGTATAGCAGGTAAAGCCGCCACCTGCAGTGCCAGCATCCCATATGGGCGCTGGTTTGAGTCTCAGCTGCTCCACTTCTGATCCAGCTCTCTGCTATGGCCTGGGAAAGCAGTAGAAGATGGCCCAAGTCCTTGGGCCCATGCACCTATGTGGGAGACCCAGAGGAAGCTCCTGGCTGCTGGCTCCTGGCTTCGGATTGGCCCAGTTACGACTGTTGTGGTCAACTGGGGAGTGAACCAGCAGATGGAAGATCTCAATCTCTCTCTCTGCAACTCTGACTTTCAAATAAATAAATCTTAAAAAAACAAACAAACAAACAAACAAAAAACACTTGCACAGAAATATGCCAATGGAGGACAGTCTCTGACAGGAGCTGGTGCTAAGAACCAAACCTGGAGAAGTGCTGCGAGTAGGGAGCATTCAGCCTGGTGGTGAAGGTACTGACATCCCATGTGGGAACATCTGAGTGTATTCCAGGCTCTGGCTCCTCACTCCAGCTTCCCACCACTGAAGGCCCCCGGAGGAAGCACCGATGGCTCAGGTATTTGGGTTCTTGTCACTCAAGCTACAGACCTGGATTGTATTCCCAGCTCTTGGCTCTGGCACTGCCCTAGTTCTGGCCATTGCAGGCATTTGGGGGAGTGCACGAATAATGGAAGTTCTCTGCCTCTTACAGAAATAATAATAATAAAATGAATAAAAAGTAAGTACTCTGGGAGAGAGGAGCCCGTCCTGGGGACAGTCGGAGAACAGGGGCTTGGTGGGTTCTGAAATAACTGACTCCTGCCAGGCCTGGGTCCCCCGATGCCTGAGGTGGCCCTGCCAGGGTACTGCCACAGCCAACAACCGGGGCTGGGTCCTCCCACCTTCCCAGGGCATCCTGCCCCATGCAGTCACCAGCCAGCGCCAGTTCCTCGAGGCTGGAGGCACTGTGGGGGTCACTTGGGGAGGCGACCACTGCACTTCTGACTGTTTGAAGCCGTGGAGAGGCTGCTGGGGGTCCTGCATCTGCTCACTCCTAACCACAACCCTGACTGAGCATCTGCTTTGGGCTGGGGGCTGTACTGGATGCTAAGGGGAATGGATACAGAACAGCAATGGCCTCCCTTGTCCAGACGCTGTAATCCAAACGCATGGAATTCTGGGGTGGGGGGCATGGTCATTTGACAAAGGTGACACACATCTGTCTCACCCCCTCTCTGGTAGACCAAGCTTGAACTCCCACTCTCCCTCCAGCCCCCCCCCAAATACAGTGGCCAAGGGGAGAGAGAGGTGCCAGGACCTCAGACAAGCAGCTGCAACATTTCTGGCCTTGCTCCAGTCCTGCCCCTCTCCTGTCCCGGCTGGCTGTCCCTGGCTCCTGGGCACTAGGGGCCAAGCCACAGCACTCAGGATCAACATTCATCCCTCCCACCCCCCAGTACCCGCCACTTCCCCAGGCCCTAGCCCCTCCCCATCTCACCCCAGAACCAGGGAGCAGGGAGGGGGTCATGCCTGCCCACCCAACACTTCAGGCCCCTTCACTGAATGACCCTAGAGAGCACACTTTTGTTTGAACCATGAGCTTGCATTGTTGAGAGGACATAAATCATATCTGAGAGTAAGAGCCCTAAGTCCATTTCCATCAGGAAGAGAACTTTGATGGGACAGGGATAAGTACACGTGAGGCTGGTTCAGGGCCTGTGCCCTCTGTTTGCAGCCAAACTATTTGGGGGGCAGCACACCTATACACCAGGCCCCCATCTCTGGGACCAAACCTGATCACACTGCACCTGTGCCCACCATACAGCTCCATACCCCACCTGCCTCTCAGCACAGGAAGGAAAAGTGGTGATACTGGATTCACACGGGGCCTGGCCACACCATGTGCTCTCTCTCAAGCTGTTCACCTGTTTTCTCATCTGTAAAAGAGTCACAGTCCCTGCTGGGATGGAAGATTTGAGGACAGTGTAAGAAGATTCGTAAGGCAATAGGCATGGCATCTGGGAGAAGCCACAGATGCTTGGCCGTCTTTCCCCTCTGGTGGCCACGTGGCCGTGGCTCTGTGAGAAGCCGAGTCAGGCTCCCTGGGATCTTGAGCTTGGGATGCCAGCCTGGCTTGTTGAGGCAGCTGATGAGACGCTGCTCTGGAGGCGCTGGCCAGGCACCTGCTCACACAAGGCGAGCCCCCAAGTCCTAGGTGGTGGTGCAGTGTCCTTGGGCCTGGGTCATGCTGGTATCTCCAGGCACTCCTTGCCGGTCCCCTGCGTGCTCTGCCAGCCTGCACTGCTGCGTGTGCTGTGGACCCAGCAGCCCCAGAGTCACACTAGACTGGAAGCAGCCTCTGGGGCCTGCCTTTCCCACTCCGGCTGCAGTGAGGGGCAGGCCCTAGTCCAGGCCCCGGCTCTACGTCAGCAGGGGACGAGGTCCTCAGGGTTAACCCAATGCCTCCCATTCTGCTGAGGCTGAGCATGCCACGCCCCTGTCAGGGCACGTCCGTGAAATCACCGTGTCAAATGAAAACCAAAACCCTCCCAGTCTTCCTGTAACTGGGCCATGTTTATAAACCAGGCTTCCTGTGGCCGGTCTGCCAACCCCATGCTGCCACCATGCAGGCTCTGGGATGCTTGGGGGCTGTCCCCAAGTGCCCAGGTTGGGCCCATCCCGGGGGGATAGAAATCTGGGCTCTGGGCCTGGCTTTGCACTACCTGCTATGTGGTGTGGAATGGTCAGGTGAGTTTCTGGGCTAATGACTCATCTGGCAACTGGGAGTACCATCCGGCTGAGACAATGCCAGGCAGATGGTGACCGGGATGTGCAGATCAGATGTGTCCCCTGCCCCTCTGGGCCTGTTCATACCACATCCAAAGTCCCTGCCAACATGGAGGACAAAGGTCGGTTTCTGGGTCTCTTTCTTCCACTAGATGGTGTAGTCCTGGGCCAAGTGTTAGCCCTCACCTCTCCAAGCCTTAGTCCTGCCTCCGTAGAGGGTTCCTCCTGATGGCTGGTCTTGGTCCAGCCCCCATCCTCACCACTATGGGCAGCTGGAAGAGCAACTCGAGCCGACTGCCCTGTCCTGGCTCTGCTAAGCTTGTGGGAGTCGGCACCCGATGAGGCACAGATGCAGGTGGGATCCTGAGCTCTCACCAGAGAGGAAGGTAGAGTTGGGGTGCTGGAGAGGGGCCCTGAAGGACCAGGTGCAGAGCAGCAGCTGGGGCCAGGGGGAGGTGACTCTGCACCTTTAACCAGGAAAGCAAAATGACACCTGCCCCTCCTGTTTCATGTCTTGGAGATGGAGTTTCAAAGCATGCACACTGAAAGGATGGCAAGGTTGTGGATGGACTGCCCTGGGGAGATGGGGTCCTCATGGGGCAGTGGCCCCCCAAAGCTCGGGGAGGCCTAGGCCAGGCTGGTTCCTTGCTGGAGAGCAGTGAGCCCATGGTGGGTACTGGGTTGGGTAAACACAGGGAGACACGTCCATCAGATTCTAGGTCCTGGGGGCCTGCTGAACTCCACCCAGTATGACATTAGGGCCTCATCCCTAGGCCAAGACCTCTGCTGGCTATTGAGGGCCAGTGACATACCACTCCTGAGAAGGATCATGGCCAGAGACAGACCCCAGAGAAACTGGGGGGCATCGAGGGGCCTGCAGATTGATACCAGGCAGAAGTGACGTGTGCCCTTCCTGGGCTCTGCTCCAGAGAGTGGGAGCCGGGCTAGGGCAAGCTGAGGAGAAGCCCATGGCCACCTCCTTGTCTAGCTTGGTACTTGCTCTCCTTGGCTGGGAAAGATGCTCTCACATGCCTCCCTACATGGCACTCTGAAGAGGATTTTACTTTTTCTATTTTTGTAAAAAGTAGCCAGGACAATGAGAACTGTCTGGGTACACATTATTTTTCCTGCTTTGTTACACTTTTTTTTTTTTTTGACAGGCAGAGTCAGACAGTGAGAGAGAGACACAGAGAAAGGTCTTCCTTCCGTTGGTTCACTCCCCTAATGGCCGCTACAGCCAGTGCTGCGCCGATCTGAAGCCAGGAGCCGGGTGCTTCCTCCTGGTCTCCCATGCAGGGACCCAAGCACTTGGGCCATCCTCCACTGCCTTCCCGGGCCACAGCAGAGAGCTGGACTGGAAGAGGAGCAACCGGGACAGAATCCAGTGCCCCAACTGGGACTAGAACCCGGGGTGCCGGCGCCACAGGCGGAGGATTAGCCAAGTGAGCCACAGTGCCGGCCAGGATTTCATTTTTTTAAATGGCTGAATAGTGCTCCAGTGTGTACATGTACCACATTTTCTTAATCCACTCAAGTGAGGATGGACACCTCGGCTGGTTCCACATCTTGGCTATTGTGAACAATGCTGTAATATACACGGCAGAGCAGGTGTCTCCTTAATACAATGACTTCATGCCTTTTGGGTATTTACCCAGTGGAGGGACTGCTGCATCAAACGTTCTAAATTTCAAAGAAATCCCCACACTGTTTTCTACAGTGACTGTACTAATGGATGAGAGCTCCCCTTCCTGCACATTCTTGCGGGATTTCCCACTTTTCTGTGCTTCAGGGTTCTTATCCAAGAATTACTGCCGATACCAATGTTGTGCAGTGTCTCCTCTGGGTATTCTAGCAATTTCACAGTTGCAGGCCTTCCGTTTAGGTCTTGGGTCCATCTCGAGTTGATTTCTGTATACGGTGAGAGGCAGGGATCGAATTTCATTCTTCGATATATGTATGGCCAATTTTACCAGCACCATTTATTAGAAAAACTATCTATTCCTGGCCGGCGCCGTGGCTTAACAGGCTAATCCTCCGCCTTGCAGTGCCGGCACACTGGGTTCTAGTCCCAGTTGGGGCGCCGGACTCTATCCCGGTTGCCCCTCTTCCAGGGCAGCTCTCTGCTATGGTCCGGGAAGGCAGTGGAGGATGGCCCAAGTGCTTGGGCCCTGCACCCACATGGGAGACCAAGAGAAGCACCTGGCTCCTGGCTTCAGATCAGCGAGATGCACCGTCCGCAGCGGCCATTGGAGGGTGAACCAATGGCAAAAAGGAAGACCTTCCTCTCTGTCTCTCTCACTATCCACTCTGCCTGTCAAAAAACAACAAAAAACAAAAAACAAAAACAAAAAAAAACAAAAACAAAAAACAACTATTCCTTCCATGTGTGCTCAGGACATTTTTGTCAAAACTCAGCTGACTGTAAGTATCAGGCAGGCATTTTATCGAAGGGAAATTCAAACATGCATGGGGAAGGGGCACCTGACCCAAGGGACAGCCACTGCTGCTCTAATGAGAGAGCAACCAGCTCCTGAGGCAAATCACCTTGGTGTTCTTGGCCGTGTGGCGGCTCAGCACTGGTGGGGGAGCCAGGGCTCAGGGGATTGGTCACCAAGGGCCACCAGGCCCATCCCCTTCCCTGGGTCCCCACAGGTGTGCACAGGCAGCTCCGGGCTTGGCCTACACACAGAGCACCTGGCAAGCCCCTGCTGCGAGGAGGCTGTGGAGGTGAGGGAAGTGGGCCTGGCCTCGCTGACCACAGCTCGAAAGGCTCTCTGCCTGCCTTCAGCCAGCAGGGCTGTCACCTGCTACCACGCGTGCCCTCCTGCCTGTCTCAGCTGCCACCCCGCGTTCCCCACTCAGGGCTGGAGGGCTGAAGGGAGCTGCAGGGGAGGTGTGGGGCATGACACAGCACCCTGCTTTTCAGAAAAACTGGTTGGGATTTTTACGCAAAAAGTCAAGCACACTGCACGGCCCAGGCAGCCAGTATGGTTCGCTCCCCAGGTAAATTTCACCCTCCAAAGGCCAAGTGAGTCCACTTCCCCTCACAACTCTCAGACGCATCCCCAGATGTCCCAGCCCTCCCCTCCGGGTTGCTGCTTCTGCCATTCCCACGGCTGCCACCCCTCTTAGTCATTAAGATTTCCCTGAATGAACTCACGGAACCCCATGAGTGAACACTGCATGCTGAGTGGAAGCCCAGGACCCTAGCTGTAAACAGAGCACATCTTTAAACTACCCACGCCACCACGAGCCCCCCACAGGTCTGCATTCCACCTGCAGCGTCTCTGCCTGCGTGGCCCCCAGGCTGCTCCCTCCTCAGCAGCAGGCCCCTTCGGGCCACCCCCAGCTTCAGCCTCTGGGGTGCCCCCGGGTGCCTGGAGGACGCTCCTGCCTCTTCAAGCTTGGCTAGGGCCAGCAGGGCACTGGGACTCAGACATCCACGGGGCCAGGCCTGTCAAACAGCCAGCGTGTGCCTGGCGCGCAGCCAATGCCAGCGGCCACTGCTGGCACCGTGGGGCTGATGCAGGGCAGGGCAGGGCTCTCTGAGCTGCATGCCGGTGGTAGGGAGGGGTGCCCTGCAACTCCAGGCCTGCAGCCATCACAGGGTGGCCTTGGGGACAAATCTACCTGCGATGTGTTTGGCTTGGCCCCGCAGATTGCTTTAAAACCAGGGATTAGTTGTCAAACCTTAAAACCGTGGCCCTGCATTCCCGGGTAGCGCAGGCCAGAGTGAGCACTAGCTGCCACCCTCACCTCCCCGACAGAGCTTGTGGTCTCCGCTGCCTGACCAGTCACAGGGAAGGCGGGCCTTGGCGCTGTTCTGGAGAGGAATCCGAGCTGGGGGTGGCCCTGGACGGGCCCCAGAGGAGGAGGGGCAGGGCAGGGCCAGAGGCGCCTGGCAGCTGTGCCCTCAGCACTCCCTGTCCAGGGCCATGGAGCCCAACAGCCGGGGCACCTGCTTCTCTGATGTGTGAGCTGGCGGTTTTGGAGAAATCGCCATGAAGGGTTAGGACGGCCTGCGTGCACTGTCTCCCACATGCCAGCCCAGGATGGCTGAGAGGTTCCCTGCCTTGTCAGTGCTGCACGCACCTCTCTGGCCCTCAGTTGTTTCCTCTGTGAAATGGGGATAACACTGCCTCCTCGAAGAGTCCGGGGGAGCTGGTCAGACGCTTGGGCAATGGCAGGGGACAGAAGAGGCTGAAGCTCCATTCTAGTGCTGCCTCTCCATAGGCTCTTGACCTTGGACATGGCCCCTCTCCAGCCTCAGCTGCATTCATGGGGTAGGGAAGCTACAGCTGCCCTGGAACCTGTACCTGTCCCTGACAACTGGAGCTCCTGTGTGTGTGTGTGTGTGCGTGCGCAGGTGTACTACTTATGCATGTACACGTGTGTATGTATGTGTATGCATGCTGGGGAAGACGGCGAGGGTGACACCAGCGCCCCCTCACAGGGCTGCTCTGAGGCCTCTCCCTGGCCCCAGGTCTGGTCATCTCTCACCACACCCCTCCACGCTGACCCTCAAAGTCCTCTCATTCCGCACCCTCCGGCCATGCAGCCCATGAGCCGTTCACAGGCTGCCAGGCTCCTGTTTATGGCTCTTCAGCAGACCTGCGGTCCCTCAGGGGAGCCCTGGCCTCTCAGCTGTCACTCGG